>NW_027223756.1:98160495-98894760 GCF_028538775.1 Myotis yumanensis
GAGAAGGAGAGAGAAGAAAATACATCAATGATGAGAGAGAATCATGGGTTGGCTGCCTCCTGCTCGACCCCACTGACGACTGTTCCGCAACCCGGTCATGTGCCCTGACCGGGAATCGAACCATGACCCCTGGTTCCTAGGTCGATGCTCAACCACTGACCCACACCGACCGGGCTGATATAATTTTTAAATCATCCACGGACATTAAATTCCAAGAGTTGGAAAAATTTCTAATTTTTCAACCACATTAGTTTTTTAAATTTTTTTCTTTATCGATTAAGGTATTACATATGTGTCCTTATTGCCCCATTCCCCCCCCCCCACCCCCCCACTCATGCCCTGACCACCAACTTACACCATACAAAAAAAATAAACTCAAAATGGATAAAGGACTTAAACATAAGACGCAACAATTCCACTTTAAGAAATTTAATTTAAAAATACTAGTAGCAAAATCAGATGTCTTACCAAGCATTACAGGGTTTTCATTGTGCAGCATGTGAAGCTATTACTTTCAGTGAAAGTGTTTGGCAAAAAAAAAACCTTTTTATCGTTTCCAAACATTGATAATCTGTGTAATTTCAAAAGGGGTTTACAAAATAAGATTTTTTTCCTTTGGTGGCATTGGCATGTAAATCTATATATACAAAAGCCTAAGCGACCGTTACGACTGGATGCCTGGACAACCAGAAGACCGGCCAGTAGCTATGACACTCACTGACCACCAGGGGGCAGACACTCACACAGGAGCTGCCCCCTGGTGGTCAGTACACTCTCACAGCCTACCTCCCATGGTCCCTCTCCTTGACCAGCCCCGATCAGCCTGATTGCCTGCCAAGCCAAGGGACCCCACCTGTGCACGAATTCATGCATCAGGCCTCTAGTAGTGAATATAAAATGGAGGTGATTACATAAAAAGATATCTGGTACTTTCTCCCAGTTGCATACTGAAAGGGAATAAGGAGGCTGTCAATTGCTTGATGGTTTGCTTCCAACTGTTAACAATATCAACTACTACTCCAGAACATGTTGTTAGTCAAGAAAACCACTTCTAGTCTCTCCTCTGTCTTATTTCACAAACCAGCTGGACTATTTGCCACACGTGGCTTTACTTAACCCTCTACAAGAGAAGAGCTTCTTGTGTTTGGCAATGTCATCAGATGCATCAAGAAACGGTTTTGTGAAGTGGTAAATTCAAGGCTTAAGGTCTCATCTCTTTTGAGTTGAGCTTTTCTCACTCTACCCCCTCACCCAAAATATCTTCCTTATTCCATTTTTGGTACAAATAGATGTGAAGTGCTTTAACAGTTTGCTGTGTACTTTAATTGACAAAACCTTTGGCCCAAAAAACACTATAGGTTTTGTGTTCCATCATGGCATTACACCAACAATGCAAGTAAAAGCAGGTTTAAGGGAATCATCATCCTTCCTTTTCTTTGACATTTCAACTTTTAAGTGGGTCTATAAAATAAATAAATCTTAAAAAAAAATTTTCAATTGGCATTTCGAAACTCAGTTTTTTTGTATTTCCAATTTGTTTAGTCTGCATACAAAGAAGTAACTTTTATGTTAACTCAGTAAAGGATATTCAAGCAATTTATATAAGTAAACAACATACAGCAGATTTTATAGTTTACTTAAAAATGTAATTCACTTAATGATTTTTAATCCTTATGTTGATATGCAGACTAAAACACTACTTTAGAATCTGTGACTTCCTAAACTTGTCATGTAGAGTTGCTTATTTTTGTTTTGTTCTCTTATTGTTTTTGGATTTCTTGAACAGTTTCAGTTTGGGTCATAAGTACATTTGGTTGATTTTTTTTTCCCCTTAAGAATCTATTTAAATTTGAGGCCCTTGTATGTGTATGGTCTATTTAACAGACATATCTTAAACATGAGTAATTTTGGTCATGAATACATTTTTGGTGTTGTTTTTTTAAAGTTCACCCCATCCCCTCACCCCTTCTTCCCTTTGGCAACTATCACCTTGTTCTCTGTTTCTGCTTTGGCTGGTTTATTACTTTATTTTATTTTTTAGATTTTACACATAGCCGAAACCGGTTTGGCTCAGTGGATAGAGCGTCAGCCTGTGGACTGAAAGGTCCCAGGTTCGATTCCGGTCAGGGGCATGTGCCTTGGTTGCGGGCACATCCCCAGTGGGAGATGTGCAGGGGGCAGCTGATCGATGTTTCTCTCATCGATGTATCTAACTCTCTATCTTTCTCCCTTCCTCTCTGTAAAAAATCAATAAAATATATATTTTAAAAAAAAAGATTTTACACATAAATGAGATCATACATTATTTGTCTTTCTCTGGCTGACTTATTTCACTTAGCCTAGTACCCTCTTGGTTCTACCATGCTGTTGCAAAAAGCAAGAGTTCATTCTTTTATATTGCTTAGTAATACTCCATTGTATATATGTACTACATGATCTTTATCCATTCATCTATCAGTGGACACTTACGTTGTTTCCATATTTTGATTGCTCCTTCTCCAAACAAGTAGATTCTATCCATAAAATATATTCCAAGCTGTCTACTGTCCAACCACCTCCCAAACTGCAGACCTGCCCCTCTTCAATCCATCTTCCATACAGCAACAAGAGTAATATTTGTGTAATGTAAATGAGACCGTAACATTCCCTTCTAGCCACATTTGTCTTCTCTTGCCTCTCCAGGAAGCTAAACTCTTTCCCAGTGTCAGGCTATCCCCAGAGGTTCATGCCTTTTCTTGGAACTTTCCTGGACCCTCTTTGCAAGGTTATGCCTCGGCTTCAATGTTTCCTCCTCAAAATAGTCTTCCTGGGTTACCAGATCCATGGTTAGCAGCCCTCTCAGAGTCTTTCTTCTGGCACGTGTTCTTTTTTATTTACTTTATCATAATACATATGTATGTTTTGTTTTCTTGTTCGAGGTCTAGTCTCTCTGCTAATTTCTAAGCTCTAAGATAGGAACTTTTTCCATGTTTCTAAACAGGGTCCAGGAGAGTGCTACATGGGTGTAGTAGGCAGTCAGTCAATATTTGTTGAATGAATGTAAGAAGTAGTAAGTTCAAATTACAGGAAGTAGAATTACTTTTTTAAGTGGGACAGTTTATCAAGGGAGTATCTGAAATACCAATCAGTGAAAAACTTAAACTCTGGGAAAGGGGTCATGTGATTTTAAAATCTAAATATTCTATTTTAAAGTCGCTGGGTTAAATACATTAAGGAAAATAATGTTGCATCACCTCTAACTGTGGACAACTTTCACTCAGCTTATGACTGAAATTTCCATGGTTTCCATGAAGCATTTTTTTTAATCACAGGCAATTGTGTATTTAATGCCCATAACCTCTCTGTAGATATGACTAGCTACATGGTGGCTTAGGATTCACATTTGGATTTCTTTATTGTCAGTGAAACATAAATAATAGGGCCTTTAATATAACATTAATTTAGTAGTGATTTATTGACACTACAAATTATACACTATGTCCTCCCTGCATTAAATAATTTACACAGGAATGGTTTGCTAAGTAAGGTGAGATGGATGACACTAATGAATACTTTTTAACTCTTTAAATCCTCTTCTCAAACTAGGAACCTGATAGGTTGGCTGTTCCTCCATTCAGAACTCTACAAAAGTTCTCCATTCACTGAAATACCAACTTCTCACCTGACCCTTAGAGACTCTCACAACTTGGCATTCTCTTTCTTTTGATCTTTCTTTTCTTTTGGTTCTCCTTCATTTATCTGACATTTTAATTCATGTATGATGAACACACATAGAATTTTAGAACTAACAAGGACTTGATAGCAATGTCATCAAGCCTCTTATTTAATAGACAAAAAAAGGTGAGCCCAGTGAAGTTAACTGATAGACACTTGGTAGGTGTTTGATCTTTTGCTGACTGAGCAAATACCCCAAGCTTATATTCCTATGTGGTAGAATAGTTGAAATTAGAAAGCAGCTTATGAGAATTTATGTAGTCTTCACATTTCTACTATAATCATAACAATAACACTTATTGAGTACTTACTATGTGCCAGGCACACATAGAAACAAATTTACTCCTCTGAACAGCCTATAGAGAAGGATGCTAATATTGTCACCATTTTACAGTTGAGGGAACTGGGGCACAGAAGAGCTTAAGTAATTTTGCCTGAGCTGCATAATTAGTAAATGGCAGCACAAGGATTTGAACCCCAAAGCCTGTATATGTAATTACTGTGCAATGCTGCCCATATATGCAGAGCCATCTGCATCTCCCAAAACCTTAGCACCTTCTTTCATATCATCCCTCCATCTTGAATGTTCTTTGTCCAGTGTTTATCTCTCTTCGTCTACCCAGCATCACCAATCTTCATGGACCATCATAATTACTATCTCCTCCAAGAAGCTCCTTTTAATTAGCTAAAATATGTTATTGCGCTACTTTTATCCTTGTTGTCTCTGTATTATGGACTTAGTAATTCTGCCTTGCTTTATAATTAATTTCTGCAGTTGCCTTATTCCTTTCTACTTGATAATAAGTTACCCAAAGGTGACAGCTAAGACAGATTCATTTTTGTTTGGTTCAAGTTATATTTAGGAAGCACCTGCTATGTGTCAGGCATTATGCTAGGAGGTCAGAATACAAGGATAAGACATTGTCTCTGTCCTTGAGGCACTTACAGTCTAGTGAATATAACTTTATGTTCCTTGCAGTCGCTGTAACAGTACTTTTAGGTAGGATACAATTATTCCTGACGAGGCAGGCTGGGTGTGGTATCAGGAGAGGGAGCCACAGACAACCTGGGTAACACCTGGCAAGTGCATCTGCAGCCTGCACAAGACATCGCCGTCAGACAAACATCAAAGCCCAGAAGTCTCCTGTGAAATGAACGTGTAACAGACAAACTTGAGTCAGAGGATTTATGCAATGACCTTCGCAGCTGAAACTCATATATCAGAGCATGAAGCCTCCATACCAAAGCAAGCAGGAATGGCTAGAACAATGAATGTTGTACCTGTTATGAGACTTGACCTTGCTTTTTAATGTCACCTCAGGATGAATGATTATGTAGGACACACTTTTTTTTAATTGTTGACAGGATTACAGATGTCCTCCAACTTTCCTCCCCTTAAACCCCCTTCTCCAAGGTCCTGCCCCAGCCCAGGCCTTCACCACACTATTGTCTATGTTCATCGGTTATGTATTTAAGTTCTTTGGTTAATCTCTTCCCATCTCCCCCGTACACTGCCCTCTGAGATATGTCAATCTGTCTCATACCTCCATGCCTCTGAATCTATTTTGTTCATCCATTTATTATGTTCATTAAATTCCACTTATAAATGAGATCATCTGATATTTGTCTTTCTCTGACTGGCTTATTTTACTCAGCATAATATTCTCCAGGTCCATTCATGCTGTTTCAAGGGGTAAGAAATCCTTCTTTCTCACAGTTGCATAGCATTTCACTGTTTAAATGTACCACAACTTTTTTATCCACTCATCTAGTGATGGGCATGTGGGCGGTTTCCAGATCTTAGCAATTGTAAATAACGATGTATGAACATAGGGGTGCATATATTCTTTCTGATTGGTGTTTCAGAATTCTTAGGATATATTGCTAGAAGTAGGAATGCTGGATCAAATGTAGTTCCATTTTTAATTTTTTTAGTAAACTCCATACTATTTTCCATAGTGACTGTACCAATCTGCATTTCCACCAGCAGTGTACTAGGATTCCCTTTTCACCACATCCTCACTAGCACTTGCTGTTTGTTGATTTACTGTCGGCAGCCATTCTGGCAGGTGTGAGGTGATATTTAACTGTAGTTTCAATTTACATTTCTCTGATGTTAGTGATGTTGAGCATTTTTTCATATGTCGTGATATCTGTATGTTCTCTTTGGAGAAGTGCCTATTCATGTCCTGTGCCCATTTTTTAATTTTTATTTGTCTTGCTTTTGTTGAGCTGTATGAGTTCTTTATATATTCAGAAGATAAACCCTTATTAGATGTGTCACTGGAAAATATGTTTTCCCATAGAGTGGGTTACCATTTCATTTTGATGATGGTTTCTTTTGCTGTGCAGAAGCTTTTTAGTTTGATGTAGTGCCATTTGTTTAATTTTTCCTTTGTTTCTCTTGCCCCTCAATAATGTATCAGTGAAAATTCTGCTATGTGAGATGTCTGTTTCACTGCCTATAGTTCCTTCTAGGATTTTTATGATTTCGTGACTTACATTTAAGTCTTTACCCATTTGGAGTTTATTCTTGTGTATGGTACAAGTTAGTGATCTAGTTTCATTTATTTATTTATTTTTTTTTGGCATGTACATGTCCAATTTTCCCAAACCATTTATTGAAGAGACTGTCTTTACTCTATTGTATGTTGTTGCCTCCTTTGTCAAGTATTAATTGATCATAATGATGTGAGTCAATTTCTGGGCTATTACATTGATCTATTTTCCTATTCTTGTGCCAATATTAGGCTGCTTTGATTACAATGGTTTTGTAGTAGAGTTTGATATCCAGAATTGTGATCCCTCCGAATTTGTTTTTCTTTCTCGAGATTGCTTTCAGGGTATCTTTTGGTACCATATAAATTTTTGGAGTATTTGTTATAGATCTGTAAAATATGCCATTGGTATTATAATAGGAATTGTATTGAGTCTATATGTTGTTTTGGATAGTATAGATATCTCAATGATATTAATTCTTTCCATACATGAGCACAGGATATGCCTTCACTTGTTTTTTATCTTCCTTTATTTCTTTTTTCAATATCCTGTAGTTTTCCAAGTATAGGTCTCTACCTCCCTGATTATATTTATTCTAAGGTATCTTTTCTGTTGTTGTTGCAGTGGAAAATAGGATTGGTTGTTGTTGTTTATTCTTTTAGTTTCTCTTTCTGAAAGTTCATTATCCTATATAAAAAAGCATAGTATGCAAATTGTCCCCTCAACTGGGAGTTTGTTCCAGGAGTTCGACCAGGGGGCAGGGCTGGCCAGGGGAAGGGAGGGAGGCCCTGGCCGGCAGCCAGCAACCACTAGGGATTCTACCAGTGCACGAATTTCATGCACTGGGCCTCTAGTTGGTGTATAAAAATGACATTGATTTTATTATGTTGATTTTGTTTCCTGCTACTTTGCCAAATTCATTTATTAAATCTAGAAGTTTTTGGTGGAGTCCTTACAGTTTTTCTATGTAAAATATCATGTCATCTGCAAATAATGACAATTTTACTTACTTCTTTCCAATTTGGATGCCTTTTTTTTTTCTTCTTGTTTGATTGCTGTGGCTAGGACTTCCAGTACTACAATGAAAGCAGACATCCCCGTCTTGTTCCTATTCTTAAGGGACAGAATTTTAGTTTTTTTCCAAAGGAATATGATGTTGGCTATAGGTTTATAAAATAGCCTTTATTATGTTGCAGTATGATCCCTCTATTCCTGCTTTGTTGAGAGTTTTTATAGAAAATAGGTGCTGGATTTTGTTGAATGTTTTCTCTGCATCTATTGATATGACCATGTGATTTTTATACTTCATTGAGTTTATGTTTATTGATTTGAAAATATTGTAAGAGCCTTGCATTCCTGGAATAAATCTCACCTGGTCATGATGTATAATCTTTTTAATGTATTGCTGGATCCAATTTGCTAATATCTTGTTGAGGATTTTAGCATTTATGTTTATCAGGGATATTGGCCTGTAATTTTATTTCTTTGTGGTGTCTTTATCTGTTTTTTGAATTAGGATCATTCTAGCCTCATAAAAAGAGCTTGGAAGTGTTCCTTCGTCTTGGATTTTTTGGAATAGCCTGCATAGGATATGTGTTAGTTCTTCTTTGAATGTTTGGTAAAACTCACCTATGAAACCATCTGGTCCAGGACTTTTGTTTGCTTGGAGTTTTTTTGTTTTTTTTATTACTCCTTCAATTTCATCAGTTGTTATTGGCCTATTTAGGTTTTCTGATTCTTCCTGATTCAGTTTAGAAAGATTGTATTTTTTTAGGAATCTGTCCATTTCATCCCTGTTGTCCAGTCTGTTGGCATATAGTTGTTCATAGAATTTTCTTGCAATCCTTAGTATTTCTACAATGTCAGTTGTTACTTCATCTCTTTGTTTCATGATGAATCTGGCTAAAGGTTCATCCATCTTGTTTCATGATGAGTCTGGCTAAAGGTTCATCCATCTTTCAAAGAACCAGTTCTTGGTTTCATTGATCTTTTGTATTGGTTTTTTAGTCTCTGTCATTTATTTCCACTCTGACTTTTGTTATTTCCTTCTTCTACTTACTCTGGGATTTTCTTGCTGTTCTCTTTCTAATTCTTTTAGTTATAATGTTAGATAGTTTAGAGAGCTTGTTCTTGTTTCTTGAGGTAGGCCTATAGTGCTGTGAACTTCCCTCTCAGGATTCCTTTTTCTGTGTCCTTTAGATGTTGGGTGTTCATTGTCATTTATTTCCAGGAAGTTTTTTATTTCTTCCTTGAGCTCATTGGTGACCCATTCATTGTTTAATAGCATGCTATTTAGCCTCCCTATGTTTGAATGTTTTTGAGTGTTTTTATTGTAATTAATTTCTAGTTTCATGCCATTGTGGTTCAAAAAGATGCTTGATATGATTCCAATCTTTTTGAACTTGTAGAGACTTCTTTTGTGTCCTAACATGTGGTCTATCTTTGAGAATGTCCCATATGCACTTGAAAGAATGTATATCCTACAGCTTTGGGATGGAATGTTCTGTCAATATCAATTAAATACATCTGACCTAGTGTATCCTTTAGAGTCACTATTTCCTTGTTAACTTTTTTGTCTGAAAAATCTATCCAGTGAAGTCAGTGGGGTCTTAAAGCCCAGTGACCATTATGGCAGAACGACCAGAATGACCGGTCAACCAGTCGCTATGATGTGCTCTGATCAGCAGGGGAACGGGAGGGAAGTGCAGTGAGGCCTGGAGGCACACGCTATGGCCCAGGGATCCCAAGAACTGCAAGCCCAGAGCTTGCTTTCCAATAAAAACAATAAACTGAAGAAAAAAAAAAAAGTGGCCCGGTGCTGCCACCCTGGGAAGAATGGCTCCAGGAGGGAACGGCCTCCCCAGGCCCTGCTCAGCCTGGCTGGCCCACCGCAGGCCTGCAGGGACTCACTGGTAACATGCAGGAAGCACAGCCCCTCGACTCCAAAGCCGGTCACACCAACAGTTGCTCCCCGTCCAGCTCCATGGCAGACACAGTGCTGCAGGACCACCTCAGTTCCGACTTCCAGCTTCTGGCTTTCTGCCTGCCCCTTCCTTTACTACGTGCGCTTGGGGGCGTGACTTCAGCCTCCCCGGCCAATAGCACTGCAGCACAGCCAGAGAGTGGCAGGACACAGCCACCAGGGCTGGCTGGGCATTGATTTGGCCACTGACTGACGTCCATGTGCAGTTACTGTGTGTTTACATTTGTAGTAAAGCAGGCCAGCCCATTCCAGCCACCCGCCTCACCTTCTAGGCTAAGAAAGGCCCGCTGATCTTCATGTTTCTCCTTCCATCGGAATCAAAACCTCTTGGGGATGAATGATCCCAGCAGTGGCCCGAGCACATGCTCGGTGTCACTGTCCCAGACATTCCCAGTCATTACAGCCCTTTCCTCAGCCCGCAGTGCCCTGCTCCACCCACTGCCACTCCTCACCTGTCATCCCCTGAGGACCACCTTATGTTAACCTAATTGAAATGTGAGCAAGATCTCAAATGCCCCCCTGTCAATAGCTCCCTTGCCCTAATTTTCTTTCCCTAAAAACCTTGCATTTTAAATATATATATTTGATTGATTTCAGAGAGGAAAATAGAGATAGAAACATCAATGATGATAGAGAATCATTGATCGGCTGCCCTCCTGCATGTTCCAGAATGGGATTGAAACCTCCCCTGGCCACTCCACCCCATCTCTCCCCTGGCCAGCAGGCTCCTGGTGGTGGCGTGGCACCAAGGGAAGGAGGAGAGGAGGAAGGAGAGGAACCGCAGGGTGCTGAGGGCAGCATTGGCATCTGGTGTCTGGTCCTTCTGCGCCTGGCCCAGCGACAGTCGTCTTCCTCTCCCGACCCCGCCAGGGCCTTCGGGCCCCAATTGGCCTGGCCTTGATCAGCTCTGGTCTCCCGCCAGGCTTAAGGACCCCACCCATGCACGAATTCTGTGCACTGGGCCTCTAGTTATGACTATATTGCTGTTGATCTCTCCCTTAAAGTCCTCTGGAAGTTTTTTTATAAATGTAGGTGGACCTATATTGGGTGCATACATGTTTACCAGGGTTATATACTTTGTTGGATTGATCCCTTTTATATTATGTAGTGACTTTCATTGTCTCTTGCTATGGCCTTCAATTTGAAGTCTGTTTTGTCAGATATGACTATTGCTACCCAGCTTTATTTCATCCCGTTTGCATGGATATTTTTATCCATCCCTTCAGTCTCAGTCTGTGTGTATCTTTTATTCTGAGGTAGTCTCTTGTAGACAACATATATATGGGTCATGTCTTCTTATCTATTCAACTACTCTATGTTTTGTTGGAACATTTAATCCATTTGCATTTAAGGTTATTATTGACTAGTGGCCCGGTGCACAGATTCATGCACATTGAAAGGAAATTAATTAGAAGAAGTATTTTAATTCGCTATTCACCCTTTTCCTATAATAGAAGTGTCAGAGATGAAAGAAAATTAGTAAAATGTATATGAAAATAACATATAAATTGATTAATAAACAATAACATCATTATATAACAACACAAAGACATGATATAAAAACATTGATAAAAACAATGACTGGTAAATTGATTAAACTTATTCTAATATCTCCCTGTATACCACATTAAGAGTAAAAACACTTTCAGAGTACTTGACTAATTTCCCTCGTGATGAGGTATTTACAACTGTAACTTTAACATTCTTTGAACTCAAGAGAAAGCAACATATAACTGACCTTGTCCGAAAACAGGTTTAGGTAGGAATATTACTACTCTGTCTAGAGTTTGTCCTTGTGATTTATTAATAGTCATCGCAAATGCTAGCATCATGGGAAACTGTCTTCGAATTAATTTAAATGGGAGGCCAGTGTCAGATTGGGAAAAATCAATTCTTGGAATCAGAACAATCTCTTCTTCTGCAGATCCAGTTAATACTTCTGCTTCAATTATGTTAGGTCATAATCTTTTGATAATAAATCTTGTATCATTACGAAGACACTATTTACTATTAAATTTTCTTGATAGCATGATTTCCATTTTAATTTATGACATGGCATTCCTGAAGGAGTAATACTATTATGGACTGGTTGGTAGGTTGGTCAGACAGTCAGACTTAGGTATGGTTGGTCACTTACCCTTTTATATATATAGATAGGTACTTATTTATTGCCATTTTTATTTTTTATTACTATGTTTCTATATATATATTTATTATTATTATTATTATTATTATTACTAGGGGCCCAGCGCACAAATTCATGTACCTTTAAAGGAACTGTGGGCCACAAGGCTGCAGTAGGCACAGAGGGGTGGATCTTGGCCCATCCTCCACACCCCTGCCAGCCTCTCCCTTTGTGGCCCCTGGTCCCCTGTCTGCCAGCAGCCTGCTGCAGGTGCAAGCGGGGCTGGTACCAGCAGTGAGTGCGAGCGGCAACTCCGGTGCTGGCAGCGGGTGTGAATGGGGCCATCGCCAGCAGCAGGAGCAAGCACCAGGCAGGACCAGGGCACAAGGGAGCAAAGAATTTTCAGTAACCACCAGAGACTCACCCTGATGACAGAGACTGGTGCCCCACCTTGATCTGGTGCCCCAGCTCACCTGCTCCACCATCCTGCCGCTGCCGATATCTGCCATGTTCCATGCTCTGCTGCCTGCTGCCAACACCATTCTAAGGCCTCTTCTCTTAGCTTGTAGGCCATCTTGCTGTGAGCTTTTGTTTATGCACCTGGGAACAGGAGAGAGCCCCCTTGGGTGTCTCTGCCTAAGAGGGTACTAATCCTATTGGATCAGCACCCCACCTTTATGACTTCATTTAACCTTATATCCTAAAGGTTTTATCTCTAAATATAGTCACTTTGGGGGTTAGGGACTTAACATATGAATTGATGCATTGCCTTTCCTCACAAATCATGAAAATATGTAAATAATGAGAGGAAACCAGCAGATGCCCACCAGCCTCAAACACTGGCAACAAAATCTTGAGCGTGCATTATTTTTTTCTGCTCCTAGAAATTGCTTTAGGTCCGTGGAATTGCTACTCTTTGGGAAAGGAATTGCTACACCCTCTTTCTATATGAAGTGCAGACATCATTTAATCTGTTTTCCAGTCTCATATATACACTGCAGTGTGTGTGATGGAGGCCAAGTAGTTAAGCTGCTGGGGACTGAAGCTGAGCTGGCTGAGCTGGCTGCCCTGTTCAACTCTTCAGCTCAGGAGGAAGCCAGCTTTTTGTGTTTGCTCATTTCCTTTCCTAAACATGAGCTTGTTTCTTGCTGCAGTGCAACAAGCTATGAATTCAAAATAGGATAGAACAGTTCAGTGAGTTTTATTTCAGATGAATGTTCAGTTTTAACCAGTGACCCCAGAGGATCTGAAGACACAACAAAGGGGGAGGAAGAACATAGGGGAAAACAGGTTCCTGTAGAACTTCTAGGTTTTCCTGTGTCTAAGAAATTCTGAGAGTAATAATCTTTCTAGAGGCAAATCAACCCTTCTTTCAAGTTAAATACAAAGGATGCTTGTTCTACTATATGCAAATGCAGTAAGCAACAGTTTCAAAGTGAAAAAAATGTGAACGTGTTTCTCATTTTCCAAGTCTTAGATCTATTTTTATTCTTGGATATGGCACACAGCAAATAACCTTTCTTTGTTTGAACTGATTTGTAGTGAAGGTGCAATTCCAACTTTACTGAGGCTGGTCTTTTGTTCTAGGGGACAAGTTTCCCTTTACTGGTGTCATTTAACTTTTGCAACAGTCTCAGTGCCATTGCCCCATCTAGTGTGAGAATATTTGCCACAAGTCTAAAGGAAAAAAGCACTAGCCAGATTTTTTTGTAACTTGGCTGACAATACAGTGTAGTAAATACTTTTCTTGCAGTGTCTATGAACCTATGGGTAAAATGACCATCATCTCAAAGCGCAGTAATTATTGAGCACTTCCATATGGTTTACTGAGTGCTTTACATGCTTTTATCCCATGTAATCCTCCAGTAATCTAATGAAGATGGAAACTATGAGAGTTACTTATTATTCCAAGATTCTAGAGCTCTCAGTACCAGACCTGAGACTCTACTCAGGCCTCTTCATTACTTCATTTATTTCTATTTTCCTTCCTTTATTCTTTTTTTTTAATTATGGAAAACGCACTTAACATGAGATCTGCCCTCTTAACACATTTCTTTCCTTTTAATTATATGTGTGTTATTGTTATTACAATGTCTTTAACATTTTTCTTTTTTAACACATTTTTAAATAGTACATTATTGTTGACTATAAGAGTAGTGTTGTACACAGCAGATGTCTAGAGCTTATTCATCTTCTTTGTTATTCAATTCATTATATTCAATAAATACTGAGTTGATGGTGGCTGTCTAACCCCTAAAGCTTCTTCTCCTCATCCTGAGATATTCTGCCTTATAAGTATTATTTTAGAGAGTCAGACTATATCAAAATAATATTTAAGCTTCTACACAACCTGATGTTGTACAAGTGAGACAAGTACCTATCAATAATAACATTAAACGTAAATGGATTAAGTGCTCCAATCAAAAGACATCGAGTGACTGAATGGATAAGTAAACATGACCAATATGTATAATATCTACAAGAGACCCACCTCACAACAAGGGACTCAGACCAACTGAAAGTGAAGGAATGGAAAAATATCTTTTAGGCAAATGGAAATGAAAAAAAAGCTGGGG
Source organism: Myotis yumanensis (assembly GCF_028538775.1). Taxonomy (NCBI): domain Eukaryota; kingdom Metazoa; phylum Chordata; class Mammalia; order Chiroptera; family Vespertilionidae; genus Myotis; species Myotis yumanensis. Next base: position 98,174,393 of record NW_027223756.1, read on the forward strand.
TAGCAATACTTATATCTCACAAAATAGCCCTCAAAATGAAGACCATAACAAGAGACAAGGAAGGACACTTCATAATTTTAAAGGGATCAATACACCAAGAGGATATAACTCTGGTAAACATATATTCACCCAATGCAAGAGCACCCAAATACATAAAAAACTTCTGGAAGATGTCAGGAGAGAGATTGACAGCAATGCAATCATAGTAGGGGACTTTTATACCCCATTAACATCACTGGATAAATCCTCTAGACAAAAAGTCAGCAAAGAAACAGCAATCCTAAATGACTCACTAGATCAGATGGAATTAATTGACATCTTTAGAACAATCCACCTCAAAGCAATAGAATATACATTCTTCTCAAGCACACATGGGACATTTTTAAAGATAGACCACATATTGGGACACAGGCAATCTCTTCAAATTCAAGAAGATTGAAATCATATCAAACATCTTCTCAGGTCACAATAGCACAAAATTAGAAATCAACTACAGTAGGTCCTTGGATTATGTTGGAGATCTGTTCCTTTGGCGTGACATAACACAATTTTCTATGTAAGTCGGAACCTACCTACATAAGCACCTACATCACTCACATGGAGCACATACACAGCAGTAATGAAGTGAAACAGTAAAAAAAAAAACTAAAAGAAAGATAACAATTCCTGACCTTTACTTGTGGTAAATAAATAATAAAAAAAACATAAAGCACATATGTACATACGTTGAAATGACGGAATTTTTTTTTTACAAATAAATAGGAGATGGCGAGGTAACCACAAAATGACCTACGTGAAGTCCGATGTAACCCAAGGACTAACTGTACAATAAAAACAATCACAAAAATTCAAACACTTGGAGGCTGAATAGCATATTATTAAACAATGATTGGGTTACCGAAGAGATCAAAGAAGAAATCAAAAACATCCTGGAAACAAGTGACAATGAAAACACAACAATCCAAAATCTATGGGACACAGTGAAAGCAGTCCTGAGGGCGAAGTTCATAGCATTACAGGCAGACCTCAAAAAACAAAACAAAAAACAAACAAACAAACAAAACAAACAAACAAAAAAAAACCTGGTAATAAACCACTTAACTCTGCAACTTGAAGAATTAGAAAGAGAGCAACAAGAAAAGCCCAGAGTGAGCAGAAGGAAGGAAATAATAAAGATCAGACTGGAAATAAATGACATAGAGACCAAAAAAAAAAAATCAATGAAACCTAGAGCTGGTTCTTTGAAAGGATAAACAAGATTGATGAACTTCTAGCCAGGCTCACCAAGAAGCAAAGAGAGGGGACCAAAATGAACAAAATCGGAAATGAAAGAGGCAAAATAACAACAGACCCCCACAGAAATATGAAAAATCATTTAAAAAAATACTATGAGCAACTCTATTCCAACAAACTGGTCAGCCTAGAAGAAATGTACATATTCCTAGAAAAATACAACCTTCCAAAACTCAACCAGGAAGAATTTTTTTAAAAATCTGAATAGGCTGATAACTATGGAGGAAATTTAAGCAATAATCAGAAAACTTCCAACAAACAAAAGTCCTGGACCAGATGGCTTCACAGGAGTTTTATCAAACATTCAAAGAAGAAATAAAACCTATCTTCCTCAGATTATTCAAAAAAAATCAAGAGGAAGGAACACTTCCAAGCTCTTTCTACGAACCAGAATTACCCTAGTCCAAAAAAACAGATAAAGACAATATAATGAAAGAGAATCATGGGCCAATATCCCTCATGAACATAAATGCCAAAATCCTCAAAAAAAATTCTAGCAAATGGAATCCAGCATTACATTAGAAAGATCAGCCCTGACCAGTTTGGCTCAGTGGACAGAGCGTCGGCCTGCGGACTAAAGGGTCCCAGGTTCAATTCCCGTTGGGGGCGTGTACCTTGGTTGCGGGCACATCCCCAGGGCGGGGTGTGCAGGAGGCGGCTGATTGATGTTTCTCTCTCATCAATGTTTTGAACTCTCTGTCCCTCTCCCTTTCTCTCTGTGAATAATCAATAGAATAGGTTTTAAAAAAAAAAAAAAAAAAAGAAAGAAAGAAAGAAAAATCATACACCATGACCAAGTGGGATTTATTCTGGGAATGCAAGGATGGTACGATATCTGCAAATCAATAAATGTGATACACCAGATAAACAAATTGAGAGATAAAAACCACATAATCTTATATATTGATGCAGAAAAAGCATTTGACAAAATCCAACACCCTTTCTTGATAAAAAACTCTCAGCAAGGTGGAAATACCTCAGCATAATAAAAGCCATATATGACAAACCTACAGCCAACATCATACTCAATGGCAAAAACTAAAACCATTTCCCCTAAGAACAGGAACAAGACAGGGATGCCCACTCTTACCACTCCTGTTCAACATAGTACTGGAGGTACTAGCCATGGCAATCAGACAATAAGAAGAAATAAAAGGCATCCAAATTGTAAAAGAAGAAGTAAAATTGTTATTATTTGCAGACGACATTATAGTGTACATAGAAAACCCTAAAGACTCCATCAAAAAACTACTAGACTTAATAACTGAATTTGGCAATGTAGCAGTATACAAAATTAACACCCAGAAGTCCATGGCTTTTTTATAACCAATATTGAATTCAAAGAAAGAGAAACTAAAAAACAATCCCATTTACCATTGCAACAAACAAAAATTAAGATACCTAGGAATTCATTTAACCAAGGAAGTAAAGGACAAGAACTCAGAAAATTGCCGAAACCGGTTTGGCTCAGTGGATGGAGCGTCGGCCTGCGGACTGAGGGGTCCCAGGTTCGATTCCGGTCAGGGGCATGTGCCTGGGTTGCGGGCACATCCCCAGTGGGAGATGTGCAGGAGGCAGCTTATCGATGTTTCTCTCTCATCGATGTTTCTAGCTCTCTGTCTCTCTCCCTTCCTCTCTGTGAAAAATCAATAAAATATATAAAAAAAAAAAAAAAAAAAAAAAAAAAAGAACTCAGAAAATTACTGGACATTGAAAAAAGAGATAGAGGAAGACATAAACAAATGGAAAAATATACCATGTTCATGGATTGGTAAAATCAACATCATTAAAATGTCCACATTACCCAAAGCAATCTATAACTTCAATGCAATCCCCATTAAAATACTTCACAGACATAGAACAAACTCTCAAAAATTCATCTGGAATAAGAAAGACCACGAATAGCTGCAGCAATCTTGAGAAAAAAGAACAAAGTTGGAGTGATCACAATACCAGATATCAAGCTATACTAAAAAGCCACTGTTCTCAAAACTGCTGGTACTGGAACAAGAACAGACACATAGACCAATGGAACAGAACAGAGAACCCACAAATCGACACAAGCTATTATGCTCAATTAATATTTTACAAAGGACGTCAAGAGCATACAATGAAGTCAAGACAGTCTCTTCAATAAATGGTGTTGGGAAAATTGGACAGATACATGCAAAAAAAATGAAACTAGATCACCAACTTACACCATACACAAAAATAAACTCAAAATGGATAAAGGACTTAAATGTAAGATGGGAAACCATAAAAATCTGAGAAGACATAGGCACCAAAATAGCAGACATTTGTGGTAGCAGTATCTTTACCAACACAACTCCTAGGGCAATGGAAACTAAAGAGAAAATAAACAAATGGGACTACATCAAAATAAAAAGCTTCTGCACAGCAAAAGAAACCATCAACAAAACAACAAGAAAGCCCACTGCATGGGAGAACATATTTGCCAATGATATCTCAGATAAGGGTTTAATCTCCAAAATTTACAGTGAACTCATACAACTTAACAAAAAGAAGATAAACAATCCAATCAAAAAATGGGCAAAGGATCTAAATAGACATTTTCTGAAAGAGGACATACAGAAGGCCAGGAGACATATAAAAACATGTTCAAAGTCACTAATCATCCAAGAGATACAAATCAAAACAACAATGAGGTAACATTTCACACCTGTCAGACTGGCTATCATCAACAAATCAACAAACGACAAGTGCTAGAGAGGATGCGGAGAAAAAGGAACCTTCATGCACTGCTGGTGGGAATGCAGACTGGTGCAGCCACTGTGGAAAACAGTATGGCATTTCCTCAAAAAACTAAAAATGGAACTTCCATTTGACCCAGTAATCCTACTCCTAGGTATATATCCCAAGAAAACAGAAACAATCAGAAAGGATATATACACCCCTATGTTCATAGCAGCACATTGTACAATAGCTAAGATTTGGCAACACCCTAAATGTGCATCAGCAGATGAGTGGATTAGAAAACTGTGGTACATCTACACAATGGAATACTATGCTGCTGTAAAAAAAAAAAAAAAAAAAAAGGAATTCTTACCATTTGCAACTGCATGCATGGAACTGGAAAGCATTATGCTAGGAGAAATAAGCCAGTCAGCGAAAGATAAATATCACATGATCTCACTCATTTATGGAATATAATGAACATCATAAACTGATGAACAGAAATAGATACAGAGACAAAGAAGCATCAAACAGACTGTGAAACTACTTCGGGAAGGCAGGGGAGGATCATGGGGTGAAGGGTAAGAGATCAACCAAAGGACTTGTATGCATGACTAAAAGGATAACCAATGGACACAGACACTGGTGGGGCAGGGGTGAGAGCATGTGCTGGGGGGTAGGGAAGGCCAGGGGGAGGTCAATGAGGGGAAAAGAAGACATTTGTGCTACTATTTGTAATACTTTAAACAATAAAAATAAAATAAAATAAGAAAGTCTGAAGCCTGAGCATGGACAGGTCATTCATATGGAAAAGCTGCTGCAAACAGCTTGGGTGGGGCTGCAAATTAGATGTGGTGGAGTCTCAGGGAATGACCAGTGTACAGTGAACAGTGTGGGCCAGAACGGACTGGGGAGGTTGAACCACTGGGCCCTACCGGTCACCTACTATACAAGGCCACTCTACCAATTCCAGAAGACATAGCAGCTCTACCTAATACATAGAAACAAACACAGGGAAGTAGCCAAAATGCAGAGATAAAGAAACATGTCACAAATGAAAGAAATGGAAGCAAGCAAACTACTGGATACAGAGTTCAAAGCCATGGTTATAAGGTTACTCAAGGATCTTCATGAGACTTTCAAGGATCTTAGTGAGAATTTTAAAGACCTGAAAAGGGATCAGTCAGAAATTAAGCATACACTAACTGAAATAAAGAATAATTTACAGGGATTCAGCAGCAGAGGAGAGGATTCTGAGAATCAAATCAACAATTTGGAATATGAGGAAGCAAAAAAAGAAAAAAATCAGAAGAGCAAAAAGAATCCAAAAATATGAAGATAGTTTGAGGAGCCTCTGGGACAACTTCAAATGTACCAACATTCACATTATGGGGATGCCAGAAGGAGAAGAGAGAGCAAGATATTGAAAACCTATTTGAAGAAATAATGACCAAAAACTTCCCCTAACTGGTGAAAGAAATGGACTTACAAGTCCAAAAGAGAAGAGTCCCAAACAAGAGCAACCCAAAGAGGCCCACACCAAGACACACCACGATAAAATGCCAAGGGTTAAAGACAAAGATAGAATCTTAAATGCAGCAAGAGAAAAGCAGTTTGTTACCTACAAGGGAGCACCCATACAACTGTCAGCTGATTTCTCAACAGAAACTTTACAGGCCAGAGGAAGTGGCAGTAAATATTCAAAGTGAGGAATAGAAAGGACCTACAACCAAGATTACTCTACCCAGCAAAGCTATCATTCAGAATTGAAGGTCAGATAAGGAGCTTCACAGACAAGGAAAAAACTAAAGGAGTTCATCACCACCAAACCAGCATTACATGAAATGCTGGGTGTTCTTTAAGAGAGGAAGAAGAAGAAGATCAAAAATGTGAACAATAAAATGGCAATAAATACATATCTATCAGCAATTGAATCTAAAAATCAAATTAACAAGGAATGTAATGAACAACATAACAGATGAATAAAATAGAACCAGACACATGAAAACATGGAACAGACTGATGAATCTCAGAGGGAAGGGTGGGGGAAGAGCTTGACCAAAGATTTCATTTGCATACTAGAGGCCCGGTGCATGACATTCGTGCACTGGAAGGGGGGGGGTTCCCTCAACCCAGCCTGCACCCTCTCGCAGTCCGGGACAACTCAGGGGTCCTTAGCACTGCCTTGGAGGCGGAAGAGGCTCCCACCACTACCACTGCACTCACCAGCCATCAGCCAGGCCTCTGGCTGAGTGGCGCTCCCCCATGGAATTGCACTGACCACCCAGGGGCAGCTCCTGCTTTGAATGCCTGCCCCCGGGTGGTCAGTGCACATCATATAGACTGGTTGTTCCATCATTTGGTCGATTTGCATATTATGGTTTTATTATATAAGACTAGAGGCCCAGTGCACGAATTTGTGCATGGGTGGGGTCCCTCTGGGTGGTCTGCAGGGATCAAGCCAAAACCCGCAGTCCAACATTGCCTGCAGCTCCTACCTGCTGCTCCCACTCACCTGGCCTTGCTGTGCTTACCGCAGGCTCGTGCCCAATCAGTCCCGATAGGGAGAAGCTCACACTGCCACAGCAGCGCTCACCAGCCATAAGCCCTGCATCTGATGCCCTTCCAAGGGGAGTGGCCGGTGGGATCAGGCTGAAACCGGCTTTCCAACATCCCCTGAGGAGTCCCGGATTGTGAGTGGGTGCAGGCCAGGCTGAGGGACCCCACTGGTGCAAAATCGGGCCAGGAAGGGACCACAGGAGGGCTCCAGGGCATGTCCGGCCCATCTCACTCAATCCTGATCGGCCAGACCCCAGCAGCAAGCTAACCTACCAGTCGGAACATCTGTCCCCTGATGGTCAGGGCACGTCATAGCAACTGGTCGACCAGTTGACTGTCTGTCCCCTGGTGGTCAGTGCAAGTCGTAGAGAGCAGTTGAGCAGCCTTAGCATATCACGCTTTGATTGGTTATTTGGTTGTTCTGCCATTTAGTCTATTTTATTATATAGGATATGCATTACCTATGGACACAGACTATAGGGTGGTGAAAGCCTGGAGTAGGGCACAAGCTGGGTGGAGGGGGACAATGTAAGGAAGCAGGGGGACAGCTGTACTACTCTCAATATTAAAGATTTTTTCATGTAAATTTAAAAATAAATAAAAATACACAGTGAACATTTTTGTCATTATCTTTCACAAATTCATTTGCAATGCCTATAGTGTTTCCATTTATTGATATACCATAATTCAGCTAATTATTCCCTATTTTGGATATTTTGGTCAGTTATAATTGTTTGCTCTAATAAGCAATGCTAGAAAGGAATCCTTGTAGTTAAATGATAATTTCCAATCTTTACCTAATAGAACCATAGTTCATAGACGTGAAGTGCTAGCATGAAAGTTGTAGAATTTTGGCAAAGTATTGCCAAATCACCTTCCAATAGTTGTACCACTTTAAATTTGAATGTGATATATGTGTTCCTGTCCCTCTACCCAAATGGAGCATTAGTGTTAATGTTTTCCAATTGCCTTTTTGCGTTTATTTTTTATTAAGTTGTATATCCTTTATAATAAAAGGCTAATATGCAAATCAACTGAACAGTGGAATGACCCGTCGCTATGATGAGCACTGACCAGCAGGGGGCAGACGCTCAATGCAGGAGCTGTCCCCTAGTGGTCAGTACGCTCCCACAGGCTCACAGCTGGTGAGCGCAATGGTGGTGGTGGGAGCCTCTCCAGCCTCGCCTCTGCAGCAGCGCTAAGAACCCTTCAGGGGATGTCCAACTGCTGGCTTAGGACTGCGAGAGTGCACAGGCCAGGCTGAGAGACCCCCCTCCCCACCCCCAGTGCACGAATGTTGTGCACCAGGCCTCTGGTTTTTATTATAAATTTGTGTCCTCTGCTAATACCATTGGAGCTTCTGTGGTTTTAAGAGCTCCTTTAATCATCCAACAATGAAGAATTGAAATGAAGATGGAAGTTATGAGATATAGGTAACCACTTATAGCTCCAAGATCCCAGAGCAATAAGTGGCAGCACTGAGACTCTAACTCTGACTTTTCCATTCATTCACTCATTCATTCATTTCATTTATTCTTTTTGTTACATTCAAAAATACTGAGCTAAGGATCAACTCAGTTTTCACATTTACTATTAAATACTTTATTCTCCTCACCTATTTGAATTTCCAGAAAAATCCTGTAATAAACTCTTGTATGGACATATATCTGTTTCTAGAGATTCTAATCTGCCCCCTTAAGCAGCTTGTCTACTTGTTTCTATTCCAGTATATAGGAGACCCTTATTAACCTCTCTCATCACATGTGGTCAATCATGTGCTCTGTCCCCATTTCACACATGGGGGACAGAAGTTCTACCTGAGCTAATCAGAGCTCCCTACACCTCTGCTCTTAAGATATAGGTTGCCCTAACCGGTTTGGCTCAGTGGATAGAGCATCAGCCTGCAGACTGAAAGGTCCCAGGTTCGATTCTGGCCAAGAGCATGTACCTTGGTTATGGGCACATCCCCAGTAGGAGGTGTGCAGAGCAGCTGATCGATGTTTTTCTCTCATCGATGTTTCTAACTCTCTATCCCTCTCCTTTCTTCTCTGTGAAAAATCAATAAAAAATATAAAATAAAATAAAAAGATATAGGTCAAACATTGGCATGTGACCCAAGTTCGGCCCCACGGCTTTCATTTGAAGCAAATGAAGAAGATTGCCCTGGGAATTTGTAATCTGGGTGTTGGGAGGAAATCATGTTGGCACTGTTGATACTTGCCTTCCTGGACACAAGAAAGAAGCCCATTTGTAGAGGGGGGAGATCAGGGCCACACACAGAGAGGGCCTGAGGGAAAGGAAGAAACAATAAATCTCAGCAACCTGGAGTTTGATTCTGTCTACCTTTAGCCACACTGGTTTTTCTAGTTATGGGAACCAATGAATTCCCTTCTTTTTGGATTACACTGGTTTGGGTTTCTGCCTTAGTAAGTCAGGTCTAAGTGCTTCATGAATGATAAGTGAGCCATAATAACTTGAGGCAATAATAACATCTGGGAGAAAGTATCATCTCTTTTAATATTAGCCCCCAAAACTCTTCATCTAAATTTCCTTATCTATAAAGTAGAAGTCATAATATTATCTATCTTATAGGATTATTTATAGGTAAGGGAATAAATTATACATGAAATCTAAAAACACTATAAAGATGTAATGTGCCTGGCCAGTGTGGCTCAGTGATTGAGCATTGACCTATGAACCAGGAAGTCAGGTGTGAATCCCTGTCAAGGCACATGCTTGGGTTGTAGGCTCCATCCCCAGTAGGAGGCATGCAGGAAGCAGCCAATCAATGATTCTCTCTCATCTATAATTTAAAAAAGTAATATGCTAATTAGACCAGAGAGCCAAATGACTTTCCAGATGTCCTTCCAGATGAAGCCGCAGCAGTGGGGGCTGAGGCAGAGGCGGTTAGGGGAAATGAGGCAGGCAGACAGAGTGGTTAGGGGTAATCCAGCAGGCAGGCAGGCGAGCAGTTAGGAGCCAGTGATCCCAGATTGTGAGACAGATGTCCGACTGCCAGTTTACGCCCGATCCCACAGGAATTCCTGCGGGATCAGGCCTAAACCGGCAGTCAGACATTCCCAGAAGGGTCCCAGATTGTGAGAGGGTGCAGGCCAGGCTGAGGGATGCCCCCACCCCATGCATGAATTTCATGCACCGGGCCTCTAGTCATTAATATTTTTTTTCTCTCCCTCTTCCTTCCTTCCTGAAATCAATAAAAATATATATTTTTTAAAAGATGTAATATATTAATTTAGCCAATGGCATATTTATTTTTGTCAACTTTGTAGGTCTTATTTGAAAGAAATTACTTTCACATCTTTATCTGTGTTAAAGCTTCCTAATAGGTTCATTATGGGTCATAAATGTATTTTATAATTAGATTTCTGTAAGGTCAACCTTATTCAGAAGTATTAGAAAAGGATTTAACTTGTATTATCTCTTTCTATTCATGTAAAATTCACCACAGAAGAAAAATGATTGCTTTAGCACTTTTTCACATAAGCTGCCCAGTTCAAGAATTATCAATGCAGAAATGTCTCAGCTAAATAGCAATTTCAACTGTCAAATCAAACTAGATGATAAAAAAGCGTCAGTTTACTGCAAGGTGTCTAAGTGTTCAATGTGCACAAAGATTGCCTTCAGCCCTAGCCATTTTTGCTCAGTGGATAGAGCATTGGCCTGCACACTGAAGGGTCTCAGGTTCGATTCCGATCAAGGGCACATACTTCAGTTTCAGGCTTGATCCCTGGCCCCAGGTTGCCATGTGTGTGAGAGGCAGCCAATCGATGTGTCTCTCTCACATCGATGTTTCTCTCTGTGTGTCTCTCCCCGTCCCTTCCACTCTTTCTAAAAATCAATGGGACAATGGTGAGGATTAACAAAACAAACAAACAAAAAAGATTGCCTTCATTCCCAAACTAGCTCTTTATAGTGGTCCACAGCCCTGAGCTCTGAAAGAATGGAACCAATAATTGGAAATGAGTGTTACCTTTCAGTTCCCCACATCTTAGGGAATAATTAATGTGTATGGAAAGGATTTCTCTGTTCTGATTGAAACATAGGTAGAAAACTGTTGAGGCTTTTGTGTCTATCATTTTATTTTAATGCCACCAGAAAAACTGGTTCGGGTTTATTCTCTTAAAAAAATAAAAAGTTTTGCTTGAGTTATACACAACATCTTGTTGAAGAATACCACGATATTTTAACAAGAATTTCTATCTTATTTTTATAGGTAAAAAACATGTAATCAATACTCTGAATATGGAATGCAATCCAAAAGCATCTTCATTTATGTCTCCTAATTCTATATAATAAAAGGCTAATACGCATATCGACCGAATGGCAGAACGACCAGTCGCTATGATGTGCACTGACCACCAGGGGGCAGACACTCGATGCAGGAGCTGCCCCCTGGTGGTCAGTGTGCTCCCACAAGGGGAGTACCGCTCAGCCAGAAGCCAGGTTCATGGCTGGTGAGCACAGCGGCCATGGCAGGAGCCTCTCCCACCTCCAGGGCAGTGCTAAGGATGTCTAACTGATGGCTTAGGCCCGCTCCCTAAGCCGGCAGCTGGATATCCCCAAGGGCTATGGGACTGCAAAAGGGTGCAGGCCGGGCTGAGGGACACCCCCTGAGTGCACACATTTCATGCACCAGGCCTCTAGTATCCCTATAAAATGTATTCCATCCTCTCAGGGGGGTTGGATCCACAATGTCAAGTACACAGATAAAAGGTACAAGAGTCCCCAGCTTCAAGCCTTGCTGCTGCCTTTGTATATGCGGTTTTCTCTGCATGGTTTTGGTTTGTTTGTGTGCTTGCTTGTTTGCCTTAAATACAAGATTATATATTCTTATATATAATCCCTTTTAAAGCTTGAAATCATTTCCAGGAACGAAAATGAAGTTTATATTGTCATATTTGATAGAGGGAAACAAAACAGCTTTCATCTCCTCTGTGGCTGGTCATTAAGGAGGTGTAATTTGTCAATATCTGTGACTGATCTGCTATATTCAGACTGAACAAATCTTTTTTTAACAACTATTACGTGTCTAGCACCATGTTCTCACTTATTTATCTCAATCGTGACAATAACTTTACCAGAGGAGTATTTTATCATCATTTTAAGGAAGTTGAGGTTTAGTTTGTCCAAACAACCAGCACTGAGATTAACTTTATTTGTTCAAAGTCACACAACTAAAAATAGTCTGGATTTCAACTCAGGTCTTTCAAATCTATGATGGTTGCTCTCTTGACTCTCTTCCTTCTGACCCCTAAAATTGTGAATAGTTGAAAGGATCAAGGATGATATATATAATGAATCTCAGACATTATGCTGAGTAAAAAATATCCAGACCAAAAAAAGTACATACAGTATGAATCATGTATATGAAATCCAAATACAGGCAAAACTGCTCTATGTGGACAGAAAGCAGATAGTGGTTGACAATTGTGGGAAGGCTTGTGGGACAGTGGAGGAAACTGACTAGAAGGGAAACGAGAGAATTTTCCATAGGGCATGGAAATGCTCTACATTCTGTGACATGGATATAGGTAATTGTCAAATTCACTGCACTGGGCACGTTAAACCTGTGGGTTTCATCATGTTATCATAATTCAATTTTTTTTTTTTTAAAGAGCATCATGTTTAAATGACTTAACATGGAGTATCAGGTAACTTTACTTCCCCAGTAGTCTTCAAATTTAAAATGCAGCAATTTCTACTATGGAGTAGAAAACAAAAAATAATACATTTAATCTCAATAGTCTCTTTGGATACAACCTTGGGCATAGAAATTGTTTTAGTCAGTGAAGAGATTCAGGAAAAATGTGAATTACAAGACGTTGTCTCCAAAGACTCAGTTTCACCTAGAATCTGTGTTCATGCAGTAATTATGGTATTAATGGTAATAAGCCTTTATTGAACACTTTTCTAGGCAGCAGACATCGAGTTAAATGCTTCACTACCTTTTCCCACATCATCCACACAATTCAGTAACTTGAGTGCCCCCGCAGTCACCACCTCTGGCAGAGAAACTCTCCAGGGTTAGAGAAGAAAAGGGGACAAGCAGACATGCTTAGGTGAGGGTTAGTTGCTATGTTTGAGAGTTCAGCAGTGATCTGACTAAAAGATAATTACCTCTTTTTATTTTTTTGGAAAAGATCAGACTCTTTGGGGGAAATTATATTTTGATGGTGTGTTATCTACTTAAATGCAAAGTGAATCAGTTGACCTTCCCTTGATTCCAGTGCCATAAGGCGTACCCAGGCTGTGTGGGTGTGGAGAGCCTTTTCAGGCTTGAACTGGAAGCCAGAAGCAAAATAAAATAAAAAAAATATCCAGAAGCTGATCTAATGTGCTTTGTTTTGAGAATTAGTTTAAGGCACCCCATGTCTTTACAGTAATACATCGCAGCATAACTTGGCTGCCCATACACCATGAAATAATTTTTAAATTTGTATCCATGATTTTAATTAGGAAGAGGCATTACTTTCCCATTTGTTGGGCAGGGCAACTGGCTCAACTGACTAGAATGTGTCAGTGGCTGATGAAACAATTGCTATTATTTCAGGCTTCGATTAGGTGCTTGGAACGTTTGCTATTGGTTAAAGAAGGAAATGTCTGGTTTGGAACACTATAAATAACATTATTATACAATAAAACATCACTTTCTATAGCTGTGTGTTTTTTATCACTTCAAGAATTATGTATCTGCTAGAGGCCCAATGCATGAAATTTGTGCAAGAGTAGGCCTTCCTTCTCCCAGCTGCCGGCACTGGCTTACCGCTGGCACCCAGGACCCGGGCTTCCCTTGCAGCCCTGGCTTCATCTGGATGGTCATCTGGAAGGACATCCGGTAAGATGTCTGGCCTAATTAGCATATTAGACTATTATTATTATAGACTAGAGGTTCAGTGTATGAAATTCATGCACGGGAAGGGTGTCCCTCAGCCCAGCCTGCACCATCTCCAATCTGTGAACCTTTGGGGGATGAACGGGAAGCCAGAAGCAAAATAAAAGAAATTTAAGAAACCAGCAGTCGGACATTCCTCTCACAATCCGGGACTGCTGGCTCCTAACCGCTGGCCTGCCTGCCTGCCTGCCTGATCACCCCCAACCACTCTGCTGCCAGCCTGATTGATGCCTAACTGCTCCCCTGACAGCCCAATTGCCCCCAAATGTCCTTCCCTACCAGCCCAATCACTCCTAACTGCCCTCCCCTGCCAGCCTGATCACCCCCAACTGCCCTCCCCTGCCAGCCTGATCTCACCCTCAACTGCCTTCCCCTGCCAGCCTAATCTCACCCCCAACTGCCCTCCCCTGCAGGCCTGATCTTGCCCCCAACTGCCCTCCCCTGCCAAACTGGTCACCCCCAACTGCCCTCCCCTGCAGGCCTAGTTACCCCCAACTGCCTTCCCCTGATGGCCTGGTCACTCCCAACTGCCTTCCCCTGCCAGCCTGATCTCACCTCCAACTGTCCTCCCCTGCAGACCTGATCTCACCACCAACTGCCCTCCCCTGCAGGCCTGGTCACCCCCAACTGCCCTCCCCTGCAGGCCTGGTCACCCCTAACTGCCCTTCCCTGCAAGCCTTGTCACCCCCAACTACCTTCACCTGCTGGCCTGATCTTGCCCCCAACTGCCTTTCCCTGCCAGCCTGATCTCACCTCCAACTTCCTTCTCCTGCAGGACTGATCTCACCCCCAACTGCCCTCCCTTGCAGGCCTGATCACCCACAACTGCCATCCCCTGCAGGCCATCTTGTGGTGGCCATCTTGTAATGATGTGGGTGGCCATCTTGTGACAACGTCACAGGCCATCTTGTGGCGATGTCCCATGACATCACCTAGTCTTTTATTATATAGATTGTGGAAAAGCTACACTTTTTGAATGACATTTATATTGCTGTATAGTGAAATGAACTCAAAGAAAGCTCTACTGCAGATATAGTGAAGGAAATTTTAAATTAATAAAAGCATTTTTCAATTTTTGAGAGGGGCTTGACTATCTATGTTCATTCCAGGGGTAAAATTACAGTGAGCAGCTTTATTCACTAATCACACTTATTCTTTCCCTGTCAGATTTTCAGCCATTTACCTCACTTTACAAGTATTTATTGACCACCTGCTATGTGCCAGGCATTGTGTTGGGTGTGGCAAAAATTCTGCTCTTGACCTAACTCTAGTCAGGCTCAGCTCAACCCTCAAGACCCTAACCTTTAGCTTTGCCCTTGACTGGTAAGAATCCTTCCAGGTCAGTTTATTGGAAATTCCCCCGCTCCCAATAGCTAATCAGATTCCTGATCCTCCCTCCTTCATATCTTACCACCCTGGCCTGCCTTCAGCAAGTTGAGCCAATCTAGCAAGAATCTCCTAGCCCTGACTCCCTGATCCCTCCTGCTTCTGCAGATAAATTTCCTCTTGTCCTCATTGTATTCAGAGTTCATTCTGGTCTCTCCTCTATTGTACAACCCCACTATAGTAGTCTCCCTGAATAATGTCTGCCTTATCATCTTTAACCAGTGTCATGAATAACATTTTTCTTCAACAAGTGCTGGGAATACATGATAGAAGGAAAGTGTGAATCCTTGCATTTATAGTCCAGACAATAAATAATCACTTAATAATCGATGATCATTTTGCTAAGTGCCATAAAATAAACGTTCCAGGTGTTGCAAATCCATATAGGAGGGTTATCAAGTATGAGGAAGAGTGTTGCTGAAGAAGATCCGCTCTTGCTAAGACCACACAGGGGAGGAGGAGTCAGGGAGGCGAGGAGGGCACAGAGAAGGTGTTTTGGGTGGAGGACATGGCAAGGGTCGTCTCTGAGACTGAGAGCTAACAGTGTAGAAAGGTCAAAGCTTGGGAAACAAGGGAGAGGTGAGTCATAATACACTAGAGAAGCAGGTAAGGGGGGAAATCACACCGCCCCCTTGCTGACCATATGAAAAATTTTGAATTTTATTCTAAGTGACTCAGAAGAGTGATATGCTCAGATTTGCTGTCTAAAAAAAATGATCTCACTACTCTGAAGAGAATAGGCAGTTGGAGGCCAGGTGAGTTGTTTGGCCAGGATGGCAGTGACCCGAAGACAAGGCTCATAGCAGGGCAGAGGAAAGGAGTAAATAGATTCAAATTGCAATTAGGTAACTTCCCTGGGTCTAGACCTGGTTACTGTCATAGAGGATGACAGAATTCGGCCAGTGACCAAGGTTTTACAAGGACATAAAGGAGGCAAGTGGATTTGAAGGAAGGTGGGTAATGGACTGCATTGGAATTCTACCACGGCTTAGAAGCAAAGCCCAGAAGTTGTAACCGGGCCAATATCCTATCTGCTTTCAGCCTCCAAATGTGAGCAGCAGAGTGAGAGCAATGATGGCCAGTGATAACAGGCAGTGAACAAAAGCCAACAGGTCCTTCTCAGGATGTCAGAGACAGGATCCAGGTTTGAGCTATGTATGGAGCCAGTGCCCATCTTGGTCCCAGGGCCTCTCCCCCAGTGCCTTGGCAATGGGCCAAACGCTGGTACTTTTCTCTCCCAGCACATGCCTTGTGGGTCTGGTTAATTGACATACAGCTGCCTCTGGATCTCCCTGGCATTTTGAGTTTGAAGGTTAAAATCTTAAACCATGTAACAGGAGTGTGGACAACTAGAGAGCTAAAGAAGGTCTGAGGAGATAAGAATTGGAAGAAACAAAAAGAGATCATGAGAAAATCATAAAAGATTTTTTCCAGAAATACCTTTCTCATGTTAAAGTTGTTTTAATATTTTTATTGAAATTTTGAGAGAGAGAAGAATGGAGAAAGAGAGAAAGACACATTGATGTGAGAGCAAAAATTAATAGGCTGCCCCCCACAACCCCTACCAGGGATTGACCCTGCAACCTGGGCATATGTCCTGACTGGGAATCAAACTTTTGGTGCATGGGATGAAACCCAACCAACTGAGCTACACTGGCCAGGGCATCTCATGTGTACATTTTTTTGGGGGGGGAAGGGTGAGGAGGGGGGAAAATACAGTTATTAGTTCATCAGCTTAGAAAAAAAAAATCAAAAAAGGTATCAGAGTCAGATTCCACTCCTGGGTGCCAGACTGTGGCTCGCTGTCACCTCTCCGACCTGCTAGTCACTCTGCTTCAGCCGCACTAGCCTCCAACTGTGCTCCTGCCTCAGGGCCTTTGCATTTGCAGTTCCTTCCTCTAGAGCAGTGGTTCTCAACCTTCCTAATGCCGCAACGCTTTAATACAGTTCCTCATGTTGTGGTGACCCCCAATTTCATTGTTACAAATTGAACACAATTAAAGCATAGTGATTAATCACAAAAACAATATGTAATTATATATGTGTTTTCTGATGGTCTTAGGTGACCACAGGTTGAGAACCGCTGCTCTAGAGCAAGCATGTCAAACTGAAAGGCTAACACGAGCCAAATAAACAAGGTTTAAGTTTATGTAGGCCACAAAAAAAAACACAAAAGTTTCACCCTAACCGGTTTGGCTCAGTGGATAGAGTGTTGGCCTGTGAACTGAAGGGTCCCAGGTTCAATTCCCCCAGGTTCGATTCTGGTCAAGGGCATGCACCTTGGTTGCGGGCACAGGGGGTGTGCAGGAAGCAGCTGATCAATGTTTCTAACTCTCTATCCCTCTCCCTTCCCCTCTGTAAAAAATCAATAAAATATATTTAAAAAAATATATTTTATTGATTTTTACAGAGGGGAAGGGAGATAGAGAGTTAGAAACATTGATAAGAGAGAAACATCGATCTGCTGCCTCCTGCACATCTCCTACTGGGGATGTGCCCGCAACCTAGGTACATGCCCTTGACCGGAACAGAACCGGGGACCTTTCAGTCCGCAGGCCTACGCTCCATCCACTGAGCCAAACCGGTTTCGGCAAAATATATTTTTTTAAAAGCTTCAATTTTCATAGAAACGTAGGTTTATTTTGATAGAGACATGCTGAATACAAAGGGCTGAAATAAATGAGTAATCGTTAACATAAAAACAATAGAACATTTTAATAAAAATTAATATTTTTTCTTGAACATTAACTTACCAGACACTGAATAACTGCACAAATTAATAAGCGTAACACAAATAAACCTATTTTTCTTGTTCTCCGAAAGCAAAATATTTCCTGTTGCGCACACCGAACAAGTCAGTCCAAGACTAATGACGTGGCATTCAGCTGCTAAAATATTCGTTGCTAGTATTAGTGGAGAGAAATGGTGCGCCTGCGTGTAAGGTGTGTAAGGAAAATGAATGCAACACAATTATAGTAATCAGTCACTAGCAAACATTGTAGTTTGTTATTAATAATTATATATAACAGGATATTGTAAAAATTAAGTTACAAAATATTTATTAAAATGTTTCTTACATACCGTTATATTGGCTGGGCTGCAAAAATATTCACTGTGGGCCACGAGTTTGACAGGCTTGCTCTAGAGCTCTTTCTCCTCAAACACCCACAGTCATACTCTCACCTCCTTTGGTTCTTTGCTCAAATGTCTCCCTTTCAGTAAGTCTTTCTCTGTCTTAAATGATATATGCACACACCATCCCTCCCTGACTTCTGATAGCTCCATCCCTCTTGCTTTTTCTCATAGTAGTTATCCCCATCTACACTAATAAAAGAGAAACATGGTAATTGGCGTACGACCGCTACCCTTCCCATTGGCTAATCAGCGTATCCTTATGCAAATTAACTGTCAGCCAAGATGGCGGCCGGCAGCCATGCACTGAAGCGAGCAGGGAGACTTGCTTCCTCCAGTGACTGCGGACTCCAACGTTCCCTGCCTCACTTGCTGGCCTCTCAACTGCAACTCTAAGCAACTATTACTATGTTGCAAATAAGAAGCTAAACAAAACCGGCTTTCAGTCAGCCCCGGACCGCAACATTGTATCCATGTTTTCAGCAGCGAGGCCTCAGAGCTAAAGCTGACCCAGAATAAAAAAAAAAAAAAAAAAAGAAAACAAGGAGCGGTTGGGAGCTTTTAGTCAACTGCCAGCGGGAAAACAGCCCTCAGCCCCTCAGCCAGCCTGGCCAGGCACCCCAGTGGGGACCCCCACCCTGATCCAGGACACCCTTCAGGGCAAACCAGCCAGCCCCCACCCATGCACCAGGCCTCTATTCTATATAGCAAAAGGGTAATATGCCTCCCGGCACAGGGATCAGCGTGACAGGGGGCAGCGCCCAAACCCCCTGATCAGCCCTGCTCTGTGCCTGATAGGGGGGGAGCTCCCCAATTCCCCGATTGCCCTGTGGCTCTGTGTGTGACAGGGTGCAGTGCACCAGCCCCCTGATCGGCCCTGCTCTGTGTGTGACAGGGTAGAGCCATAACCTCTCCATCGGCCCTGCCCCAGTTGTGATAGTGGTGGCGCCCCAACCCCCTGATCGGCCCTGTTCTGTGGGTGATAGAGGGTGGCGCCCCAACCCCCCTCCACGGGCCTTGCTCTGTGTGTGACGGGGTAGAGCCATAACCTCCCCATTGGCCCTGCCCTGAGTGTGACAGGGTGCAGCGCCCCAACCCCTTTATCCGTCCTGCTCTGTGTGTGACAGGGAGCAGCGCCCCAACCCCCTGATCGGCCCTGCTCTGTGAGTGACAGGGGGTGGCGCCGCAACCTCCCCATTGACCCTGCCTTGAGTGTAACAGGGGGCGGTGCCCCAACCCCCCAATCCACCCTGCTCTGTGCATGATGGGGCGGCGCCCCAACTCCCCAATTGGCCCTGCTCTGAGCCTGACCAGGGGCTGCACTTAGGGATTGGGCCTGCCCCCTGCCACCCAGGAGCAGGCCTAAGCCAGCAGGTCGTTATCTCCCGAGGGGTCCCAGACTGTGAGAGGGCACAGGCCGGGCTGGGGGGACCCCCCCCCCCCCCGCCGAGTGCACAAATTTTTGTGCACCGGGCCTCTAGTCCTATGTAATAAAAGGCTAATATGCAAATCAACCAAATGACAGAATGACTGGTTGCTATGATGCACACTGACCACCGGGAGCAGACTCTCAATGCAGGAGCTGCACCCTGGTGGTCAGTGTGCTCCCACAGGAGGAGCGCCACTCAGCCAGAAGCCCTGAGCAGGGTTCATGGCTGGTGAGCACAGTGGCAGTGGTGGGAGCCTCTCCTGCTTCTGCAGCAGTGCTAAGGATGTCCAACTGACAGCATAGATCCGCACCCCCTGGGGGCCTATGCCATCAGTTGGACATTCCCTGAGGGCTCCCGGACTGCGAGAGGGCACAGACTGGGCTGAGGGACCCCCCACCCCCACCCCCCAAGTGCACAAATTTTGTGCACTGGGCCTCTAGTCTAGCATAATTGTTTTTATCTCTTTGTTTGTTTACCTCCTTCCACCAAAATGCAAGCTCTATAAAAGGCAGTAATATTTGCTTTCTGTGTCTCCAGCTCTTGGAACAGGCACTCACAAAGTGTGCTCTCAGTCAATACTTATAGAATAAATGAATAATCTTTGAAGGTACAGGATGCTGTTGGAGTAGCTTTGAAACCAAAGCTGCCCGAAACTAAAGTTAGGCTGCGCAGAAGACCCTGAAATTTAGCACAGGATTAACAGCAACATTTGCTGGTTACTGGAAGGAGGTACCATATTGCTCTTAGACATGTGTGACATTTGAACATTAATCTGTATGATGAAAGAGGAGGATAGAAGAATAGTCCTTATTTCTTGAGTATTTCCATTATTGAAGAACACTAGTGGTGTGGATCATCTACAGTGGTGGTTTAAAATTGAAATGTGGGGTTCCGGGTGCAGATTCTTCTTGTGGGTTCTTGTCCTATGAAGTTGAAAAATAAATTCATGGACTAACAGATTTCTTTAATAAGAATGTAGAAATTTATTGGAAGCAGATACAAACTCCATCTGGGCAGGAGGATTCCCAAAGGGGACCCCCTTGGGAAGGGGCCCCAAATGGGAAAAACCTGCTCTCTCTCTCTCTCTAATGGGAAAAAAAATCTAAATAATCTGAAACTACTGAATCTCTTTGTCTCTGGTTTATAAAGGCTGTAGTTCTTTATCTGAACATGACATTTTCTAATTGGTCCCTTTCCTTAATTTGGGATCCTCGTGCTTTCCTCACTGATCATTCTGCTACATAATATTAGTTTCAAAGCTCAAAGCCCACGTGGTGCCCCCCTCTTCCTCCCCCCTTATCTTGCAGCATTCCTCTATCCTCTGTAAAAATATGTTTCCTTCTTCTCGATATCCTGTGACTTTTCTTTACTTCTGTGAATGTATGCCTTCCTCCCTCCTTATCCTGTGGCATTTCTCTATCCTCTGTACAAGTAATATAAGCATTTTGGTGTCTCCAAGCCCTCATCTATGCATTCCTCTCCCATGGACCTTCTCTTAGGTGTCCTGGCCGGAGATGTTTTATTACCCCTTATGGCTCCCCTAGCTGATCAGATCAGAGCTGCTTTTAATTACTCAAGCCAGAAATACCTCCATCCTTCCTAAACACCCCCTTCCTGTCTACCTAATTAAGCTAGCTAACTAACCCTTATCAAAATCACCACAGAAAAGTATTTTACACATATGCATAAATGTATGCCTGTGTAGATATACACACACATGTATGTGTATAATGTGTTCTGGTCAATGTATGTCAGACTTACTTTGCAAATCCAGTTTTCCTGGAATTGCTACTAAACTGAGTTTCTTTTCCTCAATACAACCCACTGTCTACTGGATGCCTAAATGCAGTTAGATACCATGGATAATCAATAGTAAACTATGTCAGTCATGTCTAATGTGGCCAGTCTGTAAGTTCTGTATCCTGATGGAACCACTTATTTCTGAGCTGGTCCTCCAAGGGATGAATATATTGGCCCCTCCAGGTAAAAGGGGGTGCCTTAATGCTAGTTAGGCTCCTATGTGAAGCTCAGGTCTGGTCTCTTACTCAAGTCTGAACAGCATGAAAGTCTCAGTTGCTGCTATTCTTTTGGGTCAAAGAAAGTCTGGTCAAGTGTCTAACCAGCTCTCTTCTGTTTATCTGGCCCTCTTCCTCTTCCTCACTAAAGATAGTTGAGAACAGAAGCAGCCTAAGTGGAGCCTGCCGAGTCCATCTCTCATTACCCATCCCCTGAGCTTCACCAGGGTCTCTTGACAATCAAAGAATAAAGGAAAGTCCTAAATAGGGACATTCAGAGCTCCACTTGATCACTTCACCTCGTGAGAGAAGAGAGCACATTGACAATAAAATCAAAACTTGAAAGAGAATTAGCCTCCTTTGCCCCTCCACCAAAGGTTCTATGCCTTCTGCTGTGTGGGTCCTACTGAATATTGTTAAGATTTCTGACTTGTCCTTGCTCGTGTGAGAGTCCCCTCCTGGCAACTGGAGTGAGATGTTTTGAAAGCTGGTAATTTGTGTTCTGTTCATCCATTTTGCTCCAGAAGAGGGATGTGAGTGAATCTTCTGGTTCCTCCTGCCTGGAATTTATCCAGCTTCAGTAAGGAATACTAATTCTCATAAGAGAGAGACCTGTACAGCTTCCTCTAGAATAGTAACTCTTAACTCATTTTCAAGGTGGGACCTATTTGGGAATCTGATGGAAACCATGGACTCTTTCTGAAAAAGAAGAAGAAGAGGAAGAAAGAAGAAGAGGGAGGAAGAAAGAAGAAGAAGAAGAAGAAGAAGAAGAAGAAGAAGAAGAAGAAGAAGAAGAAGAAGAAGAAGAAGAAGAAGAAGGAGGAGGAGGAGGAGGAGGAGGAGGAGGAGGAGGAGGAGGAGAAGGAGAAGGAGAAGGAGAAGGAGAAGGAGAAGGAGAAGGAGAAGGAGAAGGAGAAGGAGAAGGAGAAGGAGAAGAAGAAGAAGAAGAAGAAGAAGAAGAAGAAGAAGAAGAAGAAGAAGAAGAAGAAGAAGAAGGAGAAGGAGAAGGAGAAGGAGAAGGAGAAGAAGGAGAAGAAGGAGAAGAAGGAGAAGAAGGAGAAGAAGGAGAAGAAGGAGAAGAAGGAGAAGAAGGAGAAGAAGGAGAAGAAGGAGAAGAAACAAAATTTTCATGCAATGTTGGAAGTCTCACAGGTTCCTTGAAAATCATGAACATTCATGAACATTCTAATACTCATGTTGTCAGGGTTTACATGTTAAGGTCTTGATCTTGACATTAACCAGCTATAACTGGGCAAATCACTCTTTCTTGATTTGATTGGGCGACCTGTCAAACATAGAGGGATGGTCTTTTCCACTTTAACACCTTTGGTCATAGAATTATTTTGGTATCAAAGAGATTACTGCTTTGAATAAAGGAAGCAGAGAGACCTCTCTTTTTATTATTATTTTGGAGGAAACAGCCTGTGCTCTCAGCTAATGCTGGATGAGGATGAGGTGAGCAGATGGATAATTTCAGGTGGGTGCTGGAAACAGAAAATTCCTAGCGGGCATTAGTCTTCCGGCAACCTCTCCTTACAAAGTCAGATGATGTTAGTCACACAGACAAGGCTGAGTACTTTTTATTTTCTTTACATTGTAGTGACAAGGAGATCAGCAATAAACATCATTTTAATTATTGAAGGGTTCCTGGGGAGAGGGCTGGTCTCAGTGAGGACTCAGCAGGACAGCGTAATGATCGACACCTCCTCAGCAGTTGGCTGAGTTCTGTATTGACGGGGTAGCAATCGGCTGCATGCAGCTGGCTGGGATAGATTAGAATGATGAGCACAGAACTAATCACTGAGAGAGATACATACCATCCTATCTGTGCCCTTTAAAACCACCCAGTCACATCTGTCATTCTGAAATCCTGTTATGCCCAGGGAATGCTTTATATGCAAGCTAGTTCGTGTTTCAAAGGGTGTATTTGACACAGCTAGAGAGACCTTATTCTACAGCTACAGATCTGCATTTCTTGATAAAGCACCTAATTCAATCAGATGTTTTAAAAGCTGAAAATTTGTGTTCTGTTCATCCATTTTGCTCCAGAAGAGGGATGTGAGTGAATCTTCTGGTTCCTCCTGCCTGGCGTTTATCCAGCTTGAGTAGGGAATACTAATTCTCATAAGAGAGAGACCTGTACAGAGGAGTCAATTCATGTTTTAAAATGAGAATTCTAACAGTACTCAGGGACATTGTGGCAAAAGAGGCCAGGGAGAATCTAAATGGATCAGTCAGCTAGCCCTATATCAAGAAAGGTTATGAAGAGACAAAAATTTGGAAAGCAAGATATAAATAATAACTCATAGAAATGCAAGTCAAATAGACAAGAACGTCATGAGAAGGAGACTGAAATTCACTAGTGGTCAGAGAAATGCAAATTAAAAGAATAATAAGATATTTTATACCCATCAGGCTGGCAACAATAATGTCAAAAAGAGCTATAATATTTAGCACTGGTTACAATCTGAACAACAGGAGATCTTCCCTAATGCCAGTGGAAATGTAGTGCTATGATCTTTTTGGAAAGCAATCTGACCACCTCCTGTTACAATTATAATTACACATTTTTTGACCAAGCAACCCTGCTTTGGGATATGCCATGGGAACAAATATACCTAAGAATAGTTATTGCATTTTAATGATAAAACCTGGAAACAAAGTAAGTCTATCAGTAAGAAAATGACTGAAAACATATTACATAGGAACCACAGATGTGCAGTTTTGAAAACAATGCCTTGGGATTATACCAACTAATTTGGTGATATTTCCAGTTATTCGTGAGGAAGAAATGCACATTCAATAAAGTGTGCATAGTATTATTCCTTTTTTGTTGTTGTGAAACACATGATGACACAGATCCTACATATGTGTTTATGTGTGGATGTGCATGTGACACTTTGTTTACACTGCATGGGAAAAACTATGGACGGAATCAAATTTGTTGTTAAAATGCACTAAAAAGCTTATTTGATATCATCACATTAATGAATTTATGCAAAAGTATATGTGTAACCATATAAGTGAAATACAGTATTCTAAGAGAGACAGGGAGGTGAGTAGTACAGCTGCAGATGTCTAGTGAAAAGAAGCAAATTAAACAACATGCAACAGACTGATGTATTTCAGAAGGGGAACGGGGAGATGAGAAGAGATTAAACAAAGAATTTATATGTATACTAGAGGCCCAGTGCACGAATTCGTGCATGGGTGGGTCCCTCAGCCTGTCCAGTGATCGGGGCCAATCAGTGGGGCCGGCCTGCCAGGGGGAGGGACAGTGGGAAATTGGCCTCAGCAGCAAGCTAACCAACAGCCGATTCTGGGAGGAATTGGGCTCCCTCCTCCCTCCTGTCTGGGTCTGGGGTGCAGGTGAACCAGATTTGGGGCTGTCAGAGCCCCAGCAGCAAGGTCTGGGTCAGTGCATGTCATAGCTACTGGCCAGTCATCTGGTCGTTCCAGTCATTTGGTCATAACGGTCACTTAGGATTTTATATATAGAGACTAGGGGCCCAGTGCATGAATTTGTGCACCTTGAAAGGTACTGTGGACTGTGAGGCTGCTGTAGGCACATGGGCAGGTCTTGGCCCATCCTCTGCACACCCACCTGGCCCCTCCTGGATGGCCCCCAGCCCCCTGTCTGCCGGCAACCCCGCTCCCGCTGCCGCTGCTCCCATGTGCTGGCAGCTGACGGTGCAGAGTGATTGGGGCCAGCGCCAGCAGTGGGTGCAAGTGGGGCTGGTGCTCTCAGTGGGTGTAAGAGGCAGCTGCTGCCCCGATTGCCTATCAGGAGCAGGGGGAGGTGGAGAAACCCTCAGGGGCGATCAGAGCCGGCAGCCACTGCGCACACCTGCTGATGGCACCAAGTGATCGGGACCATCACCGGGCACTGACAGTAGATGCAAGTGGTGGCTCCAGTGCCAGCTGCGGGTGCAAGCGGGGCTGGCACTGGCAGCAGGTGCTAGCGCCAGGCAGGACTGTGGCGTGTGGGAGCAAAGAATTTTCAGTAACCACCAGAGGCTCACCCCAATGACAGCGACTGGTGCCCCGCCTTGGTCTGGCACCCCCACTCACCTGCTCCACCATCCTGCCACAGCCAATGACCGCCATGTTCTGTGCACACCCCCTGGTAGTCAGCACACGTCATAGCAACCAGTTGTTTGGCAGTTCAGTCTATTTGCATATTAGCCTTTTAGTATATAGGATATGCATAGTCCATGGAAAAACAATAGAGCCAGAGGGCCTGGGAGGGAGCTAGGTGGAAGGGGTTAACGGGGTGGGGGTGGTGGGGCAGGGAGGGACATTTGTAATACTTTCAACAATAAAGTTTTTTTAATGCAAAAAAAAAGAAGCACACTTAAACAACAAAGTGTGTCTTAGTCCATTGGAGCTGAGATCACAAATTACCATAGACTGGTGGCTTATAAACACAAATGTATTTCTTACAGTTCTGGAGGCTGGGAAGTTTGAGGTCAAGTTTGTTGTCTGGTAGGGACCTGCTTCTCGGTTCACAGATGGTCAATTTCTTGTTGTGTCCTCACATGGCAGAAGGGACAAGAGAGCCCTCTGGAGGCTCTAATAAGGGCACTAATTCCATTCATGAAGGCTTTACCCTCATGACCTAATCACCTTCCAAAAGCTCCACCTCCTTTCCAGTGCCATTACTGTTCCACTCATGAATTCGAGGGGAACACAAATGCAATGACTAATTTAAGAGTGTTAGACTTTCCTAAAAGTAGAGGAAAGCTGAAAACCCAGGGTGCTCCTGGCCATCTGCTGTGGAGTCGTGACTCGGAAGTGAGAGGCATGGCTGAGGAAGTGAGGAATGGGAAAATACACCTTGCCTATTTCAGCAGTCAAATCTAATCACATCACCCCCTCCAACTGACACCTTCAATGGCTCTTCATTATCCAAAAGAAAAAGTTCAAGCTTACCCATATCTCTTTGCAATGGATGCTAGCCTGGCTTTCCAGCCTCCTCTCCCCAGCACACGAAACTTCTCATTCTTCCCTGAATACACTGTACTCTTCCGTATCCCTTTGCCATCATAAATGTTCCTCCCTCTTCCAAACGTCCCTTGAGAGCCATCAAGAGCCATATCAGTGCTACCCTCACTATGAAGTCACCCATGCATTATACTGCATGCATCTTTTTTTTTTAATTTTTTTAAAAATATATTTTATTGATTTTTTACAGAGAGGAAGGGAGAGGGATAGAGAGTTAGAAACATCAATCAGCTGCCTCCTGCACACCCCTACTGGGAATGTGCCCGCAACCAAGGTACATGCCCTTGACTGGAATTGAACCTGGGACCCTTCAGTCCGCAGGCCGACGCTCTATCCACTGAGCCAAACAGGTCAGGGCTGCATGCATCTTAAGTGCTCTAACATTTTAGAGTCTCTATTCCCTTAAATGATTTTACTTTTGCTTACAAAGTAATACTGTATAAATGTTTAGGAAAAGTACATAGGCAAATAGCGATAAATATTGTGAACATTTTTGGTCTTGTACCTTTTAAGTTTTCTTATCTACACATGCACGCTCTTTAGAAAAATGGGGCCATATTATAAGTATGACTTTGTGATTTTTTCACTCAAAAGTGTTGAATATTTCCATTACTTCAAATATTCTTTGCAATAAAATATTTAATGACTGTATAGTATTCCATTGTAGAGCTGAGTCAACTCTACATAAAGACATAAATACATAAAATTACCTATCTTATACTGTTGAATATTTAGCAATCTCCCATTGTTCTCAATTTTATTAATATGCACAATAATGTGATACCTATTGCACTTAAATGTTTGCACGCATTCTTACTTCCTTCTTCAGAACAAATGACTAAAGGTGGAAGTCCTGGGTCAATAGAATTTATTGTAATAATATTTTTAATATTTGGATTTGAGAGAGTTTATTTCCTATATCCTTGGCATAAACTTTTGCCAATAATTTATGGCTTCATTTTTTATATCTAAAAGTTTATTCATCTGGAATTCATCTGGCTTATAATGTGTGTCGCAGAGGTATTCTCCAATATTCATACTTATTTTCTCTAAAACAGAAGTAAAAGAGCAAGTTTGGGCAATGTGTTTGGCCACTCAGAACAAAGATAAATTTCTCAGTCTCTTTTTGCAGCTATGATCTGCCCAATTGAATGTGAGTGGAAGTGATTTATGCAATTTCTGGGTTTTGTTCTTAAAGAAAGGACCCCTTTCCTCTCTGTATCACCCATCGTGCTGCTTACAACATGTTTATGTAACATCCTAGAACATTCAAAAGTGCACACTTTAGTGATGGTGGAACAACCATGAAAAAGTGTATTAGAGCCACCAACGCACTCCACCAGTGCTGTGAAATGAGAGAGTGATAACTGTTTGTCAATGGGTTTTCTAGATTTCTGTTCCATAGGGCATATCTATATCCTAAATAATTAGAGTAAATTGAGGGTATAACTTTAA
The DNA here is from genome assembly GCF_028538775.1 of Myotis yumanensis. NCBI lineage: Eukaryota > Metazoa > Chordata > Mammalia > Chiroptera > Vespertilionidae > Myotis > Myotis yumanensis. The sequence continues at coordinate 98,202,274 of NW_027223756.1, forward strand.
TTTTATAAAAGTGTTTAATCCTTTGTAACCCTGAAATGTACTGAATAATCCATTCTTGCTCCTAGTAATTTATACCACTCACTTGTATATCCTGGATATGTTTCTGAACATTTTCTTTAGTTCCAAGGATGTGGGTATGTAAGAATCCACTCCAATATCATTGTGTTTCAGTTCTTTTCCTTTAGTGCAGTCGGTGCTGTGGGACACCACCAAGATTCCCCTTCAAGATGAGGGCATTAATTTCCCTAGTCACACCCTAAGGACTACTGCCTGCTAAAGGGAGTTGCCTCTCCCAAGGTAAACTGCTCCCCTCCCCCGAGGACAGCTTGAACCCCATGCTTGGCTGATGAAGGAGTAGAAGATCAGACCCCCTTGCCTCAATTTTGGCAACTCTGAGGGGCAATCTTGGTCCCTGGAGGGAAGACGCATCACCTGTCAATGCCTGCCTCTGCCCAATCTTGCTTTTTACTCTCTCACTGGTGTTGATCCTAAGGATACATCCTAATAAACTTCCTACATACAATTCTCCACCTCAGAGTCCATTTCCCAGGGAAGACAATTTAATACAATAATATATTAGTAAAGCAAATTCTACCTCTATACTTTCCATTTTAAAGAGCAAATTCTACCTCTATAGTCTCCATTTTCAAGAATTTCTTGACTTTTTATGTATATTTTCCAAATAAATTTTCAGACTTGTGGCTGTCCTTTTATATTTTATTTCTCTCTCATTTTATCTATCTTTTTTTTTCTGTAGCCTGTTCTCGCCTTGTGAATTTTTGCTTGTAACTCTTAGAAATCATGTCTTTTTGTTGTTGTTGTTGTTCTGAGGATGTCAATTAATTGTAGTTTTCTTCTGAGGTCTCTGCTAGCTCATTTGTGACTCTCAATCTTCTTGATGCTGTTTTCTTTTCTTTTTTAAAAAAAATCATTTATACACTACATGTCGGTTTCATTTTCTTCACCCATACTCAAAGAAATGTATACATACCCTATGTTTACCAATAAATGCGATGTATAAATTACAAGTGGAACCACCGCTCATTTGATGGGTTCATCTCCTTTTCAGCTCTCTACAAGGAGAGTAAATGGATGCGTTCTTTTTTTATTATTATTGTCTAAAGTTTTACATATGTCTTCTTTTACCCCAATTGACTCCCCCCGCCCCGCCCCACCCAGCCATTCCCACCCCAGGCAAGCCCCCACCGCCCCAGTGTCTGTGTCCATTGGTCATGCCAATATGCATGCATACAAGTCCTTTGGTTGCTCTCTAACCCCCTCCCCTACCATTTGTCTCTGGATCTATTCTTGTTCATCAAATTATGTGGATCATTATATCCCACATATGAGTGAGATCATGTGGTATTTATCTTTCTCCGACTGGCTTATTTTGCTTAGAAATTTTCAGTAAATAGGCAATTTCTCCTACCTCCTCTATCTGGACCTCTGTTACTCCAATGGAGGAAATGACTCAGAAGGATGTTGTGTGACCCACCCCACTATATACACACACACATACAAACTGCACTTATTTAACTACTGTGAATGGTGCTTGTTAGAATGGAATATACTACTCTGTGCCCCCGACTCCTATGAAGAGTTCAGACCTTTCCTCCAGTGTCAGCACTGCTGTTTTCTGGGTCACCAGCATTGCCAACGGGAGGACTTTCTTCTGGAGTCCGAATTCATGTCTCTGTGGAATTCATGCCTCCTCTCCCCACCCAACTCCTTCCATGAGGGAAAAAGACTCTTGCTTTAGTGTAGAGTACCTGTTATGTTGGGGAGATTAAGATTAAAATAGGCAGTTCGTTAAGGCACAGTTTCTATAGATGGTCAGAATTATTTTTAAGATAAATAAACACCATGGTACTGCCATGTATACTCAATTCCCATCTCCCTCATTCTCTAAAACTATCATTCAGTGTATGAATAGCTAAATGATGAAAATATAAATATCAGGTTTATGCCTGTCACTTGAAGGGAATGAGAGAAAGCTGGTCCCAGTCAATGTTATCCCTGTATTTATTCTTTTTCCCTTTACTTTGTACAACTTTTGTAAGATGGATGGAGACAGACAGGAGGTAATGACCATACAAGTGGTTTGGGGAGATGGAACAACCAAGGGCCATACAGTAAAGCTTGCCTCTTCATTTCCGGTGGTATAATCACTACAAAAAGAGGGGCCTGAGGAAACTTTTGAAGGTGATGGATATATTTATTAGCTTGACCATGGTGAGGGTTTCATGGGTGTTTGCATTTGTCTAAACTCATAAAACTGTATACATTAAATATGCAGTTTTTGTATATCAATTTTACCTCAATAAAGCTGTCTAAAATGGAAAATTATAGAGGAAGTTGGAAATGAGCTCAAATTATAAACTGCATTCATTCTTTTGTTGAGCAAACATTTATTAAGCACCGCCCACTCCTGCCAGCACCATGCTAGATGTTATACAACAATGGGAAGCAAGGCAGACACCATCCCTGACCCTGAACACCTATCAGAGCATAGAGAAGACACAATAAGCACTAACAATAATGGGCAATGATAGGGAAGTTTGGCACCATGGAAACGGGAACAGGGCGATCCTGGCCTGGGAGGGGGTCAGGACTGTAATTCATGAATCAGAGACTGACTCACACAGCTATCAGTGACAGGCAGGCAACCTCCACAGACTGCAGCTTGAGGGGGAAAAATCAATTTTCTTTTCTACCACCATTTTATTCACATGTCATCAGCATCCCCTCCTTCCTAAAGGCAGTCCCTTTTTAGAGGCTCCAAACATGGTGATTAAACAAAGGGCGAGCAAAGCGTTAGAGATGGTTTCATTTTATATAAATGCCAAATTTTCTGCCTCAGTAAGATTGCAGCTGTGACAAGAATTAGGCTGCTTTCTGTGTCATATATTTTCTAAAGCACCATGCCAAAAAATATTAATACATCAGGGAAATGAAACAAATAGATTCAATTATTTTAAAACCTTGTGAGCAGACCATTTTTATAATAAAACAAATAATACAACATATTGAATAAGCAAAGAAAATTATATTGCTCACATAAAGTGGAGAAGGGTTCTCTGGTTAAATCTGTGAGCATATGAAGAACTGAGTCCTAAATTTAGTCTTCTGTTCTGTACAGGATTCTGAATGGAAGTTAGATTAATTGGCATGTAATGAGTCTGACATCATTTTCTAAATAATAGTCATCCAACAACATTTTTGGAAATTTACAAATTGCAATTCTATGAATCACAATTTAAAAATAACTACTAATAACCACTTTATAGTCATTAAAAATAACTACTAATAGTCTCTGGGATATGGGGTTTATGGGGTAAGAGACTGCTTATAGAGGTATGACTAAATCACAAATGTTAGCCAATGATGAAATTATCAGATTCATATCAGAATTAATCAGCATGAGCTGAATAATGTTTAGTCATAGACTAGACACAGATCAGTAAATTAACACCAGGTTGGCAATTAGCAGTTTCCTGGGTACACACTTCTAAATGCGGCACAAAAAAAACCCTTTTGTATTCTGCTTCATGTGTTCTTTCATCTCATGTTTTGACTTTAGTCAGAGGGATTGATGTTTGCTGCAAAAAACCTGGTGTCAGCAGATCTATATCCCAGCCTCAGGGCCACTAGAAGTTAACTGTTTGACCTTAAAAAAATTTAAATGAAGATACTTTATAAAGCTAGGTTGTGAGAGAAACAAAACAAGATCATAAATGTAAAAGTGTACTGAAAAATTTTAATGAACACAATATAAAACATCCAAATAGTCTTTACATAAATACAATGACATATCATAATGACAATGTGAACTAAATTATCACTTAAGAAACATCAAAAAGAGCCTTGAACTAAATTATCACTGTCAATAGAATCCTCATTTATAAACCGATAAAAGCCAGTAAGATTTTATATATATTTGTTTGTGTATGTGTGTTTTAAGTGGGGGAGACACAAACTGGGTATTATAAATTATTCATGTATAACAAAATGATCTATGTCATATATACATATAGTTTTTTGAAATTCAAAACCATGCAAAGAAGGTAATGATCAGTAATTTATTTGAATGTCTAGTACATGTGTCATTTCTCCAAATAAAAAATCAATAAAGAAGGCCGATAAACAGGCTTCTCACGTGAAGGCAGAAGAGCGAGATGCATGGAGATGCTTTGTTTCCGAAATCTCTAGCCTGGAATGAATTACAACGTCATGAGCCAAAGTCACCCGCAATTCATTATAATTGTAAACTGCAGTTGGGAGAGGTGAGTGGATCCTGAAACAACATCAAAATATGCAAAACAAAAATAAGGTTTACATATTTTTGGCAGGTGGATGTGATTTTAATAATAGTTTTAAATCTAAAACCTTGTAGAAATTCTTTAAGTTGCTTTAAATATGTTGTCTTTAGAGAATATACAGTCTATATTAATATTTAGCATAATTTTTCTTGTGTTCCTCAACAGAGAAACCTCATACATTATCACTACAGAGCAAAATGTTTCTCAAACTAGCCATAAATGTTCTCTTTTGCTGGCCTCAAATGCCTGCACTGCTGAGAGATACCTACACTTATAGAGGACTAATCACATTAAAATGATACATATCTTCATACTATGTTTATTTCTCAGATTATTTGGGAGTTATTTTGTGTGATGATGCAATTTCTCAGTTTTTAGCAAACACATCATGATAGGACATCCAGTCCTGATGAGATGGCATAGACCTATTTCTCCCTACTCTTCCTCCCAAGCACATCTATTAACTCTGGAAATAATGCAAGAGATGACCAAGAATTTTCTGAGTTGTGGTAAGGAGAGGTTGAGCTGGTCTGGAACTCCAGGATGAGAGAAACAACACAGTGATAGGGTGTCTCATCCCCCACAACCCAACAGAGGAAAGCAATCAAGACCCATTACTTACTAACCCCCAACCTGGCAACAAAATGCAGCTCAGGTGGGCTCATTCCTTCTCTGGATTATATGGAAAACCCTCTGGACAGCATCAGTGAGCCCAACACCACCAGCAAGGCAAACCAATTGGGAGCCCCACAAACAGTAAGAGGCAGGGGAAGTGTTCTCTTTTGCTGGCTTCAAATGCCTGCACTGCTGAGAGATACTGAGGCAGAGAAACAGAGCCAGCAGAAGAGGCTCACTTACCATGGGAGGCCTAGTCTGGGAAGCTTCATTCATCTTGTGATTTCCACAGATCTAATACTCTGATATTCCTTCCCCTACCTGGAGCCACCAACGGCAGCAGGTGGAATCAGCTAGAAGAACTCAGCCATAGCAAATGTCCTGGCCCACTTTCCAGAAGGCACCAGGATGGGTGAGTGGGTGGAGCCAGCTAGAAAGACGAAACAATCATAAGCAGCCAACGTGAAAAGACTCTTTGACCATACAGGTTTTTGTGTCCAGTGACACCAAGGAAGCCAGAGAACACCAGCTGGGGATCTCAACACAGCATTCCCCTCAGAAAAATACCAGAAGCCTGGCCTGTGAAAATACTTTCTGTCCTCACAGGTAGCACCTGCAGTGGCCAGAGGGAGTTCCAGCAAATCAAAAGAACACTACAAATGCTTTGAACACTAAACAGCCATTGGAACCACAGCCCACAAAAGTAGGCCAAGATTTGAATGCTAAACCTAAACAGGGAGACTTCCTATTAATATATAAGATGTAATCAGGATCCACAGGTCCTAAAGCATTAGATAAATTGTTCAGGATACAATAGAAAATAATCTATTGTGTCAAGAACCAAGAAAAACATACCTTGAATGAGAAAATACTACCCACTGACCCCAATATGGGAATGAATTCGATGTTGAAATTCTGACAAGAATTTTCAAGCATCCATCATAAAATGTTCCAACAATTATAAAATCTCTTAAGACAAATGGAAAAATAGAAAACCTCAGAAAAGAAATAAACCAAATTCAAATTATAGAATCAAAAAAACAATATCAGGAATTTTTAAAAAATCACTGGATGGGCTCAGTTGTACAGTGGAAAAGACAAAGGCTAGAATAAGCAACTTGAGGGCAGATCAATAGAATCCCCCTTATCTGAGCAACACAGAGAAAATACACTGAAAAAATTGAATGCCTCAAGGAGCAGTGGGACAATAACAAAAGGTCCAACATGTGTATCATCAGAGACCTAGAAGGATGAAAAAAACAATGAGACTGAAAGAAGATTGACAAAGTAATGGCTACATATATCCCAAACTTCACAAACCTACAGATCAAAAAAGCCAAGTGAGCAAACTGCAAATATAATTCAAAGATATGCACACCAACACATTTAATAGTTAAACTGTAGAAACTAAGGATAAAAATAAAAATTTTAAAATCAGACAGAGAGAAATAAATTGGGGAACATCAATTCAAATAATAGGAGATTTCTTATCTGAAACATGGAGGCCAGAAGGAAGTGGCACAAGTGCTGGGGGAGAACACGTCAAATTCTATATCTCATGAAACTAACTTTAAGAATGAAGGGGAGCCCTCGCTGGTTTGGCTCAGTGGATAGAGCGTCGGCCTGCAGACTGAAGGGTCCTGAGTTCGATTCTGGTCAAGGGCAAGTGCTCGGGTTGCAGGCTCAATCCCCAGGGGGGCCATGCAGCTGGAGGTCAATTGGTGATTCTCTCTCATCATTGATGTTTCTATCTCTCTCTCTCCCTCTTTCTTCCTCTCTGAAATCAACATTAAAAAAAAAAAAGAATGAAGGGGAAATAACATTCTCAGATAAGAGAAACCTAAAGAATTTATTGCTAGTAAACCTCTCTTAAAAGAATGCCTAAAGAAAATTCTTCTAGCAGGTAGATAGGAGATGAAAAAAGAAAAAATCTTGGAGCATCAAAAAGGAAGATAAGCTAGGCTTGTGTGGCTCAAGGGTTGAGTGTCAGCCTATGAACCAGGAGGTCATGGTTCCATTCCTGGTCAGGCTACATGCCTGGGTTGTGGACTCAAACCCCAGTAGGGAGCATGCAGAAGGCAGTCAAATGATTCTCTCTCATCATTGATGTTTCTATCTCTCTCTCCTTTTCTCCCTTCTTCTCTGAAATAAATAAAAATATATTTTTTTAAAAAGAAGAAAAATAAAACAAAAAGCCAAAATATGAGTACATGAAATACATTGTCCTTTTCCTCATAAGTGGTATAAATCATATTTGACTCTTAACATTATTGGCTACTAAAGACAATGATATTTAAAAGTGGAGAGGAACAATGTAAGGGAGGTTTCTATACTTCCTCCAAAGTGTAAAATTTATATATATATATATATATATATATATATATATATATATATATATATAGTAATACCAAGAGCAAGAACTATAAAAATTATACAAAAAGGTATTTTTAAACTATATGTAGTAACTTCTTATTTCCAGTTCCATGTATAAAGATTTTGGAAGTCACCACTCCATCCTAGGAACAAGTGAAAACTAAACAGACTGAAAAATCAACAACTCTTCCAGGATCCAGGAAGACACAGGGCAACTGGTGCCCCCAAGATTGAAGAGACAGCCAGGCAATTACAGAGGGCCTCTAACTTACTGGAGCAGAGACTCACAAGCAGAATCTGCTATGGAACCAGGGCTGGAATAGAATTAGCTAAACTATACTTGACAGATTACTGAAAGCTCCATATGGACAACTCCCAGAATAAAAACTCTAGGAAGGCCCACTCTTAGGGAGGCCCACAGTTTTATGAGATTTACCTCCAGAAGCTCAACCAGGTTGTCACAGTAAATACTGGGGAAATCCCCTTGTGTTTCTAGCAAGGAGAGGGAAAGAGAATCATTTTTGTATATGCCAGAGCACTCTGTTCTTCTTAACAAGGTCACTCTCAGGAGAAACTAGTTAACTAGAACTTACTTTTGGAGTGCAAACAGAGTCTAACTGTCCTGGGGAAGGGACATGCCCAACTCCAGCTCACTCTAGCCACTTAACAGGGAGAAAAGAACTGAGAAACACTTCTTAAGTTCACACTCCAAAGGTATAGACTCACCAAAACCTAAGACTTAAGCATTAAACTACATATAGTTCACTTCCCCTCCTCCCACACCTTACCACCATATTACTAAAGGTCTATTTACAGGTGTTCCCTTTTACCTTATATACTATATCTACTTATCTAGAAAAAGATCACAAAGCCAAAAAAAGATAACTAAAAGGCAAAAAAACAAACAAACCCACACATAATTTGAATAGACAAGAGAAAGTATCAGAAGCAGACATGGCAGGAATGCTGGAATTATAACCCCAGGAATTTAAAACAACTTTAATTAATATGCTAAGGGCTCTAAAGGATAAAGTAGACAGCATGCAAGAACACTTGAGCAATATAAGCAGAAAGATAAAAATTCTAAGAAAGAACTGAATGCTAGAGATCAAAAACACTGTACTGGAAATAAAATAAAAAATGCCTTTGATGTGATTAGTCAACTGGACCTGGCTGAGGAAAGAATCTCTGAGCTTGAGGATATCTCAATAGAAACCTCCAAAACTAATAAGCAAACAGAAAAATGATAGAAAAAAAACACAACAAAATATCCAAGGACTGTGAGACAACTACAAAAGGTATAACATACATGTAATGAAAGTACCAGAAGGAGAAGAAAGACAAAAAGGAACAGAAGAAATATTTGAAAAATAATGACTGAGAATTTCCCAAGTAAATGTCAGACACCAAACCACAAATGCAGGAAGCTCAGAGTACAAAAAGCAGGATAAAATGTGCCCCCTCCCTCCGAAAAACACACAACTATACCTGAGTATATCAATTATAAACCACAGAAAATCAAGGAAAAAAACAAGCCCACCAGAAAGACATTATAATACAAAATGAGTAAACATCAAAAATACAGAACCTAAAAATATGAAGCAAAACCTGATAGAGCATTCAGAAGCAAAAGAAAAATCCTCAATTATAGTTGGAAACCAACACTCCCTTTTAGGACTTAATGGAAGTATTGGACAAAAAATCAGTAAGGATATAGAAATTCTGAACAACAAAATCTAATTGGCATATACAGAACACTCCACCCAACAACAAAACACACATTCTTCTCAAGCTCCCGTGGAGCATTCACCAAGATGTATTACACCTGGACAAACCTCAACACATTTAAAAGAATTGAAATCACACAAAGTGTGTTATCTGACTATAGTGAAATGAAACTAGAAATCAATAACAAAAGGAATATTTTTTTAAAAAAGTAATTATTTATTGGGGGAATCCAAGATGGCAGCTGAGAAGCCGGCAGTGAGGGGGAGTGTGAGGGAGGGAGGGAGTGAAAGGGGAGTGCGTGTACAAGTGAAGTGTGTGTGTGTGTGAGGGACAGTTATATTCTGCAGGACTGCTGGGGGCTGGCAGACCAGGCTCCCCTAGGGCAGCCTCTGCTACTCCTGCAATCTCTCCCTGGGCAGCTGTGACTGGGAGTCCAGCCTCACCTCCACCGGGGAGACCTCCGACACCACCCGGGACACTACAGCCACGCTGGCCAGGGACCTGCCGCCTCCGCTGCAAACCCACGAACACTGAGACTCCAGCCTCTCCAGCCGTGGGCTCCTAAAAAGTCTGTCCAAGGCGAGACAGAATGGCGGCTGAGTAGGCGGACGAGTCCTGCGCCTTCTCACGAAGCAGAAGAAACAGCTGAATCGAATAACATCCACCTGGAATTGGTGAATTAAACACCGCTGGTGAGACCATCTGTGGCCGGAACGGACAGATGACGCCTGGAGAACGGGAGGATTGGGGATCTGGGCTGGAGAGAGACGCTCACAACCGGGATTAGAGGGTCAGAAGGAAACTGTGCAGCACCAAGTCCACATCCCTGGGGACGCGTGTACACTTGACTGTGGAAGGGGATCCACAGGGCTGCTGGCAGCCAGGAATCCAGATCTAAGTCCACGGCTGCGCCCAGAAAGGCAGCCTGAAGTTCTGCACTGGCCACGCAGAGCCAGGGGGAGAGAGACGCGCAGCTGCGCGGTTGCTCTGTCTTTATAATTTCCTCGCTTTTACTGCTGGTTTATTTTTTTAACCAATTTTTCTTACTTTTTCATGGGTCTTAGAAGTTTTAGTTAAATGATTTCCAGAGCCCTAGCCAGTTTGGCTCAGTCAATAGCACATCAGCCTGCGGACCAAAGGGTCCTGGATTTGATTCCTGTCAAGGGCACATACTTCATCCACAGGCTCCTCCCCAGCACGGGCCCTGGTCAGGGCTCATGCAGGAGGCAACCAATCAATTTGTTTCTCTCACGCTGATGTTTCTCTCTGTCTTTTCCTCTCTCTTCCACTCTCCCTAAAAATCAAAGGAAAAATATCCTCAGGCGAGGATTAACAACAACAAAAAGATTTCCAGAAAACATGTAGCAAACTCATAAAACCTCTTAAGACCTAAATTCCTTTCCACTCAAAAATCTCAAACTATTTTGTGTGTAAAGGTTTTCAACTAAAGGAATAAATGTCTGTTAAACTTAAAAAAAAAAAAAAAAAAAAAAAAAAGCCCTAGGAGAGAATTAACTCACATCAATTTACACATTTGTCTGAAAATAGAAGAGGAGGGAATAATTTCCCTCATTATATGAGGCCAGTATTATCCCAGTTCCAAAGCCAGACGAAGATAGTACAAAAGGCAAAAACTATACAGACCAATATCTCTCATAATGTAAGTTGAAAAAATCTTCAACAAAATATTAGCAAACTGAATTCAACACTGCATAAAAAGAATTATATGCCATGACCTAGTGGTATTTATTTCAAGTGTGAAAGGCAGGTTCAGCTTTCAAAAATCAATAAATATAATCCCCCATTTCATATTTTTAAGGAAAAAATTATATGCTCATAGCAATTGATGCAGAAAAAGCATTTGACAATCCATTTATGAAAAAAATTCTCAGCAAGTGGAACATCTCAACTGGATAAAAAGAATTTACAAAAATCTACAGATAACACCATGATTAATGGTGAAAGAGTGAATGTTTCCCGCTAAGATTAAGAACGAGGAAATGTTTCATCACTTGTATTTAACATGTACTGGAAGATTTAGCCACTGTAGTAAGGCCAGAAAAAAAAAGAAATAAAGTCTTACAATTGGAAAGAAAGAAATGAAACTGTTTCTATTTGCATATGACATGATTGTCTATACTCTATGAAAAATTCCAAGCAATCTAAACAAAAAATCTAAAACCAAAAAATGAGTTTGGCAAGGTTTCAAAATAAAAAGTAAGTTGACAAAAGTCAATCTTATTTCTAATACTTACAATGAACATAAAGATACCAAAATTAAAAACATAATGCCATTAGCCCTGGCCAGTGTGGTTCAATGGTTAGAGTGTCAGCCCACACACCAAAGGGTCATGGGTGCAATTTCCAGTCAAGGAGATGTACCTGGGTTGCAGATTCAATCCCTACCCTGTCAGGGTGCATGTGGGAGGCAACCAATCAATGTGTCTCTCTCATATCAATCTCTCTATCACCCACTCCCTCTCTCCCTTCCACCACTCTCTAAAAATCAACAGAAAAAATATCCTCAGATGAAATATAATGCCATTAGCCATTGCTTTAAAAAATGCAGTACTTAGGTATAAACATGTACAGGATCTGTATGCTGAAAATGATGAAATACTAATGAAAGAAATCAAAGAATAGCTAAAAAATAGAAAGACATATTGAGTTCAAGACTCAACATAGAAAAGATATCAATTATCCTCCATTTGCCTATATGTTTAATGCAATTTTTAAAATCCAAGTAAGGTGTTTTGTAACTATAGACAAGCTTTTTCTAAAATTTATATGGAAAGGTGCAGGTCCCAGAATAGCTAAAACAATCTTGACAACAAAGAATAAAGTACAAGATATGAAGGCTTACTTCACAGCTACAGTAATCAAGACACTGTGGTACTAGGGAAGGCTGGCTGAGGAGAGTCTCTTCAACTAGAAGCAAAAACAACAGCATTCCGACGCTCAGCGGAGACGCAGTGTGGAAAATTTAAAGGTACGGCGGTGCGGTGGTGAGGGTGCGCGCGCAAAGGGGGCTGGCGGCTGAGGGTGCGGTTGTCGTTTTCAATCAGGAGGGAGTCTCAGACTCTGGGCTACAGATCTGGGCGAGTCTCTAGAGACCCAGACTCAAACGGGAGAAGCGGGACTGTCTGGCTACAGTCCCTCCGAGGTTTGCAGCGGTTGCTGGGACAGAGAGGCAGAGCCTCTGGGGACGGACTGAGAGCAGCCATAGCTGCTCCCTCCGCCCGCCCTGTAGAGCCCGCCCTGTGCAGAGCCCTTTGCTGGATCGCCTCAGGCAAAGGCTAGATTAGCACCTCCCCAGAGGACTGAAGTTTTCCCACAGCTGATTCTCACAGCCAGCCGGCCTGGTGGTCAAATCCCTCTAGTATTAACTACAACAATTAAGGCTTAACTAGAACAAGACTGTGCACAAAGACCACAAGGGGGTGCACCAAGAAAGCATAAAAGATGCGGAGACAAAAAAGCATGACAGAAATGGAGGATATGGAGCTAAGAATAGCAATTTTGAGGGCTTGCCATAAATTTGTGCAGAGCCTCACGAAAACTAATGAGACCCTCGATGCTACGATAAAGAAATTAGAAAGTAAGCATACACGGACTGAAATAAAGAATATTATACCCAATAGCAGACCAGAGAAGCACAAGAATCAAACCAAAGATTCGACAAAAAACACCCAATTGGAAAAGCAAAATGAAAAAAGAATCCGAAAGTGTGAAGATAGTGTAAGGAGCCTCTAGGACAGCTTTAAGCGGACTAATATCAGAGTCATTGGAGTGCCAGAAGATGAGAGACAGCAAGATATTGAAAACCTATTTCAAGAAATAATGGCAGAAAACTTCCCCCACCTGGAGAAAGAAATGGACTTACAGGTCCAAGAAGCGCAGAGAACCCCAAACAAAAGGAATCCAAAGAGGACCACACCAAGACACATCATCATTAAAATGCCAAGAGCAAAAGACAAAGAGAAAATCTTAAAAGCAGCAAGAGAAAGAGGCTCAATTACCTACAAGGGAATACCCATACGACTGTCAGCTGATTTCTCAACAGAAACTTTGCAGGCCAGAAGGGAATGGCAAGAAATATTCAAAGTGCTGAATACCAAGAACCTACAACCAAGATTACTTTATCCAGCAAAGCTATCATTCAGAATTGAAGGTCAGATAAAGAGCTTCACAGATAAGGAAAAACTAAAGGAGTTCATCACCACCAAACCAGTATTATATGAAATGCTGAAAGGTATCCTTTAAGAAGAGGAAGAAGAAGAAAAAGGTAAAGATACAAATTATGAACAACAAATATGCATCTATCAACAAATGAATCTAAGAATCAAGTGAATAAATAACCTGATGTACAGAATGAACTGGTGACTATAATGAATCAGGGACATAGAAAGGGAATGGACTGACTATTCTTGGGGGAAAAGGGGTGTGGGAGATGCGGGAAGTGACTGGACAAAAATCATGCACCTATGGATGAACTCAGTGGGTGGGGAGTGAGGGTGGAGGGTGGGGTGGGAGCTGGAAGGAGGGGAGTTATGGGGGGAAAAAAGAGGAACAAATGTAATAATCTGAACAATAAAGATTTAAAAAAAAAAAAAAAAGACACTGTGGTACTGATGAAGGATAAACACATAGATCAATAGGACAGACTAGACTCCAAAACCCAGACCTATGTAAATATGCTCACCTGATTTTTGACATCATTCTAAAGCAATCCAATGGAGAAAGGATAGTCTTTTCAATAAATAATGCTGGCTCAATTGGTATCTAATGGGGAGAGTCTGTGTATGTGTAAGGCAAGGGTAATATGGGAAATTTAAATGTGCCTTCTAAATGTCGCTATGCACTTAACACTCTTGTTTTTTTTTAAAGTCTTTAAAAATTAAAAACAACCGAAACATTTCTATAACAATAGCCATAAAAAGCCTGAAGTATTTTTGAAAATATTTTTCTGAAGACATTATGGTCAATTTTTATATGCCCTAATTTTTACTTTTTCCTAAATTTTACAATAAGCAAAAGAAGAAGAGGAGGAAGAGGAAGAGAGAAGAGAATAAAGGAGAAGGAAAAAGAAGAAAAATTACATATAATGTGTGAGTCTATAACCATTTTAGATGCAAATGTCATATATCTTTATATTTCCAAAATGATAACATGTAATAAATATGTCTGAACACTGACTTTTACATATCAATATACACCAGCAATCTTTCCCTTTTCATGATTATTTAGCTACTAGAGGCCCGGTGCACGAAATTCGTGCACAGGTAGGGTTTCTAGGCCTGACCATTTGATCAGGGCCATCGGGGCCTTCCGGCTGCTGGCCAGGGTCTTCCTTTATTCCGCTCCACCCCATGGTGGTCAGCGCACGTCATAGAGAGCGATCAAACTCTCAGTCTCCCGATTGAATTCCCAAAGGACACTTTGCATATTAGCCATATATATATATATATATAGATAGATAGATAGATAGATAGATAGATAGATATAGATATAGATATATAGATAGATAGATAGATAGATAGATAGATAGATAGATAAATATAGATATAGATAGATAGATTATAGAGCAAATTATTCAATTAATTTACTTTATAATAGTTAAATTAGTCAATCCTCAATTGCTTAGCATTCAGGTTGTTTAACATTTTTAACTGTAGTAGACATTTTTTAGCTAAATCTTTGGCACATGGGTTGTCATTTTCTTAGTATCTGTCCATTTTTTAAGTTTTTAAAACTTATTTTTAGTTTTTACCAAAAGATGATGAGAGAGTCAATTTCCCTACCACATTGCCAACTTTGGAGATTATAATTAATAAAAAAAAATCTGATAATTTATGAGCAAATAAGATATTTCACTGTGACTTTAATTTGCACTTCTTTGTTTACTAGATAAAATTGATTCTTAAATGTCTTAAAAGCCAACACACCTTTTTCTTTTCTGAAGTGCCTGATCAGACACTTTGCCTATTCTCCCACTTTTTCCTAGAGTTTTACAGGAGATGATTTTAAACTTCCTATACTTGTGGCAGACATTTTCTCCCAGTTACCCTCTTAACCCTGTTCATTATGGGTTTTTGACATTCAGGCATTTTAACAAATTTTGTTGTCAAAATTAAACATGTTATATCTGGTGGAACTACCAGTGATTCGTTTATTTTTTACTTTTACCATTTTTCTACAAAGAATTCACTTTTGTCATGTATTTTGAAAAAGAAACCAATCACAATGAGAACATTATCTATAAAAATCAAATTCTATAAATAAGTCATATTAGAAGAAACTGTATAGCTTTTCATGATTTTCTTATTGAACATAAACTAATGAATGTAAGTGAACTGGGCATTCAATTTAAATTATCAAGATAAATAAAATAAGAACCCAGTTAAGCAGAAAGACTTATGATAATGACTCTAAAAGGAAACAATAGTAAAATGGATTTAAAATTAAACTGATTCTTGCGAAATCAAATCAAAAACAGAGACAGAAAACATAGCAAAAGAATGAGTAGGGATATAAAATAGATCAGAGGAGATTTTTCCCAACTATGAAATAATTCCACATACAACTCCATATTTAAATATTTTAAAATTACATTGAAATATAAATATTCTCAGAAAATTTAAATGCCCAAAATTAAATACAAATTCATGTTTTCAAAACCCTGAATAGAATTCTCTAGAAACCAAGATGGCAGTGTAAGTAACCGCCTGTACTCACAGCCTCCTACAACCACATCATAATTACAACTAAAATACAGAACAACCATCATTCAGAACTGCCTGAAAGCTAGCTAAATGGCAGTCTTAAAACTAGATAAGTAAAGAAGAAAGCATATTGAGACTGGTAGGAGTGGCGGAGGGGTGGAACAGGCTGGTCCAACACCCATGTATGGCACTTTTATTAATCGGAAGGGATATCTCTACTGCAGAGGCCACCCGTGAGGAGCAGGAGGTCCCTACCCCACACCAGACCCAGCCCAGGATTCCAGAGCTGGGAAAAGAAGTCCTTTTCTATGGGCTGTAAAAACCAATGGGGATTGTGGCTGAGTGATACAGACACTGCTGGAGACCCAGGTGTTCTATTTAAAGGGCCATCACACAAACTTACTCAGACACCGCCCCCCTCCCCCCCCCCCCCCCCCCCCCCCCCGCCCCGAACCAGGTGGCTTTGGAGGATCCAGAAACATATAGGGAGGAACTGGATTGTCTGGCATTGGGGCAGGAACTCAGGGATGGCATTCTCCCAGACAGGAGTGCTCCCAGAAGTCATTGCTCTTGTACTGGGACCTCCCCTGTTGCAGGACTGAGTTGGCTGCCATATCTGAGTTTCTATCAGCCTGGAGCACACTATTTTCTCCATCCTGGGGATTCCCCGAGACACCCCCTACACACACACACACACACACACACACACACACACACAATTTGCAGCCCCAACCAAGCTGTTTGCAGCAGCTTTTCCACATGAATGGCCTGTCCTGGCTCAGGCTTCAGACTTTGCTAAAATCACTCAAACAAGCTTCAACTAGTGTCAGCATGCTCCAAACCTATCAATAAAAGGCCCAAGACCTGGCACTGGCATCAACCTGCCTTACTTCACAGCTGGGACTCTTCTGGACACCTCTAATCCCAATACAAATAGCAAATAGCAACTGTCTGTAGATCCCTCTGTAGCTGCCACTGGGTGGCCCCAGGCAGTGGCTGACATTCCACCTCTCTGGAGGCCCTAGAGCCAGTGCACTGGGTGGACAGCTTTAGATCATAGCAGATTACAATGCTACACATCCACAAGAGACACACTGAAGAGGCTCAGTGAGCACCAAAGCCCACTGAAGCAAGTCCTGCTCCCTAGGGGTGTTTCCTGCACAGCAGCTTTCCCACTGCAATTGCAGCTGGTCCTCACAGCCAATTGGTCTGAAGGTCAACTCCTCCCAGTGACACCAATACCAATCAAGAATCAACTACAAGACTCTGCACACAGCCCACACAGGGGTGCACCCAGAGTGCCCAGCTCAGGTGGGTGAGGAGACTGAGCCACTGGGCCCTACAGGACACCTACTACACAAGGCCACTCTACCAATCCCAGAAGACATAGCAACTCTACCTAATACATAGAAACAAACACAGGGAAGTGGTCAAAATGTGGAGATAAAGAAACGTCGCAAATGAAAAAAATGAAAGCAAGCAAATACTGGATACAGATTTCAAAACCATGGTTATAAGGTTACTCAAAAATCTTCATGAGACTTACAAGGATCTTAGCAGGAATGTCAAAGACATGAAAAAGAACCAGTCAGAAATCAGGCATACACTAACTGAAATAAAGAATAATTTACAGGAATTCAACAGTAGAGGAGAGGATTCCGAGACTCAAATAAATGATTTGGAATATGAGGAAGCAAAAAACACCCAACCAGAAGAGCAACAAGAAAAAAGAATCCAAAAGTATAAAGATAGTATAAGGAGCCTCTGGGACAACTTCAAGCCCACCAACATTCGCATTATAGGGGTGCTAGAAGAAGAGAGAAAGCAAGATATTGAAAACCTATTTGAAGAAATCATGACAGAAAACTTCCCCTACCTGGTGAAAGAAATAGACTTAAAGTCCAGGAGGAAGTACAGAGAGTCCCAAACAAGAGGAACCCAAAGAAGCCCACACCAAGACACATCATAGTTAAAATACCAGGTTAAGACAAAGATAGAATCTTAAAAGCAGCAAGAGAAAAGCACTTAGTTACCTGCAAAGGAGTGCCCATACAACTGTCAGCTGATTTTTCAACAGAAACTTTTCAGGCCAGAAGAGAGTGTCAAGAAATATTCAAAGTGATGAATAGCAAGAACCTATAGCCAAGATTACTCTACCTAGCAAAGCTCTCATTTAGAATTGAGGGTCAGCTAAAAAGCTTCTCAAACAAGAAAAAGCTAAAGGAGTTCATCACCACCAAATCAGTATTACATGAAATGTTGAAGGGTATTCCTTAAAGAGAGGAAGAGGAAGAAGGAGGAGAAGGAGGGATTAAAAATATGAATAATAAAATGGCAACAAATACAAATCTATCAACAATTGAATCTAAAAATCAAAATAAATGAACAAGAAATCTAATGAACAAAATAAACTGGTGAATAAAATAGAATCAGAAGCATGGAACAGACTAAAGAATCTCAGAGGGAAGTGGGGGGGGGGGGGGGGCGGGCAGGAAGAAATTAACCAAAGATCTTATCTATGGATACAGATAGCAGGGTAGTGGAGGCCTGGAGTGGGATGGGAACTGGGTGGAGGAGCATAATGGGGGGGGGGGGGGGGGGGGACATCTGAAATACACTCAACAATAAACATTTAAAGAATTCTCTTTTTAAAAAAAACTGAATAGACATTCATCAGAAAAATTTCTAAGAGTTTCTCAGAAAATGACTCCCTAGAAGAAATTTGCCAATGATACATCCAATAAGGCATTAATATCAAAATTTATAAAGAACTCATACAACTCAACACACAAAAAAATCCAATTAAAAAGTGGGCAAAGAACCTGAATCAACACTTCTCCAAAGAGGACAGACAGATAACCAATAGACATATGAAAAGATGCTCAACATCACTAGTCATCAGAGAAATGCAAATTAAAATCACCTCACACCTGTCGGAATGGTTATCGTCCATAAATAAACAAGCAACAAGTATTGGTGAGGATGTGAAGAAAGAGGAACACTTGTGTACTGTTGGTGGGAATACAGTTTGGTGCAGCCATTGTGGAAAACAGTATTGAAGGTCCTCAAAAAGTTAAAAATGGAACTACCTTATGATCCAGTGATTCCACTTCTGGGTATATATCCAAAGAAACCCAAAACACTAATTTGAAAGAATATATGCACACCTATGTTCATTGCAGCATTATTTTACAATAGCCAAGATATGGAAGCAGCTCATGTGCCCACCAATAGACTAGTGGATAGAAAAGTGTTCTAGCCCAGCTGGCTCAATGGTTGAGTGTCAACCTATGAACCAGGAGGTCACAGTTCGGTTCCTGGTCAGGACACATGGCCCGGTGTGGGCTTGATCCCCAGTTGAGGCATGCAGGAGGCAGCTGATCAATGATTCTCTCTCATCATTGATGTTTCTATCTCTCTCTCCCTCTCCCTTCCTCTCTGAAATAAATAAAAAATATATTTTTAAAGTGTTCTATAGATTCCACACATAAGTAAAATCATATGTTATTTGTCTTTCTCTGTCTTATTTATTTCACTTAGCATAATACCCTTTAGGTCCATCCATGCTGTTGAGATGTAAATGGAAATATAAAGTGTAGACAAGAGCGAAAAAATGGACGTGTTGGTGCTTTGTCCCAGAGCAGATAAGGGCGAGCAGCTGAAACGGGTAACAATCAGCCCAATCAAGCTAAGGAGGCTCAGCTGAGAGACAGTTTGCAGCCAGGAAAGACAGAGAACTCCTAAAAAATGGGGATGGTTAGAGATTGAGGCTGAAACCTCCCCCTGGGCGCCAGCGCAGTGGCGAGACTGCGCCATCTTGTGTAGCTGTTATCCGCATCCAGAGATCGGCTACTAACCCGGAGGCAACGACTCTAAAGCAGCGCGACTGCAAGAGCCCAGAGGAGACCTGCATCCCTCCACGGAAAGGTTAGACTTACCCCAAAGGTGCGGTTTGCAATTCAGGTTGGAGCGAGGAACGCGCGCGCAGGCGCGGGCGGAAATCTGCGCCCCCCAAAATCCGCTCCCATACAGGCCAGCGTGACCCGCAAGTGGGGAGGGCTCCCGCAGGGCTGCTGGCAGAAGGTAACACTATAAATAAGCCCATAGTTGGACTGGATGCAAAAGGGCTGCCTCAGAGTTTCCCTGATAGCCGGCTACTTGGTGCCAGGGGCTTGAGCGCGCCCAGAGACTCCGCGCAGTTCTGGAGGGTGGAACCCTGCGAGTTCGCACAGCTTCCAGGCTCTTGTTTACACACTTCCTCTTACTTCTGTGAGTTTGATTGTTGACCCCAGTGCATGTGATTGCCCAGTTGGGGTCACTAGCAGAGCTTGTAGGGGAAGATTGTTTTCGGGGAGCCTGGGAAACAGAGCTGGGAGTGGCCCCTGGGGAACCAGCTCTGGGCGGAGCTTGTTCAGGTACAATAGAGAGCTCCTGGCCAGAGAGAACTTATAGCCTCGGAGGTCAATCCAGACACACTGCCACCCAGAGGCAGAGCCACGAACTGACTCTTCTGTAAATACAGATAAGGCAATAAGGGGATTTTACGGCCGGCCTTAAAATAAGGACTGTGGCTTACAACACGGAGGAACAGTGTATCAGAGGGAAATTCAACATTCTCCTGAATTCCGGGCGTGCCAATAAGAAGAGTAGAAGATCTGAAGCACCTGCATTACTGCACATTTTTATTTTTATTTTTTTTAATTACTTTTTCACCTTTTCACTAAGAAAACATTTTTTTTTCTTTTTTCTTTTTTCTTTTTCTCCATCACCTGATTTTTCCCTTTCAGCTACTACATTTTTATTTTTAACTAGTATTATTACTGCTACCATTTTACCATTTTTTAAAGTGTCATTTTATTTTGTCTTTATTTTATTTTGGGACTAATGTTCTCCATTCTATTTTCATCGTTCCTTTAGCAACATTTTTCTCTACCTCAATTTGCCTCTGTGCTAAACAATCTTCCCCACTTTTTCCCTATTGCTGTCCTGTTTCTCTTACCCTACTCCAGCTTTAGATTTTCCCTATTCTTTTTTACCCCCTGTCAAAATTTCACCCTACTTATATATCCTACGTCCAATCCCCTGCTCTAAATCCTTATACACCTTTCCCTTATCTTCCTTCACTATCCAATTTTTTATTTTTTATTTATTTATTATTTTTATTTATTTTTTTTCTGCTTCTTCTTCTTCTTTTCTCTCGCTATTGTTTTATTGTTGTTTGCTTGATTGACGAGTATATTGGGGTGTTTTTTTTTTTTTAGGATTGTTTGTGAGGTTAGACTGCTTATTCTTTTTATTTTCCTGCCCCTCCCCCTCCCCCCCCCCCACCCCAGTTATTTCTGTGCTTCTGTTTTCCCTTGCGTCGCTTGATATTATTGGCTGTTTGTAGTTTGTATTCATCTCCAGGAATCTGTTGCTGTAATTTGTTGGTATTAGTGGCGGATCTATAGGAGTTTTCTCCTCAAATAAATAGTCTCTTCCCCTTTTATACTTCATTCTCTTTTCTCTCTTACTCTTTTTTTCTTTTTTAGTTTTTTTTTTTCCTCCTCTTTTTTCCCCTCCCTTTTTCCAATTTCATTTTTGCACTCCTTTTTTTCTTTCTTTCTTTTTTCTCTTCTACCTTTTTCTCTTCTTTCCCCCTTATCTCCTAACTCTCTTAGCTCGGGTGGCCACCTTTATTTGGGGTTAGTAATATCGTAAATACAATAGTGTTCAGTGCCTGGTACATTGTGCCTTGTTGTGTTGTATTTTGTGCCTTGAAATCAACGCAGCAGATTCAAGCAACAGCGGCCTCCTGATCACCACACGCTCTGCCTGGGGAACAGTTGCTGTGTGTGAAGCGTCCCTCCACCAGCCAGAAGAGCAACCACAGCTGTGAACAGCACCCACCAGAGGCTCTGCTATCAACAGAGGAGCCGCTGCTACCACAACCGCCCAAGGAGCAACCACAGCCTGAGGAGCCACTGCCACCCAGGGAGCAGCCACTGCCACCCAGGGTCCAGCCACTGAACGACTCAACAACTAGTCATGTCAGTGAGATCAAACATGGGTAGACAAAGAAACCCCCAAAGGAAAGAAAAGGAGGACTCGCCAGAAAAGCAGCTAAGTGAGACAGAGATATGCAACATGATGGAAAAAGAATTCAGAATAAGGTTCCTAGAGTACATGCACCGGATGTTCAAGAAGCAAGAAGAAACAGATGAAAAAATCAACTACTTATGCAAGAAGCTAGAAAAAACAGATGAAAAAATCAACAACTTAAGTAAGTCCCAAGAAGAAATGAAGAGCGACATAGCTGCAATAAAAAACACCATTGAAAGTATCAACAGTAGACTGGGAGAAGCAGAGGACCGAATTAGTGAGTTAGAAGACAAGGAAGCAAAACACACTCAAACTGTACTGCAATTGGAGAAAAAAATTAAAAGACAGGAGGAGAGCCTAAGGGAGCTTTGGGACAACATGAAACGAAACAACATACAAATAATAGGGGTGCCAGAACAACAGAAAGATGAACATGGATTAGAAAACCTATTCGAAGAAATAATATCAGAAAACTTCCCTCAGGTGGGGAAGAAAAAAGTCACACAAGCCCAGAGAGTCCCAAACAAGGTGAACCCGAAAAGACCCACACCAAGACACATCATAATTACCATGGCAAATGTTCAGGATAAAGAGAGAATCTTACAGGCTGCAAGAGAGAGACGGAAAGTAACATACAAGGGATCTCCCATTAGATTATCAAATGATTTCTCAACAGAAACACATCAGGCCAGAAAAGAATGGATGGAAATCTACAAAGTGATGCAAAGCAAAGGACTGAATCCAAGAATACTCTATCCAGCAAGGCTATCATTCAAAATTGGAGGGGAAATAAGAAGCTTCACAGACAAAAAAGGGCTAAGGGAGTTTATCACCACCAAGCCAGCCATGCAAGAAATGCTAAAGGGACTGGTGTAAAAAGAAGAAATATCAAGCTCAGAAAGAAAACAGCCACACACACAAAAAAAGAAATGGCTACAAACAAGTACCTTTCAATAATAACTTTAAATGTAAATGGACTAAATGCTCCAACCAAAAGACATCGAGTGGCTGAATGGATAAAAAAACATGACCCATACATCTGCTGTCTACAAGAGACCCACCTCATTAGAAGGGACTCACACAGACTGAAAGTGAAGGGATGGAAAAATATCTTTCACACAAATGGAAAGGAAAAGAAAGCTGGGGTAGCAATACTTATATCGGACAAAATACATCTCAAAGTGAAGGCCATAACAAAAGATAAGGAAGGCCACTTCATAATACTAAAGGGATCAATACAACAAGAAGATATAACCCTGGTAAACATATATGCACCCAATGCAGGTGCTCCCACATACATAAGAAAACTTCTGGAAGATATCAGGGGAGAGATCGACAACAATACAATCATAGTAGGGGACTTTAATACACCACTGACATCACTGGATAAATCCGCTAGACAAAAACTCAGCAAAGAAACAGCAATCCTAAATGACTCACTAGATCAGATGGACTTAATTGACATCTTCAGAACACTTCACCCCAAAGCTGCGGAATATACATTCCTCTCAGGTGCTCATGGGACATATTAAAAAATAGACCACATATTGGGTCACAAGCAAAGTCTCCACAAATTCAAGAAGATTGAAATCATAAAAAGCATCTTCTCAGACCACGATGGCATAATGTTAGAAATAAACTACAATAAAAACAACCCAAAATACTCAAACACTTGGAAGCTGAATAGCATGTTATTAAATATTGATTGGGTTACCAATAACATCAAAGAAGAAATTAAAAACATCCTGGACACTAATGACAATGAAAACACAACAATCCAAAACCTCTGGGACACAATGAAAGCAGTCCTGAGAGGGAAGTTTATAGCTCTACAGGCCTATCTCAAAAAACAAGAAAAAATGGTAGTTAATCATCTAACTCTACAACTCAAAGAATTAGAAAGAGAGCAACAAGAAAACCCCAGAGTGAGCAGAAGGAAGGAGATAATAAAGATTAGAGCAGAAATCCATGAAATAGAGACCAAAAAAACAATACAGAAAATCAATGAAACCAAGAGCTGGTTCTTTGAAAGGATAAACAAGATTGACAAACCCCTAGCCAGGCTCACCAAGAAGCAAAGAGAGAGGTCCCAAATAAACCAAATCAGAAATGATAGAGGCGAAATAACAACAGACCCCACAGAAATACAAAGGATTGTTAAACAATACTACGGGCAACTCTACTCCAACAAACTAGACAACCTGGAGGAAATGGACAAATTCCTAGAAAAATACAACATTCCAAAACTCAATCAGGAAGAATCTAAAAATCTCAATAGGCCAATAACTATGGAAGAAATTGAAGCAGTTATCAAAAAGCTTCCAGCAAACAAAAGCCCAGGACCAGACGGCTTCTCAGGGGAGTTTTACCAAACTTTCAAGGAAGAACTAAAACCTATCCTCCTCAGATTACTACAAAAAGTTCAAGAGGAAGGAACACTTCCAAACACATTCTATGAAGCTAGCATCACCCTAATTCCAAAACCAGGTAAAGACAACACAATGAAAGAGAATTACAGGCCAATATCCCTCATGAGCATAGATGCCAAAATCCTCAACAAAATCTTAGCAAATCGGATCCAGCAAGGATCAGAAGGATCATACACCATGACCAAGTAGGATTTATCCCAGGGATGCAAGGATGGTACAACATCTGTAAATCAATAAACGTGATACATCACATAAACAAATTGAAAGAAAAAAACCACATGGTCATATCAATTGATGCAGAAAAAGCATTCGACAAAATCCAACACCCATTTTTGATAAAAACTCTCAGCAAGGTGGGAATAGAAGGATCATACCTCAGCATAATATAAGCCATATATGACAGGCCCACAGCCAACATCATATTCAATGGACAAAAACTAACACCATTTCCCCTAAGAACAGGAACAAGACAGGGATGCCCACTCTCACCACTCCTGTTCAACATAGTCCTGGAAGTATTAGCCATTGCAATTAGACAAGAAGAAGAAATAAAAGGCATCCAAATTGGAAAAGAGGAAGTAAAACTGTCCTTATTTGCAGATGACATGATATTATACATACAAAACCCTAGAGACTCCATCAAAAAGCTACTAGACTTAATACATGAATTTGGCAATGTAGCAGGATACAAAATTAACCCCAAGAAATCTGAGGCATTTCTATACACCAATAGTGAACTTTCAGAAAGAGAGATTATAAAAACAATCCCATTTACCATCGCACCAAAAAAATTAAGCTACCTAGGAATAAACTTAACTAAAGAGGTAAAAGACCTCTACTCAGAAAACTACAGGACGTTGAAAAAAGAGATAGAGGAAGACATAAACAGATGGAAGAACATACCATGTTCTTGGATTGGTAGAATCAACATCATTAAAATGTCCATACTACCCAAAGCAATCTAAATTCAACGCACTTCCCATTAAAATACCAATGGCCTTCTTCAAAGATCTAGAACAAACTCTCCAAAAATTCATCTGGAATAAAAAAAGACCCCGAATAGCTGCAACAATCCTGAGAAAGAACAAAGTAGGTGGGATCTCAATGCCAGATATCAAGCTGTATTACAAAGCCACTGTTCTCAAAACTGCCTGGTACTGGCACAAGTACAGACATATAGATCAGTGGAATAGAATAGAGAGTCCAGAAATTGGCCCGAACCAATATGCTCAATTAATTTTTGACAAAGGAGGCAAGAACATACAATGGAGCCAAGATAGTCTCTTCAATAAATGGTGTTGGGAAAACTGGACAGATATATGCAAGAAAATGAAACTAGACCACCAACTTACACCATACACAAGAATAAACTCAAAATGGATAAAGGACTTAAATGTACGACAGGAAACCATAAAAATTCTAGAAGAATACAAAGGCAACAAAATCTCAGACATATGCCAAAACAATTTCTTCACTGATACAGCTCCTAGGGCAGTTGAAACTAAAGAGAAACTGAACAAATGGGACTACATCAAAATAAAAAGCTTCTGCACAGCAAAAGAAACCATCAACAAAACAACAAGAAAACCCACCTCGTGGGAAAACATATTTGCCAACGTCATATCTGATAAGGGCTTAATCTCCAAAATTTATAGGGAACTCACACAACTTAACAAAAAGAAGATAAACAATCCAATCAAAAAATGGGCAAAGGATCTAAATAGACACCTTTCAAAAGAGGACATTCAGAAAGCCAAGAGACATATGAAAACATGCTCAAAGTCACTAATCATCCAAGAGATGCAAATCAAAACAACAATGAGGTACCATCTCACACCTGTCAGAATGGCCATCATCGACAAATCAACAAACGACAAGTGCTGGAGAGGATGTGGAGAAAAAGGAACACTTGTGCACTGCTGGTGGGAATGCAGACTGGTGCAGCCACTATGGAAGGCAGTATGGAGGTTCCTCAAAAAATTGGAAATGGAACTCCCATTTGACCCTGTGATCCCACTTCTAGGAATATATCCCAAGAAACCAGAAACACCAATCAGAAAGGATATATGCACCCCGATGTTCATAGCAGCACAATTCACCATAGCTAAGATCTGGAAACAGCCTAAGTGCCCATCAGTAGATGAATGGATTAGAAAACAGTGGTACATCTACACGATGGAATACTATGCTGCTGTTAAAAAGAAGGAGCTCTTACCATTTGCAACAGCATGGATGGAACTGGAGAGCATTATGCTAAGTGAAACAAGCCAGTCAATGAAGGAAAAATACCACATGATCTCACTCTTTCATGGATAATTAAGACCATTACAAACTTTTGAACAATAATAGATACAGAGGCAGAGCTGCCTCAAACTGATTGTCGGACTGCAGTGGGAAGACCAGGGAGGGTTGGGGGACTGGAGGGAGGGGAGTAAGAGATCAACCGAAGGACTTGTATGCATCCATATAACCATAACTAATGGACATAAGACACTGGGGGGTAAGGGAGGGCAGGGGCTTGTTAAGGGCGGGGGGGGGGGGGGAAGGACACTTATGTAATACCCTTTGTAATACTTTTAGCGAAAAATAAAAATTAAAAAAAAAAGTGTAGACAATATATTCAATAATATTGGAAGAACTATGTATGGTGTCAGGTGGGTACTTGAAATATTGACAGGACAACTTTATAAAGTATATAATTATCTAACCACTATATATCTGAAACTAATACAAAATAATATGGAATATAAACTGTAATTGAAAAATAAAATTAAACAAAGAATAACTCCCTACAAAAGCATCAAGTCTAGTTTCATAAACAACATTTTTCAAACCATCATGGAATAGACCATTCTTATTCATTTAAACTTCTTGAGAGTATAAGGAAAGACAGAAATTATTTAAAAATACAAAACTACATGCAATCTCATTTATGAATATAAGCACAAAATATTGAATAAAACATTAACTTAAGTTCTGGGTATACTAAAATAGTCTTCTCTAAATAAATTCAAAAAAAGCTTAAAGTAAGAAGTCAAGGATTCAAGATTGAGTAATTAGTTGACATATATGATTACATTAACAGACACATAAATTTATTTTGAGGGATGCAAAAACCAAACTTGATAAAAGGTAACATCTATTAGATGAAATTAAAAAAATGGAAAGAAACCTACTGACAAAAGAGGGTAAATAGTCTGACTAATATGAACAACCAATAGATACATGAAAAGGTATTCAATTTCACTGACAATTAGGGAAATGCAAATCAAAACTACAATGAGATACCACCTCACATCTGTCAGAGTGGCCATTATCAACAATATAAGCAATAACAAGTGTCAGAGGAATCGTGGGGAAAAGGGAACACTCATTCACCACTGGTGGGAATGTAGACTGGTACAACCACTATGGAAAGCAATCTGGAGATTCCTTAAAAAATTAAGAATAGAGCTACCATATGACCCAGCAATCCCTCTCTTGGGTACATACCCAAAAAACTCAAAATCATGTATTCACAAAGATATATGCACCCTTGTGTTCACTGCAGCATTATTCACAATGGCCAAGACATGGAAACAACCAAAGTATCACGCTATAAAGGACTAGATAAAGAAGATGTGGTACATATACACATTGGAATACTACTCAGCCATAAGAAAGGATGAAATAGCGCCATTTGCAACAACATGGATGGATCTTGAGAACATTATGCTAAATGAAATGTCAGTCAGAAAAAGCTAAGAACTATATGACTTCACTCATATGTGGGATAGAAAATTGAAACTCGTGAACACAAACAACAGTGTGGTGATTGCCAGAGGGAAGGGGGTGGGGAAGAAAGTGACAGGAGAATATTTGACTTTGGGTGGTGGGCACACTGCAATATACAGATCTTGTAAGATAGAAACCCTCTCCTGAAACCTATATGTTCATATTGACCAATGTCACCTCAATCAATTTTTTTTTCAGAACTGCTTTTATTTGGATAACTGACTGAAGGAGTCTCCTGTGTGACCAAGATGGAATTCACTGTATGTTGCTACATTTACACTTAAAAAATATATCTCTATGTACAGGAATTTGCAGATCGATGTATGCCGGGAGCCGGTCCATCCTTGCTGCTTGACACAGTCCCTGCAGGAAAGAAACATCTGGACAGCATATGTTTCAAGGGACCTGGCATATATAGCATACTGTTCTTAATATGTTTGCTCCCCTTAGCACTATGTGTTTTAACCAAGGTCACCTCTCCGAGAAAGGTTGTTTCCCCAAATAGGGATTTTTCCCTGAAGTTAGGGAGGGAATAAAACCTCTTAACTAAATGCCAGGCGGGTAGTTAATCACTTTAACTACAAACAATCACCCTTAAGCTACATAATCTTTACTCCCTGGAATGGAGATAAGAAACGCCCTAACCTTTGCAATAGAAATTGACAGGATTAAAATCAACTGGTATAAATACAGATGTAACAAGACAACAGAACACAGAACCTAGAAACAGAACCTAGCGAGAGAACCTGGCTGAAGAACCTAGAGACAGAACCTAGACACAGAACCTAGACACAGAACCTAGACACAGAACCTAGAGACAGGACTTGGCTGGAGCCATACATAGAACCTAGGGACAGAACCTAGCGAGAGAACCTGGCTGAAGAACCTAGAGACAGAACTTAGAGATAGGACTTGGCTGGAGATCCTACACAGAACCTAGACACAGAACCTAGACACAGAACCTACAGACAGAACCTAGCAAGAAAACATGGCAAGAGAACCTGACTAGAACCTGGCGACAGAACCTGACTGGAGATTGGGGCTAGAACCTGGCTGAAGAACCTAGCAAGAGAACATGGCAAGAGAACCTAGAGACAGAACTTCGCTGGAGATCCTGGCTAGGCTGCTGATCAACTGAATGCTGTCTCCGTGTCATTCCTTCATCGCCAACTCCATCCACACCTTTGGGGATCCCTGGACCTGCTGGGGTTAGACCCCAGCATCTGGCGCCCGAACAGCTTGACTTCAGATGGAACCAGACTGTTTAAAACTGCGTATCCAGGAAAAATAGGCACTGATTTCTAGAAGGAAATTCACTCCTTACGGAAGCTATTTATTGAGCCAATATGGCTGGTTAACATTATCACTAGTATAGTCACCCAGTGCAGGACTGGCCTTCAGCTGACACCAGCACAGCCGGGCGGCCCGCGCACTGCCGAGGCTGTCCCCACTCTCCGGCGTGGAGGACCATCTGATTCAGCTCCTGGGCCTGGTCCATGTCTTCCCATACTGCAAAAACTTCTCAACCTTCCTAATGCCACGACCCTTTAATGCAGTTCCTCATGTTGTGGTGACCCCCAACCATAAAATTATTTTCGTTGCTACTTCATAACTATAATTTTGCTACTGTTATGAATCGTAATGTAAGTATCTGATATGCAGGATGTATTTTCAGGGGTCGCGACCCACAGGTTGAGAATCGCTGGCTAGCATTATAGAAGGTACCCTGCTGCTTCCTCACTTCAATACCCTTCAAGTTAACTAGAAAAACTTGTTAAAAAAACAAAGGGGGGAGGCGGGAAGGCATCAGGTTATCTCATCCAGGCTGTGCTCCCCAGGCCCCTGACTGGAGGAATGCCAAGTGGAGGGATGGGTGGGGGCACGGGTGGCTGTCCTCCAGGGGGGACAGATGGAGGTGGGTAGCTAGCTAGAGGCAGGCCCAGGCCTGGAGGAGGCTGAGGTGGGACTGCATGGGTGGGGGGCAAGCGTCGGGGTGGGGGCGGGAAGTTGGGGTTGTAGGTGGGTGGAGGTGGAGGGTACCTGGGAGTCGGGGGTGGGATAGCAGTGGGGGGAAGGAGGCTGGGGGAGGGGGCACCGGTCATGGGGGTGGGCTGGGAGGGTAGACGTGGGGGTGGTAGGGCAGGTGGGCTGGAGGCCCATAGGCAGGGGGCAGGGCGCTGTAGGAGGGGCCCTCGGTCTTCATCATGGACTGCAGTCTCTGGTAGCCCTCTCCAGACATGTAGGAGCTGGTGGTGGACATCCCAGTTATGTAGCTGGAGGGTGGCGGCGGCGGTGGCCGGTGTGGCAGAGGTGGTGGCTGGTGCACAGGGGCCGGTGGGCCGGAGGAGGAATCTAGACTTTGGGAAGCTCACTGGCATCTACAGGGCCTGGTGGCTCAGCCTCGCCTAAGGCAGCCGTGAGGGGAGGCTTCCAGTCTGGCGGTGGGTGGGCTGGAGGCAATGGAGGGTGAGTGGTCTATATTTTGGGAATTTTAGGTGGTGGTGGTTCTGCTGGTTTGTTCTCTTCTTTGGGAGAAACAACCGTGGCTCGTTTCACCTGGCGGGGGGGGACTAGGGTGTGGGGATGGTTTCTAGGGCTGCTGGACTTGCTGTCGTGGTAGTGGCAGCTGGGTTGATGGCTGCGGGTCCTTCTGCTGGGGCTGCGGTGGTTCAGGGCCTGGAACCGACTGTGACGGTGGCACTGGTGGCACTTGTGGTGTGGGGTTAAGCGATGGGGGTTGATGCAGCTGATGAGGCGTGTGATGAGGCATCTGTTGTTTTCCTTGTGAGTGAAGAGCCAGGATTTGGTGGCAGATATCTTCCAGAACATCCCCAGGGACATCTTGCACAAACTGCTCCCACCATCTCCGATACATGGGTTTGGAGATCCATTCTTGTATTTCAAATTTGCACAAACGTCCCCCAAGATACATCACTGCCACTGCTATGATTTCTGGTTCCCACTGAAGTGACAAGGTCGTGCAGAGACTGTCATTTACAAAGGCCCATGCCATTTGAACCAACTTTTGAATTTTGTTTTTATCACCTTTGAGTTGTTTTGCATATTTGAGTAGGAACTGGTATGGATGTTCTACCTGTAAATCAAACTTTATAGTCTGTAGTAAGATTCTCTCTAGAACCATTACTTCTTCCTTTGGGTCATCTCCAAACTGTCCAAATTGTACATCATTTAATAAACTACGAGCTATTTTGATATCTTTACATTTTGGGGGTGTTTCTTCTACTTTCCCAGCCAGAGACAACAAGCTCCTATTACATATCTTGGAAATTGCTTAAAGGAATGAAACATATAGAAGCGATGAAAATGAATCAGTTGCCAGGGTATCATAGTGTAGTCCCAAACGTGTGCCCACATCAAAGATGAACCGAGCCCCCTCTCGGCGGTACCGGGCCTCAGTGGCTGGGTCAAGTCCTTCTAGCTGAGAGAGTATATGAGCCAAGTCTTTCTTATCCCGGTACCAACATGGTTTTGTGTGGTCCAGGTTTGCTGAAGTTACTGAAGGGCTTGAATTTTCTTTATTCTCCATCATTTATTAAAGTAGACTTGTTTTTTTCAAAAGATTCTCTGAAAATGTTAGAATCCCCTCGCCTCAGGTAAGCCCCTCAGCGACGTCTCTCCTTGCTGACCATGGCCATCTTGGACGTTCAATCAATTTAATAAATATATATTTTTAAATAGTCTGTCAAACTTACAGGTAAAATAAACATTATTATCAAATAGAGAGACAAGGTAAGGATGCCTACAAATGCAATTTTTATTTAATATTGTTCTGGAAGTGCTTGCCAAGAGAATGAAATTTGGAGGGAAAGAGTTGTTAATACAGTGGGGCCTTGACTTACGAGTTTAATTCGTTCCGTGACGGAGCTCGTAACTCAAATTACTCATATGTCAAATCAAAAAGTGAACAAGTGAGACACGTGATGCTGGGCTGATGTTGTGGCGTTCACTGTGACATTCGCTGCGCCAACTAGCGGTGGGGTATCTAAAGCTGGCTCGTAACCTGCATTTTAGCTTGCAACTCAAAGCAAAAAATCGGCCGAGAGACGGCTCGTATCTCAAAAAACTCGTTAGTTGGGACACTCGTAAGTCAAGGCCCCACTGTATTAGAAAGGAGGAGACAACATGAAAACCTTAGAGAATTAACTGGAAAACTATTAGATCTAACTACAGTAATGGTTGCTTGGTTAAGAATGTTTTGAGAAATGTTTCCGATGAAAGTGCATTGTGATCCCACCAAGTTATTTTGTGGATACTGACTAACTGATTGTAAACTTTATATGGAAAGACAAAAGACTCAGAGAATCCAACGTAATACTAAAGAAGAACAAAGTCATAGGATTGACACTATATGGCTTCAAGACTTACTATAAAGCTACAGTAATCAAGACAGTGTGGTATTGGTGAAAAAACAAACAAACAGATCGATAGGGTAGAAGAAAGAGCCAAGAAATAAACCTACATAGAAAGGTTTATGATTTTTGACAAAAAAGTAGGGACAATTCAATGAGGAAAGGCTAGTCTTTTCAACAGAGTGCTAAAACAACTGGACATCCAAATGCAAAAAAGAAAAATAGTCTAGATACAGACCCTACCTACACCTTTCCCAAAAATTAACTCAATATGGATCATAGACCTAGTGTAAAATGCAGACTTAAAATGGCACTGTACCATTTTGCACTCCCATCAGCAATGAATGGGCGTTCCTGTTACTCTGCATCCCATGCAGTATTTAGGGTGGTCATTGCTTGGATCTTAGCCATTCTAATACATGTACAGTGATACATAGAATAGAAAAACAAACTTTCAGAAGATAATGGAGACATACAGGTGACTTTCTGTTTGGCAATAAGGTTTTAGATAAACACCATGGTAAATTTGAGAATTTTGGGTAGATCAAGGAAGAAACAGGGTCACAAGAAGCAATAACACAATGTTTATTAAACAAGGTTATATGAGAAGGCAAGTCCTTCCTTGCCAGGGCTGACCAACAGACCCTGAGCGACAGATGAATGATTACTCTACCACACATTTCTGTGAAAGAGAGGGCTAAGAGACTGCTTGGCTATAGGAACCAAACAGCCCCATTCACCTGCCTCCTCAGGCTTTTATTGTAACAACAGCTTGAACTAAAATTAACTATTAGATACTAACAGGATAAGCATCCTTGAGAAGACGCTGCATCTGCAGTGTCCTTTAAGCAAGGATGTCTAAAGACTAAACATAAAGATCCAGTAAACACCCAGGGGCTCAGATTTGTTTGGAAAAGTCAAGGCAGGGGTGACCACCTTCAGCCAACTCCCCCTGTAGGTTCCCTCCTTACAGACTTTCCAACTAAGTCCCGTGCTTCCCCACAATTCCCAACTAGGGACTTTCCAGAGATAGTGGCACAAGGCCATTACCCAGAAAGAGAGCAGGACAGTGGATCTCCTGGGGAAGAGAGCATATCAGAGAGGGGTTTACAGGACTGGGTGATATTGTTCTGCAGCAAGGTGGGGAGTCTCTGGGTCAGAGATCTCCAAAGGGCAGCAGCAGTGTCTGGTCCTTTACAGCTACAGGGTTTGTCCTATTTATGATTGGCAAGTGTTGGATGCAGTCTCACAAGGTGTGCAAAGTAGGTGGCCTCTAAATGGCTAAGAATGTTTACTTGGATTATATTTAAAGCAATTGGATATGTGAGAATTTGACTTGGATGTCAGTGGGCTTTGGGTTAGTGGCCCCAACCTGATGTGAAGAAGTAACATGAGGACCATTTTAAGCCAAAACCAAGGGACCATCTCTGGCCCATTTATATAACACCATCAGTACAATCTGTGAAAGTAAAAATTGATCATTTTGGCTTCACTAAAATTCAAAGCTCCTGTTCTGCAAAAGACGCCTTCAAGAGAATTAAAAGCCACAGACTGAAGAAAATGTTTGCAAAATATTTATCTGATAAAGGGTTTGTACCTACAATTTATTTTATTGTTTTTAAAAAAGCCCTCTTCTGACCCAACAATAAGAAAACAAGCAATCACTTTAAAATGAGCAAAAGATCGGAAGAGAAATATAAGCCAAAGAATATGAGCAGCCCTGACTGGTTTGGCTCAGTGGATAGAGCATCGGCCTGCAGACTGAAAGGTCCCAGGTTCGATTCCAGTCAAGGGCATGTACCTTGGTTGCGGGCACATCCCCAGTAGGGGGTGTGCAGGAGGCAGCTGATCGATGTTTCTCTCTCATCGATGTTTCTAATTCTCTATTCCTCTCCCTTCCTCTCTGTAAAAAATCAATAAAATATATTTTTTAAAAAAAAGAATATGAGCAGATGGCAAATAGGCACTTGTGAAAAGATGCTCAACATCATATGTCATTAGGGAAATGAAAATTAAAACAATGATGATACCACTAAACAATGATGGCCCCACTAAATGGCTCAGGGGACACAGAGCAACCGGAACTCTTATTCATTGCTGATGGGAATGAAAGATGGTGCAGTCCCTTTGGAAGACAGTTTGACAGTTTTCTATAAAACTAAATATTCTCTTACCTACGAGCCAGCAATTGCACTCCTTAGTATATACTTGAGTGAGTTGAAAACTTATGTTCACATAAAAACTTATGCACAAATATGTTTATAGCAACTTTATTTATAGTTGCCAAAACTTGGAAGCAACCAAGTTGTTCTTTACTAGCTGAATGGATAAACAAACTGTTTCATACAATGGAATATTTTTCAGTGTTAAAAAAAAAAGAACTATCAAGCCATGAAAAGGCATGGAGGAACCTTAAATTTATATTTCTTAGTTAAAGAAGTCGGTCTGAAAGGGCTACATATGGCATAATTTCACCTGCATGACATTCTAGAAAGCCAAAACTATACCGAGAAAAGATCAGTCATTGTCAGAGGTCAATAATCTCATTTTGTAATCTCCTTTTGCCAGTTAAAACTACTAGACACCAATTCTCACTTTTTTAACATTGGCAAAAATTGAAACATTGGTAGTTCCCAGAGATACTGAGAATGTCTTTGTTTAGTTTAGACCCAGTTTCTCTATGTCCAAGTAAAAATTCTCCAAAGTTTGTCACGTTTCCAACACTAGTGCTCAAATCACTATGCACACATAAATCCTGCCTACTGTTTGTAATGAATGCCCATTTCCCTCATGAATCCCAAGGCAGCGGTGTTTGTAAACCACTAGCCTGACTATAGTACACATTTCTGATTCTTATAAGCCTTATTCTATTCTCAGTGCTGTAGGTTAGAATACATTCTAGCTCCAAGAGACTCATTAACTTTCTGCACTTTTATTTGGGATCTTTTTTCCATCTCCTGGTTCATCAATTTATGGGAGGAATTTCTCCTTTTCCCTACCTCCCTCCCTTATATTTTTGGCCAAGAAATTTTAGATTATGCCAACTCACTAACGTCCTCTTATTTGGCCTGTTTCCCAACATGAAGGATCTTCTAAAAGACAAATACCTGGCACGATGTCTGACCTCAGTATTTAGCTGAGATCTTGTCGTTTATATTGTCAGTGGTCTGATTCCTCACAAATGAGAGTTCAACATGAAGCCACTTCTAACATTCAGACTCAAGCCTGCTATTTCCAGAGGAAAAAATGTCAGGGATTTCATAAGCTGATGAAATATAGAGATAGAGGGCAGCTAACATTTTCTTGATGAGTGGGATTTTTCAATGTGGAATATGCTGTCAAAATGAGAAAGCTTAAAGAGAAGTTTAGGATTTACTCTCACTGTTAAAAAAATGATTGCGTTCATTGCATTGGCAATTTTTTGGTGAAAAGTGAAAGTGGAAAAGATTTGGTACCAAGATATTGCAAAGAGCCTGGACTCAACATGGATTCCAGCATAGGCTCTGCTCGTTGTAAGAATACTCCCATGAGCTTCTCAGCTTTAGGTTTCTTCTGTTAAATAGAGATATTAACTTTACTGCAAAGGATTAAATTCTCAATAGACTCACCTCCTGGATTGAGTGCTTTTGTTGTTGTTCTCACAGCACATTATACAGGTCTTTCATTTAATGCACTGTATTTTACGTATCTGCTCATGTGTGTGTCTCCAGTGCCCTGTGTATATCCTGACCATGGACCAGCAGCAGCTCAAGTGGGACTGGAAGAAGAAGCGGTTTGTGGGACAGTCAGGACAGGAGGACAAGAAGATCAAGACAGAAAGTGGTCCCTACATCAGCAGCTCCTACAAGCAGAACCTCTACCAGAAGTGGAAGCAGAAACAGAAGTCCTGCCAATCACAGGTACTTAGTGTGTGTGGGTAGACTTAAAACAAACTGATAATGTGCGTGAAAGGTTGTGCTAAACTACAAGCTCTATGAGAAAAAAAGCTGTATTATTTTCCTCTTTTCACTGAAATTACAGTAGCATTGCGTTCTAAATGCAGCAACTTTGTGATTTGTATTGCAGATGGCTTATCTTCAAAGACATGGATTTTTTAATCTCTTGATGGAAATTACAACCCACATTTCAGAGCATTTCACATTCTGCTCTTCAGTGCGGGAGCAGGCTGTACATGGACAGTCAGTTTTAAGATACGCAATACAATGAATTTAGGGTAATACTATATAAATCTGCATTTCAAAGAATAATTATTCCCTGAGAACTTTTACCACACAGGATTCAGAAGAGGGTACAAACCTCTTCACACAGGGGTAAAGCCACCTTTATTTCCAGGGGTATAAGTCCAACTTTTGAAAAACTAGGAATGATGAGCATGGAAGTCCTATTCCCAAGTACCAAGAACCACAAACCACTTTCTTCCTGAACTGGTTCTCTCCTGAGCATTTACTTAACCCACGTTTAGTAAATGTTCCCAAGGGTCAGAATGTGGAACATACAAAGGTTGTTTTTGAAAGTTTGGGACCTGTGGGTGCCAGGAGCCATGTTTCAAGGTCTAGAATGTTACTCCCTGTGGATTTGGGATAGTACCCAAGGCCTATTCCAGGGCACACAATTAATAAAATTTCCCAGTTACAGTGTTCTTTCAATGAGCCCTCTGGGTTGCCATAGGAACTCAGGGGCTCTGGGAGCAGAATCAGAGGACACTGCCAGGCATTATTTCGGCTCTCAGCCCGGTCAGGACACGGGCGGTAAACAGGCTGCTGGCCCGGCTGGCATTTTGCTCTAGTTGGTATTTTGGCTTTCGGGGGGCTCTCTGAGAGACTTCCTCATTGGCCTGGGTGTTCTAGGGAGGTTAATGACACAAGTCACAAGTCTAAGCTGCCACCACCTAAGCACTGGTTCCTTCCCATGTCCTACTGGTGACTTGATGACAGGTATTTGGCAGGGTCTGGTCCCCATGGAGCCCAGTAGACTCCATGTGGGTTTTTGGCTGTTGCTATTTCAGGGCTTTGCACAGAACTTTCCCTGCTGTTAACTATACAGAGCAAAGGGGAGAGAGGCAGAAGAAGAAAGGAAAAAGCCCGTCCATGGAGCATTTTGAAAGGGGAATTTCATGGAAACCCAGTGCTAGTGTTTATGGGTCATTATGGACTCAGAAGTCTGCAGCCAGGAAAGGGCCTTAGCGACCTCATGCCCCCTCCACTTGAGGGATCAGAGATGCCTACTGGTATGTTCTAGATCATACAGCCAGTGAGCAGCAAGCAGTGCCACGCAGGGGGCCTTAGATTCTTGGCTCCAGCAAAGAGTCCTTTCTACTCTAAACAGCATTCTAGAAATGCATGTTTTCAAACTTCAAATAACAAATATGGAAACCTGGTACTGTTGATAGTTCTGTTTTTCTCATATTCAAATAAGACTGTTGTTGCAATGGGAAAGAAAATTTAAATACCATCCTCAAGGTGGCCTTTGTACAGTAACTCTAACCTTCCAGATTCTCATGGGTGCCCATCCACAGTGTACCTGGGCGGGGGGGGGGGGGGGGGGGGGGGGGGGGGTAAGGAGGGGAATCTGCATGGAAACATGTCCCTGTTGAATTTCTCCCAGTGACCATTTCTCTAAACTAAGAGCTACACAGCCCCCCTTAGAGCGGTTAATGCTGTCCTGCTTCTCTTCTCTTCCAAATGCACCACGTCCCCACGTGTTTAACACAGAGGCATAGTCTGCAAAGTACGTGCCATGCTCCAATGTCAGGAAAGGATGACCTCTGATCCTACCGACCAATTTTATTTAAAATATGTGCTTTCTTTTCTCAGAAACTTTTCAAACTAAGGTCGGTCTGGGCTTTGTTAATAGGGCTAAGGGCTGGAAGGTTTCCAAGAATTTCACTTTTTTTCTATTCTTACAAATACTGAAAAAAATTGAAAGAAGTAAGTTTGCCAGATTTCTCAAATTAAAAGAGGATGCCTAGTTAAACTTAATTTCAGATAATGATGGATAATCCTATATAATAAAAGGCTAAAATGCAAATCAACCAACGGTGGAAGGACTGGTCACTATGAGGCACTGCTGAGGTGGCCAACCAGCCCAATCTGGCCCCCATAGACCCCGCCCCTAACCGCTGGTGGCCCCTCCCCCTCCCCACCAGCCCCACCCCCCATCCCCAGGCCCAGGCCCAGGCGTTGAATGTCTGCCTTCCCCCCCACACTCTCCCGCCCCCATCTTGGTCTTCGCATGGGGAGGCTGCTCCAGCCAGTGAGCTGTGCCCATATCTACAGCGTCCTGGAGCAGACGGCCTGCAAGATCAACCTGGCCAAGTTCACCCACAGCAAGTGCTCCACCCTCATTGTGACTCACCTGGCAGCCAGAGCCTGGACATCCCGCTGCTGGACAACGTCAACTTCAGCTTCCCAGCCAAGGGCAACCTCTTTCTACACCAGTGGGTGGTGTGGCCCAGGCTGGTGGAAGCGGCACAGCCTACTCCTTGGTGGCCCCAGATGAGGTCCCCTACCTGCTGGACCTGCACCTGTTCCAGGGCCGTGCCCTCACCCTCTCCCGCCCCCCCACCCCCCACGAGGAGCCTTAAGGTGCGGTCGGTGTGGACGGCTGCTGGGCCGGGTGCCACAGAGCGTGGTGGACGGCTAGGACTGCGGCCTGCGGAGCACCCTGGAGGCGTCCCTGGAGCTGCGGGGCCTGGGCCGCGTGGCCAACAACGCCCAGCAGCAGTCCGTGCGCTTGTGGCCGGCGCCCTCGCCAGAGTCCATCAAGTGGCCAAGGAGCTGGACCTCGCGGGGCTGGGCCTGCACCCCCTCTTCAGCTCCAGCTTCAAGGAGGAGGAGCTACAGCGGCTGAGGCTGGTGGACAGCACCAAGCAATACCGCTGGCGGGCAACCATCTTTGAGATCAACGCCTCCAGCCGGGACCTGAGCAGCCAGGTGATGCGGGCCAAGCGGCAGGACTGCAAGGCCATCGCCAGCTTCCAGCAGGGCCGGCAGGAGCGCCAGGAGGGCCTGGCTGGCCCAGCCCAGAGCTGCCCAGCGCGGCAGGTGGAGCAGCCTGGTGGGGGGGGGGGGGGGGGGGAGGAGGAGGAGGGAGAGAGCATGGAGGATGTCTTCACAGAGGTCGTGGGCTGGAAAAGTTAGCAGCCAGGACCTGAGCGGGGAGCCAAGAGGCGGAAGGAGGAGGCCGGGCCGCTGGAACAGGATTTCTATGTCCCCTATCAGCCCAAGGACTTTGACAGTGAACCGGGCCTGAGCGTTGGTGAGGACAGGAGCACCTTTGAGCAGCAGGTGGCTGGCGCTGTCCTGGACCTGATGGGGGACGAGGCCCAGATCCTGACCAGGGACCGGCAGCAGCTCAAGTGGGACTAGAAGAAGAAGTGGTTTGTGGGACAGTCAGGACAGGAGGACAAGAAGATCAAGGCAGAAAGTGGTCCCTACATCAGCAGCTCCTACAAGCGGGACCTCTACCAGAAGTGGAAGCAGAAATAGAAAATCGCCATACATTTAACGCCTCAGCCCCATGGGGCCGCCAGCAGTCGGCCCTGTCGTTGGCGCTGTTTCTGCCCCATCCCGTGGGGGCATGTGCAGGAGGCAACCCATTGATGTGTCTTTCTCACATCCATGTTTCTCTGTCTCTCACCTTCCCTTCTACTCTAAAAATCAATGAAAAATGTGCTCAGGTGAGGATTAACACGCACACACACACAAAAAAACACAATATGCATACATACACACATATACATAAATACATAAATATTGGGGGCTAGGGGATGGGGCCCCACAAGTGCACAGATTTCATGCACGGGGTCTCTAATTTTAGTATAAGTGTGGCCCATGCAATATTTGGCATATACTTAGATTAAAAATGTATCTGTTGCCCTGACTGGTTTGGCTCAGTGGATAGAGCGTCAGCCTGCGGACTCAAGGGTCCCAGGTTCGATTCCAGTCAAGGGCATGTACCTTGGTTGTAGATGCATCCCCAGTGGGGAGTGTGCAGGAGGAAGCTGATTGATGTTTCTCTCTCATTGATGTTTCTGGCTCTCTATCCCTCTCCCTTCCTCTCTGTAAAAAATCAGTAAAATACATTGAAAAAAAAAGATGTATTTGTTACCTGAAATTAAAATGTCATTGAGTGTCCTGTATTTTATCTGACAATCCTATGGAGAGAGGGAAAGGGGTCACTTTCACAATATTATATATAGTAAATAACTAACATTTGTACTACACACTATATAGTAAATTAATATATACTATTATATAGGAAATTTTAAATATATTTTATTGTTGGTAGTATTACAGATATCTTTCATTTTCCCCTCTTCTCCCCCCTTCCTCCCAGTCTCTAACCAAGCCCCCCTCCCCCAGATCTTCACTATCCTATTGCCCATGTGCATAGGTGTGCATATCTATATATATAAAAGCCCAGTGACGGGAACAGTGGAACGACCAGAACAACCAGAATGACTGGTGGCTATGAAGTGCACTGCCGCAGCCAACTAGCCTGATCCAGGCCCAATTAGCCCCCAACACCCTGATAGGGGGCAGGGCCAGCTGGCCAACTACCTGCCAACCCTCCCTCCTACTGGCCCAGCTCAATGGGCCCCAATTGGGGCGGGCCGGCTGGATCGCAACCATGCACGAATTCGTGCACTGGGCCTCTAGTAAGTATATAAGTTCTTTGGTTTATCTCTTCTCGTCCTCCCAACCCAACATCGAGATATGTCAGTCTGTTCCATGCCTCTCTGCTTTGGGTTTTATTTTGTTGGTCAATTCATTTTGTTCATTAGATTCCACAAATAAGGTAGGTCACATGGTATTTGTCTTTCTCAGTATGGCTTATTTCACTCAGCATATTTTCCAGGACCATCCATGCTGTCCCAAAGGGTAAGAGATCCCTCTTTTTTACAGCTGCATAGTATTATATATAGTAAATATTTAGTAAGATATTTACTATTATAATATACTAGAGGCCCAGTGCACAAAAATTTGTGCACTCGGGGGGGGGGGGGGGGGGCCCTCAGCCCGGCCTGTGCCCTCTCGCAGTCTGGGACCCCTCGGGAGATAACGACCTGCTGGCTTAGGCCTGCTCCCAGGTGGCAGAGGGCAGGCCCAATCCCTAGGTGCAGCCCCTGGTCGGGCTCAGAACAGGGCCAATTGGGGAGTTGGGGCTCTGCCCCCTGTCATGCACAGAGCAGGGCGGATCGGGAGGTTGCGATGCCACCCTCAGTCATGCTCAGGGTAGGGCCAATTGGGGGGTTGGGGCACCGCCCCCAGTCACACTCAAGGCAGGGTCAATGGGGAGGTTGCGGCGCCACCCCCTGTCACGCACAAAGCAGGGTCGAGCAGGGGGTTGGGATGATGCCCCCTGTCACTCACAGAGCAGGGCCCATCAGGGGGGTTGGGGCTCCGTACCCTGTCACGCACAGAGCAGGGTCAATCAGGGGGTGGGGGAGCTCCCCCCTATCAGGCACAGAGCAGGGCTGATCAGGGGGTTGGGGTGCCTTCCCCTGTCACGAACAGAGCAGGGAGGATAGGGAGTTTGTGGCCCCAGCCCCTGTCACACACAGAGCCGCAGGACGATCAGGGGGTTTGGGCGCTGCCCCCTGTCACGTTGATCTCAGTGCTGGGAGGCATATTACCCTTTTACTATATAGGATAGAGGCCTGGTGCATGGGTGGGGGCCAGCTGGTTTGCCCTGAAGGGTGTCCTGGATCAGGGTGGGGGTCCCCACTGGGGTGCCTGGCCAGCCTGGATGAGGGGATGATGGCTGTTTGCATCTGGTCACACCCCCTTCAGGGTGGGGGTCCCCACTAGGGTGCCTGGCCAGTCTAGGTGAGGGGCTGAGGGCTGCCTTCAGGCTGGCAGGTGACTGAAGCTCCCAACTGCTCCTTTTTTTCTTTTCTTTTTTTATTCTGGGCCAGCTTTAGCTCTGAGGCTTGGCTCCAACTCTTAGGCCTCGGCTGCTGAAAGCAGGTATCTGGTTTGTTTGGGTTCTATAATCGAAACACTGTTTCAACTCCAACTCTGAGATCCCAGCTGGCTGAAAGCAGGTTTCTGGGGTTTTGTTTAGCTTCTATATTTGAAACAATGTTTCAAACTGCAAGCTCAGAGACCGACAGCGGCAGGCGGGGAACATTGGAGTCCTCCATCACTGAAGCAAGCAAGCCTCATGTTCGTTTCAAGCTGCCTGGCTGCCGGCCGCCATCTTGGCTGGCAGTTAATTTGCATATCGCCCTGATTAGCCAATGGGAAGAGTAGTGGTGTGACACCAATTTGCATGTTTCTCTTTTATTAGTGTAGATTCTATATTATAAACATTTAGTAAGATATTAAGTATGTATTTTACATTTTACATGTTGTAAATATATAGGAAGATATTTACTATATATATTTTACATCCTATATAATAAAAGGCCAGACCATAAGCATAATGACCAGAATGACCGCTTGACCAGTTGCTATGAGGTGGGGAGCCAGCAAGGGGAACCGGGTGACTGATGGTGGTGGCGGGGCGGGACAAGGGTCTGCGAAGGGAATCGGCTGGCTGGCAGTGGCAGCAGGGCGGGACGAGGGCTTACAAGGGGAACCGGCTGGCTGGCGGCAGCAGCGGTGGCCAGGGATTGGCGAGTGGGTGGAAAATGGCCCAGATCGCAGGCTAAACCTAGGGACCCTAACCGCGCACAATTTCATGCGCTGGGCCTCTAGTAATATAATATGTATAGTGAATAATATGGGTGTTTTTCTTTCTGAAATAATATGGACCATACATTATTATATGTTATATTAAATTATTATATTATAATGTTATATATACACTTGTCAGTAAAATTGATGTAAACAATTGATGTAACCTCTATGAGTAATGTATTCTCTCCCAAGTTCATCAGCCCAGGTCTCTTAAATAGAGCTTGTTTTGGAGATAATACCTGGTAAAATTTCAAGTACAAAAGAAAACAGAAGTCTCATGTAAAATGTATATGAATAATTACTGGTTCCCAATCCTTAACTGATTTAATGGAATCAGGAATTTGACATCTTGTTCATATAAAAATTCAAAAATATCAAAGGACTCTCAATATCACCAGAGGCTAAACAATTGAAAAATGAATCCCACTCAAGAAATATACAATAGCATAGCAATGCTAGGTCAGAAAGAGAAAACAAGTACTAAAAAATAAAAGAACACAGAGATCAATTCTTTAAAATGCCCTAAGAGTAAAAAATGTAATTATCAGATATTACATATTCCAAATTTTATAGTTTAACTCTGTAGTTCTTGGACATATAGGAAAGACATTGAAACTCTTCTGAAAAACCTGCAAAACTTTCATTTATTTTGGTGACCTAAATGGCCCTGGACATCACCAGTCTGAATACAAATGAGGACACATTAACATTAACGTTCAAGTGACACTGGCTCTGAACCTTCACCCATGAAGGCGGGACCTCATCCTCTGGCACTTTCCAGATT
Source organism: Myotis yumanensis (assembly GCF_028538775.1). Lineage (NCBI taxonomy): Eukaryota > Metazoa > Chordata > Mammalia > Chiroptera > Vespertilionidae > Myotis > Myotis yumanensis. The sequence continues at coordinate 98,246,154 of NW_027223756.1, forward strand.
ATTCCATCAGCTTCATCCTATGCTCAACCTCTGCCCTGTTCTACACCTGCCCTGGCCCGTATCTTCTACTTACAGAGATGTCCTTGATAACCTTTGTGTGGTACTGTTAGGAGCAAACATTTGGGAAAGTCTGATAATGATACCCAAGGGAACCACCTCTCCTGCACACCCTACCTCATTCACTATCATAGCACTTTGTTCTTTTTTTACACCTCTAATGATCTGCTGTATAATTAATGACATAGACTTTAAGTCATTCCCCTCTTGATTAAGCTTCCTTTCTAACACCTAGCACAATGCTTGCCACAAAGAAGGTGTTTGATAAATATAATAAATGATTAAAAGTTTTTTCTAGTGACAAGTCCCTAAGTTTTGGCTGCTAAACCCTTTCTCAGAACAATAGTAAAATGGTTCTTTCTATGTACCAGCACTACTCCTAGTTCTTTACATAGATTAACTCATTTACTTCCCATCAAACCCTTATGGAAAAGGTATTCTAATTTTCTCAACTTTACAAATGAGAGAACTGAGACACAGAAAGGTTGAGAACCTTGTTCACAGTCATCTAAGTAGTGAACAGCAGAGCTAGGATTCGGAACACCCAATCTTCTGCTTTCAGAGTCGGAGCTCTTAACTTCCCATTGAATCATTTCTCTCAAGCAAGTCTAAGAGGTCAGGTGGAGGAGTCTTCACCCTCCTCTCTCTCCTCTCTCTGCTCCAGGTCCCACCACCAGAAATTATACCATGTAAAAACAACTTCATAATAATAGAAATAATAACTCCCTATCTTCCTTCCTTCCTTCATTCTTTACTAAATTTTATGGAGCACCCACTCCCACCATTTCAGGCCCATGCCAGAACCATAAAGCTAACTAAGAACTAGTTCCTGTCACAGAATCACAATCTAGTGGGAAGAACACAGGGGTCAACAGCATTAACAATTTGACCTAAATAAACAAAGCTCAAGAGAAGTATCTGGTAAACCTCAAAGCAGATCATGCTGGCAGAAGAAAAGCAAGAGGCCAGCAGGAAACTGCCTGAGTTCATGAACAAATTAGAAAAAAACTCTGTCTGGGGCCAAGTCAAGACTGACTGCTGGCTTCTGAGGCTGCAACTGAGAAGTGTGGTCTATACAGCTCACGGATAGAAAATAAGTAGGTGCCAGAGGTTCCCATGGAATACGTAAAAAGAAAGGCACAAAATTGCTAGGTTTCAAGTAATCTCAGTAGACTCTACAGAAATCACCAGAATAGAGAAGAATGGATCACATAAGCAAATAACTGAAGGGGAGGAAATTTAGCATTACACTAAGCAGTGTAATTTATCATTCTTCTGGAGGAATTTTTAGGACAAAATTAAAGATTCTATCTTGGTCTGATATTTCTTCAGTGGCATTTGTCTTGTGCATGGGTTTCTGTCCTAAGAATGGCCATAGGATACGGATAAGAGTCCATTAGTGGAATGAGAAAACTGGAAGTGCATTATCCCCACCAAAGGTCAAGCCAAAGCCTGGGAAACACTGGATGGAGAGAACGTGGAAGGCCCCACTTCTCATAGCTGCTTTTCAAGAAGGGAAAGCCATATTATGTCATAGAGCCTGTTGGGCTGGCTATATGATTTACTCACTGTGTGACCTTGGGTCACTTATATAACCTTTCAAATACTAACTTACTTCATTTGTAAAATGCAAATAATAGTATCTCCTTCATAGGTTTCTCTGTAATGATTAAATGAGTTCTTGCCTATAAGTAAACTTTCCTATGTTAGATCCATGATGATGCCAGCTACCCTTGATCGTGGCGGTAGTGGTGGCAGTGGAAGTGAGATGTGCAACAAAGGGGAAGGAGGCGGTTCTTTACTATTTATTTCTACTGCATTGTCTTCATCTATCTATTTAATAAGTATAACAATTCACTTTAACTAAAAAAATAATTAACAATCTGGAACCCTTTAGACATAAGTGCATTCTCAAATGCCCCTTTATATCAAACTGCCAACTCATCTATCTGTCTCTGTCAAGATTTATGGGAGTTGTTTTCCTTATGTTGATTTAAAAGCTTTGATGGCATGGTCCAGAGATCTCCAATCTCTTCTTAATAAGGTTAGGCACTATAAGGAGTCATTCAAGCAGAAGGTTGGACCCCTCATCCCTACTAGTGATGCTGGTGGCCTTGCTCTCATTCCTCTCTCCCACAAGGCACTGCTAGAAAGAGCAGCAGTAGCACCCCCTCATGGTCCACATTCCTGGCACAAAGGCTATGCCAGGAGAGCAACTGCGGAATCTAATCCTGACTGCATCAATTCCCCAAAATCTCATTGAACCAAAACCACACTGACGGGAAGGAGAAATCCAGGAGTAACACAGATTTGAGGGGGAGGAAACAGAAAAAAAAGAGGGCCAACATTTTGGAGAATTCAATATCATGGTTTCCTGCACAAGGAAGTAGCAAATTTCTTAGGGAGCAAATGCTATTAACATTTTCTTTAAATTTGATGCTTTAACTCAACATGACACGGGACATTTGGCATGGATTGTACTTCCTGTCACAATTTATTTTGGAGTTAGAAAATGTTTCTGACTCAAAAACTAACTGAAAGCCTATTTCTCCACTGTCATAAATCAAATCATCTCACCGAGCTCAGTAGGACTTGGGCCCTGTCCAACAGTTGCAAGAAAAACAGAGAGAGATGAATAGCTTTTGAAAAGGGAAGATGTCTACTGTAGACAGAACGAGTGAGGGCACAGATTTTTCCAAAGGATGTGGAGTAAGTTCCCAGAGGCCGGGGTTGGCTTCTGAGTTAGCTGACAGGCTCTCTCTTCACATTTTAACCTCCTTTGAGGGTTTGGTCAGAATGACAGCATGCTAGTGGGTTGAAATAAAGCACTCTGATCATTTCTGCAGGTGCCAAAGCTCTTCCTGTGGATTACTGAGGTTTGGAGCCCCGTGAAGGCAGAAAGCACATCGCATGCCTCTTTTGGAAGGCTGCACAGTCTTAGCATGACGGCCAGTGGTGAGCTTGAGTCACGGCACGTAGGAGAGTGCCTGGAACAGAGCATACCCTCAGTGGATGCTTGTTGATTGATGGATGTGTCACATCTGCTGTCGTTAAATTTGATTTCTGCACATTTCTTATGTGCCCATCAGTTTTTATTACTATTTAGGCATATCCTTGAACCATTAAATTTTCCTCCATTTCATTATTTCATTGCCACAATTTTCATGAAGCCACCAGTACCACCCCTGTACTCATAACAGCCACACTTATAACCCTGACTACACTGTGCTGTGATCACCTTTGCGTGTCTTTGCCACCTGTCAGATGAGGACGGAGGATGTTGTCTTTTTTTTTTTTTAATATATTTTATTGATTTTTTACAGAGAGGAAGGGAGAGAGGTAGAGAGTTAGAAACATCGATGAGAGAGAAACATCGACCAGCTGCCTCCTGCACATCTCCTACAGGGGATATGCCCGCAACCAAGGTACATGCCCTTGACCGGAATCGAACCTGGGACCTTTCAGTTCGCAGGCCGATGCTCTATCCACTGAGCCAAACCAGTTTCGGCAAGGGAGGATGTTGTCTTGTTTATCACTGTCACCCAGGGCCTAGCGTAGGAGATGGCACTTCAGAAGTATCTGAAAAACAGTTATTCCATGTACAAAGTTCTGTGCTCAGGGTCAAGGCTTTTCTGAAGCATTTAAATTGACATCAATCATGAGAGTCCTGAAAAAGGGGGTTTTTACCATTAATTAGAAGTGGATTGTGCAGTTCTAAGGCAGACAGCATTTTAATGCTTACCTTCCCTTTCTATTATGTGCTCCACTCCATCACGCTAATTTTGCAGTCAGAGGTCCAGGAGGAGAGTGAAACAATTATGACTTCTTTGCAAACATTTAGAACACAAACCAGGATTTTTAAGCAAACTATGTTTTCAGGGTGTTTTTCTTTCTTTCTTTCTTCCTTTCTTTCTTCCTTTCTTCCTTTCTTTTGAGTAGTGCCATTTCTTCTTTTTAAAAAATTTGTATTGATTTCAGAGAGAAAGAGAGAGATAGAAACATCAACGATGAGAGAGAATAATTGATTGGCTGCCTCCTGCAAGCCCCCTACTGGGGATTGAGCCATGACCTCCTGGTTCATAGGTCAATGCTCAACCACTGAGCCACGCCGGTCGGGCTGCCATTTCTTCTTTAAAAACTAAGTCTAGAGTGCTTTGTTTGGGCTTATGGTACAAAAATGCATATCTTTCTTCAACATTCTACAAATGTTTGTTGAGTTCCTATTATTGCAGGACACCATTCCAGGAGCTAATGAGAGCGATGGAAAGATGGGCAAAAGTGTTGCTCTATTGAGTTTCAATTCCATTGAAGGGATACAAGTAATAAGCAAGAAATGTCAGGAAATGGTCAATGTTCTAAAGAAAAAAAAATGAGGGTGTGATAGAAAAGTCTACATTGGACTACTCTAGAATGGGCAGTCAGGGAAGGGCAGTCTAAGGAGGTGACATTTAATCTGAAGCCTAAATGGGCCACAAGAGTCAATATCTGGACCTGAGAGAACAAAGTTCCAGGCAGAGGGGCTGACAGGAGAGCCCAAGGTGGGAACAAGTGTGATTTGTCCAAGGAAGAGAAGACCATCTTCTTACTCTCCAGAGGACCTGCTGGCCTGAAGGCTTCCAGTGTGAACTGCCACAGGCTATGTGCATGTCCCCTCCAAATGCATTCAGGGTGTCCCAAAACATGTACACACACTTTCACAGCTGATGGTTCAATTGGTGTTTCTTTTCTTTCAGCCAGGCTAAGCTTTGAACAAAGGAAATTCATACTAAAATGCTACTGGAAGTTTGAAAACACAGTTGAAGTACTAACACTGCCTCTATAATTATTCAAAGTATGTATACATTTTGGGGGGACATAGGGTGTATAATTATTCACTTTAACGGCTGATAACTCACTTAATTTTCACTCCTTTTCAAGTTTAGCTGATTTGAAATAACGGGTGAAGCCAGACTAAACTTTGAACAAAAAGTTATCCACTAGACTTTTTTATGGGGATACATAAAAGATAAAGTTGTCCTGACTGTTTTTCCCAGTGGTTAGAGCATCACCCGTGGTGCAAGGGGCTGGGAGTTCCATTCCTGGTCAAGGGCGTGTACCTAGGTTGCAGAATCTCCATCCCAATTGGGATGTATGCAGGAGGCAAACGATCAATGTGTCTCTGATATTGATGTTTCTCTCTCCTCCTCCTCCCTCCTTCCCTTCCACTCTCAAAATCAATGAAAAAAATATCTTCAGGTGAGGAATAACAGCAACAAAAAAGATAAAGTTTATGGTACAAAACCAGCAACAGTTGAATTGAGGGCACACAAATACTGAACGAAATGATTCTTGATGTTTTAATTCCATTGCTTTGCGTTATCAGTAGTGCCTGGACCAGAGCAGTCATCAGTTTGAAAACAGACATTGATAAAAAAAAATTATTCATTTCTGTAGGTTCCTTTAAATTTTGAAAATGAGTTGTATGTTAATAAATACTGACTTTATAATCATTGAAAGCAGAGAGGTCCCAGAACTCCTTGCCCTGGCCTTTCGCTTATACACACGCTCTTATGAATGTTCTATGTATTTATACTAAGCGAAGTCCTTTACATCCCACTCAGACCAACCAGGAGTTTTCTAACAAGTGGATTTCCCTGAAAGGCAGTGACTGGTCTGTCTCCCCAAGGTGAACAAAGGAGGCTTGTGCACCCAGTGCCCTCTCTCAGGGAAACACAGGGTCACCAGAGTTCAGTGTTACTAAGCAGGCCCCCTCAGCCTCCCTAATAAAAACCTCTAGACAGCTTTGGCCTTGAATTGTGTTTTAAATAAAGAGTTCATCAGCACTTACAGAATGCAAAGAACTCTTGGTGGTACTTTCCCACATTTTCTCATTTAACCAGAGTGCCAGTCCTATGATGTAGGTATTACTCGGGCCTTACAAAAGAGGGGGTCTGCAAAATACCCCTGGTCACTCAGCTGATTCCTTTCTGTTTGAGCTGCAATCTGGACTGAGATCTCATGCCCACATCCAGTGTTTTGGCTTCAGCATGCTGCCCAGCTTCCCGAGAGCCTGGCTCGGGCTCACATGCGTGCCTGACTCACTTCCCCAGAGACACGGTGCACTTCGACTCATGAGTTTGTTGGTGGGATTTTGCTTGTTCCGAAATTGCTTGGTTCCTAATAAATTTCTTGACTCATTGAAAACACACACAATAAGTGGAGCAGCAAGGAAGACGTGGTGGGGGTGGAGGCAAGAAAAGGAGAAGGAAGTGAAAAAGAAGTCTCCCATGTATGGGGCTCTTGCTACATTCTAGATCCTATTTTGGGCTCTTTACATGTAAAGAATCTCCTTAAAATGCTCCACCCCTGAGCCTTTACCTCCTGTCCTTACACTGAGTATCCAGCAATCTCAGGCCTGCTGGTTCCTGTAAAGTCCCAGGTACTAACTTGAAACAGCTACTGGATAATTTTTTTTTTTAGACCTGGGATTAGCACGCTCAGAAAAAGCAGGTTTGCTGCTGTTGGGCGCCGCTCTGTGGCCACCAGTAAAAAACACTCCATAAATCACGAAAAATGGATTGTTGAGCTGCTCAGAGCCTGAAAACCTTGGTTTTCTTCTTGTCGGTTTCTTCTGCTTTCTGTCTTTGTAAATAAATACAGAAATGTGTTTCTTAAATATTAGTGACTGTCCTCTGTACTTTCCAACATAAATACGTGGTGAGAGGCTTCTGAACCAGGAGGTCTGAGTGAAAACTCAGCTCTGCCTCAGTTGCTCGTGGATGACTTAATCCGTCTGCATCTCAGTCTCTTCACCTGTACATTGGGACCAACAGTCCCACCTCCTGGGGACTGGGGGAGATTAGGTGAGATGATGCGTGTGAAGGCGTCCAGCTCAGCACAGGGACTAATGAACATTAGCTCCTTTCCTTCCCATACGTAAGTCTGGCGTTAAACACTCAGATCAGAATAAATGTTGCTTTGCTTCCAAAACCCTCCCCCAAGTCTAAGGAAAACCAAAAAATGGTAAAGAGATCCATGAGAACAGGTTCGCTTTAGTGGCCTTTCAGGAGGACAGATTTGATCCAGAATGTGAACGAGCTGAAGAAAGGGAGGGTTTATGGCAAGCTCTTCACAGGGAGACCTGCGGAGGTCAAAGCTGGCTGCGGACCTGGTCTTCCAAGGGCTTCTGACCAGCAGTCTCCCTGCTGGGCGCAGCCGCATTGGGAGGACTCTTCCTCTCACTCACCAATCAGGAAGGGCAGTCTTCCCCCAAAGGGCCAAGACAGGAGGACATTTTCTCTATTTGTATATAATTTGTGGGCTGCTGCAGCCAGCAAAACTGCGCCTGTGGCTTACCTTTCACAACAGGTATCTTTTCTGCTTTTAGTTGCAGGAATATTTCCAAAGCACATGTGCACTGTATGCTGGCGCCAAAATCACACACGTATCTGCAAAGCTGTGAAAGAACTGAAGGAAAATATCAGACTCCTGGGAAGCCACCCAGGGAGGGAGAACTAAGATTCAATTTGATCTGTTGTCTTAAGGGGGAAGTGAGAGCCCTGTGTCCCTAACTCCTCCTACTTTACCTTTGCCATCCCTTTGAAAGAGCATGGCCTTTGGGTACAAAGAGGCCTGGGTTTAAATTCTGCCTTGTTATTTAGGGGCTGTGAGGCCTTTGATAAACCACTGGCCTTTGCTGGGCTTCATGAAACACAGCTCATGATTCTGTGAGAAGAAAATATGCTAATGAATGCAAAAACCTCACTAAGTTAACAGAACATAAAAGGTGCTCAATTAGTAATTTTTTAATTAATTGGGAAAAGTGATATTAAACAAGAGCTTCCTAGAAGCTGTTATATTAATACTAGAGGCCGGTGCACGAAATTCGTGCACTGGAGGGGGGGGGGATAATGACAATAAGCAAAAAAAGCTTCTATTGCAAGAATAATTTTTACTGTAGCTCTAAGACTTTCTAAACCAGTGAAATATAAGTACAACAATATAGGCATTAATACAGGTAACTTTACATCAGAATTGCCAACTATAATGATGAAACAAATTAACAAGGATTAAACAAAGAAAGCTTCCTCTGAAGCCAAGTAACAGCTCACATTCACTATCATGATTACATTTCCCGCTTTAAAAAAAAAGTTGATTAAAATTTTCTCACCAACAAAGAGATAGAACTATTTGGAGATAGATTCCAAGAAAAATAATTGAAATGGCTTATACTTATCTCCTCGTTGTTCCTCAGGTTACTATAGAACCAGGAAGAGGCATAAGAAGAAACTTGTCTCAAGGTTCACCCATGGATTGAGTTGGGGCCTGCTCTGTGGAGTGTGTGCCTGGCAGTGATGGAAAGATCCAGTGTCCCTGTGAATCTGGTCAGGGTAGGCTCATTCCTACGTGATGGGATGATAGAGGCCATGACGGACGCTCACCTCACTCGGGAAGGCTGAGGCCGCTGGCAGAGCTGGTAAATGAGTGGAAAAGTCTATGTTTGAAGCTACAGGGCAGCCTAGCAGCTGAACACTCTATAATCAAAGTGGCCAAAGGCCCAGAAGATAAGGGAAGCTGAGGGACCGGAGTCAGCCGCCCACTGCAGGGGTCAGATTAGCTCAAGCTACTGCTTGTGGGTTCAGTGTTCCTCAGTCCATCCTGGGTTTACATCTCTTCTTATTCATCACATCCTTGCTTTTTGCTTTTTTCTCACCTCGTTGCCATTTTTTCTTTTACATACAGAAATTTATTTAAGAAAATTTTATATAGTCCTTGCTAAGTACTAGACACTGAACTAAACCCCTTTAATTTTTAGAACAGCTTTAAGTTCACAGCAAAATTAACCAGAAAGTACAAGAGTTCCCATATACACCCTACCACCCCCACCCCACGCTCAGCCTCCCTTACCGTAAGCATTCACACCAGAGTGGTGCATTTGTTAAAATCGATGAGCCCACATTGTCACGTCATTATTAACCAAGGTCCATAGTTTACATTAGCGTTTACTCTTGGTGTTGCACATTCTATAGGTTTGGACAGATGTGTAATGACATGTGTCCTCCAATCAGTAGCACACGGAGTAGCTTCACTGCCCTACAATCCTGTGCGCCACAGACTCATCCTTCCCTCCAACTCCTGCAACTGCTGCTCTTTTTACTGTCTCCATAGTTTTGCCTTTTTCAGAATGTGGGCTTTTTTTTCCACTTAATAATATGCACTTAAGCTTCCTCTGTGTCTTTTCATGGCTTGATAGCTTTTTCTTTTTTTTTTTTTTTTTTTTTTGTAAGTGCTGAACAATATTCTGTTGTCTGGATGTCCCACAGTTTATTTTCTCTGTTGCCTTTGTAAAGACATTCTTTCATCTTAGTTGGTAACTTTTTCTATGACTCTTCAGCCCTGCCCATTAGGCCTGCTACCTTGTACACGGACCAGCAGTGCAACGATTGGGAGCGTAGTTGTTAACTCCTAGCTCAGACCTGGACTCCGTGCCAGTTTCTTTGGCAAGCCATTTTACCGCTCTCAACCTTTAATGTCTCAGTCTCTAAAGTGGAGGACAGCAGTATCACTTTCCTCATAAGGCTATGGATTTAAATGAAGTAAGACATGTTAAGTGCTTGGCTCAGGGCCTAACTCAGCACATGTCAGATATGTAACTGACAGCCTGTGTATTTTTTTAACTTTATTTTTATTGTTGACACTATTACAGATGTCCCCATTTTCTCCCCTTTTCCACCTCCACCCAGCCCCCACCACCCCTTCCCTCTATCCATCACCACACTGCTGTCTGTGACCATCGTTTATGCATATGTTCTTTGGCTAACCCCTTCACCATCCTTCACCCAGCCACCTCCCCTCTCCTCTGACAGCTGTCAGTATGTGCCATGTATCCATGCCTCTACTTCTATTTTATTTGTCAGGTGTGTTTTTTTGTTCATTAGATTCCACATACAAATGAGATCATATGGTATTCGTCTTTCTCTGACTGGCCTATTTCACTTAGCATAATAATCTCCAGGTCCATCCACACTGCTGCCAAAGGTAAGAATTCAGATAGATAGATAGACAGACAGACAGACAGATAGATAGATAGATAGATAGATAGATAGATAGATAGATAGATTTTTTTACAGAGAGAAAGGGAGAGAGATAGAGAGTTAGAAACATCGATGAGAGAGAAACATTGACTAGCTGCCTCCTCCACACTCCCGACTTGGTATGTGCCCACAACCAAGGTACATGCCCTTGACCAGATTCAAACCTGGGACCTTTAAGTCTGCAGGCCGATGCTCTATCCACTGAGCCAAACTGGTTAGGGCAAGAGTTCCTTCTTTTTTATGGCTGTGTAGTATTCCATTGTGGTAACAGCTTTTTTATCCACTCATCTACTGATGGGCACTTGGGCCATTTCCAGATCTTGGCTATTGCAAATAACATTGCTGTGAACAGAGGGGTGCATATATTCTTTTGAATTGATGTTTCAAGATTCTTAAGGTATATTCCAAGAAGTGGAATTGCTGCATCAAAAGGCAGTTCCATTTTTAATATTTTGAGGAAACTCCATACTGTTTTCCACAGTGGCTGTACCAGTCTGCATTCCCACCAACAGTGTACTAGGGTACCTTTTTCTCCACATCCTCTCCAGCACTTGTTGATTTATTGATGGTAGCCATTCTGGCAAGTGTGAGGTGACACCTCATTGTAGTTTTAATTTGCATCTCTTTGGTGATTAGTGAGGTTGAGCATTTTTTCATATGTCTATTGGCCATATGTATGTCCTCTTTGGAAAAATGTCTATTCAGATCCTTTACCCATTTTTTTAAATTTATTTTTTTTTATTGTCTAAAGTTTTACATATGTCTCCTTTTCCCCCAATTGACCTCCCCCCATCCACCCATTCCCACCCCGGGCAAGCCCCCACTGCCCCAGTGTCTGTGTCTATTGGTTATGCTAATATGCATGCATACAAGTCCTTTGGTTGCTCTCTAACCCCCCCCCCACTTCCTACCATTTGTCTCTGGATCTATTCTTGTTCATCAAATTATGTTGATCATTATATCCCACATATGAGTGAGATCATGTGATATTTATTTTTCTCCAACTGGTTTATTTCACTTAGCATAATGCTCTCCAGTTGCATCCATGCTGTTGCAAATGGTAAAATTTCCTTCTTTTTTATAGTGGCATAGTATTCCATTGTGTAGATGTACCACAGGGGGTTTTTTGTATATATTGATTTCAGAGAGGAAGGAAGAGGGAGAGAGAGATAGAAACATCAATGATGAGAGAGAATCATTGATCAGCTGCCACCTGCGAGTCTCCCACTGGGAATCAAGCCCACAACCAGGACATGTGCCCCTGACCGGAATTGAACCCGGGACCCTTCAATTCGCAGGTTGACGCTCTATCCACTGAGCCAAACCGGCTAGGGCATGTACCACAGTTTTTTAATTCACTCATCTGCTGGGCACTTAGGCTGTTTCCAAATCTTAACTATTGTAAATTGCACTGCTATGAACATAGGGGTGCATATATCCTTTCTGATTGGTGTTTCTAGTTTCTTGGGATATATTCCTAGAAGTGAGATCACTGGGTCAAATGGGAGTTCCATTTTTAACTTTTTGAGGAAACTCCATACTGTCCTCCACAGTGGCTGCACTGGTCTGCATTCCCATCAGCGGTGCACAAGGGTTCATTTTTCTCCATATCCTTGCCAGCACTTGTCATTTGTTGATTTGTTGATGAGAGCCATTCTGACAGGTGTGAGATGGTATCTCATTGTTATTTTGATTTGCATCTCTCGGATGATTAGTGACTTTGAACATGTTTTCACATGTCTCTGGGTCTTCTGTATGTCCTCTTTCGAAAAGTGTCTACTTAGATCCTTTGCCCATTTTTTGATTGGATCATTTATCTTCCTTTTGTTAAGTTGTATGAGTTCTCTGTAAATCTTGGAGATTAAACCCTTACCGGAAATATTGGCAAATATGTTCTCCCATGCAGTGGGCTTTCTTGTTGTTTTGTTGATGGTTTCTTTTGCTGTGCAGAAGCTTTTTATTTTGATGTAGTCCCATTTGTTTATTTTCTCCTTCGTCTCCATTGCACTAGGATCTGTGTCTGTAAAGATATTGCTACAACATATGTCTGCTATTTTGCTACCTATGGAGTCTTGTAGGATTTTTATGGTTTCCCGTCTTACATTTCTTTACCCATTTTTTAAATTGGATTGTTTGTCTTCCTGGTGTTGAGTGGTATAAGTTCTTTATATATTTTGGACATTAACTCTTTATCAGATGTATTATTAGCAAATATATTCTCCCATACAGTGGGTTCCATTTTTCTTTTGTTGATGGTTTCTTTTGCTGTGCAGAACCTTTTTAGTTTGATGTAGTTCCATTAGTTTATTTTATTTTTTCTTTGTTTCTCTTGCCCTAGGAGATATATTGGCAAAAATATTGCTACAAGAGATGTCTGATATTTTACTGCCTAGGTTTTCTTTTAGGATTTTAGTTGTTTCGTGACTTGCATTTAAATCTTTTCTACATTTTGAGTTTATTCTTGTGTAGTTTTTGTTTGATTGATTGAGTGATTGATTTTCTTCTGAACACAAAATGATATGATTTAAGAAGTATCCTCCTCATCCCTGGCCAGTGTTCTCAGTGGTTAGAACATCAGCCTGTGCACCAAAGGGTCTCGGATTCAATTCCCAGTCAAGGGCTCTCACCTGGGTTGCAGGTTTGATCCCTGGTTTCCATCGAAGCCAGTGATGTGTCTCTCTCACATCGATGTTTCTTTTTCTCTGTCTCTCTCTCCCTGCCCTCACCCTCAACTCTCTCTCAAAAAAAAAATAATAATCAATGAACTTATCCCAATAAGTTCAGGTGAGGATTAACACCAAAATGACACATGTATTGTCACCTAGCGACTATTCAATCATAGAGAACAAAACAAATAAACTGTTTTGTTATTCAAAGTGTTAAATTCTGTATGAGTTAAGATGGAAATTCCATGCTTGTGCTGGATTTCAGAACCCAATTATAACCTATTTCTACATCTTGTAGACATGGGCCAGGTGTTCACATCAAATCAATAATGAGAAAATGTTCCTTAGGTCTCTTCAGTGTCTCCCACTGGAGCTCCGAGAGCACCAACTTCAACGAGACTAGCAGCCCATAATCTCTACAGCTGAAATGTCTCCTCAAAATACGTCTGAGCGAGTGCATTCAGTGCCATCTCTAGCAAATGAATAGCTAACAAATATGATCTGTGAATGGCATGCCACTTCAGGACTGTGGATGAACCCAGTTAAAACATCAGCTGTAAGCATTTGCTATGCATCTTGACAGGAAATGCAGAACGGAATAATTGTCCAGTGTGTAGGGTAGAGTCATAAAAATAATCCCTAGGGCTCCAGGATTCTGAAGAGCTGGTGAAAAAACTGTCCAGCCTCCACCCCCTTGGAGCTCAGTAAACACAGTACAGAGGCCTGGCAAGATTTCACTATTAAAAAGCTCTTTCTGACCCCTTGGTGTGGAGCTCAATCCTTTCTAAGAGAGCTTTTTTACTCAAACTCCATCTGAATAAATGAAAAGAATGCATCTAGATTATCAAAAGGCAGTTGTCTCTTCACAGAGAGATTCACCTACACCTACGAAGCTGATTGATCGATCGATTGATTGATTTTTTTAAATTTTTTAAAATTACAGTTTGAATTCAATATTATGTTAGTTTTAGTGTATAGCTTAGTGGTTAGACATTTATATAACTTACAAAGTGATCTCCTCCCCATAAGTCTAGTCCCCACCTCGCGCCATACATAGTTATTACGATACTAGAGGCCCGGTGCACGGATTTATTGAACTTCAGTTATCAAAGAAGGAAAAAAGAGGGGAAGCTTAGTCCACCAGATAGAACATGAGCTGACAAGACACAAAGTAGCAATGGGTGGAGAACAAGCTAAGAAAACTAGGAGAATGAATATGGCACTGAGACTGATGGGTGGGTTTCAAAAATAAATGGCAACTACTAACAACTTTTTCTGTTTAGTTCTACAAATTTAGAGCATGAGATTCTACACCAGGTGGGAGAGGATGAGACATATCTTTTAGGCAATTCCTTCCCCTCGTTTCTCCATGAATATTACAGCATAGCATTGTTTACTAACGTGACTGACACAAATGCCACAGCTAATGACTGGTGGACTCCACATGGGATGCAGGTACCATGATTTCTGGGATTCTCTCCCTAACACTAAACTGTCCACAAAAGTTAATACGGCCCCTTCTTTAACCACCACTAGCATTTTACATGACCCATTTCTCTAATTGTCATTCTTGGATGCATGACTTTTGGCCAGGCCACTGTGATCATTTGGGAAAATAATGTCAAAATTTTAAAGGCAGTATCAAGAGAACCTTCAGGAATGGAAATTCTACTAAGTTCTCAAGTTTTCCCCCTCACTCATTGGGGACATTTTTAGTTTTCTTTGCTGTGCCGTTTGCCAAGTACCCACGGCACCTAACCGCAAATGAAAAAGTCCACTCCAATCAGATGCTCAACCCAACCAACATTCCCAGACAGCCTTGGAGCCATCACAGTGCCCTACAAGTTCAGGGTCATGCCTTTTGAAAAACAGGATGTAGGGCTCAAAACCCTCACATTCTTTCAGTGTGCATCAAGCTCAACGCCTTCAGGAAGGGTCAGAGCAAAGCCAAGCAACAAAGGAACTGATTGTTTTCTTTTAATCAAAGACAAATCATTTAGTTTTTTAAACAACACCAATCAATATACATCTAAAGATGAGAGTTCTTATTTTTTTGTGAAAGTTCCCTGTCTAATTAGAGATTTCTTTCAGCTTTACTCCTTCTTCACATCCTACTCTTTTAGCATTAATTCCACAGACATTTGTGGAGTTATCTTGTGATGCTAGACCCTGGAACATGAGTGGCGATGCAAAGATAAATAGAAGATTTTCTGCCTTGTGGGAGTTCACCATCTTTAAAGGAAAGTACAGCATGTAAATGGAGAGTTAAAATGCAACATGATAAATGCCAGGGCAATAAAGGAGTTCAAGGTGGGAACAGAGATTAGCTCTTCAGAGATGGTGCTCTAACGCGGTGAGGTTTGGTAGGGTCTTGGAGGAATATGGTGCTCGTGGAAATGCTTGTCTGAGCTGTTCCTTCTAGTCTCTTTCCCACATGAAGCATGGACAACATTTAGGTTCTGTGCTGGCTTCTACTCTCTTTAGAGAACCCATCTCACCCATGTTCCTGGAGGCAGTAGCAGCCCCCCAGTACTGGACCAAACAAGTGGAAGACAAAGAGACAGAGAAGGAAGGAGCAGGGCTGCAGGAGGGCCAGGCATTCTCCGGTGGGGACAGCCATGAAGAGGCCCAGGAGTGAGTCTGTGAGAGGGTGGAAGGCAGTGGTGCACAGAGAGCAGCAAGCCTGCTGCAAAGCCCGCGGTGCCAGAACAGAGAGGGGAGGACTCCCTATGACGCCCCCTGCCTTCCAGCCACTGAGTTCTGATGCTGCTCTGGGAGAGAGTCTTGTTTCACTTGGGCTTCTGGGAATGGGTTTCTATTCTTTGCAACTAAACAAGTTTATTTATGTTCAGATTCTTAAACACTTGACTTCAACCCTATACATTGAACCTTCACCTTATAATAAACCTCCATTCTTTACCAAAACAACCGACCATGATGATGTGAGAGAGGCAGCAGGAGAGGCAGCACATCACAAAGCACCGACAGGACGAAGTTGGGAAGTGGGCTGGAGAGAAGGGATGGTGCTGAGTGATGCAAAGGCACCGAGAGAAACCCGTCACGCCTCGGGGAGCTGAAATGCCTTTTGAAAGGCACAGTGACAGCTGAGAAAGCCAGGCTTCTCTCTGCAGCCTGGAGCTATAGGAGGTTTTAGTTTTCTTCTTTGACTATTTGTTTTCCAAACATTCTACAATGAGCATGTATTTTGTACTAAGGTAAAAAATAAAAATAATCTCCTGATGCCTTTTAAAAAATAATGCCTCAGAGAGAGCTATGTTAACTAAAATATTTTTACAAAGCTAAACTAACAGAACACAAAATAATTTATCGTCAAACAGGTCATTCCTGATTGGACAGAGGCAGCGAAGTGAGGCATGGCTTGGGAATGAGAGCTCAAGTCTCGAGTGTCAGAAAAATTGCCCAAATGGAGCGTAGGGTGAGGAGAGAGCAAGGGCATCCCCTCACACTGTGCCCACCACCTGGACACTGAGAAGGAGGCTGCAGCACTCTTTACTGGGGTTCACGTGGGGCCTCACCCCCCTTCTACAGGCACACCAAGCTGTGTCATCATCCTGAGGTCCAAACCTCTGGACTCCTTCAGTGAGCAAACCCCAGCCACCCAGCTGCTCTGCAGCCTCACAGCCTCCCAGGACCCTCTCTCCTTGAGGGTAGCTATAGGGAGGGCACAGGCATGCCTCAGAAAGCTGTCCAGTACAGGCCACAAGCTCTCCCTCTGAATTACTAGCAA
This sequence comes from Myotis yumanensis, assembly GCF_028538775.1. Lineage (NCBI taxonomy): Eukaryota > Metazoa > Chordata > Mammalia > Chiroptera > Vespertilionidae > Myotis > Myotis yumanensis. The sequence continues at coordinate 98,262,698 of NW_027223756.1, forward strand.
TTTCAGGTCTGGAAGCACATCATCTTCGTTATGCCATTTTTTTAATTTAAATTTTTTATTGTTTAAAGTACTACATGTCTCCTTTTTCCCCCATTGACCTCTCCACAGCCATTGTCACCCCCCAGCACATGCCCTCACCCCCCTACTGTCTGTGTCCATTGGTTATGCTCATATGCATGCATACAAGTCCTTTGGTTGATCTCTTACTCCACCCCCTCCCCTGCCTTCCCTCTTAGGTTGGATGGTCTGCTCAATGCTTCTGGCTCTATTTTTGTTCATCAGTTCATGTTGCTTATTATATTCCACAAATAAGTGAGATCATGTGATATTTATCTTTCTCCAACTGGCTTATTTCGCTTAGCATAATCCTCTACAGGTCCATCCATGTTGTTGCAAATGGTAAGAGTTCCTTCTTTTTTAGCATAGTATTCCATTGTGTAGATGTACCACAGTTTTTTAATCCACTCATCTGCTGATGGGCACTTAGGTTGTTTCCAAATCTTAGCTATTGTAAATTGTGCTGCTATGAACATAGGAGTGCATATACCCTTTCTGATTGGTGTTTCTGATTTCTTGGGATATAGTCCTAGAAGTGGGATTACTAGGTCAAATGGGAGTTCCATTTTTAATTTTTTGAGGAAAGTCCTTACTGTTTCCACAGTGACTGCACCAGTGTGCATTCCCACCAGCAGTGCATGAGGGTTCCTTTTTCTCCGCATCCTCGCCAGCACTTGTTTGTTGATTTGTTGATGACAGCCATTCTGACAGGTGTAAGATGGTACCTCATTGTCTTTTTGATTTGCATCTCTCGGATGATTAGTGACTTTGAACATGTTTTCATATGTCTTTCACCTTCTGTATGTCCTCTTTCAAAAAGTGTCTATTTAGGTACTTTGCCATTTTTTTATTGGATTGTTTATCTTCCTTTTGTTAAGTTGTATGAGTTCTCTGTAATTTTGGAGAATAAAATCTTATCAGAAATAACTGGCAAATATATTCTCCCATGCAGTGGGCTTCTTGTTGTTTTGTTGATGGTTTCTTTTGATGTGCAGAAGCTTTTTATTTTGATGTAGACCCATTTGTTTATTTTCTCTTTAGTTTCCATTGTCCTAGGAGTTGTATCAGTAAAGATACTGCTATGACATATGTCTGATATTTTGCTTCCTTTGGATTCTTCTAATTTTTTTTATTGCTAAAAGTATTACAAAGGGTATTACATATGTGTCCTTTATTTCCCCCCCCCCCCCCCACTGCCCTTGACAATCCCCTGGCCTCCCTTACCCCCCAGTGTCTTATGTCCATTAGTTATGCTTATATGCATGCATACAAGTCCTTCGGTTGTTCTCTTACCCACCTCCCTCCTGCTCCCCAACCCTCCCTGACCTTCCCGCTGCAGTTTGACAATCAGTTGGAGGCAGCTCTGCCTCTGTATCTATTATTGTTCAAAAGTTTGTAATGGTCTTTATTATCCATGAATGAGTGAGATCATGTGGTATTTTTCCTTCACTGACTGGCTTATTTCACTTAGCATAATGCTCTCCAGTTCCATCCATGCTGTTGCAAATGGTAAGAGTTCCTTCTTTTTCACAGCAGCATAATATTCCATCGTGTAGATGTACCACTGTTTTCTAATCCATTCATCTACCGATGGGCACTTAGGCTGTTTCCAGATCTTAGCTATGGTGAATTGTGCTGCTATGAACATCTGGGTACATATATCCTTTCTGATTGGTGTTTCTGGTTTCTTGGGATATATTCCTAGAAGTGGGATCACAGGGTCAAATGGGAGTTCCATTTCCAGTTTTTTGAGGAAACTCCATACTGTCTTCCATAGTGGCTGCACCAGTCTGCATTCCCACCAGCAGTGCACAAGTGTTCCTTTTTCTCCACATCCTCTCCAGCACTTGTCGTTTGTTGATTTGTTGATGATAGCCAGTCTGACAGGTGTGAGATGGTACCTCATTGTTGTTTTGATTTGCATCTCTCGGATGATTAGTGACTTTGAGCATGTTTTCATATGTCACTTGGCTTTCTGAATGTCCTCTTTTGAAAGGTGTCTATTTAGATCCTTTGCCCATTTTTTGATTGGATTGTTTATCTTCTTTTTGTTAAGTTGTATGAGTTCCCTATAAATTTTGGAGATTAGGCCATTATCAGATATGACGTTGGCAAATATGTTTTCCCACGCAGTGGGTTTTCTTGTTGTTTTGTTGATGGTTTCTTTTGCTGTGCAGAAGCTTTTTATTTTGATGTAGTCCCATTTGTTCATTTTCTCTTTAGTTTCAACTGCCCTAGGAGCTGTATCAGTGAAGAAATTGCTTTGGCATATGTCTGAGATTTTGTTGCCTTTGGATTCTTCTAGAATTTTTATGGTTTCCTGTCGTACATTTAAGTCCTTTATCCATTTTGAGTTTATTCTTGTGTATGGTGTAAGTTGGTGGTCTAGTTTCATTTTCTTGCATATATCTGTCCAATTTTCCCAACACCATTTATTGAAGAGACTATCTTGGCTCCATTGTATGTTCTTGCCTCCTTTGTCAAATATTAATTGAGCATATTGGTTCGGGCTAATTTCTGGACTCTCTATTCTACTCCATTGATCTGTATGTCTGTTCTTGTGCCAGCACCAGGCAGTTTTGAGAACAGTGGCTTTGTAATACAGCTTGATATCTGGCATTGAGATCCCACCTACTTTGTTCTTTCTCAGATTCGCTGCAGCTATTCGGGGTCTTTTTTTATTCCAGATGAATTTTTGGAGAGTTCGTTCTAGATCTTTGAAGTAGGCCATTGGTATTTTAATGGGAAGTGTGTTGAATTTATAGATTGCTTTGGGTAGTATGGACATTTTAATGATGTTGATTCTACCAATCCAAGAACATGGTATGTTCTTCCATTTCTTTATGTCTTCCTCTATCTCTTTTTTCAACGTCCTGTAGTTTTCTGAGTAGAGGTCTTTTACCTCTTTAGTTAAGTTTATTCCTAGGTAGCTTAATTTTTTTGGTGCGATGGTAAATGGGATTGTTTTTATAATCTCTCTTTCTGAAAGTTCACTATTGGTGTATAGAAATGCCTCAGATTTCTTGGGGTTAATTTTGTATCCTGCTACATTGCCAAATTCATGTATTAAGTCTAGTAGTTTTTTGATGGAGTCTCTAGGGTTTGGTATGTATAATATCATGTCATCTGCAAATAAGGACAGTTTTACTTCCTCTTTTCCAATTTGGATGCCTTTTATTTCTTCTTCTTGTCTAATTGCAATGGCTAATACTTCCAGGACTATGTTGAACAGGAGTGGTGAGAGTGGGCATCCCTGTCTTGTTCCTGTTCTTAGGGGAAATGGTGTTAGTTTTTGTCCATTGAATATGATGTTGGCTGTGGGCCTGTCATATATGGCTTATATTATGTTGAGGTATGATCCTTCTATTCCCACCTTTCTGAGAGTTTTTATCAAAAATGGGTGTTGGATTTTGTCGAATGCTTTTTCTGCATCAATTGATATGACCATGTGGTTTTTTTCTTTCAATTTGTTTATGTGATGTATCATGTTTATTGATTTACGGATGTTGTACCATCCTTGCATCCCTAGGATAAATCCTACTTGGTCATGGTGTATGATCCTTCTGATGTAATGCTGGATCCGATTTGCTAAGATTTTGTTGAGGATTTTGGCATCTATGTTCATGAGGGATATTGGCCTGTAATTCTCTTTCATTGTGTTGTCTTTACCTGGTTTTGGTATTAGGGTGATGCTGGCTTCATAGAATGAGCTTGGAAGTGTTCCTTCCTCTTGAATTTTTTTTAGTAGTCTGAGGAGGATAGGTTTTAGTTCTTCCTTGAATGTTTGGTAAAACTCCCCTGAGAAGCTATCTGGTCCTGGGCTTTTGTTTGCTGGAAGCTTTTTGATGACTGCTTCAATTTCTTCCATAGTTATTGGCCTATTGAGATTTTTAGATTCTTCCTGATTGAGTTTTGGAATGTTGTATTTTTCTAGGAATTTGTCCATTTCCTCCAGGTTGTCTAGTTTATTGGAGTAGAGTTGTCCATAGGATTCTTCTAATTTTTTTATGGTTTCCCATCTTACATTTAAGTCCTAATCCATTCTGAGTTTATTTTTGTGTATGGTGTAAGTTGGTGATCTGGTTTCATTTTTTTTTTTTTTTTTTTGCATGTATCTGTCCAATACCCAACACCATTTATTGAAGAGACTGTCTTGACTTCATTGTATGCTCTTGCCTCCTTTGTCAAATATTAATTGAGCGTAATGGCTTGGGTCAATGTCTGGGTTCTCTGTTCTGTTCCATTCGTCTATATGTCTGTTCTTGTGCCAGTACCAGGCAGTTTTGAGAACGGTGGCTTTGTAATATAGCTTGATATCTGGTATTGTGATCCCTCCAACTTTGTTTTTCTTTCTCGAGGTTGCTGTGGTGATTCAGAGTCTTTTTTATCCCATATGAATTTTTGGAGAATTTGTTTTAGGTCTGTGAAATATGCTGTTGGTATTTTAATGGGGATTGCATTGAATCTATAGATTGCTTGGGGTAGTATGGACATTTTAATGAGGTTGATTCTACCAATCCATAAACATGGTATATCCTCCCATTTGTTTACATCTTCCTCTATCTCTTTTTTTCAATGTCCTGTAGTTTTTCAAGTACAGGTCTTTTACCTCCTTAGTTAAACATATTCCTAGCTATCTTAATTTTTTTGTTGCAATGGTAAATCAGGTTGTTGTTTTTTTTTTTAGTTTCTCTTTTTGTGACTTCATTATTGGTGTATAAAAAAGCCATAGATTTCTGGGTGTTAATTTTGTATCCTGCTACATTGCTGAATTCATTTACTAAGTATAGTAGTTTTTATGGAGTCTTCAGGGTTTTCTATGTACAATATCATGTCATCTGCAAATAAAGACAGTTTTACTTCTTCTTTTCCAATTTGGATGCCTTTTCTTTCTTCTTCTTGCCTGATCACTATGGCTAGCACTTCCAGTACTATGTTGAACAGGAGTGGTGAAAGTGGACATCCCTGTCTTGTTCCTGTTCTTCGGAGAAATTGTTTTAGTTTTTGCCCATTGAGTATGATGTTGGGTGTAGGTTTGTCATACAGGGCTTTTATTATGTTGAGGTATGACCCCTCTATGCCCACATTGCTGAGAGTTTTGATCAAGAAAGGGTGTTGGGTTTTGTCAAATGCTTTTTCTGCATTGATTGATATGATTATGTAATTTTTGTCTCTCAGTTTGTTTATGTGATGTATCATGTTTATTGATCTGTGGATATTGTACCAACCTTGCATCCCCAGAACAAATCCCACTTGGTCATGGTGGATGATCTCTCTAATGCAATGCTGGATCCAATTTGCTAGAATTTTGTTGAGGATTTTAGCATCTATGTTCATTGGGGATATTGGCTTGTAATTCTCTTTCTTTGTAGTGTCATTATCTGGTTTGGGGATTAGGTAAATGCTGGCTTCATAGAAAGAGATTGGCAGTGTGCTTTCCTCTTTAATTTTTTTTGAATAGTCTGAGAATAATAGGTTTTAATTCTTTGAATGTTTGGTAAAACTTCCCTGTGAAGCTGTCCGGACCAGGGCTTTTGTTTGCTGAAAGTTTTCTGAATACTGCTTCAATTTCATCAGTAGTTACCAGCCTATTCATGTTTTTTTATTCTTCCTAAATGAGTTTTGGAAGGTCGTATTTTTCTAGGACTATGTCCATTTTGTCTAGGTTGTTCAGTTTATTTGAGTAGAGTTGTTTGTAGTATTTTTTATAATCCTTTGTATGACTGTGGGATCGGTTGTTATTTCAACTCTTTCATTTCTGATTTTATTTATTTGGGTCCTCTCCTTGTTTCTTGGTGAGCCTGTCTAGAGGTTTATCAATTTTGTTTATCCATCCAAAGAAACAGCTCTTGGTCTTATTGAACTTTTGTATTGTTTTTGGGGTGTGTGTGTGTGTGTGTGTGTGTTGTGTTGTGTTTTGTTTGTTTGTTTGTTTTTTGTTTTTATGTCATTTATTTGCACTTTGATCTTTATTATTTCCTTGCTCCTGCTTACTCTGGACTTTTCTTGCTGCTTTCTTTCTAGTTCTTTAAGTTGTAGGGTTACATAATTTATTACCATTTTTTCTTGTTTTTTTGAGGTAGGCCTGTAGAGCTATGAACTTCCCTCTCAGGACTGTTTTCACTGTGTCCCATAGACTTTGGATTGTTGTGTTTTCATTGTTGTTTGTTACCAGGATGTTTTTTATTTCTTCTTTGATCTCTTTGGTAACCCAGTCATTGTTTACTAGCATGCTATTTAGCCTCCACGTGTTTGATTTTTTTATTGTTTTTATTGTAGTCGGTTTCTAATTTTATGCCATCATGATCTGAAAATATTTTGATATCATTTCTATCTTCTTGAATATGAAGACGCTTTGCCTGTGTCCCAATATGTGTTCTATCTTTGAAAATGTCCTGTGTGCACTTGAGAAGAATGTATATTCTGTAGATTTGGGGTGAAACGTTCTGAAGATGTCAATTAGTTCCATCTGATCTAGTGAGTAATTTAGAATTTCTCTTTCCTTACTGATTTTTTGTTTACAGGATTTATCCAGTGATGTCACTGAGGTATTAAAGTCCCCTACTGTGATCGTATTGCTGTCGATCTCACCCTTGATATTTTCCAGAAATTTTTTTATGTATTTGGATGCTCCTATACTGGGTGCATATATGTTTACCAGATTACATCCTCTTGTTGAATTGCTCCTTTTAGTATTAAGAAGTGGCCCTCCTTACCTCTTGTTATGGCCTTTGCTATGAGGTCTATTTTGTCAAATATTACTATTGCTAACACAGCTTTTTTTTTTTTTCATTTCTATTTGCCTGAAAAAAAAATTTTCCATCCCTTCACTTTCAGCCTGTGTGAGTCCTTTGTTCTGAGGTGGGTCTCTTGTAGACAGCAAATATATGGATCATGTTTTCTTATCCATTCAGCTACCCTATGTCCTTTGATTGGAGCATTTAATCCATTTACATTTAAGGTTATTATTCATAGATACTTGTTTGTCGCCATTTTTATTCTTTATGCCTGTGTTCCTTCTTCCCTTTCTGTTTCTTCTTTTTACAGCAGTCCCTTTAGTATTTCCTGCATTGCTGGCTTGGTGGTAATAAACTCCTTTAGCCTTTTTTTTGTCTATGAAGCTCCTGATTTCACCTTCAATTTTGAATGCTAGCCTTGCTGGGTATAGTATTCTTGGATTCAGTCCCTTGTTTTGCATCACTTTGTATACTTCGTTCTACTCCATTCTGGCCTGATGTGTTTCTGTTGAGAAACCAGTTGATAGTCTAATGGGAGATCCCTCATAGGTAACTTTCTGTCTCTCTTTGGCAGTCTTTAAGATTTTTACTTTGTCATTGATGTTTGCCAATTTAATTGTGATGTGTTTTGGTGTCGGTCTTTTGGGGTTCATCTTGTTTGGAACTCTGTGAGCTTCTTGGACTTGTGTGCCTTTTTTCTTCCCAAAGTCAGGGAAGTTTTCTGTCATTATTTCTTCAAATAGGTTTTCTATTTCTTTCTCAGCTTCCTCTCCTTCTGGCACCCCCATTTTGCAGATGTTGTTTCATTTCCTGTTGTCCCAAAGCTCCCTTAGGCTCTCTTCCTGCTTTTTACGTGTGTGTTTTTCTAGTTGCTTCTCTGCTTGGGGACTTTTTCTACCTTGTCTTGTAACTTGCTGATTCAGTCCTCAGCTTCTTCTAGTCTACTGTTAAAACTTTCCATTGTATTCTTTATTGTAGCTATGGCATTCTTCATTTCCTTTTGTTTCTTCATTTCCTCTTGATTCTTATACATGTTGAATTTGTCTTCCATTTTTTTCAGTGTCCTTATAACCATTGCTCTGAATTCTTTCTCTGACAAATTGCTTGCCTCCATTTTGTTTATTTCCTTTTCTGGTGATCCTTCCTTTTCTTTCATTTGGGGGTTGTTTCTTTGTCTCCCCATTTTTGCTATTCCTTTGTGATCGTTTCTTTATATTAGAACAAATTGCTATGCCAATCAGATTTTTTGAGTTTGTCAGTTATACAGTAGATATTTTGTGGGACCCAGTGGTGCAATCTCTCTGGTCTTCTGGGTTGGGTATTCTATGGAAGCTTCCTACTTGGGATATTTGGGTTCTCTTGGTGTAGTTGGGTCTTGAGTATTGTTGCCTCGTTCATGGTTGGAATCTCCTCTCAAGGTGTCTGGTTATGTGGCTTTCTCTCTACCGTGTTGACCAAACAGCACAAAATACAACTCAACGAGTCATGACACAAAGGGAACAAAACCTGAATGTACTCACGACACCAATAACTCCAATAAAAGTGACCACCAGAGAAAAGAGAATTAGGAGAGAGAAGAAGAAGCAAAGATATCAAGGAAAGGAAAAAAAGGTAAGAGAGAATAAAAAAGAAGGGAAAATATGGGGAGAAAACACCACAAAACAAACAGATAAACCAAAAAATGCAAACAACAAACACCCAGATAAAGGGGGGGGGGGGGGGGGACAGAATCTGTAGAGGCAGAGCTTATGTATAGAAAGCAAGATTAAGGAATTGAATGAATAGGGGAAATACCACAGCTCAGTATAGAGGAAGTAGAAAGAGAATGAGTGAGTAAGAAGAGAAGAAAAAATAAAATAAAAATAAAAAATTAATTTAAAAAATTAAAAAGTATATATAAAGATAAAACAAAAAATATTTTTTAATTTATCTATTTATTTATTCATCCATTTTTTGAACAGGAGAATAGAGGAGAGAGCAGGTAGGCTTGAATTTATTGAGTGAAATTAATTAAACAATTAGGAGAAGAAGAGAGCAAGAAAGGAGAGGCAAAATCAAGCATAAAAACTTGACTTTAAAAACTCTTAGCAAAGAAAGAAAGGAAAAGGGTGTGTGGACTTGGAGCAGGGGAGAGGAAATTAGATATATGAGTAAGCCAATACAGACTACAATAATAATAACACATCAATAAAGCAGGAAAAGAAGATCAATTTTTAACAAGGAGTAAAAAGAAAGGAGAGAGAAAAACTAAAGCAGGGACAGGAGAAGGGAAAACAGGATGAAAGAGGGATGGAAAAAATAAAATAACAATGATAAAAATAGAATGAAGAAAAATAATACAAAAATAATAAAAATTAAAAAAGAAAAATTTTTTTCTAAATAAAAGATAAAAAAGTGAAGTGCCGTTCAGTTCAGCCAAGTTTTAATGCTCCATGGGGGCTGGGTTAAGACCCCACTCTTCTGTCTGCCACTTTTCAGTTTCCTATTAGATAGTCATCACCATGTTAAAGTTCCAAGCGATCCACCACTTCTCTGTTTGTGTCTGTCTCCACAGCCTTGCCTGCTTTGCCTGTCTGACTGCTGTCAATCTTAATCTCTAAAGCAATTGTTTCTGACAGGGCTTTAGGTGCTGTATCACTTTCCGGGACTAAATGCCCCTTTTCAACCCAGTCCTTAAGGACTCTTTAAGGCTATTCAGAGTCTGTTTCCTTTGTACCCCTCAGGGTTTAGTCTGGGTGCAGTTGCACCAGCTGCCTTGAGACTATTGGAAGGGCCTGGTTCCTAAGGAGAAAAATGGCCACTTAGGTTTGGTTGGTCAGGAATAACTCAGTGCCAGACGCCCGGTCACCTCTCCCCGACCCGCTCTCCTCCACAGCCTCTCCCCAGACTCCACCTGCACCACAACCACAGGTGAGTGTTTGTATTTGAAAGGTCTTATCAACTGGGTTTAGCGAATAAAAGCAAAGACAAACAGAGGCAAAACAACTATGCATCTGTGAGTTTCTCTCCCCCCAGCACAGCACAGCTCTGGCAACTCTTCAGGCCGCCTTTCTTGGCACAGTCTCTCACAGCCTCTCACAGCTGGAGAATCTAGAGCCCTCTGGACCTCCCTTCCATAGTCAGATGTTACACCTGTCCCCAAGGGACGCGGACTTGGTGCAGTGCAGGTTCCTTCTGACCCTCTCGTCCAGGAGGTTGTGTGTGTCTCTCTCTCCAGCCCAGATCCCAGATCCTACCATTCTCCAAGCTTCCTCTGCCCTTCCATTATGCCATTTAATTCTCAAAACAATCCTATAGGCAGGTATTGCCCTCATTTTGGGGTACTACCTCATTCTGCGTAGGTTGAAAGTGAGGCAATGCTGCTGACTTACCAAAGGCCAATAACTAAAAAGGGACAGAGTTGAAATTCAAGCCCGGTCTTCTAACTCGGAATCCATGCCTCAACTCACCACTGGCATGCCCTTCCCAAAGCATCCATCTTGGCAAACATTTCCCAAGGGTTCTGCCACTGGCAGTGAAAGACAGAACCTCAAAGAGACTTGAATGAAAAATACCTCCAAGCGTGCTTGTCTGATGCCAGGTTGGTAGTTTTATCCCTGCAACCAGAGCTGTGAGATAAATATCTTTATGGTACATGAGCAAAAACAGAGAGATCTCAGAGATCTTTGCATTTCGGAATGAAATAATCATATCATTGTGCTACCATAAGGCCAGCTGGCTACTGTGGGCGACGGGGCATATGAGGCTAGCTTCGCATTTTATTTTCCAAGTCACCTCTGATACTAGTAGATAGAATTGTCCACATCAGTAAAAAAAGATAGCAAGTTTTAAAAGTTAATTCTAATTAAATTTAAAAGCTTGTTTAAGGAACAAGGGACTTATTCTTTTCTAAAAGCAAAGGAAGAATCTAACAATTTTCCAAGACCCCAGGCATCCCCGAGTCCTGTCATTATGGACAAGTCCACTTCCTGAATCTAAGTGCACACACACGTGGTTGCTAACTCGAGCTATCTTTTCCCCACTGAGCTTCCTCGGATGGAAGAAGCTGGCAGTACATTGTGTTAGCCAAACACTTCCAGATAGTTCAACATTTTAGGGTCAGCAAAATCCAAACTCTATCTGTCTCAGAACTCCTTAGGTGACCTTGAAATTGAGGTGTGTCTGTGAGGAAATTTACTCCGTGTGGTTCTAACTCCTTGCAGCTTGCTCATCACTTGAAGCTTTGAGAAAGAGCAAAGGGAAAGCCACGCCTCTGAGCCCATGGCTGAGAAATTATTTTAAACTAGAGGCCTGGTGCACAAAATTCGTGCACTGGGGATGGGTGGGGGGTCCCTTAGCCTGGCCTGTGCCCTCTCGCAGTCCGGGACCCCTCCCTCCTTACAGCCTACCTGCTTGCTGCTTCCTACCGCTCAGCTTGCTGCTCCTTAGTGCTGCTGCGAAGGCTCCCGCCACCACCGCTGCACTTGCCAGCTGTGAGCCCCGCTTCTGGCTGAGTGGCACTCCTGCTGTGAGAACACACTGACCACCAAGGGGTAGCTCCTGCGTTGAGCGTCTGCCCCTTGGTGGTCAGTTCATAGCCACCAGTCATTCCACCATTTGGTGAATTTGCATATGAGGGTTTTATTATATAGGATAGGATACTGAATGTGAACTGTAAATGAAAAATAAAATTTATAAGAGAACCAAATAAAATTTTAGAACTGAAAATTTTTTAATATATATTTAATTCTCACCTGAGGATGTTTTTAAAATTGATTTTTAGAGAGAGAAACACCCATGTGACAGAGAAATACCAGTAGGCTGCCTCTGCACCTGCCAACCCACTGGGATCTAACCTAAACCTAAGTATGTGCCCTAACCTAGAATCCAACAGGAAATCCTTTGGTGTACAGGTTGAGACTCTGACCAATTGAGCCACCTGGCCAGGGCAGATCTGAAAAAAATTTTTAAGTGTACCTCCAGGTCCTGGTCAGTGTGGATCAGTAGATAGAGTGTCCTCCCACGCACCAACCGGTAATGGGTTCAATTCCAGGTGAGGGCACATACACAGGTTGTGGGTTCCATCCCTGTCAGAATGTTTGGGGAACTTTCTCTCTCCCTTCCTCTCTCTCTAGAATCAATGAAAAAAAAACATATCCTTAGGGGAGGACTTAAAAAGAAAAAAAAATGCTGATTTGGTTGAGTGGATAGTGCTTCTGCAGGCGGACTGAAGGGTACCGGGTTGAATTCCAATTAAGGGCACATACCTGGGTTGCAGGCTCAATCCGGGCCCTGGTCAGGGATTCAGCAAGAGGCAACCAACTGATGTCTCTCACATTAGTTTCTTTCTTTCTCCCTCCCTTCCACTCTCCGAAAAAAAAAAAAAATCAATGCAAAAATGTCCTCAGGTGAGGATTAACCAAAACAAACCAACAAACACCCATCCCCAGTGTGATTATTGAAGGAGCATATGAAGAATTTGTTGAATGAGCGGGAAGGGATGGGACTTCACTTTCTAACTTTTTTAGCAACTCTGCAGGCCAGAGGGTTTATTGTTTATTTTAATTTTTATTGATTGATTATTTTAGAGAGAGGAAGGGAGCGAGAGAAACACCAGTGTGTTGTTCCACTTATTATGCTCTCTTTGGTTGCTTCTTGTCTGTGCCCTGACCAGGACATACAAAACCCTAGAGACTCCATCAAAAAACTACTAGACTTAATACATGAATTTGGCAATGTAGCAGGATACAAAATTAACCCCAAGAAATCTGAGGCATTTCTATACACCAATAGTGAACTTTCAGAAAGAGAGATTATAAAAACAATCCCATTTACCATCGCACCAAAAAAATTAAGCTACCTAGGAATAAACTTAACTAAAGAGGTAAAAGACCTCTACTCAGAAAACTACAGGACGTTGAAAAAAGAGATAGAGGAAGACATAAAGAAATGGAAGAACATACCATGTTCATGGATTGGTAGAATCAACATCATTAAAATGTCCATTCTACCCAAAGCAATCTATAAATTCAACGCACTTCCCATTAAATACCAATGGCCTACTTCAAAGATCTAGAACGAACTCTCCAAAAATTCATCTGGAATAAAAAAAGACCCCGAATAGCTGCAGCGATTCTGAGAAAGAACAAAGTAGGTGGGATCTCAATGCCAGATATCAAGCTGTATTACAAAGCCACTGTTCTCAAAACTGCCTGGTACTGGCACAAGAACAGACATATAGATCAATGGAATAGAATAGAGACCCCAGAAATCGGCCCGAACCAATATGCTCAATTAATATTTGACAAAGGAGGCAAGAACATACAATGGAGCCAAGATAGTCTCTTCAATAAATGGTGTTGGGAAAATTGGACAGATATATGCAAGAAAATGAAACTAGACCACCAACTTACACCATATACAAGAATAAACTCAAAATGGATAAAGGACTTAAATGTACGACAGGAAACCATAAAAATTCTAGAAGAATCCAAAGGCAACAAAATCTCAGACATATGCCGAAGCAATTTCTTCACTGATACAGCTCCTAGGGCACTTGAAACTAAAGAGGAAATGAACAAATGGGACTACATCAAAATAAAAAGCTTCTGCACAGCAAAAGAAACCATCAACAAAACAACAAGAAAACCCACTGCATGGGAAAACATATTTGCCAACGTCATATCTGATAAGGGCCTAATCTCCAAAATTTATAGGGAACTCATACAACTTAACAAAAAGAAGATAAACAATCCAATCAAAAAATGGGCAAAGGATCTAAATAGACACCTTTCAAAAGAGGACATTCAGAAAGCCAAGAGACATATGAAAACATGCTCAAAGTCACTAATCATCCGAGAGATGCAAATCAAAACAATAATGAGGTACCATCTCACACCTGTCAGACTGGCTATCATCAACAAATCAACAAACGACAAGTGCTGGAGAGGATGTGGAGAAAAAGGAACACTTGTGCACTGCTGGTGGGAATGCAGACTGGTGCAGCCACTATGGAAGACAGTATGGAGTTTCCTCAAAAAACTAAAAATGGAACTCCCATTTGACCCTGTGATCCCACTTCTAGGAATATATCCCAAGAAACCAGAAACACCAATCAGAAAGGATATGTGCACCCATATGTTCATAGCAGCACAATTCACCATAGCTAAGTTCTGGAAACAGCCTAAGTGCCCATCGGTAGATGAATGGATTAGAAAACAGTGGTACATCTACACGATGGAATACTATGCTGCTGTGAAAAAGAAGGAACTCTTACCATTTGCAACAGCATGGATGGAACTGGAGAGCATTATGCTAAGTGAAATAAGCCAGTCAGTGAAGGAAAAATACCACATGATCTCACTCATTCATGGATAATAAAGACCATTACAAACTTTTGAACAATAATAGATACAGAGGCAGAGCTGCCTCCAACTGATTGTCAAACTGCAGTGGGAAGGCCAGGGAGGGTTGGGGGCAGGAGGGAGGGGGGTAAGAGAACAACCGAAGGACTTGTATGCATGCATATAAGCATAACTAATGGACATAAGACACTGGGGGGTAAGGGAGGGCAGGGGATTGTCAAGGGCGGCGGGGGGGGCACATATGTAATACCCTTTGTAATACTTTTAGCAATAAAAAAAAAAGTCACTAATCATCCAAGAGATGCATATCAAAATGAAAATGAGATATCACCTCACACCTGTCAGAATGGCTCTATCATCAACAAATCAACCAACAACAAGTGTTGGCAAGGTTATGGAGAAAAGGGAACCCTAGTACACTGCTGGTGGGGATGCCGACTGGTGCAACCACTGTGAAACACAGTATGGAATTTCCTCAAAAAATTAAAAATGGAACTGCCATTTGACACAGTAATCCCACTTCTAATAATATATCCTAAGATATCAGAAACACCGATCAGAAAGGATATATGCACCCCTATGTCCTTAGCAGCGCAATTTACAATAGTCAAGACTTGGAAATAGCCTAAGTGCCCATCAGCAGATGAGTGGATAAAAAAACTATGGTACATTTACACAATGGAATATTATGCAGCAATAGAAAAAAACGAACTCTAACCATTTGCAACAGCATGGATGGACCTGTAGAGTATTATGCTAAGCAAAATAAGCCAGCCAGAGAAAGATTAGTATAAGATTATCTAACTCATTTGTGGAATCTAATGAACCAAATAAACTGATAATCAAAAATAGACCCAGAGTCATAGAAGCAGAACTGATTGGGGAGACAGGGGAGGGTGGGTGGGAAGAGATCAGCCAATGAACTTGTATGCATATATGCATGACCTATGGACAATGGGATGGTTGGGTCTGGGGAGGGGCAAACGGGAGCAAGCTGGAAGAGGTTAATGGGGGGGAAAGGAGGACCTATGTAATACTTTCAACAATAACGATTTTTTTAAATAGTCTAACTAGACATAATGAAAATGTTTGAATTTTATACATTGAAGGAGACTATCCAGTAGGACAGTAGAAAGGCAGCTTATGATTGGTAATAAATTAATATCCAGAATATGTAGAAAATTCCTAAAACTCAACAAAAAAATACACAACCTGATTCAAAAATGGACATGGGTCTTGAATATATGTTTCTCCAAAGAAGATATACAAATGGCCAGTAAGACATGAAAGATGCTCAACTCACTAACCATTAGAGAAATGCAACTCAAAACTACAATGACATAACATCTTACAGCTTTCAGATGGCTACTATTTTAAAAAATGAAAACAATGTGTTGGCCAGACTGCGTAGAAAAAGAACCTTGTGGCCCTGGCCGGGTGGCTCCGTTGGTTGGAACGTCATCCCGTACACCAAAAGGTTGCAGGTTGTATTCCCGGTCAGAGCACAGACCTAGGTTGCCGGTTCCATGCCCAGTTGGATCTCGTACAGGAAGCAACCAATTGATATTTCTCTCTTTCTCTGTCTCTCTCCCCCTTCCTCTCTCTCTAAAATCAATTTAAGGAAGGGAGGGAGGGAGGGAGGGAGGGAAGGAGGGAGGGTTGGTTCAATTCTGATCAAGGGCAGATGCGGCGGGGGGGGGGGGGGGGGGGGGGGGAGGGGGGAGGCAGCCAATCAATGATTCTTTCTCATCATTGATGTTTCTATCTCTCTCTCCCTCTCCCTTCTTCTCTGAAATCAATAAAAATATATTTTTTAAATGATGCAAATAGTAAATGTTATGTTATGTGTATTTTACCACAATACAATTTTTTTTTCAGAGAGGAAGGGAGAGGGAGATATAGAAACATCAATGATGAGAGATAATTGATTGGCTGCCCTACTGGGGATTGAGCCCACAACCCAGGTATGTGCCCTGACCAGGGATGGAACTGTGACCTCCACTGAGCCACACCAGCCAGGCTATGAATGTTTTAAAAATAAACCAATGAGTGCATGAATATATTTTGGAATGAACCAATGAATGCATGAGAATTTCAATAAATTAAAGAATGAGTGAAGTAGGGAGCATTTCAGATTTTGCTCCCCAGCATATGTTGTCATTTGGCTCAAATAAACTCATAAAAAATTTTAAAAATTAAAAACAAAGATTGAGTGAATGAACAAATGAGCAGGAGCTGTGAGAGTGGACTACAGTGAGCCACAATGTGTCCTCTCAGCCCCCTAAAGGGCTGTGCCTGGGTCTTCCAACACTCAGACAGATCACCTGAGCACCAGCCAAAACAAGCCCCCAGACTAGCTCTCACTCTGTCCCAGCAGCTACAGCACCCTCCCGCTGCCTTCCTGATCCTGTCCTGGGGGCCCTAGGCAGGGTCCTGACCACCACTCCAACTTCAAGGATGCTGACCAAAGCCCAGGAGACAATGTGCACCAGTGTGGAGGTCAAAGACACATGCCAGGGCCCTGGGGCCAGTGCCTGGAAGGCACAACTCTGGCGCTAGGAGAGACAATGGGGGTGGCAGGCAAGCCCAAAGATGACTGAACCAGGGGCAGCTGGGCTAGAAAGGGAAGGCACACAGAACCAGGGGTTCTGTAAGTCCAAGTCAAACCAGCAGACGCATGAGGAATAAGACCAAGTGTGGACTGATGGTCAGACAGAAAAGGGACAGGTTTGGTCTCCCTGGAGGGTCCCTCCTCTCTGTAGCTTGGCCTGAGCTCCCCCTAATCGCCACTCCCCACACATCCACAGGAACCCAGAGGGAGATGGGCAGTAGATAGCTCAGGTGCCCAAGTTTATTTAGAGAAGACACAGCGAGGGCTGGGCTGGGCTTTCCTGTGGTCACAGAGGAAGCGCTAATGGAGGGCAGAGAGACAGAGGGCACTCCTTGTAAAACAGGCATTGAGGATGAAAAACAGAAAAAGGGTCTCCCTCAAAGACAGCTGAGGCCAACTCAGCCCCCCAGTCTGTGCAACCTCCCTGACCAGTGGCAATCAAAACTCGGCTTGGTTCCCTTGAATGACAGGGAGCTTCTTCACTCTAAAATCAGCCCCTGTGAGGCTGGGGGAGTTGTCAACTGCACAGAACATTTACATACTGGAATTAGTTCCCTCTTTGTGTCCATGAAAAACTTCTCCCTCTGGCCCCTACGGACACTCTGGGAATTTGACCCCTAAAACACTTTGGGGATTTGACATTTATCCATCACTACTCTAGTCTGCTTTCTCCATGAACATCAGCGGTGTTTATGAAGCACCTACTATGTGCCAGGCACAGGAAATGTCCCACTTTGCACTCACCGCAAACTGGGACTCTGAGAGGTCAAGGGTCTGCCTGAGTCACCACAGCAAGATTCCAGGTGCAACAGGCTCCAGAGCCCGACACACCAGGTTAAACCTTCCCACTTGTCCGGCTTCTTCCACTGAGGACACAGTTTTGAGTTCATTTCGCACCTCTAATGGGTAGAGGTAGGTGTCTACAGAGAAAAAAAGAATCCAGAAATGGCACAGTTAACAATGGGACAGGGCTGTGAATACCCAAGCCGCTGGGATGATGCAATGGAGGGACAGATGAGCTTAACCCTGCTTCCTAGCTGAGTGTTCTTAGGCAAGTCTCTTCACCTCTATGAGCTTCCAAGGCCTAATCTAAAATAAGGATAATAGTACCACCTACTTCTTGGTTATGTAAAGAATAAATGAGCCCTAGCTGGTTTCGCTCAGTGGATAGAGTGTCGACCTGCGGACCAAAGGGTCCCGGGTTCGATTCCGGTCAAGAGCACATGCCTGGGTTATGGGCTCACTCCCCAATATGGGGCATGCAGGAGGCAGACGATTGATGATTCTCTCTCATCATTGGTGTTTCTATCTCTCTCTCCCTCTCCCTTCCTCTCTGAAATCAATAAAAATATGTTTAAAAAAGAATAAATGAGATCCTATGTGCTAAGAGCCAGTACATAATATTAGCAAATGATCCACATTGCTATTTTTTATTTGGTGGTGATGGTGGTGTTAGAACCCTCTCCCCCTGGACATCTGTTGTCAGACCCCTATGGTTATCTGTGTTGAGAATATCTGTGAGAATCCTCAGAGACCACCCAATACTCCTGTATCAGTTTACAGATGATGGAATTGGACTTCCTTTCAAGATGGTGAACCAAGTACACACTGAAACCTCCCCATTTCTCCCCCAAACACTTAAAAATGGCAAGAAAATGCTAACTTGAACCAGAAACCAAAGCAAAAGTGCCCAATGACAAGGGTACTCCACTCGTGGAAGTGCAGTGCCTCCTAACATATGAGGTAAGAGCAGACAATCTCAGAAGACTCTGACCAAGGAGAAATACCCTGAAGAGATGAAAAATTCACAACCACTTCATAAAGCTCCCACAAACTCCTCAACTGGAAGAATTTACATCAGAGGAAATAGAGAATGTCATTTGATTGTAACATCTATTACAGTAATTAGATTAAGTAACTCCAAAAGATAAAAGATGGAATAATTGCCTAAAACAAGAACAGGATATTGGGAGAGGGGAGGGAGACAGGAAGATTAAAAAATGAACTAGTTAGAACTAAGATATAAAAAATATAGTTGCTATAAAACTCAAAAGATAAGTTGACTAATAGAAGAAGAAACCAAGATACAGATTTGAGGAGGGACTTACCAAGGTCACATGGGATTTAAGTAGCAGAGATGGACCCAGAACCTGGAGCCCAGGTTTTAGAAGTTCTGAAATGAGATATAACTTGGGAGATGAGCTTGGAGGCCATTTGTGGCTCTCCAAGTGTGTACCCTGGTTTCCCCTTCTCTCTTTCCTGTTTTCCTTTTCCTCCTCTGTGTATAAGGTTGCTGCTGAGCTGGACTCCACAGATCCTCCCTAATGAGGAGCAGGGCTTCCATCTCTGACTGGACCGGGTGGGATGGCAGGTATGGAGAAAGGACCAGCCCTCTCTTCCCACACTAGAATTTAATTAAACAAAAGCTTAATGTCAGGGGAGGATTTAGCTCTATGAAACTAAGAGAAATAGCCAATAGTGACCATGGATGCTGAGTTGGTTACTTAAGATCTCTGAGCCTCAGATTCACCGTCTATAAAACAGGTTCAAGTTCATGTCACAAGCAAATGTTTTGAGAATTAAATAGTAAGTTGTGTGTATAAGACGAGGACATACCTGGGTGGTCTCGCCTGGAACATCTTCCTGAGGCTCAGCAACCCTCTTCTTTGAGCCCAAAGACACCCCAGATGAGGACAGAGCTACAGTCACTTGGAGACTCCGCCACCCACAGAGGAGAGAGAAATTTAAAGCCTTGAAAAAATAGGGGAGAAGGTGAGAAAAATTGTTGCACCCAAGGAGAGAAAGTAGGCTGCTTCACAAATTCCCACCCACGTGACCAGAGGGCAGCCCACAAGCTTTCCCTTTGCTCCACGCTAAGAGGTGAGCTAGAAATGGCCACAAACTCTCCAGTGGCAAGAGGTGCCATGTGTGCGGCCAATGCACATATGAAAAGTGTTCAATGGCCGAAACCGGTTTGGCTCAGTGGATGGAGGGTCGGCCTGCGGACTGAAGGGTCCCAGGTTCGATTCCGGTCAAGGGCATGTACCTGGGTTGCGGGTACATCCCCATGGGAGATGTGCAGGAGGCAGCTGATCGATGTTTCTCTCTCATCGATGTTTCTAACTCTCTATCCCTCTCCCTTCCTCTCTGTAAAAAAATCAATAAAATATATTTTTTTAAAAAAGAAAGAAAAGTGTTCAATGCTCAAGAGAAATACTCATTTCTTTTCATTTACACAATGAGATACCAGTTTTTTTTCCAGTTGAAATTGGCAAAGATTTTTTAAATGATAAAACCCAATGCTAACAAAAATGCGTGTGCCTGGAAGGTGGAGGTATAAATTGCTTCCTGGCAAAGCAATTAGGCAAAACAGAGTTGGACTCCTACCCTGTTTGAGGAATGAAGGTGTCACTCCCCCATCTCAATCACTGCTTCAGGCATCTCTCTACTCGGCCTCAGTAGCCCCAATATCCCTCATCAAGCACACCATTCCAGCCAGTTAGAACCTCTTGTTTGTTGGAAAGATGTTTTCTCTCCTCAAATGCTGTTCCTTCTGCCTGAAGCATTCTTCCTCTTCCCTTCACCGCTTCCCTGACCAAATTTACTCGCCCTTTAGGACTTAGCATAGATGTTACTTCTTACAGGACGCCTACCACACTGACCCCTCTCAGCTAGGCCAGGAGCCTTTTCTGGGCTCCCAGCACCATGTGGGTTTTCACTATCATCGTAGTGATCGCTCTTCCCCCCGCCCCCTCCCCAAATTATAAGAAAAAGTTTATTTAGGAAGTCGCAGTTATAGAAGAGATCTGTAGAAGAAATGGGCTCAGGAAACATGTTACAGAGGCAAAGGACAAGCCCTTGGAGCTTAAGAGAGAGAAGGGTAAAGGTAACGGGCCTGGGGGAAAGGACAGGGTAGGAAAGGTGCAGGTGTGCTTCCAAAAGGAAGAGCCCCTGGGTCCTCCATCCTAAGGGCTTTTAGGGATGGGGACTTCAGGGGAAGTCCCAGGGGAGGATCAATAGAATATTCATCAGCCTCCAGGTGTGTCCTTTCAGGGCCATGGTCTCCACTGATTGGTCAACGCCAGGGAAGGGGGTAGTCAATGCAGCTGGTCCTGAGGCAGCCCTGGCAGCCCTTGTCTGGTTTTGCTGCTCTTCTGGGCCTGGAGCTAAAACACAACTGAGGCCCAGATGTTATCCCTAGGGGGTAATGCTTAAGGGAGTGGTTGTGCCATGGCCCACATGGGAGTCAAAAGAGGCCACTGTTTGTGACCTTGTTCCTCCTCTAATGGGGTTTACCCCATGACTAGCAACATGCCAGGGGAGGAAAGGCCAGCGGGTCCCAGCTTCATGACTAGCCATCTGAAAGGTCAGGGATCTAAACTGCATGGCCATCGATATGCTACAGGAAGAAAGGTTCCCCTGCGGCGAGCGAGGTCCTTGTTTGCCCAGTTTTGCCTGCTGCTGGGCACCCAGGGCTTCCGCCCTGGTGACCTTCTGTTCCTGGCCCACCGTCCTTGCTCTGCTCATGTCTGTCTAACTACCCACCACAATAATACTGGCAGTCTTTTACCCCTTCACACTTGTCCTATATTTTCTCATATTTAAAGTCTTTTCTTTTTTAGAGGAGCCCCAAGAATGCCAGGTGCGGTCTCTGCTGCGGTGGGTGCCTGCTGCCTGTGGACTGGGCCATGGCACCTGTCTGGGGAGCAGGGCGTCCCCTGCACGGGAGCTCCGACACCGTGGCCGACTTCTCCTTCGGCATCAACAGCATTTTGCATCAGCTTGGCAATTATCCTGAAACCTTTACTCGAGTGCAGAAATATGGACTCCCCCTGCTTGTAACCACTGACCCCGAGCTTATGAAACCCCTAAACAAGGTGGTGGAACAACGGAAAGTTTGGTTGTACAGTGCTCAGCGCAGAAGCTGGGGGTGGTCATCTCAAATATGGAAAGTGGGGAGGTCCTTGAAAGGTGGCAGTCAGACCTGCGTGTGACAAGGAGGCCAGAGATGACAGTGCACCCAGAGAGGAGTCTCAGAAAGCCATCAAGGTGAGATCCACTCGGCGATCAGACCGATCACGGCCAGCGACATCCTGCCGCTGCGGGGAGTTTCCTGTTCGTTTGGTCTGCTGATCTGTACAGACAAAGATGTGGTTGTACCTGAGGCAGAAAGAGTCCAGACCACAGCTCCTTGCCAATTCTGAGCAGGTCCGCCCTCACGTGTCCCTCACAATGACATTCCACCAAGTGAGCGGCGTGGGGGCCTACAAGTCCCTGCCAATGACTGAAGGAGCGCCGGGAACAATGATGGGATCCCACGCGCGTGTTTTCTGACACCAAGTCAACTGCAGTTCTTATTTTGTTTCATTGATTAATTTTTAGGTGGGGAAAACTTAACTTTGTATTTTACCGAACTATGCATATTGTTCCATTTTTTGGTGCCTGTTTGACTTTTCAAAGAGTTGACATAATTTTTTGCATACCGTTCGAAGGGAACCAGCAGATTATATCAGCACTGCAATGCCAATTCCTTTGAAGGTGGTAACTGGAGATGGAAAACTTTTGCTATGCCTAAATGCCTTCCTAAATCAGATCTTTTTGTCAAGTAGCTTGACTCAGAGTATAGGTAAATATGAAACAGCAAAAGAAGTCTGAATACTCAGAATTTTTGCTTAGTCCTAAAGTAACGGATAACCCACAGTGACAATATTCCTAGAAGGTGCTTTTGCTATTTATTTCATTTGTATAGTTTCCATATTGGAAAAAACCTCCAATTATTTGACTTTAACGTATATAATTTATACTTACAAAGTTGTCCCTATTTCTCCTGTTTAAATTCTGCTGATATTGAACTCTTAATGTTCTTTTTGTGTTTTATAAATCAAGCTTTAAATGACAATGATAAGTAAAGTTAAATGTGTATGTTTTTGTTGTTTTTTGTTGTATTCTTTTAATATATTTTATTGATTTTTTACAGAGAGGAAGGGAGAGAGATAGAGAGTCAGAAACATCGATGAGAGAGAAACATCGATCAGCCGCCTCCTGCACACCCCCCACCGGGGATGTGCCCGCAACCAAGGTACATGCCCCTGACCGGAATCGAACCCGGGACCCCTCAGTCCGCAGGCCGACGCTCCATCCACTGAGCCAAACCGGTTTCGGCTAAATGTGTATGTTTTAAAAAGATTAGATTCACAGCAAACTTAAAGGGAAGGTACAGAGATTTCCCACATACTGCTTGCCCCAGGCCTCCCGCTGTCAACATCCCCACCAGAGTGGACATTTGTTGTAATTCCTGAGCCTACATTGCTGCAACATAATCACTCAGTCTACAGTTTATCTTGGGATTCACCTTAGTGCTGTACATTCTGTGGGTTTAGAAAAATGTGTCATTACATGTATCCATCATCATAGGACCATACAAAGTATCTTCACTGCCCTAACAACCCTCTGTACTCTACCTGTTCTTCCCTCCACCCACCCACAGTTCCTGGAAACCATTGATATTTTTACTGTCTTCATACTTTTGCCTTTTCCAGAAGGTCATATAGTTGGAATCCTATGGTGTTAGGCTTTTCAGTTGGCCCCTTTCACTTGGTAACATGCATTTAAAGTTCCTCCATGTCTTGTTAAGGCTTGATGGCTCAGTGTAGTGCTGAATAGTAATAATAACTCATTGTCTGGGTGTGCCAGTTTATTTACCATTCACCTCCTGGAGGGCATCTGGGTTGCTTCCAAGTTTTGGCAGCTATGAATAAAGCAGCTATAAATACCCATACAGAGGTTTCTGTGTGAATATAACTTTTGAACTCCTTTGGGAAAATACCAAGGAGTATGACTGCTGAATCTTATGATAAGGGTGTGTTGACTTTTGTAACCAATAGCCAGCTTATCTTTCAAGGTGGTTTGCTTTCCACCAGCAATGAATGAGAGCTCTTGTTGCTCCACATCCTCATCAGTATTTGGTGGTGTTCGTGTTCCAGACTTGACCATTCAAATCGGTGTGCAGTGGTGTCTCATGCTGAGCTAGTTTGCATTTCTCTGATAATATTTGATGTGGAGAATCTTTCCATATACTTATTTGCCGCTTTTTTTATGAGGGCAGTGATGACTTTTTTTTTGTTTTTAATTGATTTCAGAGAGAAAGGGAGAGAGAGAGAGAGATAGAAACATCAATGATGAGAGAGAATCATTGATTGGCTGCCTCCTGCACGCCCCCTGCTGGGGATCAAGCCCATAACCCGGGCATGTGCCCTTGACCTGAATTGAACCCGGGACCCTTCTGTCCACTGAGTCAAACCAGCTAGAGTGATGATTCTTTTTTTATTAACACTCACCCGAGAATATGTTTATTGATTTTATTTGATTTTTTTATTGATTTGAGAGAGAGAGGGGAAGAGGGAAAGAGAGAGAAACATCCATGTGAGAGAGATACATTAATCGGACACTTTCCGGCCAGGGACTGAACCCGAAACCTGGGCATGTGCCAAGACCAAGAATCAAAACCAAAACCTTTTTGGTGTAAAAGACGACACTCCAACCATCTGAGCCAACCAGCTGGGGAGAGGCAGTGATCACTCATGATCTGCATCTCCACATGCACAGGTCTCCAGAACAGGTACTCAATAGACATAGGAGTGAAACATTTGGAGAAGGGGTGTGCTCTGTGTGGTCCCAGAAGGCTAAGCCAGGACCACAGAGAAGGGGCTGGAGGTCCAATGTGGGGCCAGCATCTGAAAGAATTTTCTTAAGAATTCCAGCTTACTAATCCAGCAGAGGCTGCCTTGAAAGGTAATGAGCTGCCCACCACAGGAGGTGTGCAAGTGAGGGGTAAGGAAACGCTTCTTTCAGTCTGTCTTCTCCACACCTCCCTGCCCAGACTCAGGGGGGAGGAGGGCGGAATGAAGAAGGCACCCTCCTCCCCAAGCTGACCCAGGAGGCTCTCCTCTAAGAAGGCTGCCCAGGGGGAACAGGGACGGCAGGGGCTGTTCCCACGGCCCTGGAAGCCCAGGCCCCTCCTTGGAAGCACTGCTGAGTCCCAAGAGGCTACATCCTCACAAGAGTCAGGGAGCCCACTGGAGCCTGGGGTCTGGCACTCTCACTCCGAGTGAACCTCTGCCTCTTAAAAGCCCCAGTGAAACTGACTTCTAAAACTGAGAGCCCTCGGTGAAGCTCAGATTTCAAGAGGAAAATGCAAGGCACTCCAGGGCCACAGCAGACCTCACCTTCCCCTTGCCCCCTCCCGGAGCCCGTGGAGAGGCTGAAGCCATGGTACCTCTGTGCCCAGCCCACAAGCCCAGCCAGAGTCCCCAGAGCCAGGAGCAGGCTGATGATGGAGGGGCTTGGGGATTGCAGCCAGCAATCCCATCCCTTCCAATGACATGCTGTTTGACCTTAGACAAGGGCCTGCTGTTCTCTGAGCCTCAGTCTTTTCAACTGTCAAATGGGTACAAGGTTGGTGCCTGGGTTGGTAAACAGCCTGGGTACATTCTCAGTCCTAGGTGTGCATATTAGGTGTTCCATTCTGGAACTCCATGAGCTTCAGGGAGGCCCACAGGGCTCACTGGGTCTGACTTGATGGAAGGACCATGTCACAAGGAGGTCAGCTCCATGGAAATCAACTTCTTGAAAACACACATGGAACAAAATTCATCGCAGGGAACTTAAGCCCTTGGCTCCTGGTCAGACAGATCCTTCTGGCTCTACCTCCCCCTCTTTCCAACCCAAACAGGGGAAAAGCCCCAAATGAGAGAAGCCTCAAATCTTCTGTGGCCATGCAGCCCCCAATCCAGCCTGAAGGTGGCGTCACCAGGAAGGGGTAAGGGCACCACACCCCACTGTTCAGACTCAATGGAAGGGAGCTCAGAGGTGTTTTGTGTCCAGCCAAGGCCAGGACCCCCTAGAGCAGCGGTTCTCAACCTGTGGGTCGCGACCCTTTTTGGGGTCGAACGACCCTTTCACAGGGGTCGCCTAAGACCATCAGAAAACACATATAAAATTACATATTATTTTTGTGATTAATCACTATGCTTTAATTATGTTCAATTTGTAACAATGAAATTAGGGGTCACCACAACATGAGGAACTGTATTAAAGGGTCGCGGCATTAGGAAGGTTGAGAACCACTGCCCTAGATCCTTCTCCTGCTCAGGCCCTTGCCAGGAGGATCTCTCTTCCAGGCATCTGAGTCCCCAAACCCCCTGCAGATGGCTGGACCCCCTCCAGGCCTGCTGGGCCCTACACGCAAATCTCAATCCTACACTCAGCCTCATGGCTATGCCTCCTTTCATCCTGCTCCAGCCACACAAGCCTCCTTCCCCCCACAGACCAGGCACAGTGCTGCCTCAGGATCTTGGCATGAGCTGTTCCTTCTGCTAGGAATGCTGTCCCACCACGTCTTCACACGGCCCCTCCCTCACCTCATCCAGGTCTCACCTCCTCACAAGGACTGTCCTGACACTTGGCTGAACTGCCACTCACACCACAACCCCATTCATTTTCTCTCTGCCTGCTGTGTTTCCTCGGGGCACTTATCATTCCCTGACTTTCTAATGACTGACTGACGTGCTTAATGTCTATCTGTGCCACTAGGATGCCAGTCCTGGAGGACGGGATAGTACCCTCTGTATCCCCAGTGTTTAGAACAGCACCTGGCACACAGTAGGGGCTTAATATCCATTTGTTGAGTAAATGAATGAATGCTGTGGGAGAAGGTGGGCTGTGGGAGAAGGTGGGCTGTGGGGAGAAGGTGGGCTGTGAGAAGGTGGGCTGTGGGAGAAGGTGGGCTGTCGGAGAAGGTGGGCTGTGGGAGAAGGTGGTCTGTGGGAGAAGGTAGGCTGTGGGAGAAGGTGGGCTGTGAGAAGGTGGGCTGCGGGGAGAAGGTGGGCTATGGGGAGAAGGTGGGCTGTGGGAGAAGGTGGGCTGTGGGAGAAGGTGGGCTGTGAGAAGGTGGGCTGTGAGAAGGTGGGCTGTGGGAGAAGGTGGGCTGTGGGGAGAAGGTGGGCTATGGGAAAAGGTGGGCTGTGGGGAGAAGGTGGGCTGTGGGAGAAGGTGGGCTGTGAGAAGGTGGGCTGTGGGAGAAGGTGGGCTGCGGGGAGAAGGTGGGCTGTGGGAGAAGGTGGGCTGTGGGAGAAGGTGGGCTGTGGGGAGAAGGTGGGCTGTGAGAAGGTGGGCTGTGGGAGAAGGTGGGCTGTGGGAGAAGGTGGGCTGTGAGAAGGTGGGCTGTGGGAGAAGGTGGGCTGCGGGGAGAAGGTGGGCTGTGGGAGAAGGTGGGCTGTGGGAGAAGGTGGGCTGTGGGAGAAGGTGGGCTGTGAGAAGGTGGGCTGTGGGAGAAGGTGGGCTGTGAAAAGGTGGTCTGTGGGAGAAGGTGGGTTGTGGGAGAAGGTGGGCTGTGAAAAGGTGGGCTATCAGGGGAAGGTGGGCTGTAAGAAGGTGGGCTGTGAGAAGGTGGGCTGTGGGAGAAGGTGGGCTGTGAGAAGGTGGGCTGCGGGGAGAAGGTGGGCTGTGAGAAGGTGGGCTGCGGGGAGAAGGTGGGCTATGGGGAGAAGGTGGGCTGCGGGGAGAAGGTGGGCTGTGGGAGAAGGTGGGCTGTGGGAGAAGGTGGGCTGTGAGAAGGTGGGCTGTGAGAAGGTGGGCTGTGGGAGAAGGTGGGCTGTGGGGAGAAGGTGGGCTGTGAGAAGGTGGGCTGCGGGGAGAAGGTGGGCTATGGGGAGAAGGTGGGCTGTGAGAAGGTGGGCTGCGGGGAGAAGGTGGGCTATGGGGAGAAGGTGGGCTGCGGGGAGAAGGTGGGCTGTGGGAGAAGGTGGGCTGTGGGAGAAGGTGGGCTGTGAGAAGGTGGGCTGTGAGAAGGTGGGCTGTGGGAGAAGGTGGGCTGTGGGGAGAAGGTGGGCTATGGGAGAAGATGGGCTATGGGAGAAGGTGGGCTGTGGGGAGAAGGTGGGCTGTGGGAGAAGGTGGGCTGTGAGATGGTGGGCTGTGAGAAGGTGGGCTGTGGGAGAAGGTGGGCTGTGGGAGAAGGTGGGCTGTGAGAAGGTGGGCTGTGAGAAGGTGGGCTGTGGGAGAAGGTGGGCTGTGGGGAGAAGGTGGGCTATGGGAGAAGATGGGCTATGGGAGAAGGTGGGCTGTGGGAGAAGGTGGGCTGTGGGGAGAAGGTGGGCTATGGGAGAAGATGGGCTATGGGAGAAGGTGGGCTGCGGGGAGAAGGTGGGCTGTGGGAGAAGGTGGGTTGTGGGAGAAGGTGGGCTGTGAAAAGGTGGGCTGTGGGAGAAGGTGGGCTGTGGGAGAAGGTGGGCTGTGGGAGAAGGTGGGCTGTGGGAGAAGGTGGGCTGTGGGAGAAGGTGGGCTGTGGGAGAAGGTAGGCTGTGAAAAGGTGGGCTGTGGGAGAAGGTGGGTTGTGGGAGAAGGTGGGCTGTGAGAAGGTGGGCTGTGAGAAGGTGGGCTGTGGGAGAAGGTGGGCTGTGGGGAGAAGGTGGGCTATGGGAGAAGGTAGGTTGTGGGAGAAGGTGGGCTGTGAAAAGGTGGGCTGTGGGAGAAGGTGGGCTGTGAAAAGGTGGGCTGTGGGAGAAGGTGGGCTGTGGGAGAAGGTGGGTTGTGGGAGAAGGTGGGCTGTGAAAAGGTGGGCTGTGGGAGAAGGTAGGCTGTGAAAAGGTGGGCTGTGGGAGAAGGTGGGTTGTGGGAGAAGGTGGGCTGTGAGAAGGTGGGCTGTGAGAAGGTGGGCTGTGGGAGAAGGTGGGCTGTGGGGAGAAGGTGGGCTATGGGAGAAGGTGGGCTGTGGGGAGAAGGTGGGCTGTGGGAGAAGGTAGGTTGTGGGAGAAGGTGGGCTGTGAAAAGGTGGGCTATCAGGGGAAGGTGGGCTGTGAGAAGGTGGGCTGTGAGAAGGTGGGCTGTGGGAGAAGGTGGGCTGTGAGAAGGTGGGCTGTGGGAGAAGGTGGGCTGTGAGAAGGTGGGCTGCGGGGAGAAGGTGGGCTATGGGGAGAAGGTGGGCTGTGAGAAGGTGGGCTGTGAGAAGGTGGGCTGCGGGGAGAAGGTGGGCTATTGGGAGAAGGTGGGCTGTGGGAGAAGGTGGGCTGCGGGGAGAAGTTGGGCTGCGGGGAGAAGGTGGGCTATGGGGAGAAGGTGGGCTGTGGGAGAAGGTGGGCTGTGAGAAGGTGGGCTGTGAGAAGGTGGGCTGTGGGAGAAGGTGGGCTGTGGGAGAAGGTGGGCTGTGGGGAGAAGGTGGGCTGTGGGAGAAGGTGGGCTGTGGGAGAAGGTAGGCTATGGGAGAAGGTGGGCTATGGGAGAAGGTGGGCTGTGGGAGAAGGTGGGCTGTGGGAGAAGGTGGGCTGTGGGGAGAAGGTGGGCTGTGGGAGAAGGTGGGCTGTGGGGAGAAGGTGGGCTGTGGGAGAAGGTGGGCTGTGGGAGAAGGTAGGCTGTGGGAGAAGGTGGGTTATGGGAGAAGGTGGGCTGTGGGAGAAGGTGGGCTTTGGGGAGAAGGTGGGCTGTGGGGAGAAGGTGGGCTGTGAGAAGGTGGGCTGTGGGAGAAGGTGGGCTGTGGGAGAAGGTGGGCTCTGAGAAGGTGGGCTGTGGGAGAAGGTTGGCTGTGGGGAGAAGGTGGGCTATGGGAGAAGGTGGGCTGTGGGAGAAGGTTGGCTGTGAGAAGGTGGGCTGTGGGAGAAGGTGGGCTGTGGGAGAAGGTAGGCTGTGGGAGAAGGTGGGCTGTGGGAGAAGGTTGGCTGTGGGGAGAAGGTGGGCTATGGGAGAAGGTGGGCTGTGGGGGAAGGTGGGCTGTGAGAAGGTGGGCTGTGGGAGAAGGTGGGCTGTGGGAGAAGGTAGGCTGTGGGAGAAGGTGGGCTGTGGGAGAAGGTTGGCTGTGGGGAGAAGGTGGGCTGTGGGAGAAGGTTGGCTGTGGGGAGAAGGTGGGCTGTGGGAGAAGGTAGGCTGTGGGAGAAGGTGGGCTGTGAGAAGGTGGGCTGTGGGAGAAGGTGGGCTGTGGGAGAAGGTGGGCTGTGGGGAGAAGGTGGGCTGTGCGAGAAGGTGGGCTGTGGGAGAAGGTGGGCTGTGAGAGAAGGTAGGCTGTGGGAGAAGGTGGGCTGTGGGAGAAGTTGGGCTGTGGGAGAAGGTGGGCTGGAGGAAGAAGTAGGGATGCAGAGGGAAGTTGAGCTTTGGAGAGGATGTGGGTTGTGGGTAAGAATGTGGGGAAAGGAAAGAGGTGGCTGCAGGAAGGCCCCCCAAAATCAAGGTCAGCACTGGGTCTGAAGCCTGATGTTTCTACACAGCTCCAGGGGCTGGGCCCTGGGCTCCCTTCCTTGTCAACCAGCCCTCCCCGATCCTTCCCCAGGGCAAGCCCCTCACCTTTCTCTACCCCTCAGGGCAATGGTGTCAGAGGAGGCAGAACTTAAACAGATAGAGGACCTGGGAAGGGATGGGGAGGGCATCCTGTATTCCCCCACCAGCGCCTGGAGGCAACAGAGACAGAAAGACACATAGGTAGGAAGACACAGAGAAAAACTGAAAGAGAGCTAGAGATCCAGAGAGAGGAAGAGAGAGAGAGAGAGAGAGAGAGAGAGAGAGAGAGAAATAAGACAGAGATGCAGAGAGAGATAGGGACAAGGTAAGAAAGAGGTGAAAGGATGAAAAGGCTCCAACAGAGAGAGCCTGGGAGAGGGAAGGGACATTGTCCAGACAGAGAGGGGCTGAGAGGAGCAGCGGAGGTGGTCTGGGTATGGGGTTCCCAAGGACCCCACAGCCAGCCCAGCAGGCCCCACCTGTACCGGGTGCTCACCTCCAGGCCACTGTGGCCCAGCAAATCCTGTGTGGACAACATTAGCTCCTCGGGCCTCCCATTCCTCTGCAGGGTAGGGGATACCAGCACTTCCATAAAAGTGACACCCAGTCCCCAGCCTGTGGCTTCCCCTGCAGGGCTGTCTCCCCAGCTGCTGTCTGCCCAGGCTCAGAAGAGTCACTGGGGCGCCAACAGCCCCACCAGGAGGGTACACAGGGCCCTCACAGAGGGACCTGATGGTCTAGTCACTTGGGGCCCAAGCAGGGGGTCTGGGTTGGCCAAAGCTTCAGCCTCTTATAGGAATACCCTAAGGCCCTTCTAGAAAGTGGGGGGACAAAAGGAAAAGGACCCTTTGTCTTCTTACAAATGAGGACACCCTACTGCTCAAACACCTTCTGTGGCTCCCCATTGCCTTTCAATTTTTCTAATGCAGCGGTTCTCAACCTGTGGGTCTCCACCCTTTTGGGGGTCTAACGACCCTTTCACAGGGGTCGCCTAAGACCATCGGAAAACACATATATAATTACATATTGTTTTTGTGATTAATCACTATGCTTTAATTATGTTCAATTTGTAACAATGAAATATGGGGGTCACCACAACATGAGGAACTGTATTAAAGGGTCGCGGCATTAGGAAGGTTGAGAACCACTGTTCCAATGCCTTTCACGTGGAAAGGCCCAGAATTAAGAATCAGAGTGGACATGTTGGGGGACCCTGGGAGGAGGTGAAGGGAAGTGGTTAGAACTGCTGGTAGGAAAGATCCCTCACATGGCCCAGGGAGTGAACAGACTGCGGGGACTGAATGGGAGCTTGGAGGAGGGGAGGAGCCTGAGTCCCCACACGCATCCTGTGAGGGGGCTCCCAGCCCCGGGAGATTTGAAGTAGATTTATCTGCGGCCCTCGGCTTGGGAACAGCGGCCTCTGGTGGAAGATGCGTGTAATTTCACCCTCCCTCATTGTTTCTCAGCCGTACTCCCGGTGCATTAAAGTATTTAAATTTCTCCTTCCTATAAAACAAATTTATCTCCAGCAGTAATCATGAGATAAAACAAATAATAATAATGGCATTAAAATACAGATGGTAAAAATTTTATTAATGTCTGATATAACATTTTATGTAAATAGTTGTCCAGTAACTATATGAATTTTAATGAAACTGAAATACTTGCAAACAGTACAATTTGGGAAGCCACTAAATCGTACCACTGATGGAACATCTTATTTCTTGACTCACTTTTTAGTGTTAAAATAAGAAACAATTTTAAAAGAATAAATTTCATGCACTTTAAATATCTTACAATTTTATTTGTCAATTATGGTTCTCAATAAAGCTGAAAAAACTAAAATAAATAAAAAGATAAGTCTCCACTTTAATGATATTATTCAAATTCAGTACTAGAGTTCATGGAGGAACTTGCCAATGAAAATTATTGTAATTCGACACAGCCAGTCGGCCTGGAGGTCAAATCCCTCTAGTATTAACTACAACAATCAAGGCTTAACTACAACAAGACTGCGCACAAAGACCACTAGGGGGTGTACCAAGAAAGCGTAAAAAATGCGGAGACAAAGAAACAGGACAAAACTATCAAGGGAGGATATTGAGTTCAGAACCACACTTTTGAGGTGTCTCAAGAGGCTTCTAGAGTTTGTCGATAAACTTGATGAGATGTACAGGAAATCTAATGAGACCCTCGATGGTGTGATAAAGGACCATCTAGAAAGTAAGCATACACTGACTGAAATAAAGAATATTATACAGACTCCCAACAGCAGACCAGAGGAGTGCAAGAATCAAGTCAAAGATTTGAAATGCGAAGAAGCGAGAAACACCCAACCAGAAAAGCAAAATGAAAAAAGAACCCAAAAATACGAAGATAGTGTAAGGAGCCTCTGGGACAGCTTCAAACGTACCAACATCAGAATTATAGGGGTACCAGAAGATGAGAGAGAGCAAGATATTGAAAACCTATTTGAAGAAATAATGACAGAAAACTTCCCCCACCTGGTGAAAGAAATAGTCTTACAGGTCCAGGAAGCGCAGAGAACCCCAAACAAAAGGAATCCAAAGAGGACCACACCAAGACACATCATCATTAAAATGCCAAGAGCAAAAGACAAAGAGAGAATCTTAAAAGCAGCAAGAGAAAGAAACTCAGTTACCTACAAGGGAATACCCATACGACTGTCAGCTGATTTCTCAACAGAAACTTTGCAGGTCAGAAGGGAGTGGCAAGAAATATTCAAAGTGATGAATGCCAAGAACCTACAACCAAGACTACTTTATCCAGCAAAGCTATCATTCAGAATTGAAGGTCAGATAAAGAGCTTCACAGATAAGGAAAAGCTAAAGGAGTTCATCACCACCAAACCAGTATTATATGAAATGCTGAAAGGTATCCTTTAAGAAGAGGAAGAAGAAGAAGAAAAAGGTAAAGATACAAATTATGAACAACAAATATGCATCTATCAACAAGTGAATCTAAGAACCAAGTGAATAAATAACCTGATGTACAGAATGAACTGGTGATTATAATAGAATCAGGGACATAGAAAGGGAATGGACTGACTATTCTTGGGGGGAAAAGGGGTGTGGGAGATGCGGGAAGAGACTGGACAAAAATCGTGCACCTATGGATGAGGACAGTGGGTGGGGAGTGAGGGCGGAGGGTGGGGTGGGAGCTGGAAGGAGGGGAGTTATGGGGGGAAAAAAAGAGGAACAAATGTAATAATCTGAACAATAAAGATTTAATTAAAAAATGGTAAAATGGTAGCAGTAATAATACTGGTTAAAAATAAAAATGTAGTAATTGAAAGGGAAAAAAAAAGAAAATTATTGTAATTCATGGTTTGCAATGCTTCACTGTTTTAATAAACACATAAAATCTCCCAGTGGGATGTGTGTGCACCCTTCCATGTAGAAGTAAAGATGTCTGCCTGCTGTCTGGCTCCCGAGTATGTTTTGTATTCTACCAGAACCCCTCACTTGGGGGGCCCACCTTATTTCTAACAATTTGTGGGCTTGTCCAGGATACCATCTGTCACCACAGAGAAAATGGACCCCCTCTCCTGAGGAGGTGCACCTTGCTGCCAAGTTACGGCGGCCTTGGTGAGGAGGGACATTCATTACCCCTGGGCTGACTATGAGCTCGGGATCGAGAGTCAGCCAGCAATGCAGGAAGGGCCCAAGCAAGACTCTCAGCAATCAGGTGACCTCATGCATGAGCCAAGGTATATTATAGCTTTAGAAAAATCCATGAAAAGGACTCTGACCTACTCTAAACTGCAGCCTCTAAACAGGTCATATCTTTGAACTGAATGAAGATTTATGAAACTTCAAGGAATAACTGAATTCAAAAAATACTGGCAAATAATCAGGATAAACAAAAATAGTTATGGGACTGACTCTGTTTAAAATATTGTTGATCTTTTTGGTTTGTTTCATTTTCCTTTATTTTTTTTTTAAAAAGCCCCTAAGTTGTATGTCTTCTACGAAGCATCAGAGAAACAGAGGTGCCATTTCTGTACACTTTGTAAAGCAACACCTAGATGCACACACCACCGCCAACGCCCCAGCGGCTCCACCCACCTGACTGTGGCTGCCTGGCCTCTGCCACTCCTGCGGGCTGAGACGGGACTTTAAGGCGCTATTTCCAGTGGCTCAGACCCAAGACGCCCTCACACCGGGCACAGCCCTGGCCCAGTGGCCCACAGGTGGCTGCCCCCGGCTCCAGGAGCAGGTGCAGCAGGAACACCTGGGCCATGCCGCCCAAGCTTTGGTGCAGCATTTTGCTTGGGGTGCCACTCCCACCGCGCCTTCCCCTTTGATTTAGGGAGGCCCGGGGTGGGCTCACCCCTGGCAGCAATGCCCCACAGCGCCCCCTGGAGAAAACGGCCTTTGGATAGGTGGAGACGAGGTAGACTTTATGTCACTAATGGAGCGGGCAAGCTGGACAGCGCCGGGCAGCCAGCTCACACTCGTCTCTTCAGCAGACTTGGCGGAGGGGCCAGGGCAGGCGGTGTTTTCTTTACCTCGTTTTAAATAGTTAATGTTCTTGGATGGGAGGGCTGGACACAGGAGAAATTTCTTATGTGAAGGAAGTCACCCACGTGGGGTGAGCAGCTCCGGGCCACAGTCTATGTCTTGGCTGTGGGCCACCGGACGAGCTCCTCCAGGAACCGCAGCGGAGGGTGTGGGAGCCACTGCCAGGGTCACTTGTGCCTCTGCAGTGACTTCCTCTTGAAGAAACAGCAGCACTGGTGCCATCCGCCACTCTGCCTCTGCAGGCGCTGTGATGGGGCGTTGGAGTGACCGGCAGTGGGGTCGCCCACACTCAGCTCCGGTTGCTGGAGTCCAGTGCCCTGTTTTTGCTGGGCTTTGTCCCTAGGCTGAGTTTGCCCAGGCAGGTGGGTATGAGCTGTGCCAATGGGCTAGGCAGGGGCTTCCCCGCCCAGGTGTACTCTCAGTGGAACACGAAGCCGCTGCGGGTGACGAGGTCAGTGACGAGCTTGCAGGTAGCCTGGTCAGGCTTCTCCAAGAAGCCGGGCGCCGCAGGTACATAGCGCAGGTACGCGGCCACCTCCTCGGGGTGGCTCTCGCAGAGCACCTCAATGGGCACGGCCCGCTTGGTGTCCCCGATCTTCGGGGAGTGCTCTTTGAGCACGTCCCTGAGCCCTGCCAGGGCAGGCTGCCACGCAGGCAGCCCATGGACCGTGGCCTAGCGCCTCCAGGTCGTCAGGCGCTCTGCTCCTTGCCCGGGTGTGTACTGATGCTCATGGAGCGCGCTGTGCCCTTCAGGCTTTTGTGCTCGCGGCAGGGATTGCGCTTCTTGGCCCTGGGGTCCACGTACTCCTGGGCCAGGCCAGAGTCGATGATGCGGATGGCATGCTGCGCTTGCTGCCCGCTGCCCCACCAGGAAGTCCTCCGGCTTCACATCGCGGCAGATGAGGCTCTTGGTGTGCACACACTCCATGCATGTGATCAGCTGGATGGCGATCATGAGCACAGTCTTGAGCGTGATGTGTGGTCACGCAGATCGAATAGGTCCTCCAGGCCCGCCGAGCAGCTCCAGCACCATGGCGCTGTACTTCCCGCGCGGGCCAGAGGGACCCGAGGGGCACCCTCTGTGAGCCGAGCTGCGGGTGGAAGCGGTGTTCCAGGCACGGCTGCGGCGCCCACACCGATGGGCTCCAATCGGAGAGCTAAGTATTCATTTGTATAGAGATTCTTTCTGAGCCGAGCTCCCCGAAGTTGCCACAGCCTATCTTCTTCCCGACCCGGAAGTTGGGGCCCACCATCACGACCCCCAACTGGTCCCCGTGTGCCGCCGCTGTGGCTGGTCCGGCCACCAGCTTTGGACATTCTCCCGCCCTCCTCTGACGTCCCTTCCCCTCTTGTCTTGTCAGAGTCCATCAGTTTGTTGTACCCTGGCCTCTCCACCGTGACTGCTGCTGGACAGACACCATGGCACCTGGCCGGCTCCTGGCTGGTGAGATGTGGGTACTTGCAAGGGCCAGGCCACAGGACTCATCTCAGTGGCCTCAAAGTCGCACGCAGGGGAGGACACATTCTGCTGACAGGTCCCACCACCTCAGATCTCATGGCTCCCAGATCCCGGCCTCTGCCGTGGCCCAGTGGCCGATCGGCCGAGCTGGGTGGCCAGTGCTTCCTCAGCAGCGCGATGCGGGCCCAGAGCCACCGCTCCCTCACTGCTGCCACATGTTGGGCACAGACTGTCCCTGCTGCATGGCTTGTGGCTCACAGTGTTGCCATGGACCTCACTTACACACCAGTGTCGCCGGCAGCTGCTGCCACTGCTGGGAGTGCATGGACCTAAAATATCGTTGATTTTTAAATCTTTTGTTTCTGAAATATAAGGAAAACTAAAAGGCAGACATTCTGCATCATAGTAACTAACAAATCAGTAACCTTCATTTCATGGTACTCCCAGGAGACAAAGATTCAAAGACAACAACACCCCAGAGATATTTTTGTCCATTGGGAAAGACATTAATGAAAGACTCTCCAGCAGTGTTAAAGGGACCTCACCTTCTCAGGTACCATGAATGGACATCTACCCTTGTCTCTGACACTCGCCTTCATTTCAAGGATGAGAAGCCGCCGACTACAGAGGAGGTTGACAGCCATCCCAAGACGTCAGCAAGGCCTGTATTCTCACAAATTGATGCTGCTCAAACCTTGTTCTTATATCACCTAATTGTTATTGATCGAATGTATATAAAATGATTTTTATCCTGTTATTATCCACACAAAAAAAATCTCCCAGTGGTCACAGAAAAGTACAGAATAATAACAACTATTATTATTATTATTAGCTGCCCACATGACTACTAAGTGCCCAGCACTGTTCTAATCACTTTACAAATAATAACCTCCTTTATTTTTCACCCAAACCTGTGAGGCAGGTACTATTATTACCTCATTCTCAGATATGGAAACTGAGACACAGAGGGATCAAGGTAATGGCCCCAGGTCACACAGCAATGAAGTGATGGAACCCAGGCTGGATTTGAACCCAGGCTGACTGCCCAGTTCTTGGTGTCTGGGCTCTACTGGCCTGGACTCAGGTCAGAAGGAGAGTGGTGAGGGACCACGTCCCTAACGACATGGCAAAATTAACCAAAAGTCATAGAGAAAAGGCACTGTAGGCAGAGGGAACAGTAGGAGCAAAGTTCCTGATACAGGAATAAGTTTGGCGAGTTGGAGAAATAGAGAGGAGTCCCATGGGGTTGGAGCTGAGGGAGGTGAGAACATCAGTGGGAGATTACAGGAGAGGCTGCAATGTGCAGGGCCTCAGGGAGCCACTAAAGGTTCTAGACTAAGCGTGTCAAACTTGCGGACCATGGGCTGCATGCGGCCCACAATGAATATTTTGCGGCCCAAGCAATACAACAGTATGTAAGAAACGTTTTAATAAAAATTTTGTAACTTAATTTTTACAATATCCTGTTATACATAATTATTAATAACAAACTACAACGTTCACTAATGACTGATTACTATAATCGTGTTGCATTCATTTCCCTTACACGCCTTACACACAGGCACACCATTTCTCTCCACTAATACTCGCAGCGAATATTTTAGCAGCCGATTGCCACATCATTAGTCTTGGACTGACTTGTTTGGTGTGCTCAACAGGAAATATTTCACTTTTGGAGAACAAGAAAAATAGGTTTATTTGCGTTACACTTATTAATTTTTGCAGTTATTCAGTGTCTGTTAAGTTAATGTTCAAGAAAAAATACTAATTTTTATTAAAATGTTCTATTATTTTATGTTAACAATTACTCATTTATTTCAGCCCTTTGTATTCAGCATGTCTCTATCGAAATAAACCTACGTTTCTATGAAAATTGAAGCTTTCGGTTTTTTGCGGCCCACATAAACTTAAACCTTGTTTATTTGGCCAGTGTTAGCCTTTGAGTTTGACGTGCTTGTTCTAGACAAGAGAGGAGTGATTCTAATTTCCTCTCCTATTGTGCAGCCTCTGGCATCACCTGGAATCAGTCAGGGCTCCTTCAGGTATAAATGACAGAAGCAGGAGGCCAGGTTTCCTGGCTCAGCCTACCCCAGCTGTGTGGACATGGGCAGATTGCTTTACCTCTCTGTTTCCTCATCTGTGCAATGAGGATAATAATAATACCTCAGAGGGTTGTTGGGATAATTAAATAGGCAGGTGATAAGGGCTACATAGTCACAATAAATATGGGCTCACATAGCATGGTTTGATCCAGGTACTCACATGATATCACCAAGGCTTAGGTGTCTTCCCTCTGCCATCACAGGCTGCCTGGGCTTTATGTTCTGGCTCCATACAGCAGGTCGAGCCCCAATCCCAATCCTGTGGTCCACAAAATGACCACTGCCATTTCTCCCATCCCCAAACCACAGAATCTAGGGCCAAATTAGGGGGTGGAGGGGTCACTACAGTTGCCCCAGAGGGGAAAAACATCTCATTGCTCTGAGTGGGTTACATGCTCACTCCTGAGCCAATCGTTGTGGCCATAAAGGCAGTGGCTGGGAGCTGGGGCTGGAGTCAATCACAACCGAGGATGGGGAGCACTGTCGGAAAAGAAACGCAGCACTGTTGGGTTCTGTGCAGGAGTCACAGAGAATCACCCACCTTGCCTCGGCCTCTCCAGTCTCCACAGCCCCTACACTCCACATCAAGTTGATTCCAAAGTGGAGAAACCAACTTCCCTTCCCAGTCCAGGCACTCTGGAGGCAACCAATGGATGTGTCTCTCCAACATCGATGTTTCTCTTTCTGTCTCTCCCCCTCCCTTCCACTCTGAAAATCAATGGGAAAATATCCTCAGGTGAGGATTAACAAAAAATAAAGATAGCCCTGACCAGTTTGGCTCAGTGGATAGAGTGTCAGCTTGCGGACTCAAGGGTCCCAGGTTTGATTCCGGTCAAGGGCATGTATCTTGGTTGCGGGCACATCCCCAGTCGGGAGTGTGCAGGGGGCAGCTGATCGAAGTTTCTCTCTCATCGATGTTTCTAACTCTATCCCTCTCCCTTCCTCTCTGTAAAAAAATCAATAAAATATATTTTTAAAAATAAATAAATAAAAATAAAGATAGTGCAGAGAAAATCTGTGCCCCGGGCCAAAACGACACCGGGGCCATCTTAGAGTGGAATGCTTGCACATTCACACCCCACAGTGAAACCAGCTGACATCTCCCACAACATAGCTCTGTTTGGAGCCATTGGTGCAGAGGTCAAGTCTACGGTCAAGTGCAGATTTCCAATGGTGAGCAGAGGACAGCTGAGCAACAGTCACTAAGGGATTACACTCAGAGCTACAGAAAGACTGGAGTACGGTGGACAATAGGAAGTAAGCACTAGGATGGTACATGAGTGAGCACCCTCGGAGGTGTAAATGCTTAGCGAGGGCTTGGGTCCTACCTGTGGATATTCATTCCCTGGACAGATATTTATTGAGTGTCAGCCATGCGCCAGGCACTCTTCTAAGGCAACTGGTGTACAAGACAAATGAGAGCCCACCTTGCCAGCAGGCTTTTCTTAAGTCAAAGAACAGAGGCATTCCCTAAATCGCTGTAGCATGGACAAGCAGGTGGCTGTGCATCCATTCTTTTTTTCTTTTCTTTCTTCCATTACAGAGGATCTTTATTTATAAAGCAAAAAAAATTATAAATCACTTTTGGACTGTTTTGATATCTATAAAACAACTTGTAAAACATGTAGCCACTCCTTTGCAAGAAGCTCTTGTGTGTGTTGATCTCCTGCGTACCATGTGGATGGCCCAGGATCCTGCGAGTGTTTGTCCAGAAGAAAGCTTCTCCCTGGCACCCTGATGGCCAGCACCATGGCCCTGGGGTCACTGAGAATGTGTAGGCATTAGAGGTTCAGTCCACTCAATGGGCCAGGAAAACAGCATTCTGGAAGTATGCTGGGCTGATTCCTTGCTCATCTTGCTACACTTCTCCTGGTCAGTGCCGACCATTCTTGAACAGCAGGTTCCATCGAGAATAATGCAGGGAAGGACTATAGAGTCCCCAGGCTAGGCCGCAAAAATATGTTTAGCCCATAAGGCAGTGAAAAGTGGGGAGGTAGACAATGGGGAAGGAGTAATGGGAGCAGTGCAGATGGATGAGAAAGAACTCCACAACAAAGAAATGCAAATGTCCCATACAGAGGAAGTCACTTTCTGTAACTAGATTGGTGAGCTAACCTGGAGTTTACAGTCGCTCATCACAAGTTCTCTTATTTTGAGAACCGAAAGCACCCTTTAGGGTCAAAACCCTTTAAGGTTTAAACTGAAAATACCCAACCACTCATCAGAAAACATGCGTGGAAAATGGAGAGGGGAAAAATACCCACAATATTTGGCAGATATGAATTCTATTTCTCTTCCTCCTGGATCTGGATTTGACCATGTGCCTTGTTTTGGCCAATGAAACACTAGCAAAACAACACAAGTGGAAGCTTGAGAAGGGCTTGCACATTGAGCCTTGCCCTCTCTGCTTTTCCTGGCAAGTCTGAAACCACTGAAGGAATGAGTTTGAGCTACCCTGCAGGAGAAGCCACGTGGAGGAGACCAGGCACCCCAACCAATAGCCTGCAACTGACAAACATGTGTGCAAAGCTCTCCAAGATCATCCAGCCCAGCCAACCCACCAGCTAACTGCAATCCCATGAGTGACCCCAAACAAGACCAATGGAAGAACCACCAAGCTGAACTCAGCCCAAATGGCCAACCAACAGAACCAAGTGTTAATAAATGACCATTGTTTTAAGCCACTAAGATTTTAGGGTACTTTGTTACACAGCCAAGGCTAACTGATAGAATTTTCAAATATACTCTCTTTGGAAGAAGAAACCCACGCTCATAAAAGAGCAGCCACTAATTCCCTGACGATAACACAAAGACATTGGTGTGGACACCATGTTTCAGTGCCATGAATTTGACTTTATTCACCACAGAGCCACTAGGTGGCAGGAATTCTGTGTCTGGTTCAGGCTGCCACTTAAGTTAGAAGTTCAGGCTAAGGAATCAACTATTATTATCGTCTTGCTTTTGTAGATGAGGGAACTGAGGCACAGGGAGATTACATCTTTCTGTAAGAATCTGCATCCAGTTCTGACTCTACAGTTCATTGCAGCATTGGGCTGACACCCAGCTCTGTCACTGATTATATGTGTGACCCTGAGCAAGGTGCTATGCTCTGATGACTCTGTTTTC
The DNA here is from genome assembly GCF_028538775.1 of Myotis yumanensis. NCBI lineage: Eukaryota > Metazoa > Chordata > Mammalia > Chiroptera > Vespertilionidae > Myotis > Myotis yumanensis. The sequence continues at coordinate 98,303,940 of NW_027223756.1, forward strand.
TCTCATGTAAAATGAGAGAAATGAACTAAAGTCAGAGGCTTTTAACCTAGGTTGGACCACCGCAAAAAATATTCTGGGTAAGTATATTTGGGGTGGAAGGGGAAGGCAGTGGGTCAGAGGTGGTCTTTAGATTGGGTTAGAATTCCCAATGAGTTTGTGAGCCAGGAAAGGTTAAGAAATGCCAGACAATGTGCTTTCAAAGGTTCATGCCAAGGGTCAAGTTTCTAGTCAAGTTTACACCAAATGCTACAATTACAATTGTGCGGAAAACCAAGTGCGCCTTACAGAGAACAGTCCTGAGTACAATTCAGTCTATATGACAGCAGCTCTGACCTGTGGTCAAGGCTAAGCATGACCTTGGTCTTCATTGTAGACTTGCATAGAATAAATCTTTCTAATACACCCTGCACTCTTGTCTTGGAACTAGACAGTTCTGGACTGTCCCCCGTGTCCTGCCCTGCCCAGGGCACAAGGTTCTTTTGCTACAGCTTCGATCTCTAAGCCCTCACTATCCACACCCTGAGAAAGCAGTTAGTTACTGCCTGAAAACAGGCACTGCCAAGAGAATGGACAACAGATTTTTGTCTGAAGCAGCCCTTGCCTAATTTTCCGGGAGTCTGGCTCTTTGCAGCTGTAACTAGTCTCTTGATGTTTCCCCGGAATGGGTTGCTGATCTGCTCACTGCCAGCCTCGCTCTCAGTTCTGTGCCAGCTCCCATCTCCTCCAGCCTTGACATCCCACAGCCAACTCTGCTCCTCCTACCTGCCTCCACATCAAAAGTATTGACAGCTGTTCATAGCCATTGACCTTGAGCATCCTAAGTGACAGTCCTCCTCGCATGACAGCCCAGTTAACTCTAAGCAGGTCATAAACTTTGTCAGGTTGTGCAAGAAGTGTGCAAACTTTGCTTTTGGGCGTTGGAATGTTTGTCAAGCAACATCTTACAGAAGCTCAACCCATGTTAAAACCATCAGAATGGCAGGGTGTTAGGAGAGCGCCCACATCTTGTGAGCGACCTGTGGGCAATCGGGTAGTGTGCCAAGATTGCATCTGGTGGTCGGGGGGCGGGGGCGGGGGGAATAAAGGGTTGGCCCAAGAAGGTGGGTGAGAGCGAGGGTTCAGTGGGCAGGAACTCAGGCCAAGAAACAACATGAGAACACAGGCCCTGGGAACACAAGCTTCTCAGGAAAGACCCTGGGCTTCCTGCGGTTGTGGGAGAGAGGCAGGCGCCAAAATTCTGAGGCCTGGGTGACCCCAGCTGACATCTGGATAACATCTGTTACACAAAAGGGCCTGTCCCAGCAAGAAAGCAGTAACCTCAGCAGAGCTTTCAAACACCCAGCAGGGAGTTTTTTTTAGAGAGATTTTTTTGACAACAACAAACTTAACAAGCCACCCAGCTCAGCTATGGCTCAGACAAACCCCAAGATATACATGGCCACCACAATTAATCATAACCTAATATCCAATGCCATGTTTAATAGGCGCCAATCACTACATTGTGATTTTACACAGTCATTCATCTAATTCTCATAACAACTCCTTAGGGCAAATACCATTATCATCCACACAGCAGCCAGAGAAAGTTGCTCTAATACCCTCCCAGGGTAAACCCTAACCCTCCCCCTCCCAGGCCCACAAGGCCCTGCATACCTGCCCCCACCCCCTCCCTGCCCTCATGTCCTCCCTCTCTCCCCTTGCTCACTCTGTTGCAGTCACATGGACCTCTGGCCTCCTCACTGGACCTTTGCACGTGTTCTTCCTCTGCCATGGAGGCTGTTACCCCTGAAGCACTGCACAGCTCACTCCACGCCTTCTTCCAGTCTTTATCCAAATGCCAACTTTTGAGGAAGGCTTCTCAATCCAAAATGGCGACCCCCCTCCCCACATGCACACACATTAAACTTACCACCATCTGACATGCTGTATACGTTATTTCCTCATCTTTAATGTCAGCCTCGTTCACTAGAGCAGGGATTTGTGTCTGGCTGGTTCATTGCTGTGACCCTCAGTGTCTAGAACAGTGCCTAGTACACAGTATGTGCTCAGTAAATATTTGCAGAATGAATGAATCCACAACTAAAGAAGAGTCAGGGGGAAGTTGGGCAAAAGGACAAGGTCTACAGTCCTTAACTGGCAGGAGCCAGATTCTAACCCAGGCAGCCCAACTTCACAGGCTTCCTAAGCGCTGAGCTCCTTTCCCCTAGCACCTCCTTCTGCACACTCATAAAAGCACACAACAGCCCTAACTGGTTTGGCTCAGTGGATAGAGCATCGGCCTTTGGACTGAAGGGTCCCAGGTTTGATTCTGGTCAGGGGCATGTACCTTGGTTTCGGGCACAACCCCAGTAGGGGGTGTGCAGGAAGCAGCTGATAGATGTTTCTCTCTCATCAGTGTTTCTAACTCTCTATCTCTCTTCCTTCCTCTCTGTAAAAATCAATAAGATATACATATTTTTTAAAAAGGCACACAATAGCTAACACACGAACATGCTCATAAACACATAGGAGTCTCCGTGTGGACTGACACAGGCACACCCTCACACAGGCCCATCTTTGCACCAAGGCTCCAGGTTCCAAGCCATCACCTCCTCGAGGGCCCAGGCCCAACACCCCAGGCAGGAACCAGCTCTTGGTTTGCATTCTGTGGTAACTTGCATTCTGCTTCCTGGGGCAGTCAGGCTGCTGTGGCACCAGGATATCTGCTAGTAGTCCACACAACTATTAGCCACCCACCTGGGGTCCAGGCTGGTGATGGCCAGGCCCAGTGCTTAGCACTGGGAAGGGAAGGCTTGGGACAGTTGCTGGTGTGACCAAGGGGCACAGTCACACAAACCCTCTTGTCCTTCCTGGGCCCTCTCAATGGCCGGCATCTCCATAGCACCCCAAACCTGGCGCACCTGGGGAGCGTGGTGCAGGCTGCTGAGGACAGTCCCCACCGTCTCTACACCCCAGCCTGCCCCCCCCCCCCCCCCCCACGCTCCTCCAGCTTCCAGATCTGATGCAGGTAGCTGCGCTCCTTGGCACAGCACAGGCTGCAGAAGAACAGATTTCCCTCACCACCCTCCCCCCGTCTTTACTTCACATCTTCTCCTTGGAGCCCCCCTGCCCTCAGGCTCTTTCCACAGCCCACCTTCCCCGTCCCTCCTGACCCCCGACTGCACCAGGGCGGGTGCACAATCAGGGCCAAGACAGCGCTTTGGAGACAACGGCCCCTAGGCCTCCTCCCAGGCCCCGCCCTCCTCCAAGAAGGACAGGCCACACCCCCTATGCCCAAGGCCCTCACCACCCCTCCCGGGCCTGGGTGTTCTGGCCCCGCCCCTTCACCTCCAGCTTCCAAGTGTGTGGAGCGGGCAGGCGAAGACCCCCGAGTCCCCCAGCCATCATGGTCCCTTCAGTCCCCCTGAGTCTCTTCTGTCCCTCAGCCACTTCCCGACCCTCCGAAGCACCGTCCCAGCCGAGCTCTCGCGTTCTCCCCGGCGGCTTCCACCCGTAGAGCACGCCTCGAACCCACCCACCTACCATTTGCAGGACGTGCAGGCATCCAGCATGTGGTGAAAGTAGAAGTCGGCGGGTGTCGCTGTGCTCGATGGGGAAGAGTGGTAGCGCAGGTCGTGCCCTCGCGAGAGCACCTCCCGCCCCAGCACAGGGCCTGGCGCAGCGCGAAGGGTGCACAGGTCGTGCCCACCAACTCAGGTGCTCCAGGGCCTCTCGCATGAGATACTGGCCAGGAAGAAGGGTGCGGGTCCCGCATCCCCGCGACCTTCCTGAACCTCAAAGGAACCTGCAGGGTAAGAGGAATAGGAAAGCCAATAGGATTTGGAGTTGAGCACCAGCCTGCTGGGCCCAGATATGGGACCCCCAAACCCACCTCTGGCCTTGCACGGAAGCACCGACACCTGCCTGGTCACTGGGCCTCAGCGCCTAGGACCATGTGTTCCTTGCACAGACACGTGTTGACTTCTTATTGTGTTTTAGCGCCGGTGTTGGGGATACAGGGTGAGGCCATCATAATCCCTGCCCTCTTGAAGCTAACACTCCAGGAGGAAGAAGGAGTGTGATGAACAAGGAGCCAAAATTAATAACAGATTGAGGTAAGTGCTGCACAGGAAACAAGCAGAGAATAGTGAAAGATGGGCATCTTTAGCTGGGATGGTCACCTCTGAGGAGGTGGCATCTGAGCTCAGATCTGAAAGACGGTGCAGGGTGCCACCCAAAATTCCAGGGAAGCTCACGCCAGGCAAGGGCCACTGCAAGTGCACAGGCCCTGAGGCTAGAACAAGCTTGCCCATAAGAGGGACTTACTCCACAGCCTTCCCTCCTTCCTCTCCAATGACTCTTCCCCCTCAGCCTTAGAATTTCTCCTCCATCATCCTGAAAATCCCTGCCTTGCCTGGCCCCCACCATGGACAAGTTTCCAGAAAGCATATGCTAACCTGAAAGTCTATCAACAAGAGGTGAGAATGAGATGCATGATTGAGGATTGGAATGGAAACAAGTCCACATCTATTTGTAGAGGAAAAATAGGACATTTGTATGATCCTTTCTGAGGGTGCCTTATTAAAGGTACTTTGATCCCTAAGTACACTAAAGGGCAGCGGGTTCTATTCGTCAGGGCACATACCCAGGTTGCATGTTCAATCCCAGTCAGGGCTCTTGCGGGAAGCAACTGATCTGACCCATGTTTCGCTCTCACTCTCCCTTCCTTCCTCTTTCTAAAAATCAATAAAAATTTTTTTTAATTTTTTTTAGCCCTAACCGGTTTGGCTCAGTGGATAGAGCGTTGGCCTGCGGACTCAAGGGTCCCAGGTTCGATTCCGGTCAAGGGCATGTACCTTGGTTGTGGGCACATCCCCAGTGGGGGGCGTCTGATCGATGTTTCTCTCTATCCCTCTCCCTTCCTCTCTGTAAAAAATCAATAAAATATATTTTTAAAAAAATTTTTTTAAAGGCATAGGAGAAGACACTAAAGGAACTGCATTTTCAGAGAGACACATCCAGCAGGCTTGAAAATGGGCACCCCAAGGGGATTCGGGACTGACCTACCAATGCAGCCTTCTGGTGCCCAGATGAACAGAGGAGCCCCCAGCCCTACTCTTTTGTCCACACAAGTGATTACAGCATTAATATGCTACAAGACAAAGTTGTACAATGTCAGTACCTCTGATGAACAGAATGGCCCCAGAGAATCCCCAGCCAGACATTTTTAACCACATGGCTGATTCCAGCATGAACTTGATACCACAGAATCCAGCTGGTCCCATAACATGGAAGAAGTACTGAAAACATGCCTCATTCATGTGTCTGCAGCATGAACAGTTGGAGATTCAATTTAATGGCAACAAGTTTCCAAAAAAAATATCCAGAAGGAACTTGCCTTGGAACTCTACCCACTGGAGTCAACAATAAAGACTTGAGTCGCCTTAACTGGTTTGGCTCAGTGGATAGAGCATTGGGCTGTGGACTCAAGGGTCCCAGGTTCGATTCCGGACAAAGGCATATACCTTGGTTGTGAGCACATACCCAGTGGGAAGTGTGCAGGAGGCAGCTGACCGATGTTTCTCTCTCATCGATGTTTCTGACTCTCTATCCCTCTCCCTTCCTCTCTGTAAAAAATCAATAAAATATATTAAAAAAAAAAAGACTTGAGTCAAACCAAGGAAGCAGAGGTGGCAGTAGCAGCTATCACCAAAGCAACCAAATCAGATTCTTCCAGCTAAGAATGTGCCCACCCCACCCACCCGCAACATCCACCAGTCCTTATTATTTCCCCTGTAGTTTCAGGTTCCCTTAGCTCCCTCCCACCTCAGCCTGTAGGCCCTTCCAATTTGGCACGGGACTCTGTCATCACCGAGGGTCCCACAAGTGATGTCCAAATGCAAGATCCTCAGTCGGAGAGGCTGGAGCCCTCAGCTCCTGCTTTGTTTCCTGGTACCTATACCATAGAACAAATCATGGAACTGCACAGTTTTCCTGATGAGGAGGAAACGTCCGGCTGTTCTTTCTACTCCCTATATCAGTATCTCACCCACAGGCCCCAGCTAGAAGAAAAGGGTTCTTAGCATCTTTGCTGATGCAGCTTTAGGTCCGTTGTTTGGGCAAACCTCATCCAGAATGACAAGCTAAGGCCATTCAGCCTACAGTCTCAGAAGCAGCCTGGGATTCCAGAATCCCTCCAGGATAGTGAACTTTGGATTTCTCTGATCAGAGTAATAAATACCACATTGTGCAGAAAAACAATCTATTTGTATCTCGTACATGCTTCTTTTCTTTCCTTTGCTTGCTTCTTAACCCAAATATCTGGGCTGGTATCACCGATTTAATGAAAATGTAAAAATGAGTTTTTTCTGATATTTTGCTGCCTATGGATTCTTCTAAGATTTTTATGGTTTCCCATCTTATATTTAAGTCCTTTATCCATTTTGAGTTTATTTTTGTGTATGGTGTAAGTTGGTGGTCTAGTTTCATTTTTTTGCATGTATCTGTTCAGTTTTCCCAACACCATTTATTGAAGAGACTGTCTTGACTCCATTGTATGCTCTTGCCTCCTTTGTCAAATATTAATTGAGCATAATGGCTTGGGTCAATTTCTGGGTTCTCTGTTCTATTCCATTGGTCTATATGTCTGTTCTTGTGCCAGTACCAGGCCATTTTGAGAACAGTGGCTTTGTAATATAGCTAGATATCTGGTATTGTGATCCTTCCAACTTTGTTCTTCTTTCTCAGGATTTCTGTGGCTATTCGGAGTCTATTTTTATTCCAAATAAACTTTTGGAGTGTTTGTTCTAGGTCTGTGAAATATGTCATTGGTATTTTAATGAGGATTGCATTGAATCTATAGATTGCTTTGGGAAGTATGGACATTTCAGTGATGTTGATTCAACCAGTCTATGAATTCATAAACACAGTATATTCTTCCACTTATTTATATTTTCCTCCATTTCTTTTTCCAATGTCCTATAGTTTTCTGAGTACAGGTCTTTTACCTCCTTAGTTAAGTTTATTCCTAGATATTTTAATTTTTTTGTTGCAATGGTAAATGGGATTGTTTTTTTAGTTTTGCTTTCTGTGAGTTCATTATTGATGTATAAAAATGCCGTAGATTTATGGGTGTTAATTTTGTATCCTGCTATGTTACCGAGTTCATTTATTAAACTAGTAGTTTTGTGATGGAGTCTTTAGGGTTTTTTTATGTACAATATTATGTTATCTGTGAATAATGACAGTTTTACTTCTTCTTTTCCAATTTGGATATATTTTATTTCTTCTTCTTGTCTGATCGCTATGGCTAGCACTTCCAATACTATATATCTCACAGCAATATGTTTACCAACACATCTCCTAAAACAATGGAAGCTAAGGAGAAAATAAACAAATGGGACTACATCAAAATAAAAAGCTTTGCACTGCAAAAGAAACCATCAACAAAATAAAAGAAAGCCCACTGCATGGGAGAACATATTTGCCAATGTTATATCTGACAAGGGTTTAATCTCTAAAATTTATAGGGAACACATACAACTTAACAAAAGAAAGATAAACAATCCAATCAAAAAATGGGCAAAGGACCTAAATAGACACTTCTCAAAGTGGACACACAGAAGGCCAAGAGACATATGAAAACATGCTCAGCCGAAACCGGTTTGGCTCAGTGGATAGAGCGTCGGCCTGCGGGCTGAAGGGTCCCAGGTTCGATTCCGGTCAAGGGCATGTACTGGGTTGCGGGCACATCCCCAGTAGGAGATGTGCAGGAGGCAGCTGATCGATGTTTCTCTTTCATCGATGTTTCTAACTCTCTATCTCTCTCTCCCTTCCTCTCTGTAAAAAATCAATAAAATATATTTTAAAAAAAAAAAAAAAAGAAAACATGCTCAAAGTCACTAATCATCCGAGAGTTGCGAATCAAAACGACAATGAGGTACCATCTCACACCTCTCAGAATAGCTGTTATCGCCCTAACCGGTTTGGCTCAGTGGATAGAGCGTCGGCCTTCGGACTGAAGGGTCCCGGGTTCAATTCCGGTCAAGGGCATATACTTTGGTTGCGGGCACATCCCCAGTGGGGGGTGTGCAGGAGGCAGCTGATCGATGTTTCTCTCTCATCAGTGTTTCTGATTCTCTATCCCTCTCCATTCCTCTCTGTAAAAATCAATAAGATATATTTTAAAAAATGAATAGCTGTCATCAACAAATCAACAAATGACAAGTGCTGGTGAGGATGTGGAGAAAAAAAAAGAACCCTTGTGCACTGCTGGTGGGAATGCAGACAGTTGCAGCCACTGTGGAAAACAGTATGGAGTTTCCTCAAAAAATTAAAAATGGAACTCCCATTTGACCCAGTGATCCCACTTTTAGGAATATATCCCAAGAACTCAGAAACACCATTCAGAAAGAATATATGCGCCCATACATTCATAGCAGCACTATTTACAATAGCTAAGATTTGGAAACAGCCCAAGTGCCCATCAGCAGATGAGTGGGTTAAAAACCTATGGTACATCTACATAATAGAATTCTACACTGCTGTAAAAAAGAAAGAACTCTTACCATTTGCAAAAGCATAGACGGACCTGGAGAGCATTATGCCAAGTGAAATAAGCCAGTCAGAGAAGGATAAATATCACATGATCTCACTTATTTGTGCAATATAATGAACAATGTAAACTGATGAACAAAAATAGATCCAGAGACAGAGAAACATCGGACAGACCGTCAAACCTCAGAGGGAAGGCAAGGCAGGGTGGAAGGGGAGGGGGGATAAGAGATCAACCAAAGGACGTGTATGCATGCACATAAGCATAACTAATGGACACAGACAGTGGCGGCGGGGGGAGGTGAGGGCATGTGTTGGGAGGTGGGAGCAACTGGGGAGGGGACAATGGAAGAAAAAAAGGAGACATATATAATACTTTCAACAGTAAAGAATTCAAAAATTTTTAAAAAGGCCTGGGGAAAATATTTGCAAATCATATATCTGATAAGGGGTTGATATCCAGTACATTCCATGAACTCCTACAACTCAACAACAACAAAAACAACACAATTCAAAACTGAATAGACATTTCTCCAAAGACAGCATACAAATGGCCAATAAACATATGAAAAGATGAACAACATCATCAGTCGTTAGGGAAATGCAAGTCAAAACCACAATGAGATACTACTTCACAACTACTAGGATGGCTACTTAAAAAAAAAAAAAGAAAGAAAGAAAATAATGAGTGTTGGTGAGAATATGGAGAAATTGGTATCCTTGTGCATGCTGGAGGGAATGGAAAATGGAATAGTCACTGTGGAAAACAGTTTGGTAGTTCTTCAAAAAATTAAGCCAAGAGTTACCATATGACCCAGCAATTCTACTCCTAGGTGTACACTCAAAGGAATTGAAAGTGGGGACTTGAACAGATATTTGTACACTGTTTATAGCAGCGTGATTCACAATAGCTTAAATGTGCAAGCAACCCAGTGTCCATCAACAGATGAATGATTAAACACAATGTGGTCCATCCAGACAATGGAATACTATTCAGCCTTTGAAAGAATGAAGTTCTGCCAGCCGGTGTGGCTCAGTGGTTGAGCATCAACCCACACACGAAGAGGTCACTGGTTCGATTCCTGATCTGGGCACATGCCTGCATTGCAGGCTCAATCCCCAGTAGGGCACATGCAAGAGGCAGCCAATCAATGTTTCTCTCTCATCAATGTTTCTCTCTCTCCTTCTCTAAAATAAAATAATAATAAAAAATAATGAAGTTCTGTTACATGCTACAACATGGATAATCCTTGAAAACATGTAAAGTATAATAAACCAGACAAAAAGGGACAATTACTGTGTTATTCCACTCACCAGAGGTCCCTAGAGACAGATGGTGGGTGCCAGGGGCTGGAGGAAGTGAAGGGGGACTTGGTGTTTAATGGGGACAGAGTGTCAGTTTGAGAAGATGAGAAAGTTCTGGAGATGGATGGTGGGGTGGTTGCACAACATTGCAAATGTGCCTAATACCACTGAACTGGACACTTAAAAATGGTTTAAAAGGTAAATTTTATGATATGCAATTTACCACAATTAGAAAAAAAAAAAACACACACAAAAAAAACAAGAACCTGCCATGGCTCCCTCTTGCCTGCCTCACTGCATGTAAACTCCTCAGCTCTCTGCTCCAGCTGGCCTGTGCTCTCACCTTCCTTCTAAGACACCTCCAGACTTTTGTCCACGCTGGGTCCTCCACTGGGTGCACTGTGTCCACTCCTCTCTGTCCTCCCAAACCCACCAGCCCTGCCTTGTGGACTCACAGAGCTGCTCTACACCTCCACACCCCCAACACCCACTCTCTACCCCACCCCTCTACCCCCCACCCCCACCCCACTCACCCCACCCCACTTCTAGCAGAGAATCAGGGTCAGGCATTGAGGTGGGGGCTTGTTCCAGGACAAGAGAAGAGGTGGGAATAGCTAAGCTGTTCTTGGATGAGGAAGCTGAGGCAGGAACCCATCTCAGTGCAGCCAAGCAGCTCCACACTGTGGTGGCGCAGGTGCAGCTCCAGCTGCCAGAGGTGGATGAGGCAGAGAGCAGCAGGGGGCTGACCCTCCGAGTCCTGTGAAAGGCTCAAGGTCAGGGTGTCCTAGAGATGTGCACTTCCTCTGTGTTCTCAGCTCTGTCCCAGCTTCCCTGTCTCACTGACAGTAACAATGACACCAGTAATCATAACAACCACCCGGCAGGGTAGCCGGCCCACATCTGCCCCACTTCCCTGTGCCTTTCTAGACTGTACCCACCAGGGAACACAGGGACAAGGCCTGGAGTGACCAAGTCCCCAGGTCCCCACAGTCAGAGATGCTGGGAGAGGCCAGAGGGGTGAACAGAAGGAGACAGAGTATGAAGGGGGTAGGAGCTGACACGCTGGAACCTCCACGGAAGGGGCTGGGCAAAGCCCTGGCCGCTGGATAGGGAAGCCAGGCCAGCATTTCTTTCGTGTTTACTTTCCAAAGAGCAGGGCCAATCTGTGGCCTCCCTCTGTGACCCTGGACTGGACCCTGCTGGGGATTAGATGTTTCTCTCCTGAGCTAATCCCTGGGCTTTGTCCCAGGGGACTCCACAGCCTTCCCAGAAGACACGCCCCTCCCGCCTGGAAAACCCTCAGAGGTCAAGGGATACTACGAATTCAGGACTTGTGCCTCCCATCCCCCCTTATCCCAACAAGCCCTGCCCCAGCTCTGCCTGGGCTGACCCCATCCAGCCTTGTCCTGAGCTCCTAATTTGGCTGCCCATAGCTTGCAACCCCACTGGGCCACCCCAGAGAGAGCTGTGGGACACCCGCCTTGTTCTCAGTGCCCAGGTTCTGGGAAGAGGAGGCGGGAAGAAAGCTTTGATGCTTAGCCAGAAGTCTGTGCCTGAAATTCCACCACTCAAGTTTCCCCTTTGGGTTAAGGCAGTGTTTCCTTTATCTGTTCCAGAAACCCCTACTGCCCCACAAAGTCTTCAGAGGAAAAACCATCAAGGGGGCAGATAAATTCTGGAAAGCCACACAAAGCACGTCAGCATGTGAAAGGCTCTGAGAAGCCCTGCACCGAGCACCGCCATTCATCTCTGCTTAACCCCATACTTGCCCTGGTTCCAGGGAACACACTCTGAGAACCCAAGGCCACAAGTAAATGCCCGCTGCCAGAGCCCAGAGGCGCAGGGGCAGTCACCTCAATTTGATTGGCCCTGGAGAGAGGGGACGAGGGGGACACAAAGCCAGGCCTGGGGGCCCTGCGTGCCACCCTGACTCAAAGACCAGAATGTCCCCAAGACACTGGAAAGGGGCCCAGCCCCCATGACTACCATCTTGGTCTTCAGTCCAGCTCTTGGCTCTTGGACCAAACCCCTTGTCCTCTGCTAAGCCCTCAAATTTCCTGTTCCTCAGCCCTGGCCATCTCAAAGGCCACAAGAGTTATCATAGATGCATCGTGAGCCCACAAGATGCCTTGTGGTTACTTTATAAAGACAACACCAGAGGTTAGCCTTTCATGTATAGTCTCACGCAGGAGGGCAAAAGGGTGTGAATGGGAATCAGGAATCACCCCTTAGCAACGCTGTGATCTGGAAAACAGGACCAGTGAAGGCTCCATCGCTGGGTGACTGTGTGGATTCTGTGAGATACAGAACTCAGGGGCTGGCTTGCTCTTGTCCCTCCTCTGCTCACAGCCCTCCAGGGCTCCCACCTCCCCTAGGGTAAAATCCCAAGTCCTCCCCGTGCCCACAAGGCTCTGCATGCTCTGCCCTAGCCCCTCCTGTCCTCAAGTCCCTTTCTCTCTCTTGCTCAGTCCCTGCCAGCTACTTAGGCCTCTGTATGATATTAGAACGAATCAGGCGCAGAGAACCTCAGGCCCTTAGCACTTGTTCCCTCTGCTTAGAATGCTCTTAGCCCAGATCCCCCTCACCTCAGTCAAGTCTATGCTCAAATGTTACTTCCTCCAAGAGGCTTTTCATAACCTTCCTCTTGGTTTTTTTTTAATATGTTTTTATTGATTTGAGAGAGAGAGAAGGAAAGAGAGAGAGAGAGAGAGAGAGAGAGACATCAGTGTGAGAGAGAAACATCAATTGGCTGGTTCCCATATGTACCCCAACTAGGGATTGAACCCGTAACCTGGGCATGTGCCCTGACCGGTAATCGAACCAGTGACCTTTTGGTGCACAGGACGATGGTCAACCAACTGAGCCACACCAGCCAGGGCAATGACCTTCCTCTTTAAAATAACCCCCTGGACAGGGTTCAATAAGGTTTCCCCCAAAATTCACGTCCACCTGGAACTTTACATGAGACCTTTTTTGGAAACTGGGTCTTTGCAGATGTAAGCATGTCAAGATGAAGTTATACTGGATTGAAGTGGGCCCTAAATCCAGCATGACCAGTGTCCTCATAAGAAGAGGGAAATCGGGTACAGGGACACAGACACACGGGAAGAAGGCCAAGTGACAACAGAGGCAGAGAATGGAATGGTGCATCTATGAACCAGGGAACCAAATTGATTGCTGGCCACCACCAGAGGCGAGAAAGAGGCCAGGATGGGTTCTTCCCTGGAGCCTGCGGAGGAAGCACGGCCCTGCGCCACCTCGAATTTGGACTTCTGCCTCCGGAACTGAGAGAGAATGCAATTCTGTTGCTTTAAGTCACCCAGTTTGTGGTATTCCATTATGATAGCCTTGGAAACTAATGTACCCCATCTTGTCTCTATCCCCAGCCCAGCTTTTCCATTTCGTCTCAGCACTCGTTACCACCTGAAATGTATGCAAGTGATCCTCATTATTTGTGGATCCCATAAATGTAAATTTGCTTACTCACTAAAATGTATCTGCAACCCCAAAATCCATACTGTTGGGACTGCCCTAACTGGTTTGGCTCAGTGGATAGAGCATCGGCCTGCAGACTAAAGGATCCCGGGTTCAATTCCAGTCAAGGGCACATGCCTGGGTTTCGGGTTTGATCCCCGGTGAGGGGCATGCAGGAGGCAGCCAATCAATGATTCTCTCTCATCATTGATGTTTCTACCTCTCTCTCTCCCTCTCTGAAATCATTAAAAATATATTTTTAAAAAATACTGGTGGGACTTGCATGGTCATTCGCAGACATACGCAGAGCAGAACACCCTGAGGCAGGTTCCCAGCTGAGGTTAGCACAACGCTCTGCCTTCCTCCGCTCTTGTACTGTAAACTGTGTCCCTTTCAGAGTCTACACAGCCACAGTTTTCACAATTTTGTGCTCTTTGTTGGTGATTTCATTGTTGTAAATGGCCCTGAGCACAGTGCTGAAGCTCTGTCTAGCACTCCTGATCACGGGAAGGCTGGGGGCATCTTGCAAAGAAAACTCTTGTGTTAGACAAGCTTTGTTCAGGCCTCAGTTATCCTGCTGTTGGCCATCAGTTCAGTGTTAATGAATCAACAATATATGTTAAATGCAGCATCTTTCAACCAAAATACATTTTATACAAGGTGCTGTATTGACCAGTTGATGAAAGTGTTGTGACCAGAGGCTCACAGGCACTAACCCTGATTCCTCCTAGGAGTAGTGACTCCGTGTTCACTAATTCAGTGTTCACGGTGACTTTATAGAAGGTGAGGACCTCAAATAACAAAAACCAACTGCGGCCCTAGCCAGTTTGGCTCAGTGGATAGAGCGTCAGCCTGCAGACTGAAGAGTCCTCGGTTCGATTCCGGTCAAGGGTATGTACTTCAGTTGCAGGCTCAATTCCTGGCCCTGGTTGGGGTGCATGTGGGAGGCAACCAATCAATGTGTCTCTCTCTGTCTTTCCGCCTTCTTTCCACTTTCTAAATATCAGTGAAAAAATATCCTTGGGTGAGGATGAACAACAAAAGAGAATCAACTGCGTTTGCATCAAAAAAATAAGGGGACCCCTGGCCATTGTGGCTCAGCTGGTTGGAGTGTCATCCCATACACTGAAAGGTCGCGGGTTCCATTCCCAGTCAGGGCACGTGCCCAGGTGGCGGGTTCAATTCCCAGTCTGGGTGCCTATGGGAGTCAACTGATGGATATTTCTCTCTCACATAGATGACTTCCTCTCTCTCTCTCTCCCTCTCCCTTCCTTTCTCTCTAAAATCAATAAAAACTTGTCCTCTAGCCCTAACCGGTTTGGCTTAGTGGTTGGAGCATCGACCTGCAGACTGAAGGGTCCCAGGTTCGATTTCGATCAAGGGCATGTACCTTGGTTGGGGGCACATCCCTAGTAGGGGGTGTGCAGGAGGCAGCTGATCGATGTTTCTCTCTCATAGACGTTTCTAACTCTCTATCCCTCTGTAAAAAATCAATAAAATATATTTTAAAAAAACAAACATGTCCTCCAGTGAGAATCCTATCTAGTAAAGATGGAATATGCAAATTGACCATCATTTCACGACAAAGATGGCAGCACCCACAGCCAAAAAGGAGGGAATATGCAAATTAACGTGACAAAGATGGCGGCTCCCAGCCCCGGAGCGAAGGTGGGAGGTGGCAGCCAGAGCAAAAGCCTGGGTCCTGGGTGCCGGAGGGAAACCGGTGCCGGCAGCCAGGGGAAGGAAGGCCTATTCTTGCACGAATCTTCTTGCATTAGGCCTCTAGTCTATATATATATAAGCCTAATATGCAAATTGTCCCCATGGGAGTTCAACTGGGAGACCGGGAGTTCGATTGCTCACTATGACCTGTGCTGACCACCAGGGGGTGGCGCAGAATGAAGGAAGGCCCCAGCCGGCAGCCAGAAGACCCCGATCGGCCCTGGTTGCTGGCCAGGCCTAGGGACCCTACCCATGCATGAATTTCATGCACCAGATCTCTAGTTAAAAAACAAAAATTAAGAAGACATATCTAGTCCAGAAGCCAAAGGCACCAGAGAGGCCACCAGGCTCATGGCCTCAAATTCAGCATGAGGAGGCCAGATCACAAGGAGGTGGCAGGGTGTCCAGGCTGGCCAGATGGGGAGATACAGGCCAAGGGATGGTCAAGCACATGGTTCTAGGGGGTGTGTCCAGATTGAAGGGGAAGGCCCACACGATGTCACATGCTATTGTGACCTCGGACAGTGCACTTGCCTATCTGAGCTTCTGGGTCCCTGGCTGCTAATGGCTGTCACCAGGAGAGCCAGTGGGATAGAATTTAAAACATTCATTGATGCTGGTCTCACCCAGAGGTTTTCCAGTCATGGAATCCCTTCCTTCATTTGAGCAAGAGCTGATGCATCGGCTCCCACTGCCTTAGAGAGCCTATCTCAGGCCCAGCCAATGTAGCTCAATTGGTTGAGTGTTGACCCATGAACCAAGAGGTCACTGGTTCGATTCCCAGTCAGAGCACATCCCCAGGTTGCAGGCTTGGTCCCCAGTAGGGGGTGTGCAGGAGGCAGCTGACCAATGAAGTTTCTCTCATCATTGATGTTTCTATCTCTCTCTCTCCCTTCCTCTTGCTCTAAAAAATCCATTAAAGGATTAACTTTAAAAAAAAAAAAGAGGGGCTGTCTCAGAAAAAAAAAGTTGGGACGCTGAAAGAATTAACACCACAGACTGAAAGGGACACAACTCATTCCAGTAGATGCCAGTGCAGACTGAAGATGACCTGAGAGAGATCAGTGGCTCTCACCCAGTCAGTTCTGCCTCCACCCCACGGGACATTGGGCAGTGTCAGCAGACAACTTTGATTGACAGAATTAGAATTAGGGGGTGCTACTGGCATCTGGTGGGTAGAGGCTAGAGATGCTGCTCATTCTAATGCACAGCCCCCCACAACTGAAAACTATCCAACCCAAAATGTCAGTGGTGCTAAGGGTGAGAAACCCTGCACCAGCCACCCACCACACTGGTTTCGTGTGGTCAACCACAGGCACCACCACGGCCATCACCATCGTCGCCATCGTCAATTACATTTACTGTGCTTACTGGGTACCAGATCCTGTTCTAAGTGCTTGATACACATTGGCCATTTTTTCCTCATAGAGATCCCTTTGTAAAGAGGTTACTATTATTGTCCCCATTTGCAGGGGTTGAGTCACGTCCCAAAATCACACAGCTGATAAATGGCAAAGCCAGATTCCAACCCAGGCTGCCTGGTTACTGATCCTCTATCTTCTTTTAACCCACCTCTGGGCAGGGGGCACCTGAATTCATGGGGATTCAGGTTCCCCTCCCACCCCCTGCAGCTGAATGTGGGCTCTGAGTAGAGGTTAAGATGGATTATAATATATTGAATTCTGTTTCTCGAGTGATCCACAAGCCTCCCTGAGGGAGTGTCCAGCCCCCGCCTAGGTGCTCACAGCACAGTCTCAGCCGTGGGTAAGCTGAGCACTGCCAGTTCTGGTGTCAGCAGTGGTCCGTGATCCTACTTGGCTCTGGGGCACTGGGGCCTGGGTGGGGGTCAAACACAGGCTGAGTTCTGAAATGAGGGGACAGTTCAACAGGAGACACATACTGCCACCACATCCTTGTCTACTTATATAAAAACCCTGGGTGGTGTTCATCACGACCAGAACCACTACCAAGCGGAAGGAAGTCAGTCCTGCAGGGGTTGTCTTAGCAACGGCTTCACCCTCCCCCAAGCTGTTTCCCAGAGCTGTTTCCTGTAAGGGTGGGGTTTGAGGCAGGAACCCACCCTCGGAGCATGGAGATATATCTTTATAAAATGTGCCGCACCAGCACGGCCAAGGGTGAACCTGAGTGGGGGGGCGGCTGAAAGGCTTAGAAAAGACAGACAAGAGAATGAAAGCCAGGTCTCAGTGGGACGCTGCTTCTCTGAGAGACAGAGACCATGCCCACAGCCATGCCTTTGTTTTATAGCAGATGCTATGAGGCAAAGTAAGGGCATGACTAAGATGTTTACAACATTCTCCTGGGTTTCAATCCTACTCAACTACATGAACCTGAACTCTATCAAGCCTACATCACTCAGGCACGTGGGGCCACGTGTTCAGACCATAGGTTCAAGCTTACAACTACAGCTGTTGGCTATAATTGTGCGGGGAGGGCACTGCCCTCCAAGCTGGGACTTGCACATGGCAATGAGAGGACTGTGCCCTCTCATCAGTCCAAGGCTTGAACCTGTCCAAAACACTGTAGCAGCTCCCCACAATAAAGTTTTAATTCTGTTTCTTTGTTACTAATATTGTGGCCCCACCCCATAACAAAGAAACAATTTCCGGAGGATGAGGCCCAGGAGTCAGGATTTTCAAAAGATTCCCAGGTGATTCTAATGTGCAGCCAAGGTTGAGAATCACTGCTATAGATAATATTAAAAATATATCTAAACGTGCAATTCTTTGTCCAAAAAGTGAGCATGTTCAAAAATTAAATGAAGAAAATTTGGATATACTCGATGGAGATTTTCACACATATTTGAGTGATGATTCCATTGGTTCCACAGATGATGCTGAAAAGGAAAATTTTCCCATTGAATTTCTTAATAGTATTACTCCTTCGGGAATGCTGTGTCATAAATTAAAATTGAAAGTGGATGCAATCATCATGCTATTGAGAAATCTCAATAGTAAATGGGGTCTTTGTAATGGTACCAGATTTATTATCAAAAGATTATGACCTAACATTATCAAAGTTGAAGTATTAACAGGATCTGCAGAGGGAGAGGCGGTTCTGATTCCAAGAATTAATTTGTCCCCATCTGACACTGGCCTCCCATTTAAATTGATTCGACAACAGTTTCCCGTGATGCCAGCATTTGTGATGACTATTAATAAATCACAAGGACAAACTCTAGACAAAGTAGGCCTATTCCTACCTGAACCCATTTTTGCACATGGTCAGTTATATCTTGCTTTCTCTCAAGTTTGAAAAGCATGTGATGTTACAGTTAAATTTCTAAGTACTTCATCACAAGGGAAATTAGTCAAGCACTCTGAAAGTGTTTTTACTTTTAATGTGGTGTACAGGGATATATTAGAATAAGTTTAATCACTTTATCAGTCATTGTTTGCATTACTGTTGTTTTCATATCATGTTTTTGTTGTTTTCATATCATTTTTTGTCGTTTTTTTCATATCATTTTTTGTCGTTTTTATATCATGCCTCTGTTGTTGTTGTATCCTTTTGTTACTGTTTATTTATTAATAAATTTATATATTATTTTCGTATACATTTTACTAATTTCCTTTCATCTCTCACACTTTTATTATGGAGAAAGGGCAAATAGAAATATTAAAATATCTCTGCTAATTAATTCCCTTTTTAAAAAATATATTTTATTGATTTTTTACAGAGAGGAAGGTAAAGGGATAGAGGGTTAGAAACATCGATGAAAGAGAAACATCAATCAGCTGCCTCCTGCACACTCCCCACTGGGGATGTGCCCGTAACCAAGGTACATACTCTTGACTGGAATCGAACCTGGGACCCTTGAGTCTGCAGGCCGATGCTCTATCCACTGAGCCAAACCGGTTAGGGCAATTAATTCCCTTTTAATGTGCAGGAATTTCGTGCACCAAGCTACTAGTCACTAATAATAATGACAAGAGTCCACACTAACTCAGATCCTGTCCTAAATCCCTTACATTCTTTTTTTCTTGAAGAACCTCTTTCATTTATTCATCAAATAATTGAGCATTCATTATATGCCAGACTTTCTTCTTGGTGCTAGGAAGATGGCAGTGAAGAAAACAGATAAAAATGACTGCCCTCACGGCTCTGAAGTATTAGTTGGGGAGACAGTCAGTAAAGAAGATAAAATATAATAGCATGTTGGGTCAAAGCTAAGGAGAAAATATAAGGCAAAATAGGGAGATATGAAGTGTTGACATGAGTTGAAGTTTTGAAATGGGTAGAAAGGAAGATCTTATTGAGAAGTCAACTTAAATAAAATGTGAAGGAAGTGAAGAAATGTGTTGGGGTCCAACCCCAGCAGGTCCAGGGGTTCCCAAGGTATGGACGGAGTCAGCGAAGAAGAAATGACACAGAGACAGCGTTCAGTTGATCAGCAGCCTAGCCAGGTTCTATCCAGGATCTCCAGCCAGATTCTGTGTTTTATTGTCTTGTTACATCTGTATTTATACCAGTTGATTTTAATCCTATCAATTTCTATTCCAAAGGTTAGGGCGTTTCTTATCTCCATTCCTGGGAGTAAAGATTATGTAGCTTAAGAATGATTGTTTGTAGTTAAAGTGATTAACTACCCGCCTGGCACTTAGTTAAGGGGTTTTATTCCCTCCCTAACTTCAGGGAAAAATCCCTACCTGGGGAAACAACCTTTCTCGGAGAGGTGACCTTGGTTAAAACACATAGTGCTGAGAAGGGGAGCAAACATATTAAGAACAGTATGCCATATAGGCCAGGTCCCTTGAAACATATGCTGTGCAGATGTTTCTTCCCTGCAGTGACTGTGTCAAGCAGCAAGGATGGACCGGCTTCCGGCAGAAATGAGCCATGCAGATATTTAGGAGAGGATCATTCTAGAAAAGGAAAACAGCATGTGCAAAGGTCCTGAGTGGGAGTGTGCCTGATATGCCTGAGAAACAGTGAGGAGGCCAGTGTGGCAGAAGCAGAGTTGGGGGAGAGGGAGGCAGGGAGGAAATGCAGGGTTGGATCTTTGGGGACACTTGGCCTTTACTCTGAGTGAGATGGAGACACCACAGGGCTTTGAATGACATAATGTAACACAGATTCAAACAGATCCCCTACCCCCCCCCCCCCCTGCCGCCAAGCTGCTTGTGGAGGATACACTGTGGAGCAAAAATAGCAATAGTCCAGATGAGAGAACGGGGTGGTGTTATGGGGTAGGGGACTGAGTCATGAAAAAGTACGTCACAGAATGTTACAATGTTATAGAGTAAAGGGTTACGGAATGTGTTGAGGGGGGAAATGAGACATGAGAAATTGAATGTGCTCGGAGGGAGGGGGATGTATGAGGAAGAATTGTGTTGCCAGGATATGAGGATTGTGTATGTGCTGGGAGGAGGTACTGACTTATGGAGAGGGGTTGCAGGGTTAGGAACCATGGAAGAAAAATTGCTAGATTGTCTTAGACCAGTCAGGTGTGACTCTGTTTACCCCCCCTTTGTGCTTATGAACTTTCTGTGAGCTTCTAAGGTAACACTGTTTTGCTATAAAAATCATAATGCACACTTGCTCTTTGCCACATGCCGCGAGGCTTCCCAGAGGGGGAAGGTACGGGCTGTGGTCAGCTGGCCAGCTTAATAAAAAGGCTTTCAAATTTAAATTCGGAGTCGGTGGTCTATCTCGCTGAGTCAACCCGTAACAGTGGTCTGGACCAGGCTGGAAGCTTGTGAATACATTCTTGTTAATATATCTTTAATGTTGAAAGTATTACAGATGCCCCCCTTTCTCCCCCACTGACCCCTCCTCCCCATTTCCATCCCCTCACCAGACCTTCACCACACTATTGTCTGTGTCCATGGGTTGTGCATATATGCATACAAGTTCTTTGGTTAATCTCTTCCCACACCCCCTCTTTCATGCCTCCATGTCTCTGCATCTCTTTTGTTTGTCAGTTTCTTTTGTTCATTAAATTCCACATATAAGTGAGATCATGTGATATTTGTCTTTCTCTGACTGGCTTATTTCATTTAACATAATACTCTCCAGGTCCCTCCATGTTGTCTCAAAGGGTAAGAGGTCCTTCTTTTTTATTGCTGCATAGTATTCCATAGTGTAAATGTACCACAGCTTTTTGACCCACTCATCTACTGATGGGCAATTGGGCTGTTTCCAGATCTTGGCTATTGTAAATAACACTGCTATGAACATAAGGGTGCATATATTCTTTTTGATTGGTGTTTCAGGCTTCTTTGGGTATATTCTTAGAAGGAGGGTCACTGGGTCAAATGGCAGTTCCATTTTTAATTTTTGAGGAAACTCCACACTGTTTTCCACAGTGGTTGTACCAGTCTGCATTCCCACCAGCAGTCCACTAAGTTCCTTTTTCTGAACATCCTCGCCAGCACTTGTCACTTGTTGATTTATTTTGTTGGGTTTTTTTTGTTGTTTTTTTTGTTTTTTTCTTTTTGGTGGGTGGTGGTGGTGGGGTGGTGTGGTGGTGGTGGTGGTGTCACTTGTTGATTTATTAATGGGAGCCATTCTGGCAAGTGTGATATAGCACCTCAGTATCGTTTTAATTTGCATCTCTCTGATGATTAGTGATGTTGAGCATTTTTTCATATGTCTCTTGGCCATTTATATGTCCTCTTAGGAGAAGTGTCTATTTAGGTCCTCTGACCATTTTTTAATTAGATTATTTGTCTTCCTTTTGTTGAGTTATATGAGTTCTTTATATATTTTGGAAATTAACCCTTATCAGATGTATCATTGGCAAATACATTCTCCCATTCAGTGGTCTCCCTTTTCACTTTGATGCTGGTTTACTTGGCTGTGCAGAAGCTTTTTATTTTGATGTAGTCACACTTGTTTATTTTTTCCTTTCTTTCTCTTGCCCTAGGTGTTGTAACAGTGAAAATTTTGCTAAGTGAGATGTCTGATATTTTGCTGCCTACATTTTCTTCAAGGCTAAATCCCTCACATTCTTAAGTCACTTAATCCTCCCAAGAGCCCCTTTGTCATTGATACTACCGGTTATCCCCATTTTGCAGATGAGGAAAGTGAGGCTCAGCAAGGCTAAGAAGTAGAGGGTATGACTCTGGGCCCCTACTCTCAGTTACCCCCAGGTTGGTCCACCTCCATATAGTTTGCATTTGGGGCCAGGACATCCTTTATAACGGGGAAGATCCTGTGTGTTGTGGAATGTTGAGCAGCACCCCTGGCCTCTGCCCACTAGGTGCCAGTAGTATCCTCCCCCAGTGTGACAACCTAAAATGTCCCCAGACATTGCCAGATATCCCCTGGGGGGAGGACCACTGCCTTAATTCTACTTTTTGGGAGGGAATAAGAAGTGATCAGCATAGAGAGATCTGTCACCTGCAGCCCCCAAAAGAGTCTGGAGCCTAAAACATGGGCCAGGAATAATAATCAGTGGCATGCAATATGGTTTTATAGCACCTACTATGTACCAGGCACCCCAGGTCTAATCCTTCATTTTATTCTCACAAGGACCCCATGATGAGAGAGTGTGATTAAACCCATTTGCAAATGCAGACCTGGAAGCACAGAGAGGTGAAGTGACTTGCCCAAGGTCACCCAGCTAATAAGTGGCAGAGCCAGGATTTGAACCCAGGCTGCCTGACCCCAGAGTCTACACTTAGACACCATGTGTGCCTGCCTGACCAGTGGGACAGGTGAGAAATGGAGAAAGAAGCTCAAGATTTAAAGAAGAGCCTTCACAGATGGCACCTACTGTGTGCTGGATGTCCTGGGCCGACAAGAGAATAATGGAGCTGGTCTGGAGCTATCTGGCTTCCTGCCATGACTGCCAGAGACACTACTTCCAGCCTCTCATCCAAAAGACAAGAGCTGAGCCCCCATAGAGTGTCAATATTGGCATTTGCATTTCACAGGTGCACAAAATGAGGCTCCAAGAAGCTGAGCAACTTTCTTAGGGACACACAGCACTTAAGCAAGAGTCAAGGTTCCCCCTCCATCTCTCCAGGTCCCCCTTTAACCTCCAGAGCCCCACACCCAGGGCCCCTCCTGGGGACCATCGCATTTTGTTTTCCAAGTTCACAGTCCCACTGAACCATCCCTGCATGCACAGTCTAAGGACCAGATCACACACTGGCTTCTCTAGAGGTTTTTCTGCTACCTGGGACCAAGGTCACAGCCCTGATGGGGCCCAGCAGGCCAGGCATTGAGTGTCCATTAGGGTGTTGGTTTGCCCTGGACACTGCCCCTCAGCTGATCCTCTGGAGTGGAAACTGTACCTCTCGTGGTATTCCCCACATCTGTTTCCTTCTCAAGCTGGACCTCCCATCCCAGGCCCCCTTGTCCCTCCTGGTCTTCGCCAGCTCCCACTTATCACTCTGGCCCCCTCAGCGAGACCAGCACCACCCTGGAGAAGGGAGCACACCTGGATGAGTGCTCCATTGGGGGCAACCTCCCTGGGGGCGGTGAGATGGCTGTCCAGACAAACAGGCCACCTGGGGGTCTCTGGTCCCCAAAGCTGATGGACAGCGGTTAAGGTGAAGAATTGGAATCCAACAGGCCAACTCGGTCTCTTGCCTGAGAGTCCCGCTCACTGACCTCTGCCACACAGACACACAGGCAAGATGCAAGGAGGTCACACCACACTAGCGTCCATTCAGGCGCGAGGGGGATTACTCACACTCTCCCAAGTGCCAGACACCTCTGGGTGGAACAGGAACAGAAAGCCCGAGGACCACCACTCACCTGGGTATGCCGAGTGCAGTACAGAGGGTCCCGGGGAGGCAGGACAAGGAAGCAGCCAAGCTTGAAGTTTATATCAAGGTCACAGCTTGTTGAGCTCCAGAATAATCACCGGCCACATGCACTGGGTGTGGCACAGGGAGCCATCTCTGCCCCCAGCAACAGAGGGGCCAGAGCAATGATCCCTCCCTGGCCAGTTTGGCTCAGGGGATAGAGCATCACCCTGAAGACTGAAGGTCCCGGGTTCCATTCTGGCCAAGGGCACGTACCTCAGTTGCAGGCTCCATACCAGGCTCTGGTCAGGGTGTGTGTGGGAGGTAACCTGTTGATGTGTCTCTGTCACATCATGTTTCTCTCTCTGTCTCTCCCCCTCCCTTCCACTCTCTCCAAAATTCAATGGAAAAAATATCCTTGGGTGAGGATTAACAAAACAAAAACAAAAAAAGGGTGATGTTCCCAACAGCAGGTCCCAAAGCTGGGGAGGATGAAAGGGGGGACCTGTGGATGCCAGGATGGGGGGTGAGCGTGGGAGGTAGGAGGGGAAATTCGGGACTCACTGGAAACTGGTGGGAGGTTTGTGGTACATTTGCCAGGCGGAAGTTGTTTTTTTGTTGTGTTTTCTTTTGCCCCAGCTTTAACTGGGATATGATTGGCCTCTAACATTCTTTAGGTTTAAGGCCTACAACATAGTGATTTTATATACAGGGTGTCCCAAAAACATGCACACACACTTTAACAGCTGATAGCTCAATTGGTGCTTCTTTCTTTTCAGCCAGACTAAGCTTTCAACAAAGGAAATTCATCCTAAAATGCTCCTGGAAGTTTGAAAATGCAGTTTAAGTACAAACACTGCCTTTATAATTATTCAAAGTATGTGTACATTTTTGGGGACACAGAGTATCCCAAAAAATGTACACATACTTTAACAGCTAATAACTCACTTAATTTTTAAAATGTGCTTTTATTGATTCCAGAGAGAGGAAGAGAGAGGGAGAGAGAGAAACATCAATGATAAGAGAGAATCATTGATTGGCTGTCTCCTGCACGCCCCCTACTGGGGATCAAGCCCACAATCCAGACTTGTGCCCTGACTGGGAATTTAACCGTGACCTCCTGAGTCATGGTCGATGCTCAACCACTGAGCCACACCAGCTGGGCTAACTCACTTAATTTTCACTTCTTTTCAGGCTTAACTGATTTGAAATAATGCGTGAAGCCAGACTAAGCTTTGAATAAAGAAAATGCATCCACTAGACTTTTTATGGAGATACATAAAAGATAAAGCTTATAGTACTAAACCGGCAACAGTTGACAAATTGAGGTGCACAAATAGTGAACAAAATGATTCTTGATGTTTGTGATTCCATTGCTCTGCATTATCAGCAGTGCCTAGACCAGAATGGTCATCAGTTTGAAAACAGGTGTTAGCAAAATAAATTACTCATTTCTGTAGAGTCTTTTAAATTTTGACATGAACTGTATGTTAATAAACAACTGACTTTATTTTTTTTATATTTTTAAATCTTTATTGTTCAGATTATTCCAGTTGTTCCTCTTTTTTCCCCCCATAGCTCCCCTCCACCCGGTTCCCACTCTACCCTCTGCCCTTACCCGCCCCCCACTGTCCTCATCCATAGGTGTATGATTTTTGTCCAGTCTCTTCCCACACCCCCACACCCCCACACTCCTTTCTCCCTGAGAATTCAGTCCACTCCCTTTCTATTCCCCTGATTCTATTATATTCACCAGTTTATTCTGTTCATCAGATTTTTTATTCACTTGATTTTTAGATTCACTTGTTGATAGATATGTATTTCTTGTTCATAATTTTTTTATCTTTACATTTTTCTTCTTCTTCCTCTTCTTAAAGGATACCTTTCAGCACTTCATATAATACTGGTTTGCTGGTGATGAACTCCTTTAGCTTTTTCTTATCTGTGAAGCTCTTTCTCTGACCTTCAATTCTGAATGATAGCTTTGCTGGATAAAGTAATCTTGGTTGTAGGTTCTTGGCATTCATCACTTTGAATATTTCTTGCCACTCCCTTCTGTCCTGCATGGTTTCTGTTGAGAAATCAGCTGACAGTTGTATGGGTACTCCCTTGTAGGTAACTGACTGTTTTTCTCTTGCTACTTTTAAGATTCTCTTTTTGTGTTTTGCTCTTGGCATTTTAATTATGATGTGTCTTGGTGTGGTCCTCTTTGGATTCCTTTTGTTTGGGGTTCTCTGTGCTTCCTGGACTTGTAAGTCTATTTCTTTCACCAGGTAGGGGAAGTTTTCTGTCATTATTTCTTCAAATAGGTTTTCAATATCTTGCTGTCTCTCTTCTTTTGGCACCCCTAAAATTCGGATGTTGGTAAGCTTAAAGTTGTCCCAGAGGCTCCTTACACTATCTTCATATTTTTGGATTCTTTTTGCTTTTTGCTTTTCTGGTTGGGTGTTTTTTGCTTCTTCATATTTCAAATCTTTGACTTGATTCTTGCGATCCTCTAGTCTGCTCTTGGAACTCTGTATAATATTCTTTATTTCAGTCAGTGTATGCTTAATTTCTAGTTGGTCCTTTTTCATATCCTCGAGGGTCTCACTAGACTTATTGAGGGTCTTACTAAATTTATCGGCGGTTTCTAGAAAATTCTTGAAAAACCTTAAAAGTGTGGTTTTGAGTAGAGAAACCAAGATGCGGCATAGGAAACACCAGAGTTTGCTGCCTCGAACAACCACTTCAAAAATACAACTAAAAGACTGAACGGACATCAACCAGAACCACAGGAAGGCTGGCTGAGGAGAGACTCTTCAACTAGAAGGAAAAACAACAGCATTACGAGGCTCAGAGGAGGCGCAGTGTGGAAAATTTGAAGGTACGGTGGTGCGGCGGTGCGCGCGCAAAGCGGGCTGGTGGCTGAGGGTGCGGTTGTCGTTTTCAATCAGGAGTGAGTCTCAGACTCTGGGCTACAGATCCAGGCGAGTCTCTAGGGACCCAGACTCAAACGGGAGAAGCGGGACTGTCTGGCTACAGTCCCTCCGAGGTTTGCAGCGGTCGCTGGGACAGAGAGGAAGAGCCCCTGGGGACAGACTGAGAGCAGCCATAGCTGCTCCCTCCCCCCGCCCTGTTGAGCCCGCCCCGCCCAAGCCCTGCGCAGAGCCATTTGCCGATCGCCTCAGGCAAAGGCTGGATTAGCGCCTCCCCAGAGGACTGAAGTTTTCCACACAGCTGATTCCTACAGCCAGTCGGCCTGGTGGTCAAATCCCTCTAGTGTTAACTACAACAATTAAGGCTTGGCTAGAACAAGACTGCGCACAAAGACCACAAGGGGGTGCACCAAGAAAGCATAAAAGATGTGGAGACAAAAAAACATGACAGAAATGGAGGATATGGAGCTAAAAATCGCAATTTTGAGGGCTTGCTATAAACTTGAGCAGAGCCTCACGAAAACTAATGAGACCCTCGATGCTACGATAAAGAAATTAGAAAGTAAGCATACACGGACTGAAATAAAGAATATTATACCCAATAGCAGACCAGAGGAGCACAAGA
The DNA here is from genome assembly GCF_028538775.1 of Myotis yumanensis. Lineage (NCBI taxonomy): Eukaryota > Metazoa > Chordata > Mammalia > Chiroptera > Vespertilionidae > Myotis > Myotis yumanensis. Next base: position 98,331,233 of record NW_027223756.1, read on the forward strand.
ATCAAACCAAAGATTTGACAAAAAACACCCAACTGGAAAAGCAAAATGAAAAAAGATTCCGAAAGTGTGAAGATAGTGTAAGGAGCCTCTGGGACAGTTTCAAGCAGACCAATATCAGAATTACTGGGGTGCCAGAAGATGAGAGACAGCAAGATATTGAAAACCTATTTCAAGAAATAATGGCAGAAAACTTCCCCCATCTGGAGAAAGAAATGGACTTACAGGTCCAAGAAGCGCAGAGAACCCCAAACAAAAGGAATCCAAAGAGGACCACACCAAGACACATCATCATTAAAATGCCAAGAGCAAAAGACAAAGAGAGAATCTTAAAAGCAGCAAGAGAAAGAGACTCAATTACCTACAAGGGAATACCCATACGACTGTCAGCTGATTTCTCAACAGAAACTTTGCAGGCCAGAAGGGAATGGCAAGAAATATTCAAAGTGCTGAATACCAAGAACCTACAACCAAGATTACTTTATCCAGCAAAGCTATCATTCAGAATTGAAGGTCAGATAAAGAGCTTCACAGACAAGGAAAAGCTAAAGGAGTTCATCACCGCCAAACCAGTATTATATGAAATGCTGAAAGGTATCCTTTAAGAAGAGGAAGAAGAAAAAGGTAAAGATACAAATTGTGAACAACAAACATGCATCTATCAACAAGTGAATCTAAGAATCAAGTGAATAAATAATCTGATGTACAGAATGAACTGGTGATTATAATGAATCAGGGACATAGAAAGGGAATGGACTGACTATTCTTGGGGGGGAAAGGGGAATGGGAGATTCGGGAAGAGACTGGACAAAAATCGTGCACCTATGGATGAGGACAGTGGGTGGGGAGTGAGGGCGGAGGGTGGGGCGGGAACTGGAAGGAGGGGAGTTATGGGGGGGGGGAGAGGAACAAATGTAATCTGAACAATAAAAATTTAATTAAAAAAATAATAATAAAAATAAATAAATAAATAAATAAATCCTCAAAAAAAAAAAAGTGTGGTTTTGAACTCTATATCCAGTAGTTTGCTTTCCTCCATTTCTGTCATTTGTGTCCTGTTTCTTTGTCTCAGCATTTTTTATGCTTCGCTGTGTCGATAGAGTGGATTTCTATGCTAAGTGTCCCAATTAACTGAGGTAGACACTCTTGGTGCAAGCCTTTGTGGGCTTTGTGCACAGTCTTGTTGTAGTTAAGCCTTGATTGTTGTTGGTGTCACTGGGAGGAATTGACCTCCAGGCCAATTGACTGTGAGATTCAGCTATGTCTACGGTGAGAGAACTTCTGTGCTGGAGACACCCTTATGGGGCAAGACCTGTTTCAGTGGGGCTTTGGTACTCACTGAGTCTGCCCCCTGAGTGTGTCCCTTATGGATCTGAGGAGTTGTAATCTGGATGGTCCCACTCTGACCACTGGGTACACTGGCACTTGGATCTCTAAGGAGGTGCTAATTTAGCCTCTGCCTGAGGCTACCTAGCAGGAGGTATGGAGAGATCTGCAGATTCCTCTTCTTTGTTTGGGATTTGGAGGTGCCCAGATGAGACCCAGCTGTGAAGCAATGCAAGCTGCTGTGGAGCCTTGGGCCTTCTTTTGGATGAACTGGGTCTCTGTGACCCAGCTGCAGTTTGTTAGGTATTTTTAGATTGCAAAGGGCCAGGTCATTCATATGCAAAAGCCTCTGAGCACAGCTTGGGTGGGGCGGGGTCTCAGGGAATCAACAAGGCGGAGCAAACAGCTATGGCTGATCCTCAGCCCCGCCCTAAGAGGTCCGGCTTCTCAGTGTTCTGTGGTAATCGCTGCAAGCACCTCTGAGAGAAAGCTGCCCTTTGAGTTCTGCCCGCTGCCAGACAGTCCAATTTCTCCCCGTATGAGTCTGGGTCCCCAGAGACTCGCCCGGAACTTGAGTCAGGGCCGTCGGGAGCTTGTGTCTCCCTCCCAATTGAAAAAGACAACCACATCCTCAGTTGCCAGCCCTTTCCACGTGCGCCTCCGTACCTCTGCACTTTACTTCCACACCTCCTCTGAGTCTCAGTGTGCTTTTCTCTTTCCTTCTAGTTGTAGAATTTCCACTCAGCCAGCCTTCCTGTGGTTCTGGATGATGTCCGTTTTGTCTTTTAGTTGTATTTTTGAAGTGGTTGTGCGAGGCAGCAATTTCAGGTGTTTACCTATGCCGCCATCTTGGTTTCTCCCCAAACAACTGACTTTATAATCATTCAAAGTGTGTATACATTTTGGGGGACACCCTATATGTATACACCATCATCTCATATAATTACCAGTTCTTTTTTGTGGTGAGAACATTTAAGATCTAGTCTCTTAGCAACTTTCAAGTACACAATACAGTATTATTATTATTACTAGAGGCCCGAGTTATTCATCTCATAACTGGAAGTTTGTACCCTTTGAGCAAGGTCTCCCTATTTTGCCCTCACCCAACTCCTGGCAACCACCAATTTACTTAGATTCCACATGTAAGTGACATCATACAGTATTTGTCTTTCTCTGTCTGACTTGCTGGTGGGGTGGAGTTTGAATAAATATTCGCTCCAGACACAGGAGGAATCCCAAAGGGAACTGACCGCATGCCCTTCACTCTCCCACCTCCCTGCCTATGATATGCCCTCTGCCTGAGACTCCCTCCCTCACCTCTTCAACTGGCTAACTCTTATTCATCCTTCAGATCCCCTATTAAATGAGACTTCCTCTAGGAGGCATTCCCTGACTCCCAAACTGGGAGAGGTGGGGCTTTATGTCAGTTTCACTTAACCTTAAGTGGGTGTAATTCAACTCAACGTTTAAAGAGGCACCAATTTGCCCAGCTGGTGTGGCTCAGAGGTTGAATGTCAACCTGTGAACCAGGAGGTCACCGTTCAATTCCCAGTCAGGGCACATGCCCAGGTTTCAGGCTTGATCCCAGTAGAAGGAATGCAGAAGGCAGCCAATCAATGATTCTTTCTCATCATTGATGTTTCTTTTTCTAGCCCTCTCTCTTCCTCTCTGAAATCAATAAAAATATATATTTTTTTTAAAGTTAGAGGCACCTCCCTAGCTGATTTTGCTCAGTGGATAGAGCATCGGTCTGAGGACTGAAGGGTCTTGGATTCGATTCTGGTCAAGGGCACATGCCTTGGTTGCGGACTTAAACCCCAGTAGGGACGTGCAGGAGGCAGCCAATCAATGATTCTCTCATCATTGATGTTTCTATCTCTCTCTCCTTTTCCCTTCCTGTCTGAAGTCAATAAAAATATATTTTTTTAAAAAAAATAATTAGAATCAAATGACTTTAAAAAAATTTAGAGGCACCAATTCCATGGCTTAGAGATGGGGCTGCAGCTTCTGAGGAAGCCCTACCCTCAGTGCAATGATCCCAGAGCCCCTAGAGCAGAGGCGGGGACCCCAGCCCACAGGCCATATAAGGCCCCCATAGAGCAGAGGCGGGGACCCCAGCCCACAGGCCGTATAGGGACCCCTAGAGCAGAGGCGGGGACCCCAGCCCACAGGCCATATAGGGCCCCCCTAGAGCAGAGGTGGGGACCCCAGCCCACAGGCCGTAGAGGGCCCCCCTGAAGCATTGGGTCTGGCCCTGCCAAGGCATTAGGGGTGAGTTAATTAAATGTTTGACCAAATATAAAGGCTAATTTTTGTTGTAGTTGTTCATCCTCACCCAAGGATATTTTTCCATTGATTTTCAGAGAGTGGAAGGCAGGGGGAGAAACAGAGAGAAACATGGATGTGAGAGAGACACATGGTTTGGTTGCCTCCCGCAGGTGTCAGACCAGGGCCGGGATCGAGCCTGCCACCAAGGTATGTGCCATTGAACAGAATCGAACCTGGGGTCTTTCAGTACACGGGCCAACACTCTACCACTGAGCCAAACCGGCTAGGGCAGCAGGCTGATTTTTAAGTTGATAATTTTGTATGGCCAGCGAATCTACACTAATAAAAGAGAAACATGGTAATTAGCGTACGACCTCTACCCTTCCCGTTGGCTAATCAGCATATCCTTATGCAAATTAACTGTCAGCCAAGATGGCGGCCAGCAGCCATGCACTGAAGCGAGCAGGGAGGCTTGCTTGCTCCAGTGACGGCTGACTCCAATGTTCCCCGCCTGACTTGCCAGCCTCTCAGCTGCAACTCTAAGCAACTATGTTGCAAATATAGAAGCTAAACAAAACCAGTCAGCCGGGCTTCAGCCAGCCGGACCACAACATTGTATCAAATACAGAAGGTAAAGGCCAGAAACCTGCTTTCAGCAGCAAGGCCTCAGAGCTAAAGCTGGCCCAGAATAGAGGAAAAAAAAGAAAAAAAGGAGCAGTTGGGAGCTTCAGTCACCCGCCAGCCTGAAAACGGCCCTCAGCCCCTCACCCAGACTGGCCAGGCACCCCAGTGGGGACCCTCACCCTGATCCAGGACACCCTTCAGGAAAAACCAGCCAGCCCCCATCTGTGCACCAGGCCTCTATTCTATATAGTAAAAGGGTAATATGCCTCCCGGCACCGGGATCAGTGGAGCAGCGAGGCTCCCAGCACCGGGATCAGCGTGACAGGGGGCAGCGCCCAAACCCCCTGATCGCCCTGCGGCTCTGTGTGTGACAGGGGGGAGCTCCCCAACCCTCTGATCGCCCTGTGGCTCTGTGTGTGACAGGGGGTAGGGCCACAACCTCCCTATCAGCCCTGCTCTGTGCCTGATAGGGTGCACCGCACCCTGCGGCTCTGTGTTTGACAGGGTGCAGTGCACCAACCCCCTGATCGGCCCTGCTCTGTGTGTGACAGGGTAGAGCCATAACCTCTCCATCGGCCCTGCCCTGAGTGTGACAGTGGCGGCGCCCCAACCCCCTGATCGGCCCTGCTCTGTGGGTGATAGAGGGTGGCGCCCCAACCCCCCTCCACGGGCCTTGCTCTGTGTGTGACAGGGTAGAGCCATAACTTCTCCATTGGCCCTGCCCTGAGTGTGACAGGGTGCAGTGCCCCAACCCCCTGATCCGCCCTGCTCTGTGTGTGACAGGGGGCGGTGCCCCAACTCTCCTATCGGCCCTGCTCTGTGAGTGACAGGGGGGAGCTCCTCAACCCCCTGATGGGCCCTGCTCTGTGTGTGACAGGGTACGGAGCCCCAACCCCCCTGATGGGCCCTGCTCTGTGAGTGACAGGGGGCAGCGCCCCAACCCCCTGATCGGCCCTGCTCTGTGAGTGACAGGGGGGAGCTCCCCAACCCCCTGATCGACCCTGCTCTGTGTGTGACAGGGTACGGAGCCCCAACCCCCCTGATGGGCCCTGCTCTGTGAGTGACAGGGGGCAGCGCCCCAACCCCCTGATCGGCCCTGCTCTGTGAGTGACAGGGGGCAGCGCCCCAACCCCCTGATTGGCCCTGCTCTGTGAGTGACAGGGGGCAGCGCCCCAACCCCCTGATTGGCCCTGCTCTGTGCGTGACAGAGGGTGGCACCACAACCTCCCCATTGACCCTGCCTTGAGTGTGACAGGGGGCAGTGCCCCAACCCCCCATTGGCCCTACCCTGAGCATGACTGAGGGTGGCATCGCAACCTCCCAATCCGCCCTGCTCTGCGCATGACAGGGGGTGGCGCCCCAACTCCCCAATCGGCCCTGCTCTGAGCCTGACCAGGGGCTGCACCTAGGGATTGGGCCTGCCCTCTGCCACCCGGGAGCAGGCCTAAGCCAGCAGGTCGTTATCTCCCGAGGGGTCCCAGACTGCGAGAGGGCACAGGCCGGGCTGGGGGACCCCCCTCCCCTCCCCCCGAGTGCACAAATTTTTGTGCACCGGGCCTCTAGTGATGTTATAAATATCCAAGTGGCCCTTGGCAGAAAAAAGGTTTCCACCCCTGCTCTGGGGGATCTTCAGCACCCTAGCTCACTTGTTTACCCTAGTAATCCAATAACCTGTGACTTTAATCTAAGTTGTTCTTTTCTGATTCTGCCACTCCTAGCTGAGAAACCTTGAGCAAGTAACTCAGCCTGTGCCTCCGTTTTCTCATTTGAGAAATGGGTAGGGTACCTACTTTATAGGGCTGATGTACATGTAAAACAGGACTCAAGCCCTGGCCAGTGTGTGCAGTGGTTAGAGGGTCAGCCCACGCACTGAAGGGTTGCAGGTTCGATTCCCTGGCCCCTGTCCAGGCACGTGCAGGTGGCAACCAATTAATATGTCTCTCTCACATCTCTCTCTCTCTCTCTCTCTCTCTCTCTCTCCCCCACACACACACACACACACACCCCTCCCTCCCTTCTACTCTCTAAAAAAAAATCAATGGAAAAATATCCTCGGGTGAGGATTAACAACAACAAAAAAGAATAAAACAGGGCTCAAAGCAAGTACTCCATCACTTTCATCATCATGGGTATATCCTCTCTTATTCTCTTACTAGAGGCCTGGTGCACAAAAATTTGTGCACTCGGGGGGGTCCCTCAGGTCAGCCTGTGCCCTCTCGCAGTCTGGGACCCCTCGGGGGATGTTCACCTGCTGGCTTAGGCCCACTCCCCGGGGGATCGAGCCTAAGCTGGCAGTCAGACATCCCTATGGCAGCCCGGGAGCCCTCGGGGGATGTCCACTTGTCAGCGGGGAGCAGGCCGAAGCTGCAGTCTGACATCCTTAGCGCTGCTGAGGAGGCAGGAGAGGCTCCTGCCACCACTGCTGTACTGGCAGCCGTCAGCCTGGCTTGTGGCTGAGCAGAGCTCCCCCTGTGGGAGCGGACTGACCACCAGGGGGCAGCTCCTGCATTAACCGTCTGCCCCCTGGTGGTCAGCGTGTGTCATAGTGACCAGTCATTCCCAGTCGTTCTGCTGTTAGGGTCAATTTGCATATTACCCTTTTATTATATAGGATAGAGCCTGGTGCACGGGTCGGGGCCAGTTGGTTTGCCCTGAAGGGTGTCCCGGATCAGGATGGGGGTCATGCTAGGGTGCCTGGCCAGCCTGGGTGGGGGGCTATGGGCCGTTTTCAGGCTGGCCACACCCCCTTCAGGGGGGTCCCCACTGGGGTGCCTGGCCAGCCTGGATGAGGGGCTGATGGCTGTTTGCAGGCTAGCCAAGCCCCCCAGCGGGGACCCTCACCCCATGGAGGTGTGGCCAGCCTGGGTGAGAGGCTGAGGGCCGTTTTCAGGCTGCCCACAGCCCCTTCAGGATGGAGGTCCCCGTTGGGATGCCTAGCCAGCCTAGGTGAGGGGCTGATGGCCATTTTCAGGCTGGCCACGCCCCCCGGCGACCCAAGCTCCCAGCCTCTCCTTTTTTTCTTTTTTTCTGAGATTTATTTATCTTCTATAATTGAAACTTTGTAGCCTTGAGCGGAGTGGAGGCCAGGGCAGGCAGAAAGCTTGGCTTCCTCCATCGCCAGAGGCAACCCAAGCCTCCTGCTTGCTCCAGCTCCATGGCCCCTGCCATCTTTGTTGGGTTAATTGGCATACTCTCTCCTGATTGGCTGGTGGGCGTGGCTTGTGGGCATGGCTTGAGCGTAGCAGAGGGATGGTTAATTTGCATGTTTCTCTTTTATTATATAGGAGGATTTTCCCATTTTCTACAGTCCAAGAGCAACAATGGGATTCCATTGCGCCCTCATGTGGCAGTACCCAGTACTTCATCCCTCCAGGCGCAACTCATTACATCACTCCAGGTTGAAAGGTTAAGTTAAAAAAAAAAAAATTTAAGTCAGTCCAAACTGATTTAAGTCCAAAGAAAACCTACTGGTCAGTTGCCTTTGAACTTGCTGTGCCCTCACCCTTCCCCCTTTCTCTCTTCCCTCCCCCATCTCCTTCTTGACATTCAAACCCCAGTGTCAATGCCACACAGGGAGCCTTTCCAAGTTCTCTATTCATTCAATACTGAGCACCAACTGTGTGCTAGACCCTGTCTTAGGCACTAGGGATACCGCTGTGGACCACACAGGTGAAGACTTCTTCCCTCAAAGCTGCCATTCCTGGGAGGGAGACAGAGAACCTACAAACATAGTGTTCCACAGAGCATGTCAGGTGGTGGTTCATGCTAAGATTAACGTAAACCAGGGAATGAAGGAGAAGGCTTGTGGGGTGCCATCTTAAAGTGTGGTATGGGTGGGATGTTTGAGTTGAGACTTGAAGAATGAGATGGAGTAGGCCGTGGGGATATCAGAGGGAAGAGCATTCCAAACAGAGGGAACAGCAAGCACAAAGGCCCTGAGGCAGACCCTTGACCTTGGGGGTGTGAGGGGTAGGGGATGGAGGGTGTTATTGTTCTTGGCTGTGACCCCAGTACCTAAACCAGAGTGTTCAATAAAGATTGCATGAGTGAAAGCCCAGCTATGGGTGAAATGATGCCCTCGGGACTATTAACCTCCTCCACCTGGTGGCTTCATTCCTTCAAGAGGTTGTCTAAGAGGAGAACAGCTTCAAATGCTACTCAAGATCCAAAAGTCTGTTTCCCCGGATTCCCTGCAAAAGTCCTACCTGCCCATCCCCCAATCAGTAGTGAGCCCAAGACTGGAAGGTATCAGTGATTTAGGGCTAAGTCTCACACCCCACCCAGACCACATCCAGAGGGGCGAGGGAGAACCCAAGGAACTTCTGGGACTGTGGCATGGGGGGAGGGCCAGTTTAGAAGAGGTTCCCAGTTGTGGCAGAGTGTAGAACTCCCGGCTCAAAGCATCTCTGAAATTCCTAGAGCTGAAGTGGCCACCCCATCACTCGGGCTGAAGGGCAGACAATGCAAAGGCAGCCACCTCTGGATGGAGAAAAAGGTCCGTGGAAGGCAGCTCAGGGCAGGCTCCCAGTGGTCCCTGGGTAATGGAGGGCCCTCTGGCCACGGCCAGAGCTGTTCCTCTTGGGGGCTCAAGAAGCCCCGGGAGCAGTGGGTAGAGAACACCCTGCCCCTCTAGGCTGGCCTGGGATGATGATGGGGTGCAGGAGGAGCTCCAGGAGACTGGTATTTGTGTGGTGCCGGCTGTATGCATAAGCCCTGACCTGTCATTCCAAGTTCAGGACAAACAAAACAGATGTTTACTGACTGAACCCCACCCCAGCGGCCCTTTAAAGGCACCACTACCACCATGGAGGAGGCAACAGACTCAGAGAAGGCCAAGGGCAAGGCCAGGCTCTGCCCAGCTCCCTAGGGGCCAGGCCTGGGAAATGCCTGGAACTGTGAACTCCGGGCGTCACCCCTTCACCCCTCCTGGAGGACCAGCTCCTGGCAAGGCACCTGGAAGCCCGTGGGGCAACTGGCCATGAAGGTTCCTTTCTCACCCCTTCCAACTGCCCAGGTCACCCCATTCACGCATTAGCTCCACCTCTTTTTAGTACTGACCCAGGGTTCCCCCCCCCTCCGCCCTCCCCCTCAGCTTTCACCCAACACCCCTCCCCCATCTTTCACTCTCTCCCTCTCTGTCCTCAGTGTCTTCTTCTGAAAAATGGGACTAGCCTGGCCCCGAGCAGGTCCCACCCCAGAGGGGAACTCAGCGAGGGCAGGGAAATTGAGGTGGATCAGCCGCCCTGGGCACGGCGCCTGGCACACGGAGGCGCCCAGTAAGTGCTTGTTTGAAGGACCAGCTCTCAATAAATAACAGCTGTTGTCGATGCTGTGGATGCTGGCCAGGCAGCGGCTCTCCCCTCCCCCGCCGGCCACCCCTCCTCCCCTTCCCCTCACCCCGACCCAACCGGCCTCCTCCTCCAAGCCCGCCCCTCCTCCCCCATTTCCATGCAACCTCCCCTCCCCCAGCCATCCGGTTCCCCTTTCCATCCAGGTGCCCCTGACCCCCACCCCGTTATTCCTCCCTCCCACCCCCTCTAGTCTTCCTCCCCTCGGCCGCCCTCCTACCTCCTCCCTTCCACCCCGCCCGCCCTTTCACCCCTCCCGGCCCATCCTCTCCCTCCCCCACCCCCACTCTCCCAATACTCCCATCCCCGCGGGGGGCGGGGGGGCGCCAGGCCCAGCGGCCCGAGCTCCCGGGTCCCTGGCGCGGGTCCAGCCGGCGGCCCAGGACGGGCGGCGGCGGCGGGCGGGTCCTGGCGGCGCGGTTTGGGGGTTTTTTATAACCCTGGCCGGCGGCTCAGGAAGTGCCGTCCCCGCGCCCCCTCCCCCGGCCACGCCGCCGCGCGCGCTCCCTCCCTCCCTCTTCCCTTCTCCCTCCTCCCGCCTCCCTCCTCCCTCCTCCCGCCTCCCTCCTCCCTCCTCCCTGCTCCCCGCTCCCTCCTCCCTGGCCCGGCCGGCGAGACGGCGGCGGAGACGCGACTGAGGCCCGGCGGGCGGGCGGCCGCGGGTAAAGCGCTGGGGCTCCCGGGCCGGGCGGGTGCGTAACTTGGGGACTTGGTGTGTCTGTGTCGGATGGGGCCGGCCATGGCCATCGTCCCGCTGCGGGGTAGTGTGGGTGCGCCCCGAGTTCAAGTGAGCGGCTGGGTGTGTGTGTGGACATCCACGTATGTGTAAATGGATGTGCTCTGCATGTGTGAGTCTGCGTGAAACATGTGCGTGATTATGTGGGGGTGTTGTTTGCCTGCCCAAGTGTGAGTGTAAGCCAGCATGTGTGCATAAATTGTGTGCTGTGTGTATCAGTGTCTAGTTGAGTGTGTGTCTCCAAACATCTGTCTCAGATGTGTCTGAGTGTAACTGTAAATGCCTGTATGTAAGTGGGTCTGGGTGTGTGTCAGGTTTGTGGGACTTGGTGACTTTGTCCCTGGTCTGGTTGTGTGGATGAGTGTACATGTCTGTGTGTGTAAGCCCGGTGTGTGTGTGTGTGTGTGTCTGTGTTTGTCTCTAGGTTGTCTGTGTATTTCTGTGTGTGCACATAGGGCTGGGGAGTGTGTAGTTGTGTCTCCCGGGTATGTGTACTGAGTGTGTGGGGGGGGGGGGTCCTTTGTGGGTCTCTGGTGTCCAATTGTTGGTCTGCAGCTGCGCAGGTGGGGCTGCCCCTGAGTGTGTGTCGCTGCCAGTATGCATTTGTGTGTCTGGGTGTGAGAGCGCACCGCCCACTTCCCCCGAGTTGGTCATCGAGGCCACTCTGTCTCAGAGTGTCTCCAGCCCATCCGGCTCCAGGCCTTTAATTAGCGGCTGGTTAGGGGGACCCACTGGGCTGTGGGTAGGGTGGGGTGGGCGGCCAGCCTTTGTCTGCTGGCCTCACGGGGTCTGCCTGGCCAAATGCGCAGCGCCCGGAGGCAGCTGGCAGCCTGGGCTGGCGAGGCCTCTGCCTGGGCAGCTGAGGTCTTGGCCTCCACAGGGAGGCCCGGCAGCCCTGTCCTGCTAGCTGGCCCAGGAGGTCTGGGTGTGGAGCCACGGGCCCCTCCAGGATCCCGGGGAGGGGATGGAGCCTCTGTTTCCGGGCCTTTTCCGCGGCATTTCCTCCTCCAGCTGCTGGCAGCCTCCCCCAGACTGCCTGCCTCCCTCCTGCCTTTGGGAGGAGGGGCTGGGGGTTTGGCCTGGCCTGGGTACACACACACACACATACAGCCACACACAGCCACCCAGGCACACACAGCCTTACACAGGGTCACATGGGCACACACCGCACACAGTCACAGAACAGTTCCACCCATACACAGTCACGCTCTTGCAGCCACACACACACCACAGAAATCCCCTGCTGACATCTGTTGTCCCAGCCAGGCCCCAGCCCTGGAATCCCCTGTCCCCCAGGCCCACTGACTCTCTAGTGGCCTCACCAACGCCCAGGGCAGGTCACACTTCCCAACCACCCCACAGACTGGGCCACTGTCCCTGGTGTTCTCCCCTGCCTTCCCCTACAGACACCTGTGTGCCCTCCCGCTCCAGGCCCCTATCTCCCATCCCCACTCCCACTTCCTCCACCCACTTATGCTGGACCCATCAGCACTGTCCCCCACATCCCACCTGAACTAGAAGCGCAAAGAGGGTGTGAAGTTGTTGGGAGGAGGGGTTCAGCCTCAGAACAGGGATGAGGATTTGAGGCTGGAGCAGGAAGAGAGGCAAAAAGACAGAGCGGCCAGGATCAGAGCCACAGAGCCACTTAGGGAAGAAGACTCCGCACCACGGGGAAAGGAGGAGGGACAGGAGTGGAGGAGGGTTCCAGCCTCACTTGCAATGAAAATGCTGCCACCTTAGCCTGGGGGAAGGGCCTACGCCAGCGAGGACCAGGGGAGTCCACCAGGAAGGGCTTTGATCCCAGAGCTGGTCCTCTCAGGATGGAATAGGGGAGAGGAGGCAATAGGAAGTGAGAGAGGGGCTGGCAAAAGAGGAGAGGAGGGAGATTAGAGGGGTGGTGTGCTTCGGAAAAAGGAAGGATGAAATCCAAGAGGAGGTTCTCCAGGGCCAGAAAAAAGGGCAGAGTTTTCTCAGTGACCCCTGAACTCCACACCCAGCCCAGCTCCTCTTCACTGCCCTCTCCTTGCCCAGACTCTGAAGAAGAAACAGGCCCAGAGAGGCTGGCGCACAGGGATCTGACACCGTGGCACTAACTGAAGCCCCCAGAGGTAAAAAACAACAACAGCAAACCAAGCAGTAAACCTCAGCCCAGCTGAAGGGAGCAGCTGGGTCAGAGTGCCAGAGAGTGAGCTCCCCATCACTGGAGGAGTCCAAGCAGAAGCGGGAAGCGTTGGCTTCTCAGTCGGTATCTTAGAGAAAACCTGGCTCTATCCCTCTGGAGCTGAACTGCCCTGTTTGGGGATCAGCTCCCAGACTTGGCCAGGCTGCAAAGAAAACTTGACAGTGTGTGATTAAGAGGGAGGAGGGTGGAGACAGAAGGGACAGGAGGGTTTGGCACAGAGTGGTGGCCCAAAGTGGTGTCTGTGTAGGCTGGCCTGGGGCAGAGAGCAGCAGAATCCTGGAGCTCCCAGGAAGAATCTGAAGGGAGAGGAAGCAGGACTGGGTCTAGCTGGAAATGCAAGGTTGAAGAGACATCACGGGGACCCAGACCATGCTGTAAGGGATTCTAGCTCTGCTGGCGCAGTAAATAGTGTTACCTATGGCAGAGCATCCAAAGGCATAGCCCGGGAAATGGGGTGGGGAGGGAGGAGCCAAGCCCTAGCCTCAGGTTTAATCTGGGCCGAAACTTTACATTGACCTGCCTTCAAGAGTATCTGTGCCAGTTTCCCCTCTGGCCTCCTCGTCCCCCGCCCCCCCCCCCCCCCACCCCCATTCAAGCCTTGTGGTCCAAGATCCACAAGCTCCTCCCTGCCTCCAGGCCTTTGATCCTGCTATTCTCTGCCTGGTGCACCATCTCCTGTCTCTTCACATGGTTGGTGTCTACTCATCCTTCGCACCTCTGCTTCTGAGCCTCCTCATTATTTCTTCCAGATAACGTGTCACATCTGAACTCTCTATTTACTTGTCTGTCATCTTTCACACCCAGGAGACTGAGCCCAAAAAGGGAGAGCAGGCATTGTGTCCCTATCATGCTCAGTCATTACCCAGTGAATGGATCCTCCCAGGGTTATTGCAGAAATGAAGTGAAATGGTATGAAATTGCTCAGGCCTGTAGCAGACACATGTAGGTGCTCATCGAGCCAAGAGTGCAGGGAGGATTCGGGGTGGGAACAGGGAGCTACTTGGTAAGGAAATGCATTTGGAATCTTCCAACCAGGGGAAATGCCTTGGGGACCCTCCAGGCTGGGAGTAAGGAGCTGCAGGTCCCCCGTCAGCCCTGTGAGGGGCCTTGACAGTGTCTGCTGAGCGGATCACGCCCCTCCTGACCCAGCTCCTCCCTCCCAGGAGCCCAGTGATGCTGCCCAGGCTGTGAACAGGGAAGGCGGCACTGTGGGGGCTGCCGGCAGCCAAGGCAGGGGAGAGACATGTGGACACGTGGTCTCTATGGCTCCCGCCTGCCAGATCCTCCGCTGGGCCCTCGCCCTGGGGCTGGGCCTCACATTCGAGGTCACACACGCCTTCCGGTCTCAAGGTAGGGGTGGTCCAGAGCCCTCGGTGGGGAGGGAGCAAGAAGCCATGGAGGGATCGGGTGAGACTGGGACTGTGGTTGTCGGGGGAGGAGAGTGGGGAGGCCCTGGGTCAGGAAGTCCCGAGTCTTGCAGCTGGTAACCCAGTAGGGCTAGTATCACCTGCCCTACAGACAAGCAGCCAGGACTCAGGGGTCCTTTCCAGGGCCCACCCCAGGCCTCTGATCCTCACCTACAGATGAGTTCCTGTCCAGCCTGGAGAACTATGAGATCGCCTTCCCCACCCGAGTGGATGACAACGGGGCACTGCTGGCCTTCTCGCCCCCTGCCTCCCGGAGGCAGCGTCGGGGCACAGGGCCTGCAGCAGAGTCCCGTCTCTTCTACAAGGTGGCTGCACCCAGCACCCACTTCCTGCTGAACCTGACCCACAGCTCGCGCCTTCTAGCAGGACATGTCTCTGTGGAGTACTGGACACGGGAGGGCCTGGCTTGGCAGAGGGCTGCCCGGCCCCACTGCCTCTATGCTGGCCACCTGCAGGGCCAGGCTGACAGCTCTCATGTGGCCATCAGCACCTGTGGGGGCCTGGTGAGCAGAGGATTCTGGGAAGCAGGGAGGAAATGCCCATGAGTTTGGGAGTTAAGAAAAACACTTCTAAATATAAGTCAGAGAGGAAATCACAGTGGAAATATTTAAAGCATTTTGAGCTAATCAAAAGAATTAGCTCATTTAAGGTGCAGCTAAAGCAGTGCTTAAAGGAAAATGAATAGCATTAGGTCAGGCTGAAATGTAATCAGCTAAATATCATTCTCAAGAGATTATAAAAGGAATAGCAACCTAAACCCAGGAAGATAAAAGGAACAAAATAAAAAGATATGACCCCAGGGGTCCTGGGGACCAGGAACTGATCCATGCCCTCTGTCCCACTTCCCCCACCCACAGCATGGCCTGATTGTGGCAGATGAGGAAGAATACTTGATTGAGCCTCTACAAAGTGGAACCAAAAGGGGCCAGGGCCCAGAGGAGAGTGGCCCCCATGTGGTGTACAAGCGTTCCTCCCTGCGTCACCCCCACCTGGACACAGCCTGTGGAGTGAGAGGTACATCTGTCTCTGGGGACGGGCAAAGGGGCTGCACAACATCTTTACCGTAAGACAGAGGTAGGCAGCAGTGTCTCTTATCCAGAAGGTCGGCAGGCAGCTACGTGAGGGGAGGATTGGCATCAGTCAGACAGTGGAACAGTGGGGAACAGCCCATCCATCACTGCCATAGTCCAGTGGTCCAGCAGAAGACAGGCAGCTGGATAGCCATACAGGTGCTTGGGTATAAAACCATCTCCAGGATTACTGTCTGGCTAGAAAACTGTGGCTCTCTGATGGCATTGCAGAGCTCTGGGACATTCAATAGTTGTATAACTGGAGAGGCTGGGATTAGGATACTATGGCAGACAGACAACCACAGTCAGTTGTACAAACAGAAAGCTGGATGGTGTCACAGGCTAAGGCACAGTCAGTTGGGCAGTTGGGCCATCAAAAGCAGCTGTTTTGTTCTGTAGCCAGACAGTTGTGCAGTGTGTTGATTAGAAAGCTCCATATTTGGAAGGCCAAGAAAACATACAGTCACACAGTTCCAGCAGTGAGTCCAGCCGCTACACACAGACATGCAGGTGGTGGATTGTCAGGAAGTTGTGTAGTCATAGTTGTCGTGCTGTGCCCGGCAGCTGTTCAGCCAGCCAGTTTTCAGTAGGGTAGCCACATCGTGTAGAACCAGATATCCAATTAATGGAGCATTTCTAGAACCAGACATTGGACAACTGAAATTCCCACTAGCAAAAGAACAAGATATTTGACGGCCCATTGGGCAGGTGGATCAGCATACAGGGAATTGGACCAAAAGAGCAAGCAGCGTAATGACCAGAAATTATCCATCCAGATGAGAAACCGTGGAAGGGGCGGCCATGGTGGCTGCGCACCCTGAAGCCGCCACCCGCCAGGCCCCTGGGCAATGAAACAGAGCGCAGCCAGCTGGGTCTGAAGCGCTCCGTCAGCCGAGAGCGCTACGTGGAGACCCTGGTCGTGGCTGACAAGATGATGGTGGCCTACCACGGGCGCCGAGATGTGGAACAGTACGTGCTAGCCATTATGAACATTGTAAGTGCCTCCCCCTCCCAGGGAATGAAGCCCCAAGAACCTGGAGCCAGCCTCCAGAAGTCAGGAAAAGGGTGTCACCGTCCCACCCCCAACTGCTACCTGAGGCTAGAGAAACAGAATGGAGGGGGGACAGGGTGAGAAAGGAAGACCGCAGAGCACAGCGCCTCGGAGCATGGACTCTGAAGCCAGCCAGCCTGGGCTGAAATCTCAGCTCTGCCACTTTTTAGTTGTATGTCCTTGGACAAATGACTTCACTCTGCCTTGGTTCACTCATATGTAAAATGAGGATCATAATAGTATTCACTTCATAAGACGAAGGTGGATGCAGTGACTAGATAAAGCACTTGGTACACAGTAAGAGTTGCATAGTTGTTTGCTGTATAAAAATCAGCATGCAGCTTGCAGGTACTTGTTGAGGTTACCAGTACACACACGGGCACACATCTGTATGCATGTAGAGTTCTCACTCATACACTTACCTATGAATTCATACAGCTGACCTCGCTGATCCGCATTCAGTAGCCATATTAGATCTCAAGACTCTGGGCCCCTCTAAATCTCAGTTTTCCCCTCTGTAAAATGGGATTGTAATAGTATCTACAACAGAGCATGAGAGTTGGTGGGAGGGAAACCAGATAGAGCAGTTGGCACATAATAGGGCTTGATGAGTGGTGCTCTTGTTTCACTGAAGCAAAAAGGGAAAGAAAAAGTTCAGCAGACAGATGGCTCAATGTTCACATGACAGCGTATCTGATTCCACTACTTCTTCCTCGGTCCTGCCTCTCTCCCTTATTTCCTAACACCTGCTAGAAACTGCTAGGGTTTCTGTGGGTTTCCACTTTGGGGCATTGATATCCTAGGGCTCCAGAATCACTGATGGTGTGACCTGCGTCTTTTGTGCCCTCTCACCCCTGGGCCACAACCTCCTTCCCTCTGACCACTATCTCTAGAGCTTTCTGTCCCCACACTTCCACCTTTTTGTAGTGATGCTCAAATTGGTGTCTTTAGATAGCCACGGAATGAGGCACATCCCTCAGGCCATCTCTGGGCAGAGACTCAAGGAAGCCAGGGGGTTGGCAGGGGATGGATGAAGGGCAAAAAAAAAACTGACTAGCTGAGCAAGGGTGAGTCAGAAAGAAATGTACTGGCAAGCAACCAGTACTTTGCAGGCAGACTTACCAGACTTGAATCCCACTTATGACACCTACCAGCTGTATTTTCTAATCTCTCTGTGCATCAGTTTGCTCATCAGCAAAATGGGAATAATGGTATCTACTCATGCAAAGATATATGGACAGACTTAGCCTGAGGCTGGGCATACAGTAAGAATTTGATAAGGCGAGCTATTGTCATTGTATTTTCATTGTTTGCTACTCTGGGCCCCTCTTAAGACTCCGTTTCTCTTGTTTCTTGGAGGTCAGGTTGCCAAACTTTTCCAAGACTCGAGTCTGGGAAACATCGTTAATATCCTGGTAACACGGCTCATCCTGCTCACAGAGGACCAGGTGCGGGGGGGGGGGGGCGGGGGGGGGGGGGCACACCCCTTTCCCTGCACACCAGTGCCGCCTGCCCTTTCTGGGATGGCTGGCGCCCATGCACCTCACTCTGTCCATCCTCAGCCCACTTTGGAGATCACCCACCATGCCGGGAAGTCACTGGACAGCTTCTGTAAGTGGCAGAAATCCATTGTGAACCATAGCGGCCATGGCAACGCCATTCCGGAGAACGGTGTGGCCAACCATGACACAGCGGTGCTCATCACGCGGTGAGGGTTGGGGAGGCCTCCAAGATGTGGGCCAGGGGAACGGGTAGTTTAGGGGATGGAGAGGCTGGGACTATTCAGCTGCCCCCTTGGGGAGCCAGACATGGGAGGGGCAGCTGGGAGCCTAAGAATCTGGGAAGGCAGGTATTGGGCCATTTGAGTGCTAATGCACTCCTTCACTCATTTCTCAGTCAGTCATGTACCCCATTATCCCCAAGGCAAGCTGCAGCCAGAGCGTGAGGCTTCGGGTGAGAGGCAGGTAGCACTCCCAAGCAGAACTTAACCCCCAGAAACAGGCATGGTGACATCATCGGGGCTTAGGGAGGCAGCCCAGCTTCCTCATCGCCCCCCTCTCCTTCCACAGCTATGACATCTGCATCTACAAGAACAAACCCTGCGGCACACTAGGTACCCATGCCCCTAGGTTCTGGCACCTATGAAGGCAGTGGGCTGGGTGGCCCTGGCCCTGGTGAGGGTGGGGACCTCGCAGGGTGATGGGGCCAACCAGCCCCACCCCACGTGCCCATTTCCCAGGTCTGGCCCCTGTGGGAGGGATGTGTGAGCGCGAGAGAAGTTGCAGCATCAATGAGGATATTGGCCTGGCCACGGCGTTCACCATTGCCCATGAGATCGGACACACGTGAGGCCCGGGGACACAGGAGGGAGGGACAGAAGGGTCCAGCAGGTTCATCGGCACCCAGCAGAGCCAATACTCCTCTCCCCAGGTTTGGCATGAACCACGACGGCGTAGGGAACAGCTGCGGGGCCCGCGGCCAGGACCCAGCGAAGCTCATGGCTGCCCACATTACCATGAAGACCAACCCATTTGTGTGGTCATCCTGCAGCCGCGACTACATCACCAGCTTCCTGGAGTGAGGATGGACCTGCCTTTCCTGCCTATAGTCTCACACTCGTGTTGCGGGGCGGGGGTCCCCTGGATATCAGGGCTGCCTCTGAGAAGGGTTGTGTCGCCTGCAGGGGCTGCTCCCCGGGACCCCACCCAGCCGGACCCCCTGAGCTCTTGGCCTGCAGCCCCCCAGCATGACAGCTGCTTTCCTCTTGCCACAGCTCAGGTCTGGGGCTCTGCCTGAACAACCGGCCCCCCAGACAGGACTTCGTGTACCCAACCGTGGCGCCCGGCCAGGCCTACGATGCCGATGAGCAGTGCCGCTTCCAGCATGGAGTCAAATCGCGTCAGTGTAAATACGGGGTAGAGAGAGCCTTCCTGCTTTCCTTCCTGGGAGGGGAGGGGGTTGCAGGGGTGGGTGACTCTACATGGGCACCCCCACCCCAGGCAGTGGGTCTGGGAGAGTCAGGAAGAGGAGTGAGCCCCATGGGGCCCAGGGGCACAGAGGGGCCTTGGGTTGTACAAATGTCACAATCAGACAAGATTGGGGACAAGAGTGGGATCTCCTGGCTCTCCAGACCCCTGATTGGGAACTGGGCTGGGGAGACTGGGAGGCCACCCTCTGTGCAGCATATCAGGCTGCGGCAGGACTAGAGTCCCAGGAGCACTAACTGGCCATTTTTACCCAAACATTCAGACATGGTGGAAATCGCTTCCCTGGGGAAGAACCATTTTCCCCACTTGGCAAAGAACTGAACAGAGCCTTCCAGAGACACCCTGTCTGCACTCCCCACATCCCCTACCAACCGGTACACCGATCTGCTGGCCCCAGTCCTTGGCTGGACGAGCTCTGAACCTCATTACTACTCCCCAACTCTTTCCTGAAATTTAGACTCAGCTCCCAAAGCCCCAGCTATACATAAAGAAGCCAGCTAGGGTCCTTCTCCCAGCTTCCCCTGGGGAGCTGGAGCCTGCTGGCCTCCTGCTTCAGCCACCAGGGCCACCAGCTCAGCTGGAGTCTGCCCCTCTACTGCCCACCTCCCCTAATTCCCAAAACACGCTCCCCACCTCCTCACAGCCTCGGCCCTAGTAGCCTGACCCAGTCCCAATACTTCACACCCTCCAAACTCAGAAGGTCAGAGTTTGCAAGGCCATGTCCAAGCTAAGGCCATGTTAACCCAAAACAGGGAGTAGGCAGCTGTTAAAATGCCCTCACTTCATTTCAGTGCTAGACAAGGAGGTAAACCCTGGATCAATTTATGTGTAATTGACATTCCTCTCTTGCCCCCACACCCTAACTTGTCTGGTGACTATAGCACCCTCTAATGAGTTCCAATAGAATTCTGAAGCTCCCTTGAGCATCTGCTGTGCCCCAGGTACACTAACAATGATCACGGTTGGCACTTAACTGAGTATTCACTATATGCTAAGTATGTGATATGCATCATCTCATTTAAGCTCCTCATGGTCCTATTGTCCCCACATTACAGAGGAAGACACTGAGGCATGGGGAGAGTGCCTTTCCCAGAGTTGGTATTTAAATCCAGATCTCTAGGACCAAATTTTATAGAGGTGGGGGAGGGGAGGAAGAGCCAGACAGCAAACATGGATCAGTGCGAGCTGTAGGTTAAATTGATTCTCCCTTTTATTTTTCCAAAGAATGTGTTCCTTGCCCTCCTGGCGGAGGGGAGTCGTTGACTACATGTAAATTGGTGACTATGTCTAAGGAGCTGGGCTTACCTAGTGTCTGGTCCAGAGTTAGCTGTGGTCATTGTTACTCGGCAGCAGGGCGTCTGTGCAAGCCCTTTCATATCTGCTCTGTCTCATGCCTCTCAACCTTTTCTGTAGGCAAGGCCCATCCTGTAGATGAGGAAACTGTAGCCCAGAGGGGGCAAATGGGTTGCAAGTGGCGGGGTGGAAGCATCCATATATTCCACAGTGTGTCCTTGTGAGGAGGAGGGAAAGCCGGGCTGGGATAGGCACTCTCTCCAGGAGGCGTCAGAGCACGTGATATTTTTACAAATGGCCAGGATGCGAGCCATGTGAAGCCAGAAGACCAGGCTGAGTTTTTAGCGGAGAAGTATCCTCTGAAGGGGCAAAAGGCAGGGACCCCGGAGGGTGTTTGAGGGAGGTCTCAGGACAACCCTCCAAATTTTTCATGTATGTACAGGTCTCTCACGGAAGCTGACCCAGAAAAGGTCCCTTCCTGTGGCCACTGAGTGGTCCAGTACCACACCTTTGAAGCTTGGAAGGATCCCGTTCTCAGGAGATTACATGTGATTACAGACAGGAGACTGGAGGGTCTCCACGTCACAGGGGCAAGATCCTGGGGCCTGGGGCAGGATGTGAGCGAGAGAGTCTACCTACGATTTGGCCACACCTGAACCCAATGGGGCTTGTCCAGTGATATTAACCTGGACCTGAAGGATTGGAGTGACTTCCTGGGACTGGTATAGGACTTGCTGCTCGGTCCTGGCCCAGCCCAAGCAGGATTCCGAGGAAAGTCCCACACAGATCCAGCCTGGCCTTGTCCTCTCCCAACCCTTCATAGATTAAAATCTTTGAGAACGTCCCCAGTTTAAGTGAAGGGAACAAGGAGAACCACCCACTGGAGAGAAGTGAGAGATGGGGCCCCTGACTTGAGCCACCTCCAGGCCTGATCTTTCTGAACTACTGCTCCTCCGTGGGCTGCTTTGCCCATCCCAGAAAGGAATCCAGAATCCTTCCTCTACATTCCTCAGCAACCCCATGTTTCCTTCTAGAAACTCTGGAGACGCCAGGGACTGAACTGATAAGGGGTTACATCATAGACCCTTCAGTCAAAGGTCTGGGTTGATAACCAGGCTGCCCTTTAGTAGCTGTGTAACCTTCAGCAAGTGACCTGACCTGGCCTTGATTTCCTCGCAGTGGAATTGGGAGAATGATGCCTACGGGAATGTATGCCACACATAGGTGTTCAATAAGTGCAGTGCGTATGTAGGCAGAGAGGAGGGCCCAGGCCATACCCTGCCACAGTATCCAAGAAGATGCCTTGAGACCCAGGGCCCCACTGCCCAGCCGGCAGCGAGCCTGGATCCTCCTGAGGGAGGAGGGCGAGCTTGAGCGGGCATCTCGGCCGCAGGAGGTCTGCAGCGAGCTGTGGTGTCTGAGCAAGAGCAACCGGTGCATCACCAACAGCATCCCGGCCGCAGAGGGCACGCTGTGCCAGACACACACCATCGACAAGGGGGTGAGCGCAGGCCGAGGCCCGCCCCCTGTCCGTGGGCCGCCCCATCCCAAGCCTTGCCTCCAGGGTCACGTGGTCTCTGGCCACGCCTGCTTCCTGCCGGTCCCGCCCCTAACCTGGGTCCACACCCCCACACCGTCTCCAGCCCCGCCCGCACCATTGTCCCAGTGCTAGCTTCACGCCCCTTGAACATTGCGTCGGGCTCCCTGGCCACGCCCTTATGCCATCTGTTTGCACCCTGGTCCTCGAGCCCCACCTCGGTCCCACTTCAGCCCCATTCCAGGGGAGCTGAGGCCTCTGGCTGGGTGGGAGGGGAGCACAAATCCCCTGAGGGTTTCTGAGCTGGACTCACCCCTCCCACAGTGGTGCTACAAGCGGGTGTGCGTCCCCTTCGGGTCACGACCTGAGGGCGTGGATGGGGCTTGGGGCCCGTGGACCCCGTGGGGAGACTGCAGCCGGACTTGCGGCGGTGGCGTGTCCTCCTCCAGCCGTCACTGCGACAGCCCCAGGTCAGTCCTCAGGACCCCCTACGAGGAAATGGGGGGCCGCCCCTGCTTCCCTGCCCCATCCTCTCCTGCTCTCCCACCCTTTGCAGGCCAACCATCGGGGGCAAGTACTGCCTGGGCGAGAGACGGCGGCATCGCTCTTGCAACACTGATGTGAGTTCCCCCAGTCCCGTTCCTCAGAGGAAAAAAGTCATAAATCAATTTCCAAGGAGCCGCTGCAGGCCTTCCGCCTTCCCTGCCCCTCGACACATGCCCCGTCCCACCCAGGCCCAGTTACCCCCTGGCGCCTCCCGGGGGATCTGGCTCCTTCCGATTCTTTTTTTTTTTTAATATATATTTTTATTGATTTCAGAGAGGAAGGGAGAGAGAAATAGAAACATCAATGGTGAGAGAGAATCATTGATTGGCTGCCTCCTGCCCTTGACCAGAATCAAGCCAGGGACCATTCAGTCCACAGGCTGAAGCGCTATCCACTGCGCCAAGCCAGCTAGGGCTCTTTTATATATAAAAGAGAGAGAGAGAGAAACATCAATGATGAGAGAGAATCGTTGATCGGCTGCCTCCTGCACACCCCTACTGGACATCCAGCTGGCAACCCCGGCATGTGCCCTGACCAGGAATCCAACCTCAACCTCCTGGTTATAGGTCAATGCTCAACCACTGAGCCACACCGGCCGGGCTCCTTCCAATTCTTGCAGAGATGAGCCTTCCACACCCACTCCCTGCATGGCCCAGTCTCCCCAGCGCCCTGCCCCAGAGCTGTCTCTGGATTCTCTGGCACCAGCCCAGTAGCCCTCTTCTGACCAGGGCAGTGCCTCCTGCCTAAAACTCCCGCCTCGCCTGCATCACCAAGCCCTGCACTCCCAGCCCCTCCTAGGCTGCACTCCTTTTCTCCGCTTCTCTGCTGCCCCTTTTTAATGCTGGGATCCCCCTGGCTCGTCCTGGAGTAAACACATCTCGTGTGCACACACCCAATAAACACAAGACAGCGTGGAGTGCTAGGAGGGTGGAGAGCTACTGATGAGGGGTAGGCTCCTGTCTCTGAGGGGTCCACATGCCCCTCACACTCACAAAGGTGGGCACCTTCCCCAATTTGCCTTGCTCCTTTATAGGTCTGCTCTCTCAAGAAAGGCCCCAGGTCTGAAACTAGAAACCTAGGCATCATCCCCAGCTTGCATCTGACATCTAATGAGTCACCTAGTCCCTTTCAAATGCACCTGTCCCTCCAGCCCCACTGCCTGGACCTAGCCCTAGCTACCATCCAACCCTTCACAGCCTCCTCGCTGGCCTCCTGACCTCCCTGCCTCCAGCCTCACTCCTCCAACTCATCTCTGCTCTGCGCATTAGTTCTTCGCCCTAGGCCTCTGCCCTAACTCCATCCCTGGACACCTGGCCTCCCTCCCTCTCCCATCTCGTGCCCCCAGGACTGTCCCCCTGGCTCCCAGGACTTTAGGGAAATGCAGTGCTCTGAATTTGACAGCGTCCCCTTCCGTGGAAAATTCTACACGTGGAAAACATACCGAGGAGGTGAGTCAGGGGCTGAGGAAACCGTGCGAGCATCCAACAGCAGGTGGATACAGCATCTTGGGGTCTGCCCTGAGCCCTCCCCTCACTCAAGGAGCCAGAATGCCAGACTGAATGCTGGGAACCCCCATTCCATCTACCTAGCCTGCCTAGTCTTCATGGATCTGGGGTCTGTCCCTCTTGGCCTCACCTCCCCCAGGGAGCAAGCAGGGAGCCCCAGGGCCTCCTGGTCCTTGGTCTGATGGGACCATGCCCCCCAGGGGGCGTGAAGGCCTGCTCGCTCACCTGCCTAGCAGAAGGTTTCAACTTCTACACGGAGAGGGCAGCAGCCGTGGTGGACGGGACACCTTGCCGCCCAGACACGGTGGACATTTGTGTCAGCGGCGAGTGCAAGGTGGAAGGGACTTCCAGAGAGGGAAGGGATGGGGACGGAGGAATGGGCACCTCGCTGACACCCCCACCACCACTGCCCTCCCCAGCATGTGGGCTGCGACCGAGTCCTGGGCTCCGACCTGCGGGAGGACAAGTGCCGAGTGTGTGGGGGTGATGGCAGTGCCTGCGAAACCATTGAGGGGGTCTTCAGCCCGGCCTTGCCTGGGGCTGGTAAGATACCACTACTTCCTTGACACACTCCCTCCTGGGCTGGGGGCGTGGCTGGCCCCACCACACTAGTCAAGATTAGCAAATTCTCAGACCCAGGGACCCAGTGGAGTGTTGAGACCCCAAGAAGTCTTGAGGACCCAGCAATGCCCCAGATCAGGGTCAGGGACTGGCTTGGGCTCTGGAGCCAAAATCTTGGCAATTAAAATATCCAAGGGGGTGGGGACCTAAATCTCTCCCCTGTTCCATCCAGGGGGCCTCCTGCCCAAGTGTGGTTCAGGAGCTAGTGCAGAGGTCGGGCAGTTAAACCAGGACTTGGGACACATGTGGGCAGAGACAGGGGTCCTTAGGGCCCATAAGCCTTGCAACCCCTACTCTGAGTGCTAAGACCACCATGTCACCTGTGTGGGTTGGGGCCTCCACAGTGGCCTCTTCTCTACCCAGGCTTATACCTGCTGTTTATTGGGGTAGGGGGTGGAGGGCGGGGCAGATCCGGCCTTGTTGGTGGTTAGAAAGGCAGGTTCAAATCCCAGCCCAGCTACCTCCTGTCAAACCTGGGCAAGTAGCTTTGCTTTTGGGGGGGTTTTTTTGTGGGTTTTTTTTTTTAGCTTTGCTTCTTTGAGCCTCAGTATTGTTACATGTAAAATGGACATGATGACACATCTACTGCTTAGGGCTGGAGCTGGGGGTGCAGTGTGATGTCCCTGGAAGCACTTAGCACAGTAATGGCTAGCTGCTGTCGTCCAGGGCTGAAGGCAGGCAGGTGTGGGGGGCGGACCGAGTAGGTGACACCTCGTTCCCTGTCCAGGGTACGAGGAAGTCGTCTGGATCCCCAAAGGCTCCATCCACATTTTCATCCAGGACCTGAACCTCTCCCTCAGCCACTTGGGTGAGATGGCGGTGAGGGGATGAGGACTGGGGGTAAACTTGGCTGGAATTCTGACTCCTACACTATCCCCCAGCCCTGAAGGGGGGCCAGGAGTCCCTGCTGCTGGAGGGGATGCCCACGACCCCTCAGCCCCACCGCCTGTCCCTGGCTGGGACCACCTTTCAGCTGCGACCTGGGCCAAATCAGACACAGAGTCTAGAAGCCCTGGGACCCATCAATGCTTCTCTCATCATCATGGTAATGGGGGGGGGGGGGGGGGCAAGGTGCATGAGGACATGGCACCCTTGTGGGGACTCCAAGCTTGACTTCTTTCTGATGCACCCTCCACCCCAGGTGCTGGCCAGGACAGAGCTGCCTGCCCTTCGCTACCGATTCAACGCCCCCATCATCCGTGATGCACTGCCCCCCTACTCCTGGCACTACTCACCTTGGACCAAGTGCTCTGCCCAATGTGCCGGTGGTGAGGGCAGGGGTGGGGCCCGGGGGGCACTAGTCACCTGACCCTCTGGATGGGGCAGGGCTGAGCGGGCCTCTCACCTGCCCCCAGGCAGCCAGGTGCAGGCCGTGGAATGCCGCAACAAGCTGGACAGCTCAGCCGTGGCCCCCCACCACTGCAGCGCCCAGAGCAAGCTTCCCAAGAGGCAGCGGGCCTGCAACACCGAGCCCTGCCCACCCGAGTGAGTACCTGCGGGTGACAGTGCTGCTGAGATCAGAGAAGCACGTGGTCCCGGGATTGAGGTGACCGCTCCCCAAGGTAGAGCCAGGGCTCTCCTTGGGTCGGAGTGGGTGCTCCCCAGCCAAGTGCTTTTCTCTCGGGTGCTGTGCCGCCCTGCCCCAGGTCGGGGCTTGGGCTGCTGTTTCCAGAAGGAGGCTGGTTGCTGGGGAGGAGGCTGAGCCGGTGCGGGGGCAGGTGCCCGGCCTGCACTGTCAGCCCCCTGTCCCCACAGCTGGGTTGTGGGGAACTGGTCGCGCTGCAGCCGCAGCTGTGATGCCGGCGTGCGCAGCCGCTCGGTGGTGTGTCTGCGCCGCGTGTCCGCCGCGGAGGAGAAGATACTGGACGACAACTCCTGCCCGCAGCCGCGCCCGCCCGTCCTGGAGGCCTGCCATGGCCCCACCTGTCCGCCGGAGTGGGCCGCCCTGGACTGGTCGGAGGTCAGCCGCCCCTTCCCACTTCGCCGACCCACTCGCTGTGCAGCATGGGGCAGGGCCTGGGTGCCGGGTGCCCCCTGAGGTACCTCTGTAGTCACAAGTCCCTCCCGCCAGCCCTAGCGGACCCCCCTCGACTGGTCCGAGATGAGCCGGCCTCCTCACCATCCAGGGACCGGCAGCACCTCTCGGCTCCCGGTGCGGCGGGGAAGGGCGGGGTGGCCGCCTACTAAGCATGAAACGCCCTCCAATGCAGTGCACCCCCAGCTGCGGGCCAGGCCTCCGCCACCGCGTAGTCCTTTGCAAGAGCGCAGACCACCGTGCCACGCTGCCCGCCGCGCACTGCCCGCCCGCAGCCAAGCCGCCAGCCACCATGCGCTGCAACTTGCGCCGCTGTCCCCCTGCCCGCTGGGTGGCAGGGGAGTGGGGCGAGGTAGGTGGCCACCCTGGGGGATGGAGGCCAGGACAGGGGCGGCTGGGTGGCGGCTCATCCGAGGTGCCCCACAGTGCTCCGTGCAGTGCGGCCTCGGACAGCAACAGCGCGCCGTGCGCTGCTCCAGCCACACAGGCCAGCCGTCGCGCGAGTGTGCGGAGGCCCTGCGCCCCCCAGCCACGCAGCAGTGCGAGGCCAAGTGCGACAGCGCGCCCCCCGGGGACAGCCCGGAAGGTATGTGGGCAGGAGGCCCAGGGGTGCCGGGAGGGCCCCGTCCAGAGGAAGCCACTGGAGAGTGTGGGGTTGACCATTGGCCAGAGACCTTCCCCGACCGCTGAACGCCTTTTCATCTCCCAGGCCAGCCGGCACCATCCCCTCGCCACAGACATGTATTCAGTGCCACTGTGTGCCCAGCGTTTTAGGCACCTGATCCTTTTGGAGCCCAAACTGGGGTTACTCCCCCAGCCACCTCCATAACCTGCGACTTATTCATCTCCACTGATAATGCATTATTTGCCTAATATTCTTTCTTTAAATCAGAGTTTCTTAACCTCAGGTACTATTGACGTGTTGGGCCACATGATTCTTTGTCATGGGTCTGACCTGTGCATTGTGGGATATTTAGCAGCATCCCTGATCTCTACCTGCCTGATGCCAATAGGACCCCTCCCCCCAGTGGTGATAACCAAAACTGTCTCCAGACATCGCCAGGAGGGTGAAGTCACATCCCCTTGAGAACCACTTCTTTCAATATTCCCTTTTTTTTCCTATCAAAGTAAAAATTTTTGTACTTATTCCTGGTACAGGAACCAAACTGCCTGAGTTCACCTTCCACCTCTTGCCTTCCTTTCTCATCTGTGAGGGAGTGAAAAATATATTCACTTGAGAGGATGCTGCATTAGAGGGGTGGCCTGGAATAATCCACGTAGAGCCCAGAGGCTCCGAGACCTGATTCCCAACCCCCTCCCGCCCTCTGCAGAGTGCAAGGATGTGAACAAGGTCGCCTACTGCCCCCTAGTGCTCAAATTTCAGTTCTGCAGCCGAGCCTACTTCCGCCAGATGTGCTGCAAAACCTGCCATGGCCGCTAGGGGACAAGCAGCCCCTGAGCCACAGCTGAGCGCCAGCTTGGGGGTGGAGGGGACCGGCTGCAGCTGGCCAGTCTGAAGGAGCCCGCCAGGGCAGGAGCTGGGAGTGAAGGGTGAGATGAAGCGGAAATTATTTATTGGAAACCCATGCAGGGCCCTGGCTGGGAGATGGAGAGGGGCTGGCCATCCCCAGGGCCCCTCCTCAGCTCCTTTCCCAGTTCACAGTGAGACCCCCTCCGGGTGGGTTGAGAAGGGAACGACTGTTTGACTTAGCGCTCTTTCCACCCACCCCTAGGGAGCCCCCTAAAATCCCCCACCTTTGGTTGGAATACATACTGTGAAGAGTGGGGGTGGGGGAGGGGGTCAGCCAGTGCCCTGATCCCCAACACTGCCCTTTCCCTCCACTCTGGGCTGGAGGGGGTCTCTGTCCACCATGGGGAAAGGGAATTAGCACGACTTCCTAGCACCCTCCCCTTGACAACACCAGCTACAGGGGTGGGTAAGAGGTGGGAAGATCCACCCAACCTCTGCCCGGTTGCTCACCCCCATCATGGTGCTACAGGCCCTGCCCTGGGGCCCGCACACCCCTTGCCAGGAAGTGCTACATCAATAAAGTTCTGTCTTGTGTAGATTTGTGCACCTGGTGTGTGTGTGTCCCTGACCCAGACTGCAAGCAGCCCGGCAGCCTGGAAGGGGGCTTTTGCCAACACAAACTAGAGCCCAGTGATCTTAGGGCAAATGTATGGCTTCTTGCAGAGTCTCTCACAGTCTCGGGGTCTGACACCTGCGAACCCAGCCACCAACACTCCTGGTCACTGTGAAAGCTCCAGCCACACCTGCCTTTGCTTGAGCTGTTTCCTCGGCCAGGTGTGCCTTCCCCTTCCCTCTCCATCTGGTTAGCTCCAACTTACCTGCCCTCAGCACAAGGTTGCCTTCCCTTATGGCCAACAGAGTGGAGGTCCTCCTGCCTAGTATTCACCCTTAATGCCTGGAGGCATCTGCTGAGGTTTGCAGGTGCCAAACCGATCCCGCGAGCAAAGGTGCACAAGCAACTCAGCGAGAAAAGGGTGCCTCCTCATATGTGGCCACAAGGGGAAGACACACCTTGGCAACCTCTAAGGATGCTGTGCAACCCTGGGCCACAGGCATTCACCCCCCCCCCCCCGCCCCGCCCCCCGCCGCTGGGCTTTCCCAGCAGTGAGGCTGCTGCCTCCACCGCCTCCTTGCTGTGTGGCATGGGGAGGTGATGACCTCTCAGAACTGCCATTTCCCCAGTTGTCTAGAGGAGACCAGTATGTGGCCTGCTGATTTCCCAAAGATCAGGACATGGGCACACATTTTATGCATCCAGTTTCTGCCAGATGCTGCTGGAGAGGCCTGCATCCCCGTTTTATGA
The DNA here is from genome assembly GCF_028538775.1 of Myotis yumanensis. Taxonomy (NCBI): domain Eukaryota; kingdom Metazoa; phylum Chordata; class Mammalia; order Chiroptera; family Vespertilionidae; genus Myotis; species Myotis yumanensis. The sequence continues at coordinate 98,360,620 of NW_027223756.1, forward strand.
TGAGAAAATAGGGGGACCCCAGAAGTAGCAGAGCTAGGGTTTGTTAACTCCAGATCTGACCTCTAAAGTTGGACCTTCCAAGTGCACCTGGCTCCTGGTACCTGCCACTCCCGTTGCCCTTCCCCTGGCACATGGGCACGTGCAAAACTGTCATAAAGGACCATCTGAGGCCGCTCTGGAAGCAGGTGTTCATTCAGGATGTCCAGAGAAGACCGGTGTCGGAAGCAGTTTTGACTGACCTGTGTGCTCCTTCCTGCAACCCCTGTCCCCAAGGAGTTGGAGAAGGGGCTTTCTGGGGTCTGGCAGCTGCTTCCACCAACCCTTGACCTCTCCCTTCTGGCTCAGAGCCCCAAACAGCCAGCTCTCAGCCCTGCCAGCTGCTGGAGCTCTCTCCCCGCCCCCCGGGCCTAGCTTCCCTCCCCAGTAGCCACAGCCCCTCCCGCCAAAGGAAGTGAAAGGGGGGGGCTGTTGTAAGAGGAACTAGGGCTGGGAGCCTGGTGAAGGAGATGCAGGGCCATGCCTGAACCACCCCCCGGAACCCCCTGAGCCTGCACCCCTACCACAACCCACTCAAGCACCGCCTGGAACCCAGATACCACCCCCACCATGGTAAGTCCTTCAAGGAGGTGGGCCCTGAAGTGCAGGGGTTGGGGGTCCCAATCAGGTGGAGGTGCCCTGGAAGCCACCATCAGAAAGTACAGCCATGTGAATGGGACACAGCAGGCCCTTTAGGGGGTCCCTCCATGCAGCTCATGTGCTCCCAGCATCCCTTACCAGGACCAAACTCCCATCTAATGGTGGACAGGATGCCAGAATAATGATGGGGGGGGGGGCAAGAAATGGAGGATTGAAGGTGGCCCTGAGGGATCCAGTGTCTGCAAGGACAGGGACATACCCACTTCTTCGGGCTTAGGAAACCTGGTTTCCAACTCAGCTTGGTGCCTTATCTCCCCGTATGGTCCTGGGAAAGTCGATTCCCCTCTCTGGGCCTTAGTTCCCACATAGGCCATATTTGGAAGTCGATTGAGAACCTCTCAGTTGGAACTTCAGAGGGTCTGTGGGTTCAGCCGCTCTGAGTCCACACCAGGGGGAAGCTGTGTTAAATGGGTGGTGGGGTACAGTGTAGTGACAGCATGCCCGGTGGTGACGGGTGGGCTGGCTGTAGCAATCCCAGAAGCAGATGTGAGATACAGCGTATCTGCACCACCACTGGTACCCTTCCATGTGAGGATGGCAAGGAAGGCACTGCAGGCAAAGGCGTCCTGCCTGTGAGGGTGAGGTCTAATAGTGACTGTGGAGAGTCTGTCACAGTCATGGGTTTAAAGCCAACGGCATCAAGCATACACATTAAGAGAGAGCCTGAGCTGGTGGTAAAGTCACCCCCACAGCTCCATGCATATGCAACCACTTCAACTTTCATTTTTTGTCATCCTGTCAATGAGGGCGTGGGGTTGGAACAGTCACAGAGCCAGTGGTGACAACTGCAGGACTTCTGGCAGCTGCAGCAAGCAGCTGGACAAGGTGGAGGCAGGGAGGTAGACCAAGAGGCAGCATCTGTGTTAGTCTGAGAGGACATCTTACTTCAGAAAGCTGATGACAAGTTGGGCATCTTTGGCCAAAGATCCACCTGGGTAATTTACAACTAAGCCATCAGCTAGAGCTCTGGGCTTGGGACAGAAACTCTTCCTCGGGAGCTTAGATGGGCAGGCTTTGATCAAAAGAACACAGGAAATTATCTGCTACTTGAGAGAAAAGCAGCCCCTCCCAAGGAAGCTGTGTGGAAAATGCTTAGTCAATGTTTGCTTGGTAATGAGTCTGGGAAGGGAGAGACTCACCCCAGAGGACCACAGCAGGAAAAAAGAGTGGGACCCATCCATGAGGCCAATACCTCTGACATCTGCCCGGAGGTGCAGGGAGTGTTGAAAGGTTCAGTGAAACAATGTTCATAGCTTATTCATGGCTGGAGTTAGTGATCACAGTGTGTGGAGGTGACTCATTCTTAGTGGCTGAGGAGGAGTTTCTGTTGAAAGGTAACTGCTGAGCTGTTGGGTTGTTGGTGCCATTGGTTGTGATGATGTTGCTCTTGGTTGTTGCACGTTGGTGGTCACAATGGTTCTCGTGGGTGGGTTGGCAGTGGTGATGGTTGTTTTCGGTGCCAGCTGGTGATGTACATTGATGGATGGTGGTTGGTTGCTTTGATCCAGGGGGTAGATCCATGGAATAATGGCAGTTTGTGGTCACTGCTATTCAGAGTTGGGTGACTGAAGATGATGTTTGTTTGCTGTTGGTAGTTCATTTTTCATTTTGGTGACAACATCAGCAGTGGTGGTGATGTACTGCTGGTTTTTTGAAAGGGGTATTGTTGATTGCTGCTTCAGTGGTAGTTGGCTGTGTGGTTGCTGATGGCTCGTATTGTGATCTTGATGGTGGTAAGTTATTACGGGTTGCTGGTGCTAGTGAGGACAGGTGGGTGGTGGTAGGGACATTGGTAGCAGAACCCATCGTCATTTCATTTGATGTTGGTTGATGGTACTGCCGTTGGGGTTATCAGCAGTTTGTTTGACTTTGGTGGTGGTGGTGGGGTGGGGTAAAAGATGCAATTTGTTGTCTTGGGTGGTGATGGTGGAGACGTGAGGGTAATAGTGGTTGTTTTTAAAGTACAGACATGAAATAGAGAGACCAGTGAGGCTGCTTGATCCAGGGGCAGTAGCCATGTAAAGGCTGGGAGCCGAGAGAATTAGGAGGAAGTACTCTGGAAGGACAAGGGTTCCCACATGTTGGAGAATGGCCTCTGGCTAGGATAAAAGGAAACTGAAGTCTCTCCTCAAAAGGAGGGGGAGACCCTAGGAACCTTTGGAGGAGAGAGTGTTGTTTGCACAATATAAGAACACAGGGTGTGACCCCAGAACCCCACTGAGTTGGGGAGGGCAGGACACCAAGGCACCAGGGGGCACAGTAGGGGCCAAGGCAGGGCCAGGGCTGGGGCTGTCTCAGCAGCCACAAGCAGCTTCACACCTCCTCCTGGTTGGCAACCACAGCTTGCAGGACCCCAGCAAGGAAGGAAGTGGCTGTTTTGTTGCTCTCTCCAGTCTGGGGCTCTGCTCATCACCACCCAGGGAAGCCAGAGCAGTTGGGGCAATTGCAAAAGCTCTCTCATCCAGCCCTTCCTTCTGGCCCTGTGCCCTGTGCCTGTGGGACTGGCCAACTTAAGGAGCTGCTGCTGTTGTTGGCAATGGTGAGGAAAGCCATCAGCAACCACACATAGCCAGCTACCATTGAAGCAGCAGTCAACAATACCCCTTTCAAAAACCATTTCCTCTTCACATACTTTGCCTCATTGAATCTGCACAACTGCCCTGGAAGGTCTATGGCCCTCAAAGGTCCCATTTTCCAAGTGAGGAAACTGAGGCCGGGGGGTTAGGCAAGCTGTCGTATAACCCAAAGTGCAGTGGGTTTCAACTCAGTGACTCCCAAGGTCACATTTTTAACAACCACCTTGACCTACAACCTCCTCCTATAAACCAGGGGGGTGTGCAGACCCCACATGCCCCAGGCTGCCCATCTCTACCTCATTTGGACCTGGACTCTGTTCCAGTGAAACTAGGATCCTGGTGTCCCACACATACCCAAGGCCTTCCTGGCCCCTGGCTCCTGTGCCACCACCTATTCTGCCTGGGAAGTTGATGTTGCACGAACTGCCTTCTATAGGAAGCCCTTACTGATCGCCCCATCTCTCCTTATTACCAACTGATGTGCACCCACAGTCTCCCTTAGGCAACTCACTTCACCCACTCGGGATACACTGAGTTCCCCGAGGCTTGGTGCCACCCACCTATCGCACAGCAGGGGCTCAGGAAGTGTGTTTACTAAAGGACTCCTATGCCATCACCTTGGTCATAAACAGCTACCCTCCTCTGGTCATAAACAGCCCCACCCCGTGCCCTCTGCCTTCGGTTGGGGAGACCTCTCTGAAGAGCTGAAGTAAGAAGCCACCTTCCCCTTCCCACCCAGCCACCTCGAGCCCCTGACTGTCTTTCACAAGAACCCCAGCAGGTTGAGTCATATTTAGCTTGTGGTCAACTGTGACCACAATCTCTTCATTGCACCCCACATTCCAAGGAAGAAACTCAGGAACAAACAGTTCAACTTGAACCATGGAGACTTGAGGACCACAGAGAGAGGGATAGCCATGACACAGGGCCAGGGGCAGTCTCATTCTTATGGTACTTCATTCATTCAACAAGCATATTTTGACCAGCTCCTATATCTGTTGTCAAAGACTGATCATTTCCACTCAATGCTCTTGAAGCTGCCAGCTGCCCTTCCTGAGGCACCCCAACACATCTGTTCTCTGTGTTAGCTCATTTACTCCTCTCATAAACCCCATGCAGGAAGTGTATCATGGAATTCATTTTACCAATGAGGAAACTGAGGCTTAGAGAAGTAAAGTGGCTTCCTGGGGTCACATAGTCAGTCGACTGCCAGGCCAGGCCTCACACCCAACTGGCCCCATGCCAACAGTCCTGAGTGTCCTCCCACACACTGTACCCACTTGAGCAAAACCCTCTCTTCATCTACTGCTAACAACCCATAGATTTTGAGATTACATGGAGTGAGGAGTGGATCTGGGGGTCCAGGTTCCTGGGGTGGGACATAGGGAGAGATGGCAAGGGCTAAAAGAGGCAGGTGGGGAAGTGGGGAGGGACAGGAAGAGGAACCAAGTCGTCAGAGCCGGGAAAGCCAGCCAGACACAACCAGCCTTGTGGACTCTGACCTCAGAGAAAGGAAGTGGCTCTGAGTGTCATCTCTGCCTGAGGGGCCCAGGAGCACGGAGCCTGGGCTGACCCCAAAGGGGAAACCCTGGACAGGACCATTCTTGTCCCTGCCCCATCTTCATCTGACCCAAAGCGCCAACCCTAGCCACCTCTGACCCAGACTAGGCTAAGGGACGAACAGCCTTGAGCATCTCATCCAGATCCTCCCTTCCTGCTATATGACCTTGGGGAGGGCACCTAACCTCTCTCTGCTACAGTTTTCTCCTCTGCAAAGAGGACCTAATCATAGTACTGACCTCAGCATATGTTGAGAGAATTAAATGAGGTAATTCACGGGAAAAGCTTAGACCAGAGTCTAGCACAGAATAAGTGCTCCATAGGTTTTTAACTATTGTTGCTATTCTTTTTTTTAAATACATTTTTATTAATTTCAGAGAGGATGGGAGGGGGAGAGAGAGATAGAAACATCAATGATGTGAGAGAATCATTGATCAGCTGCCTCTTGCAGGCCCTACACTGGGAATTGGGCCCACAACCCGAGCATGTGCCCTGACTGAGATTCAAACAGTGACCTCCTGGTTCATAGGTCAATCTCAACCGCTGAGCCACGCCAGCCGGGCTATTGCTATTCTTGTAGTCAGTTACCACCCAAGATCCCTCTGAGAGAGAATCCACTTCCTGTTCCCCCCATAGTCCCCACCCATCCACACCCCTACCCGCTGCCACTCCTGCCCCACCAGGACCAACACACTCTGGTTTCCCCATCTTGCAAACAGGAAACATGTTCCCCTGACCCCATCTCTCCTCACAACCTCTCTTCCTCTTCCCCTTCTCAGCCAGGCTGTCCCAAAGCACCCTTGATCCCTTTCTACAGCTCCTGACCTCCCATCTGAATTCTGACCCTGAGGTCACCATCGCTCTCCATGGGGTCCCTCTGTCTCTAGTGAGCAAGAATGCTTTAGTAGCCGAAACCGGTTTGGCTCAGTGGATAGAGCGTCGGCCTGCGGACTGAAAGGTCCCAGGTTCGATTCCGGTCAAGGGCATGTACCTGGGTTGCGGGCACATCCCCAGTAGGAGATGTGCAGGAGGCAGCTGATCGATGTTTCTCTCTCATCGATGTTTCTGACTCTCTATCTCTCTCCCTTCCTCTCTGTAAAAAATCAATAAAATATATTTAAAAAAAAAAAAAAAAAAAAAAAAAAAAAAAAAAAAGAATGCTTTAGTAGCTTGGGGTGCAATCAATGGCTCCCGGCTTCTCCCAGCCAGCCCTTGTCACCCGAGTCCTGACAGGCTCCTTGAAGCCCTGAAATAAAATTCACAGTGAAACATACCAAGTACCATTGTTTCAAAAATAATTAACCAGTTAACTGCCATGATATTTTGAATTTAATTAAAAAGGTCCACCACTTGCGTCTATAGACGCTTATGGCGTACAAATGGAGGAGAACGTCATTTATAATGAAACGTGTGCATAAATATGAAAGTGCTCACGCCAGGGGACAACAAAGCTCACTGGGGCCACCAGGTGCTCCACCTGGACACGGGCGTGTCTCAATGTGCTGACAGCCCCACCACGAGCAGCATGAGCTTCCAAATGCTGAACAATTCTCAGTAAAGTCCGAACAAATTCTGAAAAAATTCACCTGAACAAAATAAAATCTGGGGGGAGGGGGATCCTGAAAAATGCAATAGGTATCAAACCATGTAAAAATATAGAGATTTTCTGTTTATAGATAAAATCAAATTTGGTCCTAGGTTTCAATAATTGATTATAAACAGGTTTGTCAGTTATATGAGCACCTGCTGGGTGGGGCGGGGGTTGGGGGGACTACAGGCAGGATGATTATTTGAATGTAAATCTGGCACCTGTGGCCCCTTAAAATGCCAGACACGTCTCCATCCCTGTGACAACTAAAAATGCTCCCATGGTTCATAAAATGTCTCCAGAGGCAATATGGCCCTGCTGAGAACTCTCCCAGCCACAGACATTCAAGTCCAAATTCCTTTGCTTGGCATTAAAGGCTCTTCAGGGCCTTGCTCCCCTCCATTCATTCATGCACGCCCTCATTTCTTCACAAATTCATTCAAATAAGCCCTGATGCCTTGTTGAGCCAGGCATGGCATGAGCCCCTCAGCTCAGGAGCTCACACACCAGAAGATCAGGTTCGTGTGTGGGATGTCCAAACGTGTATGAGGCTACGGTGAGGGAAGCCCAGTGGGCTGTGGGCTCCAGAGGGAGCACCTGTCCTGAGCTGGGTTCAGAGAGGTCTTCTTGGAGCAGGCATCCCCTGAGCCAAATCTTAAAGGATGATTGGCATTCACCCGACAGGAAGAGTGTCTGAGCAGAGGGCTCAGCATCTGCAAAGGCTTAGAGGCAACTCAGTAAAGAACTGAAAGAGTTCCTCCTGAAGGCCTGAATTACTAGCACATAGTAGGTGCTCAAGAATGCTTTGTAGAATGGATGAACGGGGTGGTGATGGGAAGCCACAGACAGGAGAAAAACCAGAGAGAAGAGATCAGATTTGCCATATGAGAAACCCACTCTGGCTACTCAGACTGGAAGCAGGTTGAGGAGTTCGAGCCCTGACCCCCACACTCCCTCCTCAGTGGTCCGTCCCAGCCTCAGTCACACATCTGCACCTTTGCCTGGGTGGTTCACTCTGCCTGGTACACCCTCTTCCTGCTCATGATCAAAACCCTTCTCAACTCTCAAGTCCCAGCCCAGACACCCTGTGGGTCCTAGACTGGACCTGGACTCAAACCCCACACCCTTGGAAACAATTTAGCTGTGTCCTGAGTCAAGTGCCAAGCCACTCGCTCCCCGCGCCTCCATTCCCTCGCCACCTACACCCACTGAGTTGCTATAAAATTGCTGGTAATATTGGTGACAGCCCTGCCCAGAGTCAGGCACATCGTAGGTGCTTAGTGAATGTTAACTCTGTCATGTGCCCCTCTGCCCCGGCCCATCCTCACGGCCACTCAGGCTGGGGAAGAGCATCAGCCCCACTTCACTCTCCAGAGCAGTTCATCCTCACATCAACCCTTGGGAGTGAGCCGTTTCTCCCATTTTATAGGTGAGGCCACAGAGGCTCACAGCGCCGTTAGGCCACCCAGCCAGGACCAGAACGTAGATCTGCCCACACGAAAAGCTGGACATGTTTAATGTCTGTGGGCATTCCCTGACAAACTCCTCTCTGGCTGTTAGTGTGTCCAGATTCTGAACATGCACCTCCCCCTGCTCAGGAACTTCCTGTGGCTCCCTAGTGCCTCCAGGAGAGGCTGGCTTCTCATTCTTCACCTCTGCCCTATGGTTGTCCACTCTGACCCTCCTGCTTGACCCCTGCCAGAGTGCCCTCTGCCCGCCATGCCTGTTTCCATTCCCTGGAATCTGTCCGGCAAATGCTGGTCATCTTTGAAGACCTGACCTTGCTTCTCAGCATCCTTTGCTCTTGCGGTCTTCCTCTGAAATTGGGTTTCTTTCTTGGTCTCATCCCTTGTATATTCAATAGGGCCTCCTTGCTGGGGCTGAGAAAGGACTCAGTCCCAGTTTCAGCCCTCCAGGAGCCCTGGTCTGGGAGAGGGGCTTCAGGAGGAGGGACATGTTACCGGAGCACGAGTGTACCCGACAGGGGAGCACCGTGCCAGCTTCGCGCCTCTGTCTCCCAGACTTTTCCACGGCAGGGGGTACTGAGCAGAGGCAGAGTGGGCCTCAGAGAGCCCGTGTGTCTAAGTGTCTAAGGCACTGATGAGCTCGATCGGGCTAAAAGTAGAAAACATTCCCGGAAGGCTTCCTGGAGGAGGGTTTCTGAGGGAAGCCTGTATCTGAGTCTCCTCCTTGGGCCTAAGGACGGTGTCAACTGTTGAAAACCTGAGGGAGGAAATGAGAAAGAGTGTGGGGGCCTGGGAAGGTGCGGAGACTTACCAAGGATGGAGAAGCTGGTGGCGGGGCAGCAGGAAGGCTGTGGGAGCTGAGGGGCAGGGTCACAGCTTGGAACAGAGGGTAGAGGTCGCAGCTGAGCACATGGCTCTGAGAAAATCTCAGAGGAACAGGCTGGTAGGCATGACCATGAGAGAGGAGGAGTGGAGTGGAAGGAAGAAGGCCATCTCGAGGTGGAAGGGGTGGGAGCGGGTCGAATGTCACAGAGAAAACAGGACTGGGCTTGAGGAAGGGAGGAGAGGGAGGCTGAGAGGGATGTGGGAAGGAGGAGTTGTCTTCTTCCTGCCTCCTCCTGGGGGGAGGGAGCCTGGACTGGACCTCGCCCACCTCTCCTGGTGTGAGACGGGGAAGGAGGGGAGGCACGAGGTGAGCCAGGCGGGGCGCTGAGCACCAGCCCCACCTTCCCACACGCCACCCTTGCAGTAGCTCACACCCACCCCACTGCTTCCACCCCTAGGGCAGCAAGGAGCGCTTCCACTGGCAGAGCCACAATGTGAAACAGAGCGGCGTGGACGACATGGTGCTGCTGCCTCAGATCACCGAGGACGCTATCGTGGGCAACCTCCGAAAGCGCTTCATGGATGACTACATCTTTGTACCCTGGGCCATGGGCGGGGCAGGCAAATAAGGGACAGAGGAACAGGAGGATGACTGGGCGAGGGATGTGGGATGGTGGTGGCTGGATGCAGGGAAGGATGGCAGAGGGAATTCAGCAGGGAAGGGACATACAGATGCCTGAGCAAATGAATGGAGGGAGGGTGGGCAGTGAGAGCACTGGGTGATAGGACACGGGACAGATGGAGTGACAGCAGGGCTCTGCTTGGGGAGGCTGTGTGCCCCACTTCTCTGTCTTGGGGTAGCTCAGCTACAACATACCCCATTTCTCCCATCCTGGACCCAGCTCTGTTTTTTCCTAAGAGACCAAGGACCCATCTGAGTATCTCCATCTCGTCCTCGGAGCAGTGGGGCCCTAGGAGGCCCCGGGGCGGGCGGGGGGAGGCAGGTTGAGGGGACAGGGTCCATGAGAGACAAAGCATGCCAGGACACTGCATGGCCCTTAACCACCCCACAGACCTACATTGGCTCCGTGCTCATCTCTGTAAATCCCTTCAAGCAGATGCCCTACTTCACTGACCGTGAGATCGACCTCTACCAGGGCGCGGTGAGACCACGGCGGGGTGGGAGGCACAGTCCCCGGGGCCCTGGCTCCTAGCCCCGGGCTGAGACCTGCCTTCCCCGGCAGGCCCAGTATGAGAATCCCCCGCATATCTATGCCCTCACCGACAACATGTATCGGAACATGCTCATTGACTGTGAAAACCAGTGTGTCATCATCAGGTATGGAAAGGGGTCCCCAGACTCTCCTGCCCAGGCCCCGCCCAAACAGCATCACCACTGGAGGGAGATTTACTTGGAACCCTGATCCAAACAGAAACTTGCTGTCCCTCTCTGTCCCCCGCCTGCTTTCCTTTCCTTGTCACCTCTGACCCATGATATATTTTATTTATCCATTCTGTTACTGTCCATCTTTCCTCTCTATATGTCAGCTCTAGCAGGGCAGGGATTTGGATCTGTCTTGTTCATTATTGTATCCCTAGTGCCTGGAATAGTCCCTTGAGAACAGTAGGGGATGGATGGATGGATGGATGGATGGATGGACAATCAGGCACTAAAAAGGGCACTTTTCCCACCCCTACCCCTACCCCTGGCCACTGACCATTCCTTGCCTCACCCATCCCCAGTGGAGAAAGTGGAGCTGGGAAGACGGTGGCAGCCAAATACATCATGGGCTACATCTCCAAAGTGTCTGGCGGGGGCGAGAAGGTCCAGGTGAGGCAAAAACAGAAAGAAGGGACAGACTCCCTCCCACTCATGGTATGTTATCCCTCCACACCTGCCTCAACCTGACCTCGCCCCACCTGCCTCTGCCCCCAGCATGTGAAGGACATCATCCTGCAGTCCAACCCGCTGCTCGAGGCCTTCGGCAACGCCAAGACTGTGCGCAACAACAATTCCAGTCGTTTTGTGAGTTCACAGCCCTGCTTTTGGAGCAGCCATGCCCTCCACACTGACACACACACACACACACACACACACCCCTCTACCTGTATTCCCAAGATCACAGGAAATACCTGCTCCTGGATGGGACACGCACCACCTGCTTATTGTCCATTGGAAAAGAGTCCCCCATGGGCAGAACATGACATGTCTGTGTCGCATTCTTAATTCTCCCCTGGCTACAACTATGCCACGTCTGTCCCTCGTCCCATTTCAGGTCCAATTTATTCCTTCCTTCATCCTTCTTTCAAGAAATGATTCTTAGGCTCCTTCTTTGCATCGGGTGCTATGCTAGGCCTAATGGAAGACAGACTAGGTCAACAGATCTGGGTTATGATCCTGCTTCTGTCACTGTTCAGAGATGTGGCCTGGACAAAAAAAGAACCAATGTACCCTCCTGAGTCTCCTCTGTTTTCTCATCCATAATGTGAGAATGATATTGAAATCCATCTCATAGACCTCAACAATTTCATTACAATACCTGCTTACACGTGGGAATGACTTAATAAATTCCATACACTGATAAGATTATTCCCCAAAATATTATTAGTTATATTTTTATTTTCTAATATATATAATGTAGTTATATTTTAAGTATTTTCCCAATATTTTATTGTTAATATTTCAAGTACACAGGAAAATAGGAAGAACAATAAAGTGAACACCTGTATGCCCATCTCTTATATCATTAACATTTTACTATATTGCTTTATTATATCTCCATCCATCTTTTCTTTTTAATGCACTATAAAGCAAGCTGCTGACACCATACCTCCCCCCCAAAACACTTCAGCATGCAGATCATTAAGTATAGTCCATTATAAATGTGCAGCTCTCTATTTCTTTTAAAGTAAACTTTGCAGCAAAACACATAAATCTAAATTTGGAAAAATGCATACACTGTGCAACCCAAACCCCTACCAACATACAGAGCATCGTGTGGCTCCAGAAGTTCCCGCTTGTCCCTTCCTAGTCAATTTCTATTCCACCCTGCTCCAGAAGCAGCCACTACCTGGATTTTTTTCACCATAGATCAATCTTAGCTGTTTTAGAACTTCATTTAAATGGAATCACACAGTGTTGTTTTCCAATTACTGATACACCACAAAACATGGACAAATCTCAAAATGTATAAGTACATTTTATTTTATACTAGAGGCCCAGTGCACGAATTCATGCACAGGTGGGGTCCGGCCGGCCCGCCCTGATGGGGGCCCATCAGGCCGGGCGGAGGGAGGGAGGGGCTGTGGGCGGTTGGCGGGGGGGGGGGGGGGGGGCGGGGGGGGAGGGCGGCTACTGGAGCCCTGATCAGGCTGGTTGGCTGCTGCAATGCATGTCATAGCCACTGGTCATCTGGTCAATCTGGTTGTTCTGCCGTTCTGGTCACTGGGCTTTTATATATATGTAGATACTTTTATTGTGCAATAGAATAAGTACAAGTCATACAGTACAGGTGTTTGTGCAGTACGATGCTGTAATTTGTTTTGCTATTAGGTGGAGGTGGCAGAAAGGACAAGTAATGGAGCTTGTCTGCCCTCCAACCTCTGGCCAGAGAAGAACCCAGATGGTGTCAGAGACCAAAAAAGGGTTGTGTGGGGTTCATGCTCTGGGTTCAGGGACAAGATGTGGGAGCCATTCGGGATCATTGGGACCAGTAGTATCCCATGGAGACATTGAGGCCTCTGTGTTGTGGAATTGGGACCTGGTCAATAAATGTGATACTTGTGTGTGCCCGGCACAGGGCAGATGCCCTGAGTGGTGGCTTGAATCACCAGAGAGGGAGTGAAGGGTGTTCCTAGCCCAGGAAGGGCTTAAGCAAAGGCTGGAGAGGAGCTGGTAGAAAAGACAAGCAGTGCATACATGGGAGGGGAGAGGAAAGCAAGTTGAAGCCACATGGGTAGGAGGAGGAAAAGAGGCCAGGCTCATAAGACCCATGGCCCGTCCTCCCCCCACCTGTACCTCCAGGCTGGGGCGGGCGGTGGGGGGCCTGACATGGTTCTCTCACATTCAGGGCAAGTACTTTGAGATTCAGTTCAGCCGTGGCGGGGAGCCAGATGGGGGCAAGATCTCCAACTTCCTGCTGGAGAAATCCCGCGTGGTCACGCAGAATGAAAACGAGAGGAACTTCCACATCTACTACCAGGTGCAAGAAGGGGGGGCCCCACCTGGAGCCTGGGGGTGACAGGGGGAGGGCAGTGAGGCCTGGGGGACCACACAACCAATGCAGGTCCTGTGTGTGAGCATCACTCACCCTCCAGCTGCTGGAAGGAGCCTCCCAGGAGCAGCGGCAGAACCTGGGGCTCATGACCCCCGACTACTATTACTACCTCAACCAATCAGACACCTACAAGGTGGATGGCACCGATGACAGGAGCGACTTCAGTGAGACTGTGGTGAGCACCAACTGCCATCCAACCCTGCCAACCTCTTATGTTACAAGTCAGGAAACTGAGACCCAGAGGTGGGTAGGGACTTGCTCAAGGTCACACAGCGAGCAGGTGAAAGAGGTAAAACAGGGATCCAGGTGTCCTGAGTCTGTGCTGTGGCCCAGGGGACAGGGTGGAGGTCGGATTGGTGGCACAGGCTCTGTGTTTGTGATGCCCACAGAGCGCCATGCAGGTCATCGGGATCCCACCCAACGTCCAGCAGCTGGTCCTGCAGCTCGTGGCGGGGATCTTGCACTTGGGAAACATCAGCTTCTGTGAAGATGGGAATTACGCCAGGGTAGAGAGTGTGGACCGTGAGTTTGGGTGCTGGGGAGGGTGCAGAGCAGGCGTGTGTGTGTGTGTGTGTGTGTGTGTGTGTGTGTGAATACATCCTCCTACTTTGGGCACCAGGGCGGGTGGGAACCCATGAGGACAATTTCAGTGTCACTGGGCAAAAGAGAGAGAGACAGAAGCATTGAAAGAGACAGAGCCTGACCAGCTGCCCCCTTCCCCCTGCCCGGCAGTCCTGGCCTTTCCTGCTTACCTGCTGGGCATCGACAGTGGGCGGCTACAAGAGAAGCTGACCAGCCGCAAGATGGACAGCCGCTGGGGTGGGCGCAGCGAGTCCATCGATGTGACTCTGAACGTGGAACAGGCAGCTTACACCCGCGATGCTCTAGCCAAGGGGCTGTACTCCCGACTTTTTGACTTCCTCGTGGAGGCAAGTGTGGCGGGGTCCAGGGGTGGGAGAGGCAGGCTCAACTATCACAACCCCACCCATTCCCTGCCGTGGGACACAGAAGCAGGGCCAGGTGGTGGCCATCTGGAAGACTGAGGGGCTCCCTCTGGCTGTGGCATGGAGCTCAGGCCTGGGCTGGGAGAGGGGCTGCAGTGACGAAGACAGGTAGGTGCTTTTGAGAGCCAAGAGGAGGACTGTCTGGAGGACCAAGTGGTGGGCTGGTGTGGGACAACAGGGATGGATGTGTCAAGGTAACGAACGATGACAGCAATAGCTAACATTACATAACACCTAGTGTGTGCCCTTTACATTTGTAACTGTTTTACATGTAGTTTGTCTTAGAATAAAATAGTTATTATTCACCCATTTTAAAGATGAGAAAATAGAGGCAGAGTTTTTAAGGGGCAGAGCCAGCTCCCAAGGCAGGAAACCGATGCTCTAACACCTGGGTTCCTCATAGGGGTATGCAGAGCTGGGGGAGGCAGGAGAAAAATTGGTGACATGACTAAGAGCATAACAAGAGAGCGGCAGGCTGGCACTCACCTCCTGTCCCTGCCCGCATCACAGGCCATCAACCGTGCTATGCAGAAGCCCCAGGAAGAGTACAGTATTGGCGTGCTTGACATCTACGGCTTCGAGATCTTCCAGGTACGGTCTCTGCTCCCAGTCGCACACCCTGTCCCAGTGACCCTGGGCGTCCGGCGCCGGCCCACTGAAGGAAACACTCTTCCTCCCTCACAGAAAAACGGCTTTGAGCAATTTTGCATCAACTTTGTCAATGAGAAGCTACAGCAGATCTTTATCGAACTCACCCTGAAGGCTGAGCAGGTGAGCAGGAGCAGCCAGCTGGCCGGGGACAGGGGACACTGCTGGAGGCAGGACCATGAAAGTCACTGAACACCCAGGAGACACCCCGCCCTCTATTTCCATCTCTCTCTACTGGCCCCTCCCGGCTCCACCTTGAGATTTTTCTCGGGAGAGGTTTCCCACCTCTAAAGCTTTGAGAAGTGCTGGGGATAACCTCTTTGTTCATTCCTTCAACAATTATTTATTGAGCACCTACTGCATGCCAGGCTCTGTCTACAGTACCAGGGAGGCCACCATGAACAGAACAAACAAAAATCCCTGATGTTTTCATTCTACCCACCCGCAGAAGCAGAGCCTCACACAAGCTTTCAGGGCAAAGACCAGGAAAGGAGTGAGGCAGTGAGAGATTTTTTTTTAAAAAATTGATTTCAGAGGGGGAGGAAGGAAAAAAGAGAAACATCAATGTGAGAGAGATGCATTGATTGATTGCCTCCCACACACCCAGACCGGGGATCAAACCCACAACCTAGGTACATGCCCTGACTGGGTATCAAACCTGAAACCTTCCAATGCACAGGATGACGCTCCAACCGAGCCACCCTGGCCGAGGCAAGAGAGGGTTTTTTTAAGCCCCGGTAAGGTGTGTTAATGAGCAGGTTACACTCGGGCAACTGGGCTCAGTTCTCCTGGACCCCAGGCAGCTTTACAGAGTAGACCTCAGGCTCAGCACTCTAAGGGGCAAGGGTACTGGGTATTTCTCCACCAGCTCCTTTCTCTGATTGAGGGCTGCCAGGGCTGACACTTGCGGCCTGCTCCACGCAAGGGCAATGGGCTTGGTTATGGGAGACAGTCCTAACTGATGAGATTGTAGGGGAAATTTGGAGGGAGTACCTGCCCCATTTTCTTTTCTTTTTTTTTCAACAAAAGGGAAACTTTATCGAGGCCCAATGGCCACAGAGTTCAGGCAAGAGGTTGCCCTGCGAGCAAGGAGGTGGTGGAGGGGCCCTATTTGACCTCCTTCTTGGGGCACAGGTTGCTGGTGTGGCCCCACCTCTTGCAGCAGTTGACAATGAGGGGTGCAGGTCGTTGGAACGCTTTTGCAGATCATCTTGTCGCAGGCAGTCGGTCGTAGTTCTGGGCAAGCTGGCGGAGGGAGGGCTCCATGATGCAGCCCTGCAGAGGAAGCACCAGCGGCGGGGCGGGGGGACTCCGTCTGGATACCGCAGTCCGAGAGTGCGGCCATCCTCTAGCCCTTTGGCCACAAAAATCAGACGCTGCTAGTCAGGCAGGACGCCCTTCTTATCTTGGATTTTCGCTTTGAGATTCTAACTGGTGTCACTGGGTGAGAAGTCGAAGGTAATAGTCTTGCTATTCAGGGTCTTCACAAAGATCTGCGTTTCTGCATCTGTTGGGGAGACTGTTCAGCCACCTTGTTGAAGAGAAAGAGGGTGGCAGAGCACCCACTTTCTTCACCCATCCTTGAGCATACATTCTAGAAATGCACAGCTTTGTCCAGACACTCAACCCCACCCCTGCCCCTTTGCCACCACCAGGAGGAGTATGTCCAGGAGGGCATCCGCTGGACCCCCATTCAGTACTTCAACAACAAAATCGTCTGTGACCTCATTGAAAACAAGCTGGTGAGAGCCAGGCCAGCTTTAGGGGGTCTCAATGAGCCCCAGAGCTGAGCTTAGGAGACCTGGGAGAGCAGGGAGGGGGTAATGGTCCCCACAGGCCCCTCTTTACCTTGGAGCACAACTGACACATCCCATCAGCCACCTCACCCATTCATTCTGCCCACCGGCTCCCCTTTGACTTATTCACTCAACAAACTTTTCCCCAGGCAGCCTGCCCAGGGACAGAGGGGTCAGTGTGCTCAGGGACAGGTCTCCCACCAGACACCCCCATCTGGGAAAGGTGACAAGGCATGGATCTCTTATGGGGCCCCTCACCCCATCCTGCACCCCAGGGAGCTTCCACAGCAGCCCCCACACTGAGATTTGTACCCCACCACCACCTTTTGCTCTTATATTTAGAAAGCACCCCCACTCGCATCCCAGGGTAGGTCCCTGTAGTGGGATCTGGGCAGAGTAGGGCGAGACTGAGCAACTGCCACCTCCCCATGACCGCAGAGCCCCCCAGGCATCATGAGTGTCCTGGACGACGTGTGTGCCACCATGCACGCCACAGGCGGTGGCGCCGACCAGACGCTGCAGCAGAAGCTGCAGGTGGCCGTGGGTACCCATGAGCACTTCAACAGCTGGAGTGCCGGCTTCGTCATCCACCACTACGCTGGCAAGGTGCGACCCGCCTCCCCCTGCCTTCCCCCACCCCACTGCCCCAGTGGCACCTCCTCAGACCCTGGGTGTCCAGGCTGCAGCCTCTCAACCTCCTAACAGGAGCTCCTGGGTTCCCCCATCCAGGGCTACCCACCCCCTTCTCCATCCTTACCAATAGACCAGAAACACAGACGCCCATTCACTGACCTCCAGAAGTTGGCCTGAGCCCCCACCATGCCTTCAGTCAGAACTACAGAAACTCACTGGCCCCTGATCAAGGCCACAGCCCCCCTACTAGCAGGACAGCTCCTCCTTACAAGACAGAAACTCCCTCAAATGACCCTAAATTGGGCAGTAGACCCCCAGGCCCCAATCTAAATGGTAAGACCCACTAACCCCTGATCCAGGACACAGCCTATAATCTTCTGACCCCAACCTAGAGACCCCAGGCCCACAGTGCAAGCCACCACCCTCCACAATGGGCTTGAGCCCCCCGGCAAGCCCCTCCCCAAGGCCATAGTAATCCACTGGCCTCCCACCCTGGCCATGCTCTCCCACCCCAACTGACAGGACTGCAGACTCTCCCACTGACCTTAACATGGGCAGGGCCAGCCTCCATTCTGTGGTCAGCTTGCTACAGCCCACCAGTCCCTAAAATGAGCTGGAGTTCCTGTGTCCCCTGAGCCAGGGAATACCCACAACCAGCACAGAGAGCCCTCACCTTGGATGGCAGCCCACAAGCCTGGCTGAAATCCCCCAGGATCTCCAGCCACGCCTGTAACTTGCCCCTGACACAGCCTCCCATACCCTCAATTGGCCACGACACAGATGCTCTGACCTTTTAACTCTAAATTAAGGAGCAGCACCCCACCCCAGGGACCTTCTGCCCAGGCTGCAGCCTACCCATCCCCAACTCTGCCCTATACCATCTCCTCCCCTCACCTCTAACCCAGACTGCAGCTCCCACCCTCCAATTTCAACTTGAATATCAGATGCCCAGAGACCCCAGGCCCATGTTGCTGCCTCCACCCCCGCTTTTGAACCATAGCTACTACCCTCATTCTCTCACTCCATGACCACCTGGGCTGTAGCCCCCCTACTACCCTGGCTTCAGCCCCTCACTCCCCCCATGCCACCTCCCTCCAGGTCTCCTATAACGTCAGCGGCTTTTGTGAGAGGAACCGAGATGTTCTCTTCTCCGACCTCATAGAGCTGATGCAGACCAGTGAGCAGTAAGTGGGGACATCTGGGCAGAACCCACCCCTGCAGATGGGGGAGGCCCGGGGACCACCCCATCTTCCCCAGAGCTTCCATCTCACCACAGACTTTGGGGGGGGGGGGCGGCGTTGTGCGGCCAGGATAGCATTTCTAGTGGCTGGTTCTGACTCAACAGTAACCTTTCCAGCGCTCCCTCTGCAAACTCAAGCATTGGTGCCGACAGCTTCCCTTTCCATGCAGTGAGAACATACCGCACCCTGCGTTTTTCTGTGCTAACTCATATGGACCTATCTCCCTGACCACAGTAGCATGCCGGGTACCATCTTTTGGCTTTTTATACCTCAAAATTGTGTTCAGCTCTGCCGTGGACCAGGCACCATTTGAACTTGCAAGGATGGATGACACAAGTCAGCTGCTGTCATTGAGCCAACAGATTGAACTAGGAAAAAAGGCAAATAGAATCTAGCACAGACAGTGGTTCTGAAAGGGCTGAAAGTGGTTCCCACAAGCCACCTGGGCCTTGTCTGAGCTGGCTACAAATGCAGAATCCCAGGCTCGACCCCAGGCAGATGGAACCAAAATCTGGATTTTATTAATAAGACTCTTACCCTCACCCGCCACCCAGGACCGATATACAAGTCAGAGTTTAAGATTCATTGGTCTACAGCAGCCACTTTTCAACCTTTTCATCTCATGGCACACATAAACTGATTACTAAAATTCTGTGCCACACCAAAAAAAACCCATATTTTTGCCAATCTGACAAAAAAAAAAAAAGGTATAATTTTGATTCATTCACACTGGCCAGCTATTGCTGTGTTGGTAGTTGTCATTTTTTTAAAATATATTTTTATTAATTTCAGAGAGGAAGAGGGAGTGAGAGAGAGTTAGAAACATCAATGAATGAGAGAGAATTATTGATCCGCTGCCTCCTGCATGGCCCCTACTGGGGATCAAGCCTGCAATCCGGGCATGTGCCCTTGACCGAAATTGAACCCAGGACCCTTCAGTCTGCAGGCCGATGCTTTATCCACTGAGCTAAACCGGCCAGGGCAAGTGGTTGTCATTTTTTAATTTGACAATCTAATGCAGTGGTTCTCAACCTTCTGGCCCTTTAAATACAGTTCCTCATGTTGTGACCCAACCATAAAATTATTTTCATTGCTACTTCATAACTGTAATGTTGCTGTTATGAATCGTAATGTAAATACCTGATATGTAATGTAAATATCTGAACAACCCTGTGAAAAGGTCATTCGACTGCCAAAGGGGTCGCGACCCACAGGTTGAGAACTACTGATCTAAGGGAAAAGAGATCAGTGCCCCTGACCAGTTAGGTATTGCATGTTTTAACATGTCTTGCAGCACACCAGTTGAAAATTGCTCCTCTAGCCTTGGCCGATTTTGCTCAGTGGAGAGCATTGGCCTGCGGACTGAAGGGTCCTGGGTTCGATTCCGGTCAGGGCACATGCCCGGGTTGTGGGTTTGATCCCCAGTCGGGGGCATGCAGGAGGCAGTTGATCAATGATTTTCTCTCATTCATTAATGTTTCTAATTCTCTCTCTCCCTCTCCCTTCCTCTCTGAAATCAATAAAAATATATAAAAATAAATTAAATTAAAAAAGAAAATTGCTGCTCTAGAGCAGTGCTGTCCAATACATTCCACATCTAATAGAACTCAAGCTACAAATACAATTTTTAAATATATATATATATTTTTTTATTGATTTCAGAGAGGAAGGGAGAGGGAGATATACTCGGTATTTATTAAGCAGTCCACTCATTCTGTGGTCAGAGAAGATCTAGCTGAGAAGATGAGAGAGGGAGCCTGATGTACCAGAGTGTATTTAACTGATCCCCTGCTGATGGACACTTAGGTTGTGTCCATCTCTGACCATCACAAACATGGCTACATCCTACATGCAATCTTGTGTGTGTAAAATGGTTCCTATGAGGGGTCCTGCTCCTGCTGCCCAAGATGCTGCATCACTGGATATATTTTCCTAATTCATTTAACTTTTTTCTGCTTTACTTGCTACACCAAGTCCTGTGTGGTCGTGGAAGAAGTAACAGAGCAAATAAATAATCAAGGAACCAAAAAAACAAAACCAACCCTCTGATTCTCAACATCTCACCCTCCACATTCAGAAAGAACTATACCTTTCAGAATGTCCTCTGGGTCTCAGGCCCCTAAACAGCCCCACTTCTGGGAAATGCAACCCAAGGTCCAGCTGTACTTCCAACCCCTTCTCTCTCCTTGCCCAGCGCCTTCCTCCGGATGCTCTTCCCCGAGAAGCTGGATGTAGACAAGAAGGGCCGCCCCAGCACTGCTGGCTCCAAGATCAAGGTGAGCCTTAGGGCAGGCCAGGAGGAGCTGGGCATGTGGACGTCTGTGTCTGTCTCTCCTGCATCCAGACCCTCCGCCCCGTCTCTGGCACTCTCTGACCAGCAGTCTTCTTCCAGCTCTGGGGTCAGGAGCTTGGGCCAGCTTCCTCAATGGCCCCTCCTTAACACCCTAAATCCAGAAGTGAACCATGACTTAAAAATTTTTTTTATCTTTTGGTCATTTGCCACTTTTAAAAAATTGTGGTAAAACAGACATAACATAAATACACCATCTTAACCATTGAGTGTACATACAGTTCAGTGGCATCAAGTACATTTACATTGTTGTGCAACCACCCCCACCATCATCTCCAAAACTTCCTCATCTTCTCAAACTGAAACTCTGTCCCCATTAAACACTCCTCTTCCCCCTTCCCCAGCCCCTGGCACCCACCATCTACTTCTGTCTCTATGGATCGGACTCCTCTAAGGATTTCCTATGAGTGGAATCACACAGTATTCATCCTTTTGTTTTTTTTTGTTTTTTTTTTTAAATTAAATCTTTATTGTTCAGATTATTACATTTGTTCCTCTTTTTTCCCCCCATAACTCCCCTCCTTCCAGCTCCCACCCCACCCTCCACCCTCACTCCCCACCCACTGTGTTCATCCATAGGTGCATGATTTTTGTCCAGTCACTTCCCGCATCTCCCACACCCCTTTTCCCCCCAAGAATAGTCATTCTATTCCCTTTCTATGTCCCTGATTCTATTATAATCACCAGTTCATTCTGTACATCAGGTTATTTATTCACTTGATTCTTAGATTCATTTGTTGATAGATGCATGTTTGTTGTTCATAATTTGTATCTTTACCTTTTTCTTCTTCTTCCTCTTCTTAAAGGATACCTTTCAGCATTTCATATAATACTGGTTTGGCGGTGATGAACTCCTTTAGCTTTTCCTTGTCTGTGAAGCTCTTTATCTGACCTTCAATTCTGAATGATAGCTTTGCTGGATAAAGTAATCTTGGTTGTAGGTTCTTGGTATTCAGCACTTTGAATATTTCTTGCCATTCCCTTCTGGCCTGCAAAGTTTCTGTTGAGAAATCAGCTGACAGTCGTATGGGTATTCCCTTGTAGGTAATTGAGCCTCTTTCTCTTGCTGCTTTTAAGATTTTCTCTTTGTCTTTTGCTCTTGGCATTTTAATGATGATGTGTCTTGGTGTGGTCCTCTTTGGATTCCTTTTGTTTGGGGTTCTCTGCGCTTCTTGGACCTGTAAGTCCATTTCTTTCTCCAGATGGGGGAAGTTTTCTGCCATTATTTCTTGAAATAGGTTTTCAATATCTTGCTGTCTCTCATCTTCTGGCACTCCAATAATTCTGATATTAGTCCGCTTAAAGCTGTCCCAGAGGCTCCTTACACTATCTTCACACTTTCGGATTCTTTTTTCATTTTGCTTTTCCAATTGGGTGTTTTTTGTCGAATCTTTGGTTTGATTATTGTGCTCCTCTGGTCTGCTATTGGGTATAATATTCTTTATTTCAGTCCGTGTATGCTTACTTTCTAATTTCTTTATCGTAGCATCGAGGGTCTCATTAGTTTTCGTGAGGCTCTGCACAAATTTATGGCAAGCCCTCAAAATTGCGATTCTTAGCTCTATATCCTCCATTTCTGTCATGTTTTTTTGTCTCCGCATCTTTTATGCTTTCTTGGTGCACCCCCTTGTGGTCTCTGTGCACAGTCTTGTTCTAGCCAAGCCTTAATTGTTGTAGTTAACACTAGAGGGATTTGACCACCAGGCCGACTGGCTATAGGAATCAGCTGTATGGAAAACGTCTGCCTTCTGGGGAGGCGCTAATCCAGCCTTTGCCTGAGGCGATTGGCAAATGGCTGTGCGCAGGGTTTGGGCGGGGCGGGCTCAACAGGGCGGGCGGAGGGAGCAGTTATGGCCACGCTCAGTCCCGTTCCCAGAGGCTCTGCTTCTCAGAACCCCGGCAGCCGCTGCAAACCTCGGAGAGAAAGCTGCCCTCAGGTTCCAACTGATGCCGGATAATCCCGCTTCTCCCGTTTGAGTCTGGGTCCCTAGAGACTCGCCCGGATCTGGAGCCCAGAGTCTGAGACTCACTCCCGACAGAAAACGACAACCACGCCCTCAGCCACCAGCCCGCTTTGCGCGCGCACCTCGGTACCTTTGTATTTTCCACACTGCGCCGCCTCTGAGCCTCGATTTGCTGTTCTCTTTCCTTCTAGTTGTAGAGTCTCTCTTCAGCCAGCCTTCCTGTGGTTCTGGGTGGTGTCCGTTCCGTCTTTTAGTTGTATTTTTGAAATGGTTGTTTGCGGCAGCGGTCTCCGGTGTTTACCTACGCCGCCATCTTGGTCTCCTCCTCTGTATTCATCCTTTTGTGACTGGCTTATTTCACTGAGCTTAATGTCCTTAAGGTACATCCGTGTTGTAGGTCAGAATTTCCTACCTTTTTAAAGCAGAATAATATCCCATTGTGTGGATATATTGCTTTTTCTTATCCATTCCTCTATTGATGGACACTTGGATTGTTTCTACCTTTTAGCTATGGTGAACAGTGCTGCTATGGACATGGGTGTGTCAGCCTAGTAATATTTTTTAAATATGTTTTTATTGATTTCAGAGAGGAAGGGGGGGTACAGAGAAACAGAAACATCAATGATGAGAGAGAATCATTGATTGGCTGCCTCTTGCACACCCACTACTGAGGATCAAGCCTGCAACCCAGGCATGTGCCCTTGACTGGAATCAAACCCGGGACCCTTCAGTCCACAGGCTGACGCTCTATCCACTGAGCCAAACCAGCTAGAGGAGCATAGTGATATTTAATAACCATGTATTGAGCACTTGTCAGTGCTGGTAGCAAATACAGGATACTTTACACATGTGGGACTAGTCCCATCCGGCAGATGGGGAGACCGAGGCTCGGAGAGGTGCAGTCACTGGCCCAGATCACACAGCAGAGCCATGATCAACACCAGGGTCTCCTGCTGCTCCCGCCAGTCCCCACACCTAGAACAATTTCCTTTCTAGTCTCCACGGGGGGACCAAAAGGCACAACCAAGGCTGATGTCTCAGGCACACACACAGGATTCCCTACCTCCAAAGTACTGGTCTCCGGAGGATAGGCAGGGATGTTCTGAGGGACATGTTACCACAAGGACTTAATACTCCATCAACAAACACTGGCCAGTCCCTGTCCACACACAGTGTGTCTCTGTCTCCTGGGTCTATTTCCAGGGTGGGAGGAGAAAGGGGCCAGAGGGGCCTATCTGTGCACCACTCCCTGCCTTCTCCTCTGCCTCAGAAACAAGCCAATGACCTGGTGGCCACATTGAAGAAGTGCACACCCCACTATATCCGCTGCATCAAACCCAACGAGACCAAGAGGCCCCATGACTGGGAGGAAAGCAGGTGACCCCCAGCCTGGTCTGGCTACCGTCTTGACCAATCCACACTGCCTATCCCCAAAAATGACCCTTCCTCTGGAACCCTCCTGGGGTTGCATGACATCGCAGGATTAACCCAGGCTGACCTCTAGGACCACTGCAAAGTCCCTCAGAGCCTTGGGGTTACACCTAGAAAAGACCAAGACCCCCACTGACCCCAGGGACAGCCCCAAACTGACTGGAGGATGACCCAGAGACTAGCACAGTCCCTAGAACCCACTCTAGAAGTGACTGGCCACAGAACCAACACAGACCCCTCATCCCAGAACCCAGCCCCCCCCCCCCCCCCCCCCCCCGCTCCACAGAACTGATTTGCTGGGACCAGCGGTGAACTTCCCTCCCCATACCTCAGCCCCCATACTGCCTCCAGCAGATACCCCTCCACCCCCGCTCCTAGGACTGGGGAGGCCCCCACCAGGGGACTCAGGCTGCCTTCCCTCCAGGGTCAAGCACCAAGTTGAGTACCTGGGCCTGAAGGAGAACATCAGGGTACGCAGGGCAGGCTTTGCCTATCGCCGCCAGTTCGCCAAGTTCCTGCAGAGGTGAGGTGCCCTGCCATTCCCAGCCCTAACCACCACTTGCAGAATAACCTCCAGCTGAGCCACCTGCTCAAACCCTCCCAAACCTTCTGCCACCAGGTACGCCATTCTGACCCCCCAGACATGGCCACAGTGGCGCGGGGACGAGCGTCAGGGCGTCCAGCACCTGCTGCGTGCAGTCAACATGGAACAGGACCAGTACCAGATGGGGAGCACCAAGGTCTTCGTCAAGAACCCTGAGTCAGTAAGTGTGTGTGTGTGAGAGAGACAGACAGACAGACAAGACACCTGGATCACTTGCATAGGCTCAGGTCCTGCTCTTCAGGCCACGGTGTGATCTTGAACATGTTTCCTCGCCCTTCCAAGCCTCAGTTTCTCCATTTGGAAAGTGGGGAGAGTAAAAGCTGCCATGCAGGACTGGGCTGAGGATTAGACAGAACAGGAAATCCAATGCAAAGTGCCTGGCATGTAGTAGGTGATCAGAAAAACCTAAATTAGCTGGATAGTCCTTGGTGGCCAGGAAGCAGGTAGAGAAACACATGGGTGCCTGGAAAGAATAAGGATGCATGGCTTATCCAGAATGTCCTTTTGTCTCTTGTTTCCTTTCTTCTTTCTTTTTTTTCCTTCCTCCATCTCCTTTTCTTCCTTCACTCCTTCATTCATGAACACATCAGGTCCCTGAGCCTAAGATTCATGTCAAAGTGGCATTTTTCTTATCCAAAACTAGCCTCGGGTCCTGATACATCAAAGACAAACCTCATTGCACATTCTCCAACATAGGAACAATCCCTCCAGTGAGCTACATCAGCTCTTAGCCTTTTATCAAAAGGCTGAAAGCACCATCCACTTTATGCTGCCTCTGCGTGCAGGGAAATGATGAGGAATATGTCCTGGGGAGTCATGTACAGAACAGTGACAAGAGTGAACAATGCTGTATTATACAGTTGACAGTTGCTAAGAGAGATCTTCAATGTTCTCACCACACAAAAGAAATGGTAACTATGGGAGGTGATGGATGTGTTAGCTGACCTATATGGTCATCATTTTGCAATACAGAAGTGTATCAAATCAAGTCATGTACACTTTTAAACTTTCAGAGTGTTACGTGACAATTATATCTCAATAAAGCTGGAGTAAGTTTTTTTAATCCTCATCTGAGGATAGTTTTTCCATTGATTTCTGGAGAGAATGAGAGGGAGGGAGGGGGGAGAGAAACATCGATGAGATGTGAGAGACAAGTTACCTCTGGCATGAACTCCTACTGGGGCGGGGAACCTGCAACTGAGGTACATGGCCTTGACTAGAAATCGAACTCGTGACCCTTCAATCCATGGGCTGGTGCTCTAACCATTGAGCGAGCCAGTCA
Source organism: Myotis yumanensis (assembly GCF_028538775.1). NCBI lineage: Eukaryota > Metazoa > Chordata > Mammalia > Chiroptera > Vespertilionidae > Myotis > Myotis yumanensis. The sequence goes on from NW_027223756.1 coordinate 98,386,561, forward strand.
GGGCAAGAGGGAAGTTTTTGTTTTTTTAATCCTCACCCGAGGATATTTTACCATTGGTTTTTAGGGAGAGTAAAAGAGAGAGGGAAAGACAGAGAAACATCAATGTGTTTTGGTTGCCTCCTGCACACAACCCAACTATGGCCCAGGCTGGGAAGGAGCCTGCAACCAAAGGTACATGCCCTTGACCAGAATCAAACCTGGGACCCTTTGGTCCACAGGCCAACGTTCTATACACCGAGACAAACTAGTTAGGGCAGGGGGCAGTTTTAAAAAAAAATCAACAAAAAACAGGGCAAGGAATCCCTGAAGGGCTTGCCTGAGCCCTGTTTCTATGTGAGGTTGGAAAGCAAACTGGGAGATGACCATGTCAATGAGCTTAACTAGTTCACCAGATTCTCAGGCGAATCCTGGGTTCCCAGTCTGAGATAAGCTGGAACAGCAAGGAAAGGTTTGCTGGGTATAGGGCCAGGGCAGGGCCAGCCAGGTGCCCCCTGGCACCTGCTCTGCTGGCACCTGGAGACAACCAGGAGACTGTTGAAATGATTCCCTTGAAGTTACAGTAATTAAAGGTAACTGTTCTCTCACCAATCCAAACAACACAGAGGGGTGGACACTCTGAGATTTCACAGATACGAAAACAGTCTGTCTTGGGAGGTTGGGAAATTTTGTCTCTGAATTTGCCCACATCTACCTCCTAGAGCTTTTCCCTATGGATGCACTTTGCTCCAAAAAAATAAAAAGTCTGGAATCTCATTCATAGTCAATATTGTTACTAACAGAAACTTATCACAAACCAAAATTGTCCATGGCTAAAAATATACCTGAAACAATTCCATTTGTAACAGATAAGAAAAAAATGGAGAGAGAGGAAGAAAAATAGGAGGATGGGTGGGAGAGAAAGAGAATCTATCTTGCCTGTTACTGGCAGATTGTAAAATCTGACTCTGAAAGAAACATAATATAGACACTGCAAAAGATAGACAAAATAAAGCTAGCACTAAGACTATAGAAGGTAAAATCAAATTTTGACGAAAACTGCGGCCTGCACATTTTGAGACTGCAATTTTTTTTTATATTTTATTGATTTTTTACAGAGAGGAAGGGAGAGGGATAGAAAGTCAAAAACATCGATGAGAGAGAAACATCGACCAGCTGCCTCCTGCACACCCCCCACTGGGGATGTGCCTGCAACCAAGGTACATGCCCTTGACCGGAATCGAACCTGGGACCTTTCAGTCCGCAGGCCGACACTCTATCCACTGAGCCAAACAGGTTACAGCAGAGACTGCAATTTGAGTGATAAAATTTACAAAGGTAAAAGCTTGGTGGGAATTTTTTATAATGAAAAAAAAAGACTGGTAATTTGCACAGGAAATAAAAATTATCCTAATGAGAATAATTTTAGTGAAATGAAAATGGGGGAGGAGGGGAGCATTAAAACAGTTTGACTATGCTATATCAAAAATTGATCATGCCCTGACTAGTTTGGCTCAGTGGATAGAGCGTCGGCCTGTGGACTAAAGAGTCCCAGGTTCGATTCCGGTCAAGGGCAAGTACCTTGGTTGCAGGCACATCCCCAGTAGGGGGTGTGCAGGAGGCAGCTGATTGATGTTTCTCTCTCATCGATGTTTCTAACTCTCTCTCCCTTCCTCTCTGTAAAAAATCAATGAAATATATATTTTAAAAAATGATCAAGGGCCCAGCCGGCATGGCTCAGTGGTTGAGCATGAACGTATGAACCAGGTCAGTTTGACTCCGGGTCAGGACACCTACCTGGGTTGCAGACTCAATCCCCAGTATGTGGCCCTAGCTGGTATGGTTCAGTGGATAGAGCATTGGCCTGCAGACTAAAGGGTCCCAGGTTTGATTCAGGTCAAGGGCACATGCCCTGGCTGCGGGCTTGATTCCCTCCAGTAGGGGGCCTGCAGGAGGCTGCCAATCAATGATTCTCTCTCATCATTGATGTTTCTATCTCTCTCTCTCCTTCTCCCTTCCTCTCTGAAATCAATACCAGTAAAAAATATATACTTTTAAAAAAAAGCTGATCAAGGAATTAAGTGAACCAAATGGAGTTGGAGCTTCTCTCAACCACAAATGTGTTCAAGTGAGATGATTCTGAATTGGATTGTTTCTTGTAAACATGGACACAAATTATCCTTGGACATGTTATACACCTGTTGGCCTTCACTCTCCATCATCCCAGGTATATTAGTTTCCCGTGGCTGCTGTAACCAAGCACCACAAACTTGATGGCTTAACCCAAAAGAAACTTATTTTCTCACATTTCTGGAGGCTAGAAATCCAAAATCAAGGTGCCACAGGGCCACGCTTCCTCTCAAGATTCCAGGGAAGAATCCTTGCTTGCCTCTCCCTAACTTTTGGTGGCTGACAGAGATCCTTGGCGTTCCTAGGTTTATAGATGCATCTGCCATCTCTACCTGTCATCACGTGGCCTCCCCTCTCTGTATAAGGACACCAGTCATATTGGATTTAGGGCCCACCCTACTCCAGTGTGATCTCATTTTAACATGATTACATCTGCAAAGACCCTCTTTCCAGATGAGATCACATTCTCAGGTTCTGGGTGGACATGAATTTTGGGGAAGACCCTATTCAACCCAACCCACCAGGATAAGCTTCGACTTGAATCCTGTCCCAGCCCACTTCGCACACCTATACTTGCCCTCCGCAGCATAAAGGAGATACATTTTGAACTCTGTAGACAGGAAGGCTCATTTCCCAAATTGAAAACAAATTCTCTTTACTGGGCAGAAATCACTTGTCCCATCTTCCTAAACAGCTAAAGGGAAGGGGGTTCCTGTTTGACTGGCTCACTCACAGTTCTACAAGCTGGTCTCCCATTATTCATTCCTGTCCCCCTCAGCAAACCAGAGAATTAATGCACCTTCCTGCCCTCCAGACAACTGACACGAGGCATTACTCAGACACACTTTGTACACAGACCCACCAACCATAGAATATTAGAGGAACAAAAGAATACACACACAAAACTGCAATGTTGGTTTTTCTTCCTTGTGAGAAGACTCCAAACCTTATATAGTTATAAACACCCACGGCTATACAAATCCTCCAAGTTATATTTTTAAAGTGCATTTGGACCAGGTATCTGTAGGATCATCCTTTTAGTCCTTGCAGGAAAGCCTGGAGTTTCTGGGAGACATCAACCAGCTTGGCCAGCAAAGTGGATAGCCAGGCTTTGAGCAGTGATGGGTATTTGTGTATTTGAGAAATCGTTCTGAGTGAAGGGTTAATTCTTTATATAAAGCCCAATTTCATCTTCAGTATTTCCCATCTTCACTGATGTCAATGCTATTTCTTTTATCACTAAATGTATGTTTGAATTAGGATGTTTCCCAACCATCTGTCCTATTCCAATTGATAGTTCTAGTCCTTGACCAGCACCCCACTGTTATTATTACTATAGATTTATAACTCTTCATATCCAGTGGGTTCCTCTCCTTGATATGCTCACCCGTTATTTTTTTTTTTTAAGATATCTCTCATGACATTTCCACTATACTTTGGTCAAATATAGTTTATTTTCTAAGCACTCTCTGGACCAAGACCCTTAAAACTCAAAAGTCTGGCCCCGACTAGGTGGTTCAGTTGGTTGGAGGCCGGGTTGCATAAGGGAGGCAACCAATCGATGTTTCTCTTTCTCTGACCCTTCTTCTCTCTCTAAAAATCAATAAACAGCCTTAATCGGTTTGGCTCAGTGGATAGAGCGTCGGCCTGCAGACTGAAAGGTCCCAGGTTTGATTCAGTCAAGGGCATGTACCTTGGTTGCGGGCACATCCCCAAGGGGGGTGTGCAGGAGGCAGCTGATTGATGTTTCTCTCATCGATGTTTCTAGCTCTCTATCCCTCTCCCTTCCTCTCTGTAAAATTTCAATAAAATATATTTTTAAAAAATAAATAAAAATCAATAAACATATCATCAGATGAGGACTGAAAAAAACACCCGAAAGTCTGCTTTCTGCACAAGATCTCTATTACCATGCATGGCTGTGCAGGTCATACACTGCACAACCACAGTCGCCTGCCATTAGATGTCCATGTTTACAGTACTGTTCTTCTAAAATGCACATTGATTCACATTCCTAACATCTCTGAAGTTGGGGTGCACCTCACATGAAAGGCATAACATAGCATAATTAGTAGTGTGGGATAACATGATGTTATACCATTTCTGGCAAAACCACACAGCTGTAATAGGCAGAGCTGGGATTTGAACCCAACCAGGCAAGCCAGTTATAATTTAATGCAGGGGCTTGTGCCACATATTGGGAGGGGATCCTGGGTCACATCATGTGGAGGAAGAAAATTTTGACCATAGTGTGATATAGCAGGGGCCCCTGAGCAAGAGCATGTGGGTGGGGTGGGCTCAAGAGAAACTGGAGACTGTGGCCCTGGGGAGACACTAGGACCCACCACCCCTCCATCCCGCCCAGCTCTTTCTTCTAGAAGAGATGCGAGAGCGCAAGTTTGATGGCTTTGCCCGCACTATCCAGAAGGCCTGGCGGAGCCATGTGGCAATCCGGAAGTATGAGGAGATGCGAGAGGAAGGTAAGAGGCTGCAGGTGGGAGGCAGAGGGTGCAAACAGATGTACCTGGAAGAGCCAAGCCACAACCTCTGCCCCCACACCCTGTGTTCCCACAGCTTCCAACATCCTGCTGAACAAGAAGGAGCGGAGACGAAATAGCATCAATCGGAACTTTGTTGGAGACTACCTGGGGTTGGAGGAGCGGCCAGAGCTGCGTCAGTTCCTGGGCAAGAGGGAGCGTGTGGACTTCGCTGACTCGGTCACAAAGTACGACCGCCGCTTCAAGGTGAGGCACTAGCAAGTGGGTATGTCCAGAATCCTGGTTCCAGCCTGGCACCCCCGTCAGAGGTACACCCTCACCTGGCTGGGGCACACCTGCCCACAGGTATATGCTCAACTAACATAGATACATCTATCCATCAAATATGCCCTTATGTAGCCCAAACACACCTATCCATCAGATGTGTCTTCAACCTGGCCAGATACATCTGTCCACAATTACACACTTACCTTACCCAGAAGCCCTGACCGCAGGACCATTCTCACTTATCCTGGAAACATCTATCCATTAGGTATCACACACTCACTCAGTCTAAATAGACCTGTCAATTAGACACACCTTCACCTAGCCTAGACACCTGTGCACAGCTACTCTTACCTGACCTGGGTACACGTGTCCAGCAAGTATACCTTTACCTATCCTGTACCTTTTCAGACACCCCCTTCTAGCCAATATAGCCTTCCTTAACCTCTTATTTATTATATAACCACTCATATACCTTCACATGAAGGGACACCTTCACCCGACCTACCAGCACCACCCTCTGCCTGGAATTGATCCCATGCCCCAGGCCCCTGCCATCAGCCTCTATGGTAACTGCACCCTCACAGCCCATCAAGAGGGACTTGATCCTGACGCCCAGATGTGTGTACGTGATTGGGCGGGAGAAGGTGAAGAAGGGACCGGAGAAGGGCCAGGTGCGTGAGGTCCTGAAGAAGAAGCTGGAGATCCAGACCCTGCGGGGAGTTTCCCTCAGGTGAGGCCAGGAGTCCACCTGCCCCACAGTCACTCTCTTGTCACCCTCAGCTGTCCTCATACTTGCTGCCCCATCTGTAACCCTGACCGTTTTACCTGCTGCTATACATATAACTCTCTCTTGGCCCCACACGTCACCTTCACCAGCCCCCACATCCATGATCCTTATTTGCCCCTTGCACCTGTCCCCTCCCCTGACTCCTTACCTGGCCCTTCTCTATTACCACCTTCTCCTGCCCCTCCCTTCTCCCGCTTCCCCCACCTGTTAACTCCTCACTTGCCTCTTACCTGACCCTCCCCGGCTGCATCTCACAGTCACTCCTTCTACCACCCTCACCCATCACTACCACCGGCCTTTCCTCCTGCCCTCCCCAGCACGCGGCAAGACGACTTCTTCATCCTCCAAGAAGAAGCGGCCGACAGCTTCCTGGAAAGCATCTTCAAGACGGAGTTTGTCAGCCTCCTGTGCAAGCGCTTTGAGGAGACAGCACGGAGACCCCTGCCCCTCACCTTCAGCGACACGTATGACCCTCCCTATCACCACCGCATCCTGGCGCTAGTCTGGGCCCAGCACCCCCTCCCGGCCCGCGGACCAGCTCAACTGCTCCGCCACCCACCGGTGCCCCGCCGGGCAAGGATGGGGTGGGGAGGTCCTCCTACTCGGGAGGCGGCGCCCATACAGCTTCCTCCTCTCCGCACAGACTACAGTTCCGGGTGAAGAAGGAGGGCTGGGGCGGAGGCGGCACCCGCAGCGTCACTTTCTCGCGTGGCTCCGGCGACGTGGCGGCGCTCAAAGCTAGCGGCCGAGCCCTGACCATCAGCGTGGGTGATGGGCTACCCAAAAGCTCCAGTGAGTCTGCGCAGAATCGGGGGTCGTAGCCAAAATGGCGAGGCCAGCAAGGGACCAATCAAGGCTGGAAGGGCGGAGCCAGTGAGGCTGCCAAGGGTGAGGGAGGGCCATGGAGGAGAGGGAAAGACTTAGAGAAGACCAATGATTGGGCGAGAGATGAGGAGGGGGCGTGGCCAAAGAGGCAGCCTGTGAGCCCTGGAATGGGTGGGTCCTGGAGAAGAGAGGCCAATCACAGTGCGGAGCTCTGGAGCGGGCTCGGGGCCGAGCCAGAAGAGACTGGGCTTGTGGGCGGGGCCGCCGCTCAAACGCCCACATCCCTTCCCTTCCCTTCCCTTCCAGAGCCCACACGGAAAGGAGCGGCTCAGGGAAGACCACGAAGATCGGCCCCGGGCCCTTCTCGGGCGGCGCCCGGGCGACCCAGGGGTGAGGAGGTGCCCCCCACTAAGGGTCTTCCCCTGCTGCTTGTGGGCTCCGTAACCTGAGCCAGACTGCCTGTTCGCGCTATCTAACAAGCAGAGTGATAACACTCTACTTCTCTATCCAGAACTCTCCATAGCGCCCCATCTCCCACATAATAAAGGCTAAGCTTAGTTTGGTACTCAAAGCCCTCCGGAATCTGACACCTACTATAACCACTGACCTCTCCTCTCCTCTTACACTCCTGTCATACAAGCTACATCTTATTTTTACCAACTTAACAAATTTGCTCTTACCTCCAGGCCTTTGCTGGAGCTGTTTGCTCTGTCTGTCTCCCAAATTCCCACTACACTTGAGTTCCTATTCATCTTCCAAGACCCACCCCAAAAAGCCCTCCTACAAGGGTGGGGGCGGGGCAGAGTCTTACCCCTGCAGAACCTCTCTCGTCCCACCTGGCCCCTGGGTCCCTCCCTCTGGCCCAGTCACCATACCGGATTGAGTGTGGCTGCCTCCTCCCTCAGACTGGGAACTTGGAGACAAATCCTCCCCACATCCTCCTAGAGCATCCTAATAAATGCCTCCATCCTTGTTCCCACCACAGGTCTGGACCGAAACGGGGTACCCCCCTCTGCCAGAGGAGGCCCTCTGCCCCTGGAGATCACATCTGGAGGAGGCTCTCAGCGGCCTCCCCGAGGCCCTCCACCCTCAGGCCAGAGGGCCAGCAGGCGCCCCCGGGCACGGCCCCCCTCCGAGCACAACACAGAATTCCTCAATGTGCCTGACGAGGGTGTGGCCGGGTAGGTGTGGTGGGGGGGCAGCCCCGAGAGGTAGGTAGGCAGGGGAGTATCTAGGGCTGTGATGGACACCCCTGTGCCCACAGCATGCAGAGGAAGCGCAGCATTGGGCAGCGACCGGTGCCTGGTGTGGGCCGACCCAAGCCCCAGCCACGGACACATGGCCCGCGGTGCCGGGCACTGTATCAGTATGTGGGCCAAGACGTGGATGAGCTGAGCTTCAACGTGAATGAGGTTATTGAGATCCTCATGGAAGGTATGTGTGCTGGGACAGAGGTGGGAGGGGTGGGAACCTGACCCAGCCAGGCAACCCCCATTACTGCATATCGTCCAATGGGAGAACAGAGGGGCCGGCTAGCTCCCAGGCCCAGCTAGAGTTACCCTCCTCTGAGCCAGTGGCTGCATAAGCTAGAGGCGTTGGGTGGAGATCACCTCCTAAGCCACCTGGGAGCTTGGTCTCACTGCATCACATGTAGTACCCCAGCCTCATTTTTGTTACGGATCAAACATAGGGCTAGCAGAACCTCAGAGACCCCTTGTGAGTAGGAAATGGGCCATCCAGACAGGCCACCTCCTAACTTACTAGTAAGCCCCTGGGCTGCCCCCCAGAGGAGCCTGGGACTCAACAGCACCCTCTGTAAGTGGGTGGGGAAGCCCCATTGAGGTCATTCTTGGGTCCAGCATAGAGACTATGGGGAGGGGCCTGTGGGAAGAGTACAAGTGAATGTTCTAGAAAATGATGAAATGTGAGCCAGTGACAAGGAAAAATCATGTATGTGTCCCTCCCTTCCTTCCTTCCATCACTCACTTTTCAGCCTCTGCCTTATGCCAGGCCAGTGGAAATGAGTAAGATAGACTGAGCCAGCATAAAGGTTTCCTCTGGGGTGGGGTGGGTGGTGCCTCATACTTTCTTCTATCCCACAGATTCCTCAGGCTGGTGGAAAGGCCGGCTGCATGGCCAGGAGGGCCTCTTCCCTGGAAACTATGTGGAGAAGATCTGAGTGGGAGGCCCAGGACTCTGTCCTTCTGCCTGCCAGGGAGCCAGGCCCTGCTGGCAGGAGGTCTCCTTTCTCTTAGCTGCATTAGCCAGAAGGTCCAGTCCTGTGGCCTCCAGCCCAGCCCAGGCTCTGGGTGGGTCTGAGGGTCATCACTGCAGCCACCTCTGGGCCCTGGCCTCCCGTGTCACACCCGTTTCCTAGTGTGTCACATAGGGCTAACAGCAGAGCCTACCTCCCAGCTGCCTTGTGAGTATGAAATGAGTTGTATCCTAGCATATTGTTTGCGGGTAGTTTTTATCGAGCGCTAACAGGTGGCGTGGGCCCCGCGCTCTACTACCAGTCAACATAAAATGTATAAGTAAAACGTATAAATATGTTTCCCGCATACAATGTGCTAGCAGCAAAGCATGGGGAAAAGTGGAGAGGCCTTCACAAGTGTGACCTCCCTCCTTCTCCACTGAGGCAATAAATGTTTGCCGGATAGAAGTATGAACAGACTGAGCGCCAAACTTCTTAGAAACCTGTGACATATGCCCTAACCGGTTTGGCTCAGTGGATAGGGTCCCAGGTTCGATTCCAATCAAGGGCATGTACCTTGGTTGCGGGCACATACCCAGTAGGGTGTGCAGGAGGCAGCTGATCTATGTTTCTCTCTCATCGATGTTTCTAACTCTCTATCCCTCTCCCTTCCTCTCTGTAAAAAATCAATAAAATATATTTTTAAAAAAAGAAAAGAAACCTGTGACATAGGAGCAGCAATGCACCATTTTACAGGTGGAAACATGAAGGCTCAGAGGTTGAGTCACCTGCCCAAGATTCCACAGAACCAAACCTTAAAAAGTTTGAGCTTGTCTACTTGCCAGCTGCCAGAAGTTGTATCCCAGCTTTCCTTCAAAAAATGGTCTGGTTGGTTCTGTCAGATCTGAATCTGCAGTCCCCAAACCCATCTAGGACTAGACTGGACCCTGAGGAAGGAAAGAGGCTCCACAGTCCACCCTGGGCCACCCCTGGTCCCCACCCCCCACCCCATGTTTGTGCCTTCTTAGCCCTCATTTACCCGTGGTCTGGAAGGTTCTGACATTCCAGGGTCCTGACTTAATGCACTTATGGTCACAGGTGAAGGGGTCATCTGGCAACTGGTCTCCCCAGCTGTCTGCAAACCCATGCTGAAATCTGAGCCGTTGAGACCTTACAGGCACAGCTGGAACCAGCTGGGAGTTCTGCCATGGTCTCAGCCTAAGGAGCCTGGCTTTCTAGATGGACACCTTTTCTGTGCTCAGCCCCTCAAAGAGCAGCCAGTCTGGGAGACTGGTGGGGTCAGGACTTAGCCAGAGAAGGGACAGGGGATGACTGGCCAGTTGAGCCTTTTGCAGGATCTGCACCTACCTGGGGAAGCTGAGTGTAGCTGGGGGGCGGAGGGGGGGGGGGATCCCAAGGTTGCAACTGGGTCTCAAAAGCCCTTTTTTTCTTTTAAAACATATTTTACTGATTTTTTTTATAGAGAGGAAGGGAAGGGGATAGAGAGTTAGAAACATCGATCAGCTGCCTCCTGCACACCCCCTCCATGCCCTTGACCGGAATCGAACCTGGGACCTTTCAGTCCACAGGCCAACACTCTGTCCACTGAGCCAAACCGGTTAGGGCTCAAAAGCCCTTTTATTAGTCCATTGTTATACAAAAGCTTCCAGCCAGTCCCTTGAATGTCCCTGGTTCCTTCCATCTCTGATTTTCTCACTCTGCCCAACCACTATGTGTACATCTCTTGCTGCAAGACTTACATGTGAGGACAGACAGAGGGGAGGACAACCCACATGAGCCACCAACTTGATCAGCTGGGCATTTCCTGGTGGAAGAAATCAGGGCTTCCTTTCCCTTCTCTGCCCTCACACTCACCCTGTGGCCCCACTACCATCGTGGCAGGCACCACATATGTAGGAAGTAGGGTCTTCTGGATAGGATAAGTGAATGAGGTTTGGGTGTGGAGCTGAGTATGGAAAAGGGAGTGGATTTAACGTATTGTAATAGCTTCTCACATCTAGGTTACAGTATCTGCAAACCTGTCAGTTTGACCTCACCCACACAGCCCACATCCTATTGACTCTTTTTTTATACATAAAACTTGTTAAGTTCAGGCCCTCCTTTCCCTTCCTTAGATCCCTGTCCTTTCTGAGGCCTCACCCCACCCTTCCCCATATGCACCAATCTTCCCTGCTCACACACACCTCTCCACCATGCATCAAAATGACCTGTTTAAGTTTTTAACTGTATTAAAGATAATCAAAAGATAAGTTTTTAAATTCAAACTGCACAAAGGTGTGAAAAATCTGTCTCTCCCTCAGAAATCCCCGTTCCCCTCCCCAATTTTTAATGTCTCCTTCTAAAGGTATTCTCTGTATATAAAAGCACACAGGTGCTGGTGTGGGTCAGTTGATTGGAGAGTCGTCCACTACACTGAAAAGTCTTGGGTTCAATTCCCAGTCCAGGCACATACAGTGGGGCCTTGACTTACGAGTTTAATTCGTTCCGAGACCGAGTTCGTTAAGGAGCTCGTTAACTCAAATTACTCTATCAACTCAATGCAAAAAATCGGCGGAGAGACAGCTGGTATCTCAAAAAACTCGTTAGTTGGGACACTCGTAAGTCAAGGCCCCACTGTACTTAGGTTTTGGGTTCAATCCTCGGCCCCATCATTGGGGTATGTGCGGGAGGCAACCAATCAATGTTTCTCTCTCTCTCCCTTCCCCTCTCTCTAAAAAAATCAGTGAACATGGCCTCGTGTGAGGATGAAAAAAAAAAGCATACAGGTACATCTTATGTACACAGATGGGATTACATTGCACACAGTCTACACTTGCCTTGAACTCAGACACCTCACGAATGGTTAAATAATGTATTAAAGAGCTCTGATATCAAAAACACTTCACTGTCCCCCAATAGCTCAACTTCCAAAGGACAGGCAGGGATTAGATGGTGTACCTCTCCCTGCTGAAAATTCATCAGTGTCTAGAATAGAAACCACAAAGCCCTGCATGACCCTCCCTGCACCAAGTTCACTTTCTGTCTTCCACATCCCGCCTCCATTCTGCTGGAGCGCACTGATGTCGCTGTTCCCTGAAAAAGACAAGTCTGTCCCTCCCCATCTCAGGACATTTATACCTACCCACTTTTTCCAGAGTGCTCTGGCCCCATGACTTTCCACTGGCTCACTCCTTCCTATCAGGCAACAGCTCAGAAGTCGCCTCACAGAAAGGCTTCCCTGACCCATCACGGCCACATCCTTCTGTTTGTTTGTTTTTGGTAGCACTTAATATAACCTAAGATCATTTTCTGCATTTGTTGTTGTCTGTTTTCCCATTTAAAAATGTGAGTGGCTTCTGAGGTCAGGGATGTTTGCCGGCACTGTTCATTTCTGAGTCCCCAGAACCTAGCACACAGTAGGTTGGACAGGTGACTCATTCTATGCTGGTACACTCAGGGCCATCCTCCTGGCAGTTAGCTTGCTTCCCACCCTTAGCTATCCCAACGGACCCACTCCAACTTCAAAACTAAATGCATTGAAAATTTTTACTACTGCCCTGGCCAGGTAGCTCAGTTGGTTGGAGTATGGAACCTATACTTCCAGGTTGAGGGTTCCATCCTAGGGGCACATTCAAGGGTCAACCAATGAATCATGGATTGGTGGAACAACGGGTGGATGTCTCTCTCTCCCTTCCTCTAAAGTCAATCAATACAATTTAAAAAAATGTTTTTATTGATTTGATAGAGAGGAAAGGAGAGGGGGAGAGAGAAATATTGATGCGAGAGAAACATTGTTTGGCTCCTGTAGGCACTGCCACGGGGGATCAATCCTACAACCTGGGCTTGTGCCCTGACCCGGAATCAAACCAGTGACCTTTCTGTGCACGGGACAACGCTCAACCAACTGAGCAACACTGGCCAGGGCAATAAATAAAGTTTTTTTAAAAATGTTGACGACATGCCAAAACCGGTTTGGCTCAGTGGATAGAGCGTCGGCCTGCGGACTGAAAGGTCCCAGGTTCAATTCCGGTCAAGGGCATGTACCTGGGTTGCGGGCACATCCCCAGTGGTGGGTGTGCAGGAGGCAGCTGATCGATGTTTCTCTCTCATCGATGTTTCTGACTCTCTATCTCTCTTCCTTCCTCTCTGTAAAAAATCAATAAAATATATTTTTAAAAAAATGTTGACGACCATTGCCAACTTCCTTCAAAGAGGGTGCCAGTCAACACAACCTCTTCAAACAGGAGCGTTGTCGTAACCGGTTTGGCTCAGTGGATAGAGCGTCAGCCTGTGGACTGAAAGGTCCCAGGTTCGATTCCGGTCAAGGGCATGTACCTTGGTTGCAAGCACTAGGGGATGTGCAGGAGGCAGCTGATGGATGTTTCTCTCTCATCGATGTTTCTCTTTATCCCTCTCCCTTCCTCTCTGTAAAAAAAAAAAAAAAAAAAAGGAGCGTTGTTTATCGCCTTTCCGGAATGGGCTGAAGATACCCATTTTACAGACGAGTACACAGGCCAGGGAAGATTTTAATCCTGGATCTCAGCGCACTGGCTGTTCAGATTGCCCTCAGTTTGCAAACCCGCTGCGGGGGGTGTTCTGTGGTTCAGGAGTCCCCGGACCGCAGGCCCCGCCCCCTCACGGAGCGCCCTGCGCAGGTCCCGCCCGTGCTCTCGCGAGAGCTGGGAGGCGGATAATGGCGTCGAAGTGAGCGCGAGCTCTCGGCCGCCCAGGAAGTCGCCGCAGCCTCAGCCGGAGCCGCAGGAGCTGCGGGGACAAAAGGCCTAGCCGGGCCAAGGATGGTGAGCGCGGCGCCGGGGACACGGGTGCGGCGAGCCAGCGGGGACTGGAGGGGAGCGGTCCTGTCACGCACACACCCTCCGGCCAACCCCGCCCCCACATCCGGACACTCGCCCCGTCACTAGTCATTTGGCTACCACCCCACCCCCGACTTCCGGGCCTGGTTTCGACTGGGCCACCCCCACTGAGCTCGGGCTCCGCCCCCGGTCTTCATGCCACCGGCCCCCAACACTTCCAAGTTCACCTGCACAGCTCCGGTCCGTCCTCAAACAATCCACGTGGCCACTTCCGGCCTCACCAGCATCTTCCTAACTCCACTCTGTTCAGAGCCTCGCCTTCATAGCCTTTGTCCCGCCTACTCCCTCCAGGCCACGTGGGGGGCCTCCCATCTTCCTAAGCTGGGGCAGAGGGGATGCTCTTTTCTATGAGCACTTCCTGACAGCTGTCCACTTCTGCTTTAGGAACACTTCCCGCCTAGCTGCCTGCCTCCCTGGTTGGTAACTCCTTAGGATGGGGCTGACTGGCTCTTGTTTCCGGAGCATTCGCTGCTTCAGGAATGCACCGCGGTCTTTGTGGGGAGGGAAGGTCCCCTGGCTGGCCCCAGCAGACCCTGGGCCCAGAGGGGTCTCCCCGCCTCTTTTTTCCACCAGGAGGAGGAACCCTCCGTGCCCAGCCCGGACATGCTGATCAATGCAGAGCCCGGCTCCAGTGAGACCCAGAAGGAAGTGTCCCCAGGCGTGGCCGCTGCAGCCCCCTCCTTCTCCATGGGGGAGGCGTCAGGGCCTGACCAGACAGCCACACCCCCATTGTGGGATCGCGGAGGGTCTGGAGGGGCCCAGCAGGGCGCCTCCTCAGCCCCAGGCGCGGGCCAGCCTGGCCCTGGATCTAGCCTTGGCCCCACCAGCGCAGTCTCTGGGACCAGTGAGGACCTGCGGCCTCCCAGGCGACGCCCACCGCCAGGTGACCTGTGATAGGGCCTTCTGTGGGGGCACAGGCCCTGGAACGAAGGAAAACAGAGCATTTCCATACTTGGTGATATCACTGAGTGTGTGCCAGGCTGTGGCTGCTGTGAGGAGCCAGGTCCACTCAGCCCTGCCCTCTGGCAGCTCAGTCCAGCGGAAGCGGTAGATGGTAAAGACCCAGTAGGAGACCATAGGGTAACTGTCTGGGCAGAGCCCCGGACAGCATGGGGGAGGGGAGGGATGGGTGACCCTGCTGTGTACATCCTACAGGAAAGCAGATACCCTGCTCCAGCCTTGGCTGCTGCCTCAGTTTCCCAAGCGTTCGTGACTTGGCACAGCATCTGCGTACCCACTGCCCACCCACACAGTCCCTGGAAGGTAGGGTCAGAGTCGGTGGTGGGAGGCAGGCAGAGTTCCCAGGCTGACCCGTGGCCACCCCACTCCACTCCTCTGTCCTCCGCCCCTGCCTTGCCAGGCAAGCTCTTCCGCTGCTCCGCCCTGAACTGCACCGAGACCTTCCCCAGCATGCAGGAGCTGGTGGCACACGGCAAGCTGCACTACAAACCCAATCGCTACTTCAAGTGAGACCCTGACCACCCAGCCTCCTCTGGTCCTTGGTGACTAGGCCCTAGGCAGCTCCTGCTCCTGGTGTGACAGCCAATACCTGGGGTTCAAGCCTTCTACTTCCCAGTCAGGGGGCTGATGGGGGAGGGACTGGGGTCTGAAAATCGGTATGGCCTCGGGCAAGACCTGTCCCAGAGAGACTGGGACCTGGAGAAGGTCCCAGGACCCGGAGGGGTGGGGCTCATGTGGGTGTGGTTCCTCCCAGTCTCTCCTTAAGCTTCTAAAAGGAAAGCTGACCACCTAAGTCTAGGCTGAGACCTCTTCCTTTTCCCAGGGCTCTGACCTGGAGGGGTCCAGAAGGGTCGCGGTCAGCGTAGGGGGCACTGAGGTCCAGTTCCTACCCCGCAGTTGGGTCATCTGTGACTTGGGTCTGGTCCCCCTTCTTGGTGCCCGGGAGACCCAGCCCAGGCCTGTGTTCGTCCCCAGGTGTGAGAACTGCCTCTTGCGCTTCCGCACGCACCGCTCGCTCTTCAAGCATCTGCATGTTTGCGCTGAGCATGCGCAGAGCCCAGCCCCACCGCCAGCCCCTGCCCTCGACAAGGAGCCCTCTGCGCTCGAGCGCCCCACGGAATCTGACTCTGCGTCGGCGACGGGCTGGCAGCACCCGCTGCCGGAGCCCTACACGGCCCCCGCCCCTGCCCCCAGCGGGCCCTTTCTGCCCTACTTGAACCCTGCGTCCTTTGGCCTAAACCCCACGCGCCTGCGCCCCTTCATGGCTGCCGCTCCTGGGCTGCCGGCCTCCAGCGCCGCGGTCTGGAAAAAGAGCCAAGGTGAGTGCCGTGGCAGGGCCGGCAGAGGGTGGGCTGAGTTTGCTCCGATTTCTGACCTTGACCCGCCTATTTTACCGCAGGTGCCGGTGGCAGTCCTCGAAGATCCCAGGGCGGCTCGGACGCGCCCTCAGGTGCGTGCAGGTGACCACCAGGGCGGGATGGAGGGGGTTTCTGTCCTGCGTCCTGCCAGGCCCAGGAGCTGCTAGGAGGCAGCAGTGCCAGCCCTGAAATACAGGATTTTGCCTTAAAAATTACTGGCCCACGCGCCTTCCTCTGCACCGGCGTTACCATGTAAAGCTCGCGCTCTGCGGGGCTTCCGGGGATGGGAATGGGGGACACAGAGAAGTCAAGTTCAGTGCCCCCAGTTTCAGGGGGGCACACACCCAGGGAAGGTGGATCAGGCAGGACAGCCCCTCAGTACTCGCGAGCTGATGGGAATGGATAAATGTCCGAAGCGCCCTCGCCCGTGACCACCGTCCTTGGTGATGGACCAGACCTCTGGGCTGGGGCCGGGACTGACAGGGTCCCGCCTGCCCGCAGGGCACATTTTGTGGGAGCACACGCGTGGTCGCTACTCGTGCATGCAGTGCACCTTCTCCACAGCCTCGCGGCCCGCCATGACCCTTCACCTGGAGGACCACCGCTCCATTGCCCCCGGGCAGCCACACCCCGATTGCCCGGTGGGTAAGGTCCTGGAGCACCAGGGTGGGGAGGATGGAGGCCCCAGAGGCGAGGGGCGGGGCTGAGGCTCAGCCACCTCCTCTGCCCCACCCAGACCTGGCCCTGCTTGCACCCAAGGTGTTGCTCGCTGCTGCTGCTGCTGCTATCAAAGGGGAAGTGTACAGTTTTCTTGCTGCTCTGAATGCCGCATAGAGTGGGTCATGAGATGGGGGTAGTTTTGTAATTTTAGTGGGGCCTGAAATGGATTGGGAGAGGAAATAATAAAAGGCGCGATGAACTGGCCTATGCTGTCTGGGTCCCTCAGCAGCCTGTCTAGCAGTCTTGGGCACCACCCCGCCCCCCACCCCCCATCTTGAGAAGGGCAGGCCTCCTCTTACCCACGACCCACTTATATCCCACCTTCCCTGTTACCTCAACACGGACCAGCCTCCTGCTCAGTACTGCCACTGCCTGCTGTCCAATCACTTCCAGAAACCAGATGGGATGGAAATTTACAGATTATTGATTGATTGATTGATTGATTGACTGTCTTGGGAGTCAGTGGGGAGGACAGGCAGGGAGGCTGGTCCTGAGAAAGTGCTGAGTTGGCCCAGGTAGAGCCCTCTAGGTCCTTAGGCCAATGATAACTCACAGGGAGGTGACAGGATAGAGCCCCAGAGCTGGGCATTCTGTTGCAGGCTAGGACTCAGGCCTCTTCTTTGTCCTGGATTTTTCCCCTGCCCCAGCCCTAAGGAAAACAGTGGGTCAAGGTCAGCCCTGGAGAGCCTGGGTTCCCTTCCCTCCTTATCCCTCCCCATCCTGGTCCTGTCTTCCCTTCCTTCATGGGAAGTCAGGCCTGGGCCAGGGTTGGAATTTTGGTGCCACACTGCTGTCTCAGCCCTGCTGTCACTGAGATCTGTGGGCCAAGCTTCCTGGTATGGAAGTCCCAGGTGTTATTGGCAGCCACCACTCTGGTGGGTTCTACTACCTTCCAGCCCCATGGTACTCCTAGCCCAGGCCTCTGCCCTCTACCCTTCCTGGGCACCAGAAGCAATTCCTCCTGCCCTTCCCCCCCAGTCTGAACACCCCTGAAAATGGGTCTCTTCTGATTGTGTCCCTCCCCTTCCTATACCCTTCAGTGTCTCCCTATAGTTCTCTAGATGAAGATCCTGTTCTAGTAGCTCACCAGGCCCCCATCTTGAACCTTCCCATTCCCTCCCCGGGCCACACAAATCATCTTCTCCCTTCTCCTCCTTGAATACAGACTTCCTGTGAGCAAGCACACGAGTGAACCCCTGCAGACCCTGCTGAGATGGTTGTTACTCAGCACCAGCTGTGGAGTTAGATGGGCCATCAGGGAAACGGCTCCAGGGCCCTCTGAGCTCCCCCTTCTCAGCTAGAAGCCTTATAGCCATGACTGTGTGGCCATCAGCTTTCCTGCATCTCACTTTTTAGTCTTAAATGAGTGCCTTGATGCTCATCCCTGGATCCCTTGTGAGGATTCATAGAGGGACTGAGGAGAGAAGGTGGGGACTTGGGAAATGTTAGCAAGTGATTCACATCCCTCCAGCCACCAAGCCCATGGCTACCTCAACCTTTGCAAGAGCCTGGGGAGGAGGTGGGGCAGGGTCAAGGGGCCCATTTTACAGAGAGAGAAGGTGAAGGTAGGTAGGTAAGCTCACTGACTCTCTAGCCAGGCCCAGTTTTAAGTCACTCGCTGATTCTGCACCACCCTTGGAGCTGGGCACAGTTACTACCAGCCAGCAGGGTCCACATTCCCAAAGCCCTAGTCCCATGTTGCGGCCAAAGGTAAACTGAGTGGGGGGGTGAAAGGATTAAGGAAAGACAGATAAGAGAATGAAAGCTGGGTCTCGGTGGGACACTGCTCCCTGATGAGATAGCGCCAGCATCCACAAGCCGTGTCTTTATTTTATAGCAGATGCCACGAGGCAAAGTAGGGGCGTGATCACGTTGTTTACAGCATTCTCATGAGTTCCAACCCTACTCAACTACATGAACTCTAGCACAAGGCACGTGGGGCCACGTGCTCAGACCATAGGCTCAAGCTTACTACCACAGCCATTGGCTATAATTGTGCTGGGTGGGGCCTGCCCTCCAGCTGGGACTTGCACGTGGCAATGAGAGGACCCTGTCCTTTCATTAGTCCAAGGCTTGATCCTAGCCAAAACACCGTAACTGCACCCCATAGTCCCAGGCTTTCCTGTATCTCCAGGGACAGGAATTAGTGATTCTGGTTCCCCAGGACCCCAGGGTACCAACCCCCCTAGCTTTCCTTTCCCATCGAGTCCCTCATTCAGCCATCCCCAAATCCAGTCTGTCAGGACTTTTCCAGAGAGACCAAGAGCCAATATCTTGGTCCAGTTCCCCCAACACCCACCATACCCACTCCATCACCCATATAGATGCAGCCACCCCTCCCATGAGAACTAAGGGCCCATAGCTCCTACTGCCCCTTTGGAGGCAGTGGGAACTCTGCCCTGAGGCTTAAGGAGCTGGTTCAGCAGTTGGCCTGGTTACCCTGACCACTCCAAAACATACCTCCTCCCTCATCCCCTTCCATCTCATATACAATCTTTTGTCTGCTCACCTGAAATTTATCACTGCTCCCAGTGTCCCTTCTAGGCTCCTGCAGCCCCTGCCCTCCTTCTGGCTAACCTATGACCCCACAGAAGGTCCCCCTACCCCACCTCAACTCCAGGATGCCTGAAAGCTGTCCCCTTAGGCCCAAGCATGTCCAGCAGACGGCACCCAGGAGTATCAGTCTGAGGGAGAATGAGAGGAGGCCAGCACTCGCCTTGTACAGCTGCCCCCACGTAGGCAGGTGGGCCAGAGACTGCAGGTTCATGTTGAACAGGCTGAGCCACTCCCAAGTGTCCATCCACCGCCTGGCAGTTGTCCAGCACCAGTTCCGTTGCTGGTGTCACTGGTGGGTGCCCCCTCAGCTGGGGAAGGGGAGGTAAAGTTCCTGACCTGAGCTGAGCACCCCCCATCTGGGGCTCCTGACTTCTTGTTGCCTCAGGACCCACCACCCACGTGCTCATTCCTCTAAGTGGCTGCACCAGCTGCCAACCCCCAACCCCCCACCACCCACCCACATTAGGGAAGGCAGGTGCACTGCTCCTGGCTCTTGCACAGGGCCTGGGTGCACCAGCTTCAATTCCCCACGCACTCTCAGAACCCCAGCTCACCTCCCTGGCCCTCAGTGTTCCACACACTTGCCTGACAAACCCCCACCAACACCCATTTCCCAAGGCAGACGCCGGTTCAGGCTCACTTCTGGCTTTTGGTTCCCCAGCTCCAGCTGTAGCTGCAGGTCCACGTTTAAGGCTTTGTGCCTCCAGAAAGGTGCCAAACATACAAAGAGGACTGGGGGTCATGTGCCCTCTGGGGACTGTGCCAGGAGCCTGTGGGCTCCCCCCAGAGTCTCAGCCAGGGAGGGACCCTCTAGAATTCTGTGCTGAGGCTGTCCACACACCCAGGAGTCTTCCCAGAGCCTGGGGAATCACTGGCTGTCATTCATTAAATCCTTCAGCTTACCTTATATGCTCTCAGCCAGTCATCCCTGTTCTTTCTTTCATCCTTTCCTTCTCACCAAACCTGTGAGGTGGTGGCTGGTCCTGGAGACCCAGAGAGGACCTAAATCTCATCATCCCTGGCCTCCTGGGACCCCTGTTCAGAGGGGGACCCACATCTGGAAATGTGACTGAGAATGCACAGGCCAAGTTCCAGAATCCTCAGGCTGTACCCTTAAAGCAGACATACAAATAGGCAGTCATTTCCAGATGTGCTCCCTGTGGCCTTCATGGCAGGGTAGGCAAAAGAAGGGCTCCTGCTGGGAATGCAAGTCCTTAAGACAGAAAGAGCCTCCTTCCCTGTCTCAACTAAATCTTTCTGGATCCTTTTGGAAACTTATAGGATCACCTGCCAGGTGTGATCTGTAAACTAGCAGCATGGGCATTACCTGGGATGTTGCGGATACTGAGGCCTCACCACTGACTGGAAGCAGACCCTGCATTTTAATAATGGGGACAGATGGCAGGTGACTGATGGGCACCGGTGTTTCTCAATTAGCTGCATATTAGAACCCTCAGCAAGTGTCTAGGTGTGGCCACACCCAAACCAATTAAGTCAGAATTTCTGGGTGCTTCTATGTCTTTCTTTGTAAATTCCTCAAACAACCCCAATGCATGGCCAAACAGAACCAGGGCTCTGCACTCCCCCAATGAACTGACCTCCAGGGGACCTTATCTGGCTGGGCCCCACATCCTAACTGCACTGGTCTTGCCCACTACCTTTACCCCATCTTCCTTGGCCTCCAAGCTGTCTGTCTTGATTTTCTTCACATCCTTAGTCCACTGGGAACCTGGGGTGTCCTCGGACCCCCTCCCCAGGGCCAAAACCTTTGATACTACCCACCTATTCACCTTCAAATCGCCATCTCAGTGGGCCATCCATGGCCCATGTACTATTTGCCCCTGCAACAGGGAAGTCTTGCTCAAAACTGGGAATTGGACCACAGAGAAGTGTTAACATGAGGAAGGCAGGTGAGGTAATGAGCAAAAAGGCTTCACCTGCCCTAGCCAGTTTGGCTCAGTGGGTAGAGTGTCGGCCTGTGGACTGAAGGGTTCTGGGTTTGATTCCTGTCAAGGGCACATGCCTGGGTTGTGGGCTCAATCCCCAGTAGGGGGCATGCAGGAGGCAACCGATCAATGATTCTCTCTGATCATTGATGTTTCTATCTCTCTCTCTCCCTTCCTCTCTGAAATCAATACAAATATATTTTTTAAAAAGGCCTCACCCATCACACTCACTCGACTCCTTGGTCTCCGGCCCAGAGCAGACTGTGCCCCCTCTCCATTGAGAACGCCCCCTCCCATGGAGGCTCTGTCTGAAATTGGCCTTCGCCTGTCTCTGCTGGCAGGAGGTCTAGCACCAAGTCCTCCCTGGAGCCCAGAGGTTAGCAGGGCATGTGGTGGGACTGAGGGGGAGAGGCACAAAGAGAGCCAAGAAACTGGTGACTGTGTTGTGAATGTGCTGACCCCCAATGCATGAAATGCAGAGACAGTAGCAGGCAGGTCAGGAACTCAAGACGTGCTAGACAGGAAGGATCTGGAGACAAGCCCGGGCTGTCCCCGCCTCCTTTCCTTCCTCCTCTGCCCCCTCCACTCATGGGGCCTGTGGAGCAGAAGCCACAGTCACTTCCTGAAAGCCACAGGCCCAGTTCAGTTCCCACTCTCACCGTAACCCATCACCTGCCTGCCGCCATGGTAAGTGAGTCCGCAAGCCCTGGGAGAGCCCCCCCACTGGTTGGAGGCAAGGGGTGCCATGGGTGAGAATTGGGGGGCATATTCCAAGAATACAGTGGCAGAGAAAAGCCACTTGGGAAACAGGAATAACCAACACAAAGGCCCAGAGATGTGAAGCAGCCAGGACACACAGTCCAAGCTCCAAGGGGCCCAGGTTATGACTACAATTATAGGGGGACTAGTGGGACTGCTCAGACAACTAACTCCCTTCCCCTCGGGTCAGCAGGAACAGCAACCTGGGAATGGAGAGGTAGGTGAGCACACCCAGGGTAAGCACAGGCGTTTCCAGTGGGTGACAAAGTGGGTCAGGCACCTGCTGCTTGCCCCCACCCAATCAGTCACCCAAGGCGTGACCTGGCCCTGTGGGTCAACTGGGAGCCCTTGCTCCAACTCACCAGGTAGGGGCCTTTCAAGCCAGAGTAGTGGCCTTTTCTCACATTCTCTGAATAGGAAAGTGAAGCATAACCAGGTGGAGAGGCCATGCTTTTCTGACCTTCCCTTCCTTCCCCCAATCTTCTTGACCCCAGGTGATTCCAGGTTTCGGGGAGCCTGTGGCAGGGCCGCCTTTGTGGGACTTGTCATTAGAGCAGGCCTGGTCTAGTTTGTGTATCTGTCTGTGTATAACCAATGGTATGGATGATCAGCACTATACCTAGGACAGACTGTGTGTGCCATAGATGACACAGTGCCTGACCGTGCTTGGGGGGGGGGGGGGGGGGGGTTCTGCCTACCATTTCTCATGGCATTATTGACTGAGTGTCCCCGACCATCACTATGGGATCTGGGACTGTGAGAAACCCTGCACCACATTTGCCTCCAGGTTCCCAAGTATCTCTGCATCCATCTATGTGAGTCACTGGATGTGACTGAGTATATGCCAGACTTTGTGGCCTCTATGTTCTTTATTTCAACAAATATTTACTGAGCACCTACTGTGTGCCAGGCACTGGGAAGACAGCAATGAAATTAGCCAAGTCACTGCATTTAAAAAACAATATAAGTACAAAAAACAAAAGAAAAAGGAAAAAATAAACCTAAGTGACATAAATATGATACATGATGTCGGGTACTAAAAGAAAAATCATGCAGGTTGGAGACTCAGGGTTAACAGGCTCCCTCTGGCTGCTGTGGGGATACTAATCAGAGATGGAAGGTGGGCAGGAGTCCAGGGAGGAGGCAATGGGAAGGTACATCTAATGCAGTGGTTCTCAACCCTCTGGCCCTTTAAACACAGTTCCTCATGTTGCGACCCAACCATAAAATTATTTTTGTTGCTACTTCATAACTGTAATTTTGCTACTGTTATGAATCGTAATGTAAATATCTGATATGCAGGATGGTCTTAGGCAACCCCTGTGAAAGGGTCGTTCGACCTCCAAAGGGGTCGTGACCCACAGGTTGAGAACCGCTGATCTAATGGGTAACAGTGCTGCAGACAGTGAGAAGTGGTTGGATTCCGGATGTAATTTGCAATTAAAACAGAAGGAACTGGAGACATGGGGGTAAAAGAACAAGGAAGGGGTGGTGTGTGTCTGTCACCATGTTCACGTTTCTCCATGTTGGTCTTTACACAACTCCTGTGTGTACCAGTCCCTGACTGACTGTGTCCCCTAGGGGAGCCATCAGGACTTCCGGAGCCTTCAAGCAAAATTCCAGGCCTCTCAGCCTGAGACCAGTGAACTCCCCCTCAAATCTCCAAAGCCTGAGTTCAAGAAACTCCTCAAGAAGTTCCCACAGCCTGAGCCCAGTGAGCACTCTAAGAAGCCCTCACCACCTGAGTTCACTGATCTGCCTAGGAAGCCCCCACAGCCCGAGTTCATTGCAGTGCCCAGGAAGCCCCCACAGCCCAAGTTCACTCATCTGCCCAAGAAGCCCTCCAAATCTGAGTTCAGTGAACTCCACAAGAAGTTCCCAGAGCTCGAGGCCACTGTGCTCCCCAGGAAGCCCCTGCAGCCTGAGGTCAGTGAGGCCCCTCAGAAGGCCTTACAGCTGGAGCCCAGTGCAATTGCCCAGAAGCCCCAGCAGCCTGACCTGAGCAACCCCATCAGGCCTCCCACAGAACCCAAACTCAGTACATTCCCCAGAAAGTTCTGGCAGCCTGAGTCCAATGAGGCTATCCTGACGGCCTCACAGCCCGAGTTCAGTAACATTCCAAAGAAGCCCCCACCCCTTGAGTTCAGAAAGCCCCAGCAGCCTCAGATGCCCCCCTGGAAGCCTGAGCCCAGTGAGCCCCACCCCAACTTTTCACAGCCTGACTTCAGTGCCTTCCCAAAAAAGACCCCACCACCTCAGCTGAGTAACCTCCCCAGGAAGGCCCTGCAGCTTGAGTCTGGTGACCTCACCAGGACATCCTCAGAGCCTGAGGTCTGTGTGTTTCCCAAGAGGCCACAGCAGTCTGAATTCAAAGCACTTTCTAAGCCCCCAAAGCCCAAGCTGAGCAGCCTCCCCAGGACGTCCTCAGAGCCTGAGGTCAGCTTATGCCGCAGGAAGTTTCCACAATCGGAGGGCCAGGGGACCCCCCGCAAGTTTTCACAGCCTGAAACCGATGCTCTGTCCAAGAAGCCCCGGCAGGCAGAGTTCTTTGGGGATCCCTCTAGAAAGCCCCCACTGCCTGGCTCTGTTTCGGAGAGCTCCCTGCCCATGGCTGTTGCGGGCTCCGGCCCCAGATTCCCACTCAGCCCAGGGTTTGGAGCAAGGCAAAAGAAGTCAGGAGTTCTCACTCATGGTGGAGGGTCAAGGCTGGGCCTCAAACCCGGCCACCCACCACGGCAGAGGCCTCTGCCTCCAGTCAGCAGCCTGGGACCTCCGCCAGCCAAACCCCCGCTGCCCCCAGGCCTCAAGGATGTCCAGAGCTTTCAGAGACCCTCAGCAGCAATCACCAGTGAGTCGGGCACCCCAGGCTGAAAGGAGGGGGGCAGAGGCTCCCTGGCCATGCCTGCCTCCTTCCTGCTCTCCTCTTTCCACAGCTCTACAGAAGACCTGCTCTTCTGCTGGAATCCACTTCCAGGCCAGACAGCCTAAGGCTATCCTGAAGTGAGTGTGGAGACTAAGGGGACACAGGTGCCAGTAATGGGCCTGAAGAGGCCCTTATCTCAGGTATCCCTGCAGGGACCAAGAGGAGATCTACGAGCTGTACGATGATGTGGACCTGACAGACTCCAGCCCCAGCACCAAGGGCAAAGGTTTGTTGGCAGCGGGGCTGGACACAGCCAGCCTGGGCACCTGGGACCTATCTGCTGCAAGGGCATTTTCAGCCATTCTGTTCCCTGACAATGCAGGGGAGAAAGCAGGGAGGAGTAGGGGCCTTTCAGAAAGGTCACACCAGTTCCTGATGGACAGCACAGCATAGTGAAGGGCAGCATAGAGGCCAAGAACCAGTGAACATGATGTAGTCAGGGCAGAGGGGTGGCCCAGATGAAAGTGGAAGAGTCGGGTAAAAAGCGGCAAGAGGACTTGGCAGTGTATTACACAGGAGCGAGAGGGAGTGAGGGAGCTTGCCTTGGGCCTAGTTGTAGAGTGAAGCCTTCCCTGAATCGGGTAAAAGAAAGGTGTCAAGGTCCCTCATAGATCTATTGTGTTGGAGGTGCCTGAGGACTTGGGCCTGGACACAGGGTATATCCCTGACACCTCTCTCTGAGTGCTCTGGGTTCCAAAGGCCCCTTCTCTCTCCCTTCCGAGTCTGCTCCTGGAGAGGATGCTAGCCTAGCAGGCCCACACCTCCGGCCCAGCACCAGGTTTAATGCCTTCACCAACGCTGAACGAAAACAAAAAGTGCTTCCACATAAGCACTTTACATGTGTGTCACTGAATCTGCACAGACCCCTACCCAAGGCAATATCATGCCCACTTTACACATGTGGAAGCTTGAGGATCTGAGAAGTATCTTGTTGCGCTTACACAGCCAGTACACACAAGTTCAGGTCCCCTGCTTCCAGACTGCTTCCCTGCCCTGGCTTTGGAAGGCCTTGCCTCCGGTGGGGGAACCTTCCATCAGGGGTGTCTTTAGGATGCTACCTCTCCCTCCCCATTAGTACCTCCCACCCAGATCTGCTGCTTCTGTGGCTACTTCTGAGCTTTCTCCAGGGGCTGCTTACAAAAGCCCTCTGTTAGCAGTTAGTAGAGCTTTCTGACAGGGCCCCTCCTGCTTCTGCTCTAAATGTGGCTCTGTGGCTAGGCTCTGAGGGGTCACTGTTGGGGACATGGACATGGAAAGGGAATGACTGTGGCCACTCCACTTCCAGCAGCCTTGCAGGCATGGCCCACACCTTCCTCTTCCCCAACTCCAACCACCCAGAGCAATAGCTGCTCCACATCTTCACACAGCTGAAGGTCAGGCCCACCTTTTCCCCAGGATCTAAACAGGAGCCTGCCTTTCCCCATAGGACCTGCTTGGGGTCACATTGCCAAGCTTGGGTCACAGGTACACCAGGTCCATCCCACACCCCAGTGTTCAGTGGTGTACTCTACTGCTACAATGGGTTTGTAGACTGCACCCATTGGGTGACCATTCCTGGTCTGGGCAGCCTTTGGAAGAAATAGGAGCAGCTGGAGGGAGTATTTTGGGTGGGATGGCACCATCAACTGAGCATCAGGTGGAGGCTGGAGGCAAGCTCAATGCCTGAAGGGGCAAGACCACCAAGCAAATACCCTCTCAGTGCTCTGCTTGAGCCTTCATTCTCCTGTTCATGAGGCTCTCACTGTAAGCCAATTCCATGACCAACAGCCTCCTACCGGGAAGGCTGGTCACTTGCCAGGAAGTCTGCCCCACCCTGGGAGACCCTTCATAGTCTAGTCCAGTGGTCGGCAAACCCTGGCTCGCGAGCCACATGCGGCTCTTTGGCCCCTTGAGTGTGGCTCTTCCACAAAATAGTACGTGCGGGCGCGCACGTACAGTGCGATTGTAACTTCGTGGCCCATGCGCAGAAGTCGGTTTTCAGCCTGGGCGAGTCTATTTTGAAGAAGTGGCGTTAGAAGTGGGGGGTGTCGGTCCGGTGATGGGAGACGTGGTGCAGGCAGGCCGCGGGATACGCAGCGCGGGGGAGGTACATTGTTTTGAGGTACATTCGCTGAGGTCGACCCCTTCCAACTCTCCCATCCACACTCGTCTATCTGAAACAAGTATACAAGACAAGTGTGGATGGGAGAGTTGGAAGGGGTCGACCTCAGCGAACGTACCTCAATCAGATTGAGGATGTTTTTAGCAAAGGCCGGCTTAGGAGTACCCTAATTAAGTTAATAACAATGTACCTACCTATATAGTTTAACTTTAAAAAATTTGGCTCTCAAAAGAAATTTCAATCGTTGTACTGTTGATATTTGGCTCTGTTGACTAATGAGTTTGCTGACCACTGGTCTAGTCTCATCATTAGCCAGGCCAGTCCAAGAACCGCACTCCTTTGGCCCCTTCTTAGAGGCTTAATTTGCCTCCAGGAAATGCTTTTGCCTCATTTTTAACCTAAATTTCCTAATTCCCACAACCCAATCTGCTCTAGGCACCAGACATGAAATGGCCTCAGAAACTTATAAATCCTGTCTCTCTACCACTCACCATCTGGGTGAACTTAGGCAGTTACTTTACCTCCCAGAGCCTTTGTTTCCTCATCAGCAAGTTGGAAATGACATGAATAAGGGGGAATGTCTTGAAAGCTGACAGAGGGAAGGCTCACTCAAGATCAAGCAACCAAGGTCAAGAGAGGCCAAGCTGATGGTCCCTGTCCTAATATGGTGTTCTGACTGCCCCCAGATGAAGTGCCATCTATCCAGCAACCCCCCAGGAAGCCACCACAAGACCCTGAGCTCAGGTACCACAGGGCAAAGCAGGGAGGGGCCGAGCTCTGGGATAGCTGTGGAAGGGGACCCCTGAGGTGCTCATAAGCACCTAATTCCTTGAGTGACCCAGGAAAGAAAAGGCACCTCAGCCACAGCAGTTGTTGCCTGTGGACCCTAAGGCCCTGAAGAAAATCCGGAAGGCGGAGAAAGCTGAGAGGGAGTTCCGGAAGAAGTTCAAGGTGTGGCAAGAGCCCTGGGAGGGCTGGGGTCAGTCCAGTTGCCCAAGGCCCCTGGGGTTGGGGGAGGGGGGGGGGTCAGCACAGCCAAAGCTCTAACATGCCCCTCCCCAGTTTGAGGGGGAGATCGTGATTCAGACAAAGATGATGATTGACCCCAATGCCAAGACACGGCGTGGGGGTGGGAAGCACCTGGGGATCCGACGTGGGGAGATCCTGGAGGTGATTGAGTTCACCAACAAGGAGGAGATGCTGTGCCGGGACACCAAGGGCAAGTGTGAGTAAGCTGGGCTGGCAGACTGGGGAGACGGGCCCTACACTGCCAGACCAAGAATTCACCCATCCCTGCTCTTTCTGCAGATGGCTATGTGCCCAGAACTGCACTGCTGCCCTTGTGAGTGCTGCTGTGATTGGGGGTGGGGTGGGTGTTGATGGGCCCAGGGGTAACTTCTGTCTCTGCTAATCCAACTGTACTCTCCACCAGGGAAACGGAGGTGTATGATGACGTTGGCTTCTAGGGTATGTAGATGTTCTGGTCGGGTTGGCGGGGACCACAGCATCTTAGGAAGGGGTAAGCCCCCACCCTACTTCCCCAGGAGATACTTATGAGTCATCACTGGAAGTCACCCTTCCTCCTCTGTAGACCCTCTAGAAAGCCAACCATTTCCCCGAGGACAATAAAGCCTGCAGGTGTGGGGACCCAGGACAACCACCCACTAACCCAGGAATCCTGGATCCCAGCTTAGAGGCCACAGAACTGCCAAGGCTCACACCTGACCATGTACATGGACCACATAAAGCCTTTCTTTAAAGTGATCACTGCTTCTTGTTTTTTCTTTCCCACCTGACAGGCACACAGTGTAGAGACATGATCAAACACTCAGGGGTCTGTGGGGCCGACCCCCTCCTTCATGTTCTCAGGAGAAAAGTATGGTGGGGAGAAGGTGGCAAGGAAACTAGTAACCTGATAGACTTCAAGGTTTGAATTCCTGTGACAGAGCCCTGTCAGCTGCCAATCATGATTGAGAGGGAGTCAGGCAGGACACATCCAACACTGCCCCTCCACATGCAGACAGGACAAGCAGCAACTGCTGCTCCTTACAGGCTGCAAGCAGCTGTCTAGCCCAAGTGGACCCATGTACAAGGTCACATTTTGGTGGTGGTAGCCCAGTTTTGTTTTTGTTTTAATATATTTTTATTGAATTCACGAGAGGAAAGGAGAGGGAGAGAGAGATGGAAACATCAATGAGAGAGAATCATGGATCGGCTGCCTCCTGCAGGTCCCACACTAGAGATTGAGCCCGCAACCCAGGCATGTGCCCTTGGCTGGAATCAAATCTGGGACCCTTCAGCCTGCAGGCCGACACCCTATCTACTGAGCCAAACCAGCTAGGGCAGGGGGACCCAGTTCTGATACAGCCCAGGTATTAAGTTCAGCCTGAACCTCTATGGGACTAAACATGCTCAGAAACTCACACCCTGCTTAGTGTTTTAGTAAAGAAAGCTATTATGAACTGAATATTTGGTCCCCACCCCCCTCTCCAAATCCTAATGCCCAATTTGAGAGGCAATTAGCTCTACTATCCCTAAGAAAGCTCTTTTGTCCATTCTACCATGTGAGGTAACAGAAGGATCTGGTTCTCTCACCAGACACTGAGATTGCTGGCATTTTAATCTTGGACTTCTGAGCCTCCAGATTGTGAGAAATCAATTTGTTGTTTATAAACCACCCAGCTTATGGTATTTTTGTTATAGCAGCCAGAGCAGACTAAGACAAAAGCTGAACTGGAAATGAACCCAATGTAATGCCTGTAACCCTTCAAGAAACTGCACAGAAGGGAGACAGGACAGTTAACAGCCAAGTCTCCATTACCAACACAAGGGATTTAAAATCCACTCAGGATAAAGTTTCCATAGTTAGTTCCTAAAGGGGCAGAGTTCACAGACAAGCAAGAATGGGGATGAGACTCCTGGTGTTCACAGCTCCAAAGGTAGAAAGGAGACTGAGTGGTTCCTGCTCCCCAAATATCGGGTGGTGGCCCCACAACACACACACACACAAAAGCAAGCAGCTTTCAGGAACTGGTATTTATTATCAAAGTCATATTTGATGTCAACAAGATGCCACAACTACAAAAAAAATTGTGCACATTGCAATCTCAATGCAAACAGTCAAATGGAACCCCAGTCATTAAAAAAGTAATTCAAATTACCCCAAAAAGCAACTGAATTTTTTAAACATCTTTATACATCCAGCCAACAAATTAAAATGGTTAACAAGAAAAAATACAAATTCAGAGGTCTGGTATCGATGTTTAAAAAAGGCAACTGCTTAAGCATTTCTATCGATTCGAACATCAATCTCTCGGCCACTCAGCTTCATCCCATTCATCATCCGGCAGGCTCTCTCAGCCACCTCTGGAGACTCAAACTTAACCACACCGCACCCCTTGGACTTCCCATTCTCCATCTTGATGTCTGCATACAGCACGTGGCCTGGGCACAGGGAGGGAAAAAAACACCACAACTCATCAGGCAAACCAGATTTCAGCCTCAGTGTGGGCTCCACTCAGTCCAAATCACCTGTGAATTTCGGTGGTCTGAGTCAAAAGGGAGAGTATACTCCCCACCCCTGGTGCATGAATGCCCAGAACACAGTGGCTGGGACCCAACTACTATAGCCCTCAGCCCAATTCCCATTCTTCTGCCAACAGGAAAAAACCTGATCAGCCCCACGACAGCTTCAAATGCAGGTCTTTACACTCTGAAGAGTTAGCCAAAAAAAGGGGAGGCCGTGAAGCCAAATTTATAAGCAAATTTTACAGAGTCTTCGTTTTTCACTACACTGAATCACCACATTTACAAAGCCATCACCAATATGATGGATACTTTTGCACTATCCAAATATAAGCTGTGTAATAATTAGCAGTTTTCACATACTCATTCATTCAAGCACTGATTAAGCATCCAGGTATGTGTCAAGCACTGTGAAAACAAGTGCACAGGAGAAAAACCATAGAAACACAGGGCTCTACTTCAGAGACTGCCAAGGACATGACAGTGTAGCCAGTGCTAGGAGACCACAACTCTAGAGCCATTAACTGAGAAAGGGTCAACATCCTGGAGGGCTTCTCCTGGGAAAGTTCTGAAACAGAGTTTAAGTTCACCAGAGGACTTGCTGATAACAGCTCTCAATAGAGCACTTCTGGAGAACAGCACTTGTAACACAGGATTCAGAGACAGGAGGGAGAAGAGATGAAAGAGGAAGGAACCAAGCTGTACAGGGGCTTGTGAGAGTGAACTTTTCTCTTGTCAGCCCAGGGTCACTTCCAGATATGAGGCCAGGGGGAATTGCATGATCCAATCTGACTTTTCAGAACATCTACTACAATGTGGAAGCTGAAGAGTAGAGACAGAGGGCAAGAAGGAAGGCTATGGCTCAATAGCTAACCCCAGAGAACAAGGAGAGCAGCACCATGGTGAAATATGAGCCACTACTGAAACAGGAAATGAGAACACTGAGGAAGCTTTGATCTAGCAAGCCACCTAGACTCTGGCTTAGGGCTAGGCCTCCATTTTACATGGTTAAAAGAACAG
Source organism: Myotis yumanensis (assembly GCF_028538775.1). Lineage (NCBI taxonomy): Eukaryota > Metazoa > Chordata > Mammalia > Chiroptera > Vespertilionidae > Myotis > Myotis yumanensis. Next base: position 98,417,980 of record NW_027223756.1, read on the forward strand.
AAGTTGCCCCAACCAAATGGCTCGTTTGTTGAAGCATCATCCCATACACCCAAAAGGTGGCAGGTTTAATTCTTGGTCAGGGCACATATATGGGAGGCAACCGATAGATGTTTCTCTCTCAACACCTCAGGTGAGGATTAAAAAATAAAACACACACACACAAACAGAAGTGGTGGGGGTGAGGGACAGGTAGGGTGGGGGGTGGGGGTCACTCAGAGACAACTTAACTTACTTTCAGCCAAAAAGTGAGCCTACCAGAATGGTTGCCTGGTGTGCCACAATCACAGACCTTCAGCTTCACTCACATATAAGCTACTGCAATACCCAGAGCCTGGCAATACCACTCTCACAGGACCTGCTGGGCAAGTGCTCTTTGAAGCACAACTCAAGTAGGTTCTATGGTAGAAAGAGACCTTGTCTCAAATGTGTTCATTTTATTTAGGTCTGTTCTTAGAAGCCATATGAGCTTGAGAATGTGACTTTGCCTGATCATCTGTAAAACAGGGACCATGCTATCTCCTTTCAAAAACCGTAAAAGGGCAAAAAAAAGATTAAGGGTAATATGAAAACACAGGGGAAAAGTGTCTGACACATACAAGGAAACTCAACCTGCTTGAATATTTGCATAGGCAGAAAAATGGCAAGTCCCATCAGCCCTCTAGAGTAAATAAAGTGGCTTTTAAAACTAGGATGGAAGGTTCATTGCATAACTTAAATGCATCATCAACAAGCTATGATTTCTGAAGCCACAACATATGGAAGCATCTAGAAAGCATTTCTCAAACACTTACCACATTCGTTGAATTTGTCCTTTAGCATTTTCCATGTAAAATCAAATGGGAGCTGGGGGGGGGGGAGAAGTAGGGGGGGGAAGAACAGACTGATGAGTGATTCAACCAAATCCTAATGTATAAACATTCCCATTATCTCTGAGGGTGACTTAAAGGATTTGCTATTACACAGAGAAATTGGCTGACCTCCCAACTGAGACAATCAACAGAAAACAAATTGGTCTGGAATGAGGTTTTAAACTAGCACACCAAGTTTACTCCATTGTAGCTTTTTCTGTCCATGGGGACATCATTTAGAGAGCAGAATGCACAGCTGCCTGTGATTCAGGCCACAGAACTACTGAATAGTAGCTAAAGGCAGTCAATTTGGTACAGATAATTCACAACCAACCATTTTTTCATCTGTACTGTCAGGCCAAGGTTTAGTGACTCTTCAAGCCAAGAGATCAGAAAACTACAGTTCTTCATCTCACTGTTCCATCTAGTACTCAGGGAAGCCCAGTGTGTTCACAGAACCCACTATTCTTGCTGGAAAGTATTGTAAGCTGTCACATTCCCTCCTCATCCTACCAGCACCAAACTTGAGAACAGTGACAAGGTGGCCTCGATGCTACTCAGCTCCCTTTCTGAAGAGAACATAACCTCTGACTTACTGGCCACCATTCGGTCTTGCTGATTTCCTGTCTCCCCTTCCTTTGTGCCTACGAATTGAGAGGTTCCAGGTGATCCACTTACATTTCTCACAAATATCTGGCAGGCCTTTCTGGCCACCCCAGGAGCATGGCCTCCAGCTCCACCAAAGGAACCTGCGAAGCTTCCTCCAAAGTTGCCACGCTCCATCTCGATGGCACGGTCAAAGCTGGCACTGCCACCGCCACCCATGGCCAGGCCCATGCGCTCAATGCCAGCGCCCAGGGCCGGGCCCATGGCGGGACCCATGCGCTCCAGGCTGTTGGCACCCATGCGCTCCAGGCCCATGCGCTCAAGACTGTTGGCGCCCATTCGCTCCAGGCCCATGCGCTCCAGGTTGTTGGCGCCCATGCGCTCCAGGCCGGTGGCCATGCGATCCATCACAGGGCCCATACGCTCCAGGCCAGCCCCCATGCCTGCGGGCACCATGCGATCCATGCTCAGGCCCATGCGCTCAATGGCAGGGCCCATACGCTCCACACCAGAGCCCATGCGCTCAATGGTCTGGCCCACACGATCAATGGGTGCGGCCATGCGCTCCAGGCCAAAGCCCATGCCGGCACCCATGCGCTCCACGCCAGATCCAATGCGCTCCATGGTCTGGCCCATGCGCTCGATGCTGGAGGCCATGTGGTCGAGGCCCAGTGGGCCCATGCGCTCGATGCCAGAGCCCATGCGCTCGACGGAGCCCATGCGGTCCATGACCAGGCCCATACGCTCAATTTCAGAGCCCACACGATCCATGCCATGGCCCAGGCCTGCGCCCATGCGCTCCATGCCAGCACCCCCAATGCGGTCAATGCCAGGGCCCATCCTCTCGATCCCAGGGACACTGCCTCCACCTCCACCTGAAAGAGGGACACAAAACACAGGCAGATATCAAGGACTTGTGTCAGCAGGGTGACCTGGGTGCAGATGGCTGGGTACTTCACTAGCTCACCCACAATTCAAAAACTAAGCCCCGCAATAATTTATCATTTAGCTATCCCTCAAATGTTGACAACTATTAAAGCTGGGTAGTGAATAAGTACTTCATTCTTCCTACTTCTGTGCCATGGTTGAAATCTACATTAAAAAAATTTTTTTAAAGGAAAAAACCCACCCTGGAAGATTTGTATTGACAATGTTGTCCATGTTACTTTGGAAGTGCTAGTAGTTGTGACAATCTTTTTGAGACATGGCTGTCGATTCCTGAGAGCTCTGCAGTTTTCCCACCACCAGAGACTGAGAAATGCTCTCAAGGAGAGGCTCAGAAATCCCACCCTCAGATGGTCACCCGGTGTAATGGATTACATGGTGACAATTCAAAATCACTCACCACCTTTAACCTCTCCCAACTTGTCCCTTTAAGAGGCCCTGCTGGTGGCCAATCTGGCTGCATTTCCTTAGCATCTCCAGAGCATAGAAAAGCTATAATATAGCCATACAAGCAAGAAGAGGCAAATACCAACACCATCATAGGTCCTGCTGTGTACAAATGAACACAGACAACCACTTCCAGGGAACCTTACTCTATCAGAGAAATCGCCAACCAACTTGTGTGTAACCTTGCTGGCTTTGGAGGAAAAGAATCCTATAGCAGAACAGAGTGGATTCTGAAAGAGGCCTAGGATCCATACCTCACAGTTCAGCTGGACACATGATAGCAGTTAGCAGTGCACAGTGACCCTGTGACACTTGCAACTCTGAACAAGGAGGATCTGACTCCCACCACCAAGGCACTGCCCTCTACTTTACCACAAGCAGAGCTCGTGGGGCCCTCTCACTCAAGCTTCACCACCACCACCACTATCACCACCTGCCTCTGAAAATGGGCAATTGAGCCTGCAGCCCAGTACAAGATGTAAGTTAAGAACAGAAAAGTTAGCAGTTTCTATAACTGATTCCCTAACTGAACAACATCGTGACCTGGCATGAGTCATGCTCCTTCTCCATACCTGTTTCCTTGGGTGAATAACAAAACACCAAGTGGCAAAATATATGCACAATTTTAAGAATATTAGACTTTCAGAGTAGAAATTTCTCAGAAACTATAAAAAAAAGGCAAGAGACTTCAAGAGGGGAGGTGGCGTGCCCATGAGCATCAGAAATGAGGACAATCTCCCCCGCTCCACCACCATCACCACCAACAGTGGCAGAGAACTGGGAAGAAATGAGTTCTAGAATCAACCCACCACAGAAAGTGCTAGCAAGTGGAGTCACCAAGGAAATGCCAAAACACTCAAAGCCATGAGGACAAATCAGGCTGAAAATAGTACATTTAGTTTTAAGTACGCATTTTAAAAAGTGTATTACTGGGAGGATATATTTCAAAATGTTTACAGCATTCATCACTGAGCAGTGAAATTTCAGATATTTACTTTCTCCATAATTTTCAGAGTTGTTATGAGTACATGCATATATTTTATTAAGCAATTTTATGTATTAGGTGACATTTTTACAATCAGATAGAATACTTTCAGGAATTTATAATTTCATAGTATTGAAAACAAAAAAGCCCCCAAAGCATGTAAGCACATTATAATAACAATGACAAACACAGCTCACATAGCACTTAAATACTCTTTTACATGTATTAACTCATTTATTCTTCAAAAACAATCCTATGAGGTAGTAGGTACTATTGTATCCACATTTTACAGTACAAAAATTAGAAGGTTCAGTAACTTGCCAAATGTCACACAGGTAGGCAGAAACTGGTTCCCCCCGCAGGCAGTCTATTTTAGAGCCCATGCTTTTCACCACCACACTTTACTATCCCTGGTAATAACAGCCTATTCTAAAAATCAAAACAGCAAAACTAAGCGTTTCCTACCTCCTCCCTGCTTTGCAATGATCTCTCCTCTCTTCAGTGCATTACTTAGGATTTCTAAGGAAATCAGGAAGAAAAAAAAATTAGCCAAACTTCTCTATGGTTAATAAAAATTTGTTTATTACAGATTTCAGAGAAATACTACTAATTACGAAATTTAAAAAGGAAAGTGGGGGCAGGGGGTTGAGAAATACACATAGACAAGATCATTTTACTGGAAAATTGCAAAATCCTTGATAACGGGTCATGATAGGAGAAGCCGACATAGCTCCAAAGTGAGGCCCAGTTGGTAGAGCCATCTGGGAATGTGCCCAGCAAAGCCCATGTATACCCATGAAATGAATTTGGAAAGTCAGAAGAACAAGAATGGAGCCAGTGGCGCAGACCCTCAGTACTCATAGACGAAAGTGCACTCATCCACACAGATCCAATCAACATCCCGCAGCAAAACTAAAGCTACATTTACAGCCCCAAACCCTGCAAACCAGCAGCAAGTGCGTGCAGTGCTAGAAATGTGACCTAGTTAACAAGCCGTGAACGGGAGGATTTCAGCAAGCTAAGCCCACCAGCCCCACCTGGAAGGAGCTGGGTGTGAGGGTGACTAAGTGACAGACAAAGCCTCAAAAAAATAAAATAAAAACCCCAACACATTCAGCCGTCTAAGACAGAAAACACTGCTGCTTGCTTGCCAACAGTTCAAAGTTTGTGGAGTGCTATTATTAGTGATAACTTTTAGAAGTTTATTCTCAGTCTTTCATTATGTAGAGGAAACTTGGACTGTGCCATCCCCAACCTGGTCTTGAAGTGAGCTCAGTAACATGGACAATAGCCACTGGTCACATCAAGTATTATGGCCATGACCACAAAGAGATTAAACCCTATCCCACAACTGTTTCTAGTACTGCAACTACCTGCTAGAGGAAGGAAGTGCACCAAAAATAATAGACCTCCATCCTGCCTGCAAACCCAGTACAGGACTTATTCTTCTATAAAGTCTATGATCCTGCTCAGCAGGCCCAAGCCTACTCTCATTTTCCTAAAACAGTACTTAGATCAAACCATTTCTGGAAAAAGCCTTCACAATGGCTCCACCACTGATTTAAAGGACAAATTCTTTTCATGGGCACTCATTCACAGGTCTGCCTGCTCACTTCCAACTTGAATCTGTTCTTCCCGTCTCAGATAGACCATCACCTCCAAGCCTCTACACCTGACACTGTCTAGCCTCCTATCTTCCAGCACACCTTCTACCTATGCTGAACCCCCTTGGACACCAGCCCCTCCAGTTCAAACCACATTTCCTGCTCAGATCCAGGGCTCTTTCACCAGCATGCCATCTAGGGCAGTGCTTTTTCAAATCCGAACACTGAAAAATCATCATCTTTGTGTGGTGCTTACATGGCTGTCTAAGGGCTCAGGAATGAACAACTCTACCAGCTCCCTTGCTAAGCCACTTTGATATACTGACCTCCAGTGCTAACTGGAGCCACTCTTAGCATTGTCTCCTCAGCTGCACTATCTCCTCTCCTTCAAGGTCAAGAACCACATATCTATCTATAGCCCTGTAGCATCAAGTACAGTTGTTTGCACAAAGAACTGCCTTGACAGGAGAAAAGGCACACTGAGTAGCGAGGCACTATAGAAAGTAGCACCAAAATAATTGAACTGTCAAACAACACAGAAAATTAAAATCAAGAACGGAATCTGGAAAACCAATCCAGGTAACTACTCTAAAAACCTGACAAATATTTTATTTGGTACAAAGACCTTTTATCTTAGCCTGATGACAAGTAGCAGTAGGGAAATCCAGACAAAGCCTTGTTCTTGTCACTTTGGGAGGCTTCAGTACAGATGACAAACTCAATCAGAGAGAAGGTGCCAAAGTAGCAAAAGGAACAAGGCCCACAGATCTATTTTTACCCAGGTCAGGACAGGAAGAGTTTCCTGTTGCCACATGAAGTAACCTCACCAGATCCACTGTGTCACTGTGTCATCACAGAAGCACCACAGAGCAGCAAAGGATTAAGGGTTCAGAGCAGAAAAAAGTGCTCTTAAGAACAGTTACATACCACATGTTCTTCTCACCACAGGTAGACACAAATTGGTATTTGCAGCCAAATGACAATAATTTTTTTAAAATATATTTTTATTTATTGATTTCAAAGAGGAAGGGAGAGGGAGAGAGATGAGAGAATCACTGATTGGCTGTCTCCTGCACACCCCCTACCGGGGATCCAGCCCGCAACCCAGGCATGTGCCCTTGACCAGAATCAAACCCAGGACCCTTCAGTCCGTAGGCCAACGCTTTATCCACTGAGCCAAACCGGCTAGGGCCAAATGACAGTAAATTTTAAAACAATTTAAAAACACTACCATTTCAAACACAAAACCAAAGCCAGTCATGGAAATAAAAAACTTTTAACTTACCTAGTCACATACAAATTATAAACTCACTCCCAAATTCTAAAAGCTCTGGAATAATCTAGAATCATATCAAGTAGGGGGGGGGGGGGGGGGGATGTCTTCACTACCAGCCTAGTAAAATATAAGGAAGTCATTTAAGTTACCTAACCATAGACAGGAAAAAAGTGAAACAAGTCTCCATCAACAACAGTATCTACTCCGAATGAGTTTCTACTAGTTCCTGATCTTCATGAAGAACACAAAGACGAGGTCCTAAAAATAATGTACAGAATTAAGAATTATGTCTTGCCTGGCCAGTGTGGCTTGGTGGTTGAGCATCAACCTATGAACCAGGAGGTCACAGTTCGATTCCCAGACAGGGCACATGCCTGTGTTACAAGCTCAGTGCCCAGTGGGGGTCATGCAGGAGGCAGCTAATCGATGTTTCTCTCTCATCAATGTTTCTATCTTTCTATCCCTCCCCTCTCTCTAAAAATTAACATATTAAAAAAACGGGCGGGGGAGGGGTTGGGGAGGAGGAGGAAGTGGCGCGGCTGCAGGAGGCTGCAGATATCGCTGTGACCGAGCTGCCTCTGAACATAGGGCGGCCTCCCAGGCCTGCGCCAGAGCCCATGCCCAGCTCTGCCGCCCCCCCAAAAAAAATTAAAAAAAAAAAAAAAAAAAAAAAAAAGAACCCTGTCTCACTAATGTGCTGAATGATGACTCTTTCTAGGGCCTCCATAAAGTCTAATATAGTTCAGCTCATACAAACCAGACCCAAAAAAACTTAAAGTCCTCACTCCCAGCCCAGTGTCCCATAAAGACAAAGGCTGAGTGCTTTGAGGTTGTAACCTAGCAGTCTCTTATCTGCACCGGTGAGAAGCAGGTGAAGATGAGTTAGAACACGGGCAAATCCATGCTCTAAAATACCTTTGAGAGAAACAAACTTCTGAGTGCAGGAATAAATAATCTCCTTGCAACACACTAAAAAGGAGAATTAAGCTGACAGTAACAGAAAAACCTAAACTCAAAACAGGGGGAGATGTCCATGTAAAAGTAAAGAAGAAATTGCTTTGTAATTTAACTAAAACTAAAATGAGTTTCTCTGCATTTAGGCAGGCCCAATACTTAAGGTCTTCCAACATTAGAAAACTTCTCTAGTTCACCAAGCTCTATCGAAAGGCATCAGAAAGCACACCATAACATTCTTGCTAAGTGGAATAGCATCCTGGACTGAGCAGATCTACACTCCACTTAGCAGGGCCTTGACAATCTCTACCAGAATAAAGCACCAGTTATGTAAGTACAGCAGTTTCAACTCCCACAGACAGCAAATATCTCATACCAATGTTGACAAAGAAGCCACCAGAAAAGACTAAAAGTAGTACTATACATAGCAATAAAAATTCAAAGACCAAAAGTTTTTTTATCTAGGTCTAGAAAACATACAATTTTTTTGAAGACTAAGGAAGGAAACCAGCAGACTTTGCCTAAGAAAGAACCTCCAAAACCAGAGTGCTCCTGCACCTCCAGGGGGCTGACCCCCGCCACCACGGGGGCCCCACAGGGCCTTTCTTACCCATTCCTCTGCCAAGGGGCTCTCCAAAGCTTCGAGACATTCCCATCTCGTTTCTGGCAAAGTCTCTTTCAAATCCTCCACCCATGCCACGCTCCATCTCTGTGGAAAAAAATATTACCCTAGGCCTTTCCAGGAATATCATTATATTTTAGACATTAACAAAACAAAACAAAAAACTCTTATAGACACTACAGCAGCCACCACCAAGTCAGTATGTTTAGTTTTTCTATACAAAACCAACATTCATCCTTTATTCCTAAAAAAAAAAAGTCACCTCAAGTGAATCCCTGAAAGCAAACCTACCTTACTCCATGAAGGACTAATTTACAACATCCATTACAGCCACACATGGGCACACCAAGCACCTGCTACTCCTAACTGACCTGGGGGACTGCAGAGCATGTTGAGTCAAAGATAGGCTGCAAGAGAGCCTGTTTATGTACCAGCAGCAGCAGGTACCATTTCTGGTGCACTTGCCACATGCCCTGCCCTGCCCTGCCCTGCCAAGGGCTTTATGTGTGCTACTATTTCATGGAATCCTCACAACCAGCCCCTCCCACCCCCCAATATTACCTTACACCACCTCTGCCCCTTTACAAAGAAACTGAGGCTCAAATGACTTCGTAACTTGACCAGGGTCACATTCCTGGTAAGGGGTGAGGCGAAGGTTGAAACCTAAACTTAATGTAAAAGCCCCTGCTGTAATACAGAAGCACAGCCATTTATAAATAAATAAATAAATAAATAAATTAGAGGCCTGGTGCACGAATTCATGCACCAGTGGGGCCCCTCGCCTGGCCTGCGGGATTGGGGTGAAACCGGCTCTCTGACATCCCCCAAGGGATCCTGGATTGCAAGAGGGCACAGGCCAGGCTGAAGGACCCCACTGGAGCACGAATGGGGCCGGGGAAGGATGTGAGAGGTTGGCCAGCCAGGGAGGGACAGCAGGAGGGCTCCAGGGTGTGTTGGCCTGTTTTGCTCAGTCCCGATGGGCCAGACGCCAGCAGCAAGCTAACCTACCAGTCGGAGTGTCTGCCCCCTGGTGGTCAGTGCACGTCATAGCGAGCAGTTGAATGGCCTTAGCATATCATTAGCATATTACACTTTGATTGGTTGAACAGAGGACCAGACACTTAGCATATTAGGAGTGGTTCCATTTACATAATGGGATTTGGGTAACTTCATTTTTTTCTATGCTGACAGCAGGAGTATTTATTTTTTACAATGTCTTTTAAAAACAAAGGCCTTACTGCCCCAAACTCCACCCTCTGGGAATGGAAACTAATGTCCCTGGTGTAACTGCTGTTAGGGTGGACACTGAGCTACTTGTATATTCTAAAGCAGCGGCCGTCAACCTTTTGGACATCACAGACCACCCACTGGTTGGCGACCGCTGTTCTAGACGGTCTTTACACTGTATGCTTTAAAACAATAGAAAACCCTTTTGACTTGAAACTTGCAAACAAAAAATAATAATAATAAATAAAAAATGCAAGTCACTTTTTCTCCTTCCCATATTGAGAGGTCCTTGAAAAATCTAGTTTATTATCTTGCTCCCTAGAAATATCAGGTAGACAGGTGCTATTTGAAGGACATCTTTTACTGCACAACTACAAAATAATGGCTATATCCTTATGATTTCCATTGGAAGGAGGCTAGAATTAGTATGGAAATGCAACAGTTTTGGCAATGGTGGACTTTATAGTCATAGTTTGAATCAATCCAAATGAATCCCATAGATTGGTGGCATGCTATCTGCTGGAAATGTAGGTAACTTGTCCAAGCCTGTGTCTGGTGGGCAGAAAAGAAATCCCAGAGTGGCTTGTAACAGATGGAGTTCTCCAACACTATTTTAATCCCTATCATAAGCCTATGAAGAAGGCAGCACCCACCCCTTTTCAGATAAGAAAGTCATATGCAGGCATTAATGCATTGTCAAAGGCCTCAGAACTAATCTTCCCAACTGTCAACAGGCCGCAGAATTCAGGAAACCCTGTGTGAAGTCCAATGTACTCAGAGAGAGAGGGGAAGAAGAAGGAGGAGGAGGAGGAGGAGGGGGAGGGAGGGAGGGAAGGAAGGAGGGAGAGGGAGAGGGAGGGAGAGAGAGATTTTTCACTGCCAAATACTGCATCAAATCAGTCATTATTTGATATGTGATTATCTTTCAATTAAAAATTTTTACATCCATTCTACCAAGATTTAACAATCTACTGGTTGACCAGCCCCAAAAAGCTGATTAATTTCTAATCTGTTATCAGCACCTGTGACCATAATACTAGTATATGCATTATAGTCATCAACTAAACATTAAATTAAATCTGAAACATCTTCGCCAAACCGGTTTGGCTCAGTGGATGGCGTGTCGGCCTTCGGACTGAAAGGTCCCAGGTTCGATTCCGGGCAAGGACATGTACCTTGGTTGCGGGCACATCCCCAGCGGGAGGAGTGCAGGAGGCAGCTGGTTGATGTTTCTCTCTCATCGATGTTTCTAACTCTCTATCTCTCTCCCTTCCTCTCTGTAAAAAATCAATAAAATATATTTTTTTAAAAATCTGAAACATCTTCAATTTTTTTCTAGTGATTAAAACTTCCCTTGGATCCAGGACCGAAGGGATCTAGAGTTGATCCCACCAAATTAGAACACAGTTCAAATATAAGAAGAAAGGCTCTGTTCTCTACTGTAGAGAATGGAGGTGGACGCAAGTATCTATACCTCAGAACATCCAAGAACACAACCTAAGAACACATCCTCCACTGTGACTCTCCACGAGAATCAGCACTTTAAACCTTTAATCACCAGACTCAAAACTAACTGCAGCATTCCGGCTGCCAGGTCATCAAGGACTTTATCCATCTGGCTCAGCACAGCCCCCACTCTGTTCCCAACTACTTCTAAATCATTTCAGTCCACTCAGAGTAACAACCCAAGTCCCCTTTCTAATGACTCATCTACTCTGAATAAACACTTTATCAAGCCAAATTTCTCCAACTTTTATTTTTATTAAACATCACAGGCACACATAAGCCACAGGCAAGCCTGAGAACACACCGGCAACACAGACCTTTGTCCTTCATTCCTAACTCATGGTGAGGGCCTTCCTACATCTTTTTTTCCCACCATGAAGAACACTTTACTCATCAGGACATCGTTTTCCAGTTGAGATCTGATGTCTATCCTAGTAGACATTGCGCTATATATCTCTCCAATATCCATTACTACAGACCAGCAAAGAAAGGTTTAACCCCAGATCCTTAATGGCTTCCCATTCCAAGGAATTTTATGTGTATAAAGGAAGCAGTGTTCCCACAGGCGAGGTCAGAGTCTACCAACACCCAGAGGATTTTAAAAAGACAGATTGCAGGTTTCTCACGGCACACTCAACAGCCCTGCTAGTGAGGGAGGCTGCTTGAAGCCAGTGCTAGGGGCAATTTTAAAAGGCAGGATTGCAGCATATTAAAGAGTCAGACTCCAGAGCCAGAAAGCCTGGGTCCACCATTGCTAGCCATGTGACCCAAGGGCAAGTCACTCTCTGGGCCTCAGTTTCTGCTTAAATGGGGTAACAGTACCTACACATCATATGGTTCTTGCAAAAACTAAATGACACAACACACTGTCATTATAATTAACATTATCATTATAGTTCTATTAAGAGGTCGGAAGGGCTGTAAGATTTGAATGATAGTACACAAAAATTTGTGTTATGTAAAAACTAAATTAATGCTTCTGCTTACAACTCAAGAATCATCAGGGCAAATGATAAAGAACTCATCAGTCCAGCACTCTAGGGGAAACATGAACTTCATCAAAAATGCTGAAGAAACTAATCCCTTACACTTGGAGACCATTTTAAAGGGTGCAAAACATAAACACAGGTATCTACATGATGCTTGCTAGTGTTGCAGGCAATAAGATAGCTTTAAATTTTTACAGAAATATTACTGGAGAAGATTCAGAACACAGGATGTCTCAAGAGTTTAGTGACTAAGAGAATAAATACCTACCATTATGTCTAGCTTCTAAAACTACAAACTTACAGTTTTACTGATATTTAAGGCAATTCAAAGACATCTGATTCGGTAGAAAAGTGGAAGGGGAGAATAATGTATTAAAAATGGTTCTACTGCCTAAAGGTCACACAAGACCCAATAGCCAGCAAAGAGCAAGAGGCAAGCAGGAAGGCAATACTTGTCTTACCATTTATCCTGCCCATGTTCATCCCAGATCCAAATCGACCCATGTTTTCCATACCACCACCAAAGGGACCCTCCATGCCTGAAAGAGAATTCACATTTCAGCACCATCCCTATGAGACTGCTTAGACTGATTAGGAAAAGAAAGCGGTTTTCACAAGTTTCATTTGGGCATATTTTATTTTCTGCCAGGAACTTGCTTACCAAGTTTATGGACTTTTAGAAAAAAACAAATGTTAGTGCTCCTTGCTTAAAAATCAGCACCCTCAAAAAAGCTGATCTGATCCACCCCTTCCATGAATCACAAACAAAGAGAGGTCCAGAGAGATGAAGTGATTTGCCCAAAGACACAGAGCCAGTAAGTAAGAAACCCAGAACCAAAAGCCAAGGCACCCATGGGAAGAAACGACAGGTTAATTTCAAGACTTAAACTTTTTTGAAGTTAAAGTAAAAATTTCATGCAGGGCTTAAGAGAAGAGAAACAAATAGGAAAAAAGAGAGAAAACCATAACTAAAAGGGATTACATTTGTACTTCATTTTAAATTTCTTACCTCCCATTTTATTTATTCCAAATCCTATGCCTTCCATTCCCATTCCTTAAAAAGAAAAAGTCAATGCAAATTAAAATTATGTTGAAGTAGTAACATTTGAACTTAAAAAAAAAACCACAACACACATACAAGAAATTCTAAACCAGCAAATGTATAAATACCACTGACTATGAATATATTTTAATTGTCAAGAAAAGGGGAGGTGGTGGGGGTACCATTTCAACTGTCAAACCATCACATTCCCCAAAAAGTATTTAAGCCTTTAACAAAATAATCACCACATGACTCAAAATTATGTAGGATTCACATAGTTTAATTAAATGCTCAAGACAGTTTTAAACATGAAATCTAATTATAAGATACAGACTAGGTAACATTCATTAGAAGCTTATTTTAGGGAGAAGTATATTTAAAAATCTCTTTGAAAGGTAAAATTCTGTAAGTCAGGGGTGGGGAACTTTTTCCTGCCAAGGGCCATTTGGATATTAAAACATCATTCACGGGCCATACAAAAGTATCAACTTAAAAATTAGCTTGCTATATTTGGTCAAACATTTAATTAATTCACCCCGAATGCCTTGGCAGGGCCAGACCAAATGATTTAGAGGGCCTTATACGGTCCTGGACAGACATTCCCCACTCCTGCTCTAAGTAAAAAGCAGTTCCTAGTAACACTGAGGCTTCCCTCCCCCAACCCAAGCCGACTTTCCTCTTAGGTATCAGGTAGGAGGGTGTGGTGGTCAGATTAGTAGAGCCTCTTTGAGGGGCTGACCCAGGCCTTAGGTAGGCCCCAGAGTTTAAGCTGAAAGATAAGGAATATACAGAACTGATAATAGCAAGGTGGAGGTGCACCCGTCTTGAAATTCAAAGGATTTCAAGAAAGAAAGACTTAAGTCTGAAGTCATAAAAATATTTAATAGTATATAAATGCCTCACTGCACAGAAATGAAAATGCTGTTTAAAGTTTGTTCTACACACCAAAGCCTTTATTCATTAGCTATTTCTTATCTTCTTTGAACAAAAACAAAACTGTGCATCACATGTCCTGTGGCCTACAATAACTATGCTGTCATGTAAAGAGGCCCCCCCAGGCCTTTTAGCATCCATCAATGCCCCTACCTCTAGAAAATGTATCAACACCAAGGCCTGAGCCCAAGGGCGTCTGAGTAATAGACTGTGGCATTGCTGTGGTCCCATGATCAGGAGACCTACAGTCTCTGTCACTAACTGATAGTGTGACCTTGAGCAAGACCAACTCTCTGGCTTGCCTCCTTTCATTGAATAGCTTAACTATGTCAGCTCAGAAGGTTATGCAAGGATAAAATGCTAAGGTATGATGGCTTTAGGGGGAAAAAGGATTCAATTCAGGAAAAATACAAAAAAGCAGGGGCCCTGGCTGGTTTGCTCAATGGTTAGAGAGCCCGTCTGTGGGCCAAACGGTTGCAGGCTTGATTCCTGGCCCTAATTGGGGCATGTGCAGCAGGCACCAATCAATGTGTCTCTCTCACATCAATATTCCTCTCTCCCCGTCCCTCCCTCCCTCCCTCCCACTCTCTCTCTAAATATCAGAAAAAATATCCTAGGGCAGAGATGGCGAACCTTTTGAGCTCGGCATGTCAGCATTTTAAAAAACCCTAACTTAACTCTGGTGCCGTGTCACATATAGAAATTTTTTGATATTTGCAACGATAGTAAAACCAAGACTTATATTTTTGATATTTATTTTATATATTTAAATGCCACTTAACAAAGAAAAATCAACCAAAAAAATGAGTTCACGTGTCACCTCTGACATGTGTGTCATAGGTTCGCCATCACTCCCCTAGGGTGAGGCTTAGAAAAAAAAAAAAAGAGGGAACTTTGTCCCAATTAAATCCTTATTCCTTTTAAACTACTCAATGTCCAATGATCTCAATAACTAGAGGCCCGGTGCACGAAATTCGTGCAGTGTGTGTGTGTGTGTGTGTGTGTGTGTGTGTGTGTGTGTGCGTGTCCCTCAGCCCAGCCTGTACCCTCTTCAATCTGGGACCCCTCGGGGAATGTCTGACTGCCGGTTTAGGGGCCTAAATCGGCAGTCGGACATCCCTCTCACAATCCAGGACTGCTGGCTCCCAACCGCTCGCCTGCCTGACTGCCCCTAACTACTTCTGCCTGCCAGTTTGATCACCCCTAACCACTCCCCTGCCATCATGATTGACGCCTAACTGCTCCCCTGCCAGCCTAGTTGCTCCCAACTACCCTCCCCTGCTGGCCCAGTCACCCCTAACTGCCCTCTCTTGCTGGCCTGATTGCCCACAATAGCCCTCCCCTGCCGGCCATCTTGTGACCATATGGGGGGCAGCCATTTGTGCGAGTGCATGATGGTGAATTTGCATATTACCTCTTTATTATATAGGATTATTTTAATTATATATTGTTAATAACTTTTCACTCCCCATAAGTCCCCAATCAAGGTACACTGTAATTCTCACCTGCAGGTCCTATGTTTCCCATGCCAATGCCTTTATTTAGGTGATTGGCATCGATAGGCTGCCCTCCTGGTCCTAACCCCATGCCAATACCACCAAGTCCATCTGAAAGGAAAAGAGAAAATCAGAAGTGTAAATTCCACTAACTTAGAATAAACCATGACTCTCAACAGCAAAAGAGTCATAATTGTCAAGCTCCATTTCCACCCACCTCTACAACAAACACAGGTTCTAATTCGTAACTCAACAGCTGTACACGTAAGAGCTTTCCTTTTTATTTTTATTTTTATTTTTTAAAAAATATATTTTATTGATTTTTTACAGAGAGGAAGGGAGAGAGATAGAGAGTCAGAAACATCGATGAGAGAGAAACATCGATCAGCCGCCTCCTGCACATCTCCTACTGGGGATGTGCCCGCAACCCAGGTACATGCCCTTGACTGGAATCGAACCTGGGACCTTTCAGTCCGCAGGCTGACGCTCTATCCACTGAGCCAAACCGGCTTCCGCAGAGCTTTCCTTTTTAAGGCTAACCTTTTACAGATTAGTTTGTGATATGTAGAAAGGCGCAACTAAAAATCAGTTCACTTCAAAGTTACAGAGAACTGTGAACAGCTCACACAATAAAAATTGTGAGCACCTATTTGTTTCCCTAAATAAAAAGGCAACTCAAGCCCTGGCCGTTGTGGCTCAATGGTTAAAGTGTCACCCTGAGCACCTAAGGATCGCAGGTTCGATCCCAGCCCTAATCAGGGCACATGTGGGAGGCAATCAATCAGTTTCTCTCTCCCCCTTCCACTTTCTCTTAAAAAAAAAAAAAATCAACAGAAAAGGGTGAGGATTAAAAAAAAAGGGGGGGGGGGGCAACTCAAGACATTAGGTGGCAAGTGTGACAAATATGCCCACTTCCACCTGCCAATCTCTACCCACAAAGCTTCCTAACCCATGGATTGATACCCAGCCCACCCTCAAGTCCACATGCTACACAAACAGGGACCCAAGAATACAGACTGGTCTCAAAAGAGCAAACAAGGTTTGCCCTGACTGGGTGGCTTGGCTGGTTGGAGTGTCATTCTGTACACCAAGAGATTGCAAATTTGATTCCAGATCAGGAAACATACCTAGGTTACAGGCTCAATCCCCAATCAGGGCACATATAGGAGGGAAGCAATTGATGTTTCTCTCTCAAAAATCAATAAAAATAGCCTGGCTGGCGTGGCTCAAATTGGTTCAGCATCATCCCAGACCCCAAGAAGGCCACTGGTTTGATTTCTGATCAGTAGCGGACGTGTAGGAGGCAGCCAGGCAGCCAATATGTTTCTCTCTATCAATGTTTCTACCTCTCTATCTCTCTCCCTTCCTCTCTTAAAAAAAATACCTTAGCTGGTTTGGCTTAGTGGATAGAGCACCAAGCCTCAAGACTGAAGGGTCCTGGGTTCAATTCTGGCCAAGCACACATGCCCAGGTTGCGGGCTCAATCCCCAGTAGGGGGGTTCAGGAGGCAGCCAATCAATGATTCCCTCTCATCATTGATGTTTCTATCTCTCCTCTCCCTCTCTGAAATCAATAAAAGTATTTTAAATAATAAAAATATTTAATAAAAAATTTAAAATTTAAGAATAGCCAATAAGACCTGAGATAGTGTAAAACACCAAGAACAGGCAACTGTTTTTTAAATGGAAAAAGGTTCATTAGAAAGGGGAATAGAGGAGATAAAAGGGCATGGGGGTATAAATGGCAATGAAGAGACTTGACGGGGGTGTTGAACACACAATACAATGTACAGATGATGATTATAGAACTGTACACCTGAAACCTATATAATTTTATTAACCAATGTCACCCTCACAAAGAAAACCTGACAGAGTTCCCAAGTGTTTAATCTGATTAACATCCCTCTGTTTTTAAATTACAGAGAAACAGCAGCAGGAAATCACCAAGGTTACTTACTCCCCAATTACTGATGACTTTCAAGTCAACCCTCTGAAATGTGCTCAGAGACCAAAAAGCCTTGGATAATGGGCTCCCTGGGGCCCAGTGCCTGCCTGCCAAAGTTGCCAATCAGCACCATCCCTGTCACTCTGCAGAAAGTCAACAAGAGCCACCCCCCTTGACCCAGGATGACCACTGCAAATGATCACATTGGTTATGACAAAAGAAATGTGGTCCTTCAATAAATATTAACTTTCAATAGATAAGCCAACTCCTATTCTTGAAGTCATTGACTTCCCCTCAATATCTTCCTCTATTATGCTTCTGTAACCCTGAACTGCAAAAGCACACAAAAGTTAGCATTCTAGTCTCTGAGGGCTGGGCATCAAACTTAAGTCACTGCTCCAGACTGTAGGCATTGACTGGCACTCCAACAGCCCCACCCCAATTGCCTTATCTGGTAAGAAGTCCTCCCTAGCAAAGCATAAGCAGTTCCCACCCTCACCCACCCCATCCTTCCCATCCTTCCATCAACACACTAGCCTGGGTCTGCACTGCTGATTTCCCAACCCCCATGCTACAACAGGCCCTCACTCCCACTGCTGTCTGTGCCAAGGCTCAGCTTATCCCTGTGGGCTTGCCAGATGAAGTGCCGGACTTCACTAATGTGTGCCATTTCCATCTATGCAGTGACCTATCAACTAGCCTTCCCCGTTGCAACACAGATTTTTACCTGGATATTGCAAATAACCCTATATAAAAATTTTGATGCACTTCACATACAATAACATTCATCAATTTAGAGAGTAAAGCTCAGTTATTTTTAGTATATACAGAGTTATGCAATTACCACTATCTAAATCAGTACATTTTCATCACCCCAAAAAGAAATCCTATCCCCATTAGCAGTCACTCTTCCAGCCCCTGGCAACTACTAATCTACTTTCTGGCTATAGATTCACCTGTTCTGGATGTTTCCTATAGATGGGAATCAAGTCTCATCCATACTATAACATGTATTGGTACTTTGTTCCTTTTTATGGCTGAGTAATGAATGTTCCATTGTATGGATTTACCATTATATTTACCCACTGATCAGCTAAAATTATACTGCTATGTATGAACATCCATGTATGAATTTTGCAAGATAACATGGCACAAATTCAAGAGTCATTGTAGTTTTCTGGTTAATATAAATCAAATTCAAAATCTCAACCATAATAAATGAGACACTTACGGGGAAGTTGTTGTGGACGCTCAGGAGGGAAAAAATCTCCCTTTGGTAAGGCCCTCTCATCCTGAAAGAGAAAGTAAATATATCTCAGTATTCCTAGAAGACTGTTGGCAACAGCAAAAGACAGAAACAACACCCATCAACAGACGACTAGTTTAATAAATTATGAGACACCCTCACCATAGAATACCATGCACGTATCAAAAAAAGCCTGGAGCCCTGGCCGGGTTGCTCAGTTGATTAGAGCATCATCCCAATACACCAAGGCTGGGGGTTCGATCCCCAGTCAGGCACATATAAGAATCAACCAACTGCCTGGATGGTGTGGCTCAGTGGTTAAGTGTCAACCTGTGAACCAGGGTCATGGTTCAATTCCCAGTCAAGGCACATGCCTGGGTTGCTGGCTCAATCCCCTGTGCAGGAGACAGCCAATCAATGATTCTCTCTCATCATTGATGTTTCTATCTCTCTCCCTCTCACTTCCTTTCTGAAATCAATAAAATATTTTTTTTAAAAAAATCAACCAATAAATGTATAAAAAGTGAAATAAATATTTCTCCCACTTTCTCCCTCTAAAAAAAATCAATGAAAATTTTAAATTCCAAAATAATCTTTTTTTTAAAAAGGAGTATTTCTTGCTAAGAGGAAAGGATTAAAATATACACTCAGGTGTATACTGTGGGGATGGACAGGACCTGGATATGAAGCAAAAGCAAGACTCACATTACCTTTTTCATGCTTTTGAAACACATAAACCAATTTTTTTTGGCTTGTACAGACATTTTAAAAATCTTTATTGTTGAGTCTTACAGATGTCTCCCCCCCCACCCTTAGCAATTATCTATTTTTTTTAAACTGAACAATTAAAAAAAACCACTCCTTTACAATTCCTTTTATTTTCTTCCTGAATGTGAGTGCTAACTACCTTGCCCTCACCATGTTCTAATCATGCTTGTATTAACCATTGTCTTTGGCACAACCATAGCAAGGCTAATTGAAGCACTTCAACAAAACTTTAAAGGCTGTCTGAACCGAAGACTTAATTAGGTTCACAACAGATATAATACTAACAAAACATACTGAGAACTGAAAACCCAGGGTACATAATCATTCCTTAAAATTGATCACTTGCTCAAGCAGGATACTCAACTGACCTCCTGACCCTGTCAATCAGCCAACTATGCAAAGAATAATATATCTGAAACTAGAGGCCCCATGCACAGCATGCGTGCACTGGTGGGGGGAGTGCTGTTCATCCAGGTCAGCAGAGCCATGCTCCCACTGTGGGAGCGCACTGACCACCAGGGGGCAGCTCCTGCGTTGAGCATCTGGCCCCTGGTAGTCAGTGCACGTCATAACACCTGGTCGACCTGTTGTTCAGTTGCTGGGCTTTTTTATTATCCTATATAATAAAAGGCTAATATGCAAATAGACCAAATGGCAGAATGACTGGTCGCTATGATGCACACTGACCACCAGGGGGCAGATGCTCAACACAGGAGCTGCCTCCTGGTGGTCAGTGTGCTCCCACAGGGGGAGTGCTGCTCAGCCAGAAGCCAGGCTTGTGACTGGCAGCTAAGGACCCCTTGGGGGATGTTTGTGAGGAGTGGGCCTAAGCCGGCAGGCAGACATCCCCCGAGAGGTCCTGGACTACAAGAGGTACAGGCTGGACTGAGGGACCCCTTCCCCCAGTGCACGAATGTTGTGTACCGGGTCTCTAGTATAGGTTAGGACAGGATGAGCTGCATGAGCAAAGGTTATTTCTGTCATAAATGTGCTCACTATTTTAACTTAAACCAGCGATTTTCAACCTTTTTCATTTCATGGCATACAAAATAATTACTAAAATTCTGCGGCATGCCAAAAAATTTATTTTTCGCCCATCTGACAAAAAAAGGGTACACTTTTGATTCATTCACACCGAACAGCTACTGTTGTGTTGGCTGTCATTTTTTTTTATTATTTGACAATCTAAAGCAGGGGTCCTCAAACTATGGCCCGCGGGCCACATGCAAATATAAATATTGTATTTGTTCCTGTTTTGTTTTTTTACTTCAAAATAAGATTTGTGCAGTGTGCATAGGAATTTGTTCAGTTTTTTTTTAAACTATAGTCCGGCCCTCCAACAGTCTGAGGGACAGTGAACTGGCCCTCTATTTAAAAAGTTTGAGGACCCCCGATCTAAAGGAAGAGGTTTGTTGAAAGGGGGTGGGGGAGGACAGGAAATTAACCAAAGAACTTATATGCATAACCCATGGACACAGAAAAAATAGTGTAGTAGGCTTTGGTGGGGTGGGGGTGGGGGTACGGGAGTGGGGACTGACGGACTGGTGCAGGATAGAGGGGATCAATGGGGGAACAAAATCTGTAATACTTTCAACAATAAAGATAAATTTAAAAATAAATAAGGGAAGAGGTCAGTGCCCCTGACTATATAGTCGGGTTTTAGATATATTCTATAATTATACACCTGAAATTTATATAATTTTATTAACAAATATCACCCCAATAAATTCAATAAAAATAAATAGGTATTGCATGTTTTAAAAATTATCGTGCCACACCAGTTGAAAATCACTGACTTAGACTGATCATAAATAATGGCTGTGCGTGCACTATTAATAATCCTATGTTTTTGCTACCCTTGAGTGTATTTTGGAGAGCCTATTAACTTACCATTTTCACGTGCATTGGTCTATCAAATAGCAGTTGTCCATTGAACATAGCTGATATTAAAATTAAGGCAATTTCTTACAATTCTAAAAACATGCACAGCAGGAAAGAGATAAGAGAAAAATAATCCAAATGCTACCAGTCCCTCTAGTAATAAAGAACAATTTTGATTCCTCATTACACTTTCAAGTAACTGTATCTGGTTCTCAAGTCAGCATAAAAGGAACAATAAATAAAGCTCATTCAAGGGGGAAATAAGTAAACCTCAGCTTGCAATGTAAGTGTAGAGCTTCATTCATACAACTTTATACTTCTCACCAAACCATCCTCTTAAGCACTGGCATCAGTTTTCCGTACACGTCCAATGAGCCAAGTATCCTAACATTTTAGAAGTACCATGTTTTCTTGGCAAAATACTCAGTGACAGTCTTGCCTGCATTTAGTGACTGTTCCTGTGTGGTAGTCTCCATTGTGGCTACAAAAATGTAATTCTAGGGTAAGAGCCTATGGTGAGAGAGAGAAATGCTTCTTACAGAATGATGTCAATCCACTGGAAATAGAGCCCTGCAAAGGCTTATATAAGAAATAACCGGCCCTAAGTGGTTTGGCTCAGTGGATAGAGCGTCGGCCTGCGGACTGAAGGGTCCCGGATTTGATTCCGGTCAAGGGCATGTACCTTGGTTGCGGGCACATCCCCAGTGGGGAGTGTGCAGGAGGCAGCTGATCGGTGTTTCTCTCTCACTGATGTTTCTAACTCTCTATCCCTCTCCCCTCCTCTCTGTAAAATATCAATAAAATATATTTTTAAAAAAAGAAATAACTGAATTTTTCTCCAGTGGCACATTCATTGGGCTTGCCATTTCAAACCAGACTCCTCTAAAAAAAAATCATTGGAAAAGACCACTTATGAGAATGTGCCTACTTTCTAACCAGCCCTTTTATCTACACAGGATTAGATCAATTCCATAGAAATACATTCCCTCTAGTCACTCAGGAAACAGAAATATGCAAAGTTAACCATTTCCCCACACAAGCCTCTATTACTAACATAACATTTAGACAAACTGTTCCCCAAGAGTTGAATTCCAATAAAAGGATACATATAGCTTGCACAGCTTCAATGGACTGTTCAAAAGTAACAGTGCCTATTCCACGACTTTTTCCATCTTTATCCTCAAGAATGTCTGCCCGGACCACCACACCAGCCATACTAAAAACTTCCTTCAGTTTCTTCCAGCCAACTTTATAATCCAGCTAATCAAGGAAGGGGGGAGAAAATCTCAATGTAGACATCTTAAGAAAAACATCATTTGTATTACATGCATGCAACATACTTTGGTTGGAGACAAGCATTAGAAAAACATGTCACAAAAACTTATGAACTGCAGTAAAATTTCCCAAATAGGATTATAAAGTCTGGCCTTAACTTCCATTTACTGTCTCTTCTCTGAAGAACAGCTTAAAATCACCTCATACATTTCAAAGTAATGCTTTTTTTAAACTTTAAAAAAAAAGGCTCCACAGAATGTATCATTATCCCCCCCTCCCCACTTTCTTTTGTAAAAAATATTTCCCTTTGCAAATGACAAAGGCATTACCATTTATCCCAGACACAAGAGGGAGTGTCAGTACATAATGTCTGCTCAGAAACTTTTTCACCCTGCACCTAAATAAACCCACCAAGAATGCAGACTCAGCCACCACTTTTGTAATAAACACCAGTAACCACCATCCCCATGGGACCTCAGGTCAAACCTGTAACTTATGACTGTGGTGGTCATTAGGGAACAAAGCCTAACCCCAAGGCTGATTTCTTTAACATAAATCAAGAATATAACGTAACCCTCTCGTAAGTTTTTCTTCTCAAACATCAAACCTACTTTTATAACACATTGATAAGACTGTTTCATAAAATTCTGATTTTTTTTTCTACTTCAAACACTGTTTCATTTACTTACATTTGCTACAAATACTGTGCTTCCAAGTCTTCCAGCCTGTAATGCATGGATAATCTCATTTGGGATGTTAGGATTATTTAGGATACTGGGTGGGATATTAATCATTCCTGGGCCACCTGGTCCCATACCCATCCCACCAGTCGTAGCCATCACCTTTTGCATTGCTCTCCTGGCATGTTCACCATCAGGATCCTAAAACGAGCACAGAAGTGTTACATTTAACTGACCCAGTGGCAACTAAACGCATGCTCGCACTGTAAGCGATATCCCCAAAATTTCAGAAATTGAGAGGTAGTTTGGAAAGCATTTCTCAAAATTTTTAACAAGAAATTCAAATGAACTAAATCACCAGGCCAGGAAGAATCCCAGCCAAAGGAACAAGGAAGAAAGAAAGGATGTAAAATTTAGCTCTAAACTAAACTAAGTAAATAATAAAATAAAATAAAATAAAATAAAGTTAAATAAAATAAAATAAAGGGGGAGGGAGGTGACCCAATTAGCTGACATAATCTAGAACTCCCAGATCTTCACAATGCTTGGTATAGCGGACTCTTACTGGTTCAATGGGATTTTGTAATTCCTGCTAACCCCATCAGTGAATTTTCCAAAAGTTTGAAAACACCCCTCTAGATCACTATCTTTCACATTATTCAGGCATCTGACTCCTGTGTAAAGTCTGGACAGGTCTTTAAAGCTCTGGTATTGACACTATTCTTGAACTCTGCCTTTTTCTGTATCACCTCCAACACACAAGAGAACTTAAACCCTACTACAATTTCCTCCCTGAGCTCTGAATATACTGATCTTCCTCCAAGAAGAACACATAAAAAAAGTCAAGGAGGGCCCTGGCCAGTGTGGTTGGAGCATCATCCTGTACACCAAAAGGTGGAGGGTCATTCTCCAGTTGGAGAGCTTGTGAGGCAACCAATCAATGTTTCTCTCTCACATCGATGTTTCTCATCTCTCTCTCCCCATCTAAGTAAAAATCAATAAAACATATCCTCAAGTAAGGATTGAAAAAGAAAGCCGAGGGACTGAATTAATAAAAATAAAATCTAAAAAACCCTATTCCTCAAGGGAGAGAAGGTATTTGATTTGGATTAGATATGAAAGAGGATTTGAGTCATGACAAACTCAATTTAAAAAAGAAAAAAGGAGGCCAAGAATAGGGGTCAAACTGGGTAAAACTACAGGTATAGAATCCTTTAAAAACAACAGAAAACCACAGGCTCAGTTTGAATGCCTCTGAGAACACATGGCAGACTGGTCTAAGATCACAGATGTTAGAAGACAGGCAGCAGTCACTCAGGATGTACTCAGCCACTAATTCAAAGTTCTTACAGAAGTGACTACTGAAGCCTGTGATTGACCCTTTTCATTAAAAACACAGGTTGGCCCTAGCCGGTTTGGCTCAGTGGATAAAGCATTGGCCTGCGGACTGAGGGGTCCCAGGTTCGATTCCGGTCAGGGGCACATGCCCAGGTTGCAGGCTCGATCCCCAGTAGGGGGCGTGCAGGAGGCAACCAATCAATGATTCTCTCCCTTCATTGATGTTTCTCTCTCTCCCCTCCTCTCTGAAATAAAACAAAAACAAAACAGGTTGGCCCTAGCTGGTTTGGTTCAGTGGATAGAGCTTTGGCCTGCGGACTAAAGGGTCCCAGGTTCCATTCCATTTAGGGCACATGCCCAGGTTGCCTGCTCGATCCCCAGTGGGGGGCTTGCAGGAGGCAGTTGATGAATGATTCTCATCACTGATGTTTTTATCTCTCTCTCCCTTTCCCTTCCTCTCTGAAATCAACAAAAATATATTAAAGAAAAACAACAAAGGTTAGCCTGCTCCATAAAACATAGCCCAGGACTATTTTTGTCTTTTCCTAACTCCTAATAGTGTGACAACTTGACAATTACAAACGATATCCAGTGTTTTAAGCGCTTACTTCTTTGACTTTCAGTGGTCTTCCACTCAGACTATGCTTGTTTAGAACTTCAGCAGCTTTTTTCATGCTCTCTTCCATCTTGAATTCAACAACGCTAAGAAGAGTCAAAAGGAAATGAGTGAAACCAGTCCTGCAACTTAGAAGGCTCAATTGCCAATAAGTAACTAGACAATACTTACGCACATCCCTTTGGAAGAAGCCACAGACCAATCAGAAGAGCAAGGAAAGGGGAAAAGAAAAGAAAAAAATATTAAATATCAATGACAGTTATAAAAATGATTTATGTAACAAAGTTAGGTTGTTGTTTTAAATTAACCCTTCTAAGAGGAAGCTGACAGAAGTGTCTTGCTTAGCATTCCTTATTAAAAGCTGGGCTCCTTATTATCTCCTTTTCCTGCACGTTACCAGCATTGCACTAGAGTTGCTGAAGTTATAATAAGCAGACCTAAATTCAGGTTCTCCAAGAAATCACACAAACTTTAGATCTGCTTCCCTCAATCAATTCCTTACCATACTCCTCCTAAATCCATCCCTTCCATTAACTGAGCTCATCCTTTTGATTATTCTAAGCCATTCTATTGCACAACAGAAAATAGTTTATTTTCTCTTTAAACGAGGCCAATTTTAAACGTTCAGATTTTAAATATTTGTTTTACAATTTACTGGCAAAAAGGCAATCTTTTCGGAATCTTTGGTTCACACAACTTTCAAATTCAGCAAACAACCAAGAGTAACATTTTCTAGACAAGAACGCACGTTTTACATTAATATACCACCACTAAAATTCCATGCATAATTCACACACAACCAATTCCTCTGTTAACAAAGAGACAATGCTACAATTGGTCCCCAGTTATCAAAATTGGGCATCCAAACAGAATACCAAAAAGCTCTTTGGCCAGCCATTTGGAAAAGCAGGACTCCCGTTTGCAAATCCCTTCCCACCCCACTCAAATGTTTGGCAAAATCAAACATGGCTACTATAACATGAGCACTCACTGCCTTCCTGATTTCATTCGATTCCACGCCACCATACAGTTACATTTTTCATGTAGTAAATCCACAGAAGAAATTCTCTCAGACACTTACCCTTGACTTTCCTTCAGCGTCCATTAAGAGCTCCACGTATGTTACCTCACCAACTACAAATCAGTTTCCAGACGACACATAAACCAAGGGAGAAAAGCCAAGAAAACAATGGGAATTTAGAACAATCATCAGCAACCTTGTATGGAGCCTCTGCCTTATAAGAAAGCCCAGAAACACTCCATATTCTCTAAACCACAGAACTAGGCATTACAGGTGTGCAGTAAAGGTAGGTGAAACTCATTAACAATGTCCTTGATGTTCCTCCCACCACAAACAGATTTCCATATCAATTTCTCTGTCTGAACCTCTCATTCATGACTAGAGGCAATCCAAATCTATAGGAAAGAAGTCCACGTGATTCACTTTCTGGGTAAGGGAGAAGTTTTACACATACACTCTTACTGGTGAAAGCAAGTAAACAGCACACAAAGTGCAATGCCACTAGACTAGGGGTGGGCAAACTTTTTGACTCGAGGGCCACAATGGGTTCTTAAACTGGACCGGAGGGCCGGAACAAAAGCATGGATGGAGTGTTTGTGTGAGCTAATATAAATTCAAAGTAAACATCATTACATAAAAGGGTACGGTCTTTTTTTTTTTTGGTTTTATTCATTTCAAACGGGCCGGATCCGGCCCACGGGCCGTAGTTTGCCCACGGCTGCACTAGACTGAGCTCAAATGCTATATCAAGAATGTATATATGCTCAAAGGGTTACACACGGTGTTACGTGCTACATGGGTGAGCAACCTGCATAATCCAGGGGGCCCTGCGTTCAGGAGAGCCATGTGCTTGGTTTAATATTGTTGTTGTGGTCTTGAAATTCCTAATTTTTAAACAAGGGGGGACCTGCATTTTCATTTTGCTCTACACCCCACCAATTCTATAGCTGGCCCTGCACAAAGCAGTGGGCCCAACAACTGTCAGAAGTAGGATGTTTGAATATTCAATCACAAAACCAGAGCAGCACCTGGATTCTCCTCAGTGAATTAAGCCAGGCTTTATTCTTGCTGCCTTCTCAACTTCCTCAATAAAGAATACAGATTAAATACAAATTTAGATCTCAGTTTGGCC
Source organism: Myotis yumanensis (assembly GCF_028538775.1). Lineage (NCBI taxonomy): Eukaryota > Metazoa > Chordata > Mammalia > Chiroptera > Vespertilionidae > Myotis > Myotis yumanensis. The sequence continues at coordinate 98,445,361 of NW_027223756.1, forward strand.
TGGCCGGCATGGCTCAGTGGTTCTTCCTGCCCTATGGAACCAGGAGGTCACAGTTCAATTCCTAGTCAGGGCATATTCCCGGGTTGCAGGCTCAATCCCCAGTGTGGGGTATGCAGGAGGCAGCTGATCAATGATTCTCTCTCATCATTGATGTTTCTATCTCTCTTTCTCCCTCTTCCTCTTTGAAATAAAAACAAAAACAACAAAAAACCCCCACAAACTTAGTTTGTAACTAAACAATTAAACAGACTCACGTGCTTCTAATCTACACAAAGGGGGGAAAACAAAGCATTTCAAAAGATTCTGCAGATTTTCCTAAAGGTTTGGATTGCCAATTCATGACCACCATGCCCAGATGTTAAAACCCATCAAGGCAACCATTAAAATGGCTGCTGAACTTGAAGATGGCACACAGAAATTTAAAGTGTTAATTTGGAGAAAATCTCTAAACAGGCTATTTTTTAAAGTATTATTTTTATAATGGTAAAGCCTTCTTCAACTCAGTTTTCAAGTTTGGTTTAGCACTACAAGAGTAAAAATAACGCTCTTAATGGCCTCAACAAGTCCTGCCTATTATACCTCCTTTGATCAAAAAATATTAAAATTATTATTGGATTTTAAAATATTGCTAGGAGATATTTAAATGTAAAATAAAATTATTTTTTAAATTAACAATTTGAAAGGCATATTTATTAGTAATATATTTGCATGGCATTGAAAGCAGGAAAGCCAAGTGTTCAAAGGTTAAGTCTACAGCCTTGCCTTCCTTGTCCTTTCCTGAAATGTTTACCAAACCAGGACTTTACACAAAACAGGAAGGAGAATCAGTGCAGAGATGAAGGAAATAGGAGCGACTAGTAAATTTAAATGTGTGGAGTATGTACTACTGAGGGGCAAACTGAAAAATGACCATAGACAAGGGACAGTAATACAAATTGTCTTTATTTCACCCATACAAAAGTAAAGCAATTCCAAAAAAGTTGTGGCCATTCCTGAAGCCATGTTAAGAGCCATTTATTTCAATAGCAGCAGTCATTTGAGCACCAACAGCCCTTGTCTCCACTTAAATCAGTGGTTCTCAACCTGTGGGTCGCGACCCCTCTGGGGGGTCAAACGACCCTTTCACAGGGGTCACCTAAGACCATCGGAAAACACATATATAATTACATAATGTTTTTGTGATTAATCACTATGCTTTAATTATGTTCAATTTGTAACAATGAAATTGGGGGTCACCACAACATGAGGAACTGTATTAAAGGGTTGCGGCACTAGGAAGGTTGAGAACCACTGACTTAAATGAAAATGCCAAGTAGTTGCCCTAACTGTTTTGGCTCAGTGGAGAGAGCGTCGGCCTGCGGACTGAAGGGTCCCAGGTTCGATTCCGGTCAAGGGCATGTACCTTGGTTGCAGGCATATCCCCAGTAGGGCGTGTGCAGGAGGCAGCTGATCGATGTTTCTCTCTCATTGATGTTTCTAACTCTCTATCACTCTCCCTTCCTCTTTGTAAAAAATCAATAAAATATATATATATTTTTTAAAAAGCCTAGTAGTGTCAAGCCAATGAATAGAGAATCCAAGTTTATTTGCAATGAGCTATGACTGTGACTACTGCCTAATAACCTTAAAAATAAATAAAAGAATCACAGTATCTAACTCAAGGATAACTGTAACTATGTTATCAAAAGTCAGATACTGTTGCATTTGGACAGTATCTAGTCTGTGCCCATAAAGACACTTTATCAAAAAGATGTCATTGCAACCTAGAAACCAAGCAAGTCCCAACCAAACTTTTCTCCATGGTCATAACCATTTTAACAAAAGCCAGGTTTAGAAATTAGGACTTTTCACCCTTAACATTCTAGTGATGAAACACACACAACCTTCAATCCTTTGCTTAAAAAAATTGCTTAAAATGCTCCCCCGTCTCATTTACATTATACTAAACCTCCTCTCAGTTTAGTCATAAGTGAGGCAGTCACTGTGGCTCTAGCATGAGCAGTGCTGTTCCCAAGGATCATCAATTAGCAACTGCTGCAGAGCTTCTCACAGGCTCTGCAACAGTTGCTAATTTATACTTCCCTATAGGAAGATAATAATAAAGCAAGACCTGTTTAGTAGTCAGTACTACTATCAACAAAACTTTGAAACAATCTGGCCATATTCAACGAAATAAATAAAAGGACCCATCAACCAGGAGTGAAGGCAGAGTTCACAAATTGGCCTTGGCAACAGTGCCACAAAAATGGAATTCACAGGTATTACTATTGCTCCCCATCCCCCCCGTTGAACATGGATGAAATGCCAAGAGGAGACTGCTAAGACAAGTTCTATTGCAGCTTAAATATAAAAATATCTGCAGGAAAAAACTATGACTCTGAAAAGCCTAATAATGCCAAATGTTATCACCTACCTTTACTTTAAAATGCTCCAAGAAATCATTTTTTTTACCAACATTTAGGTAGATTATTAAAAATACTATCTCAAAAAGAGAAAAATAAAAAGTGACTATATATATATATATATATATATATATATATATATATCCTCAAGAATAAAAGGCACCAGGAGGTTAAAGAGATGAACAAACCAAAATTCAGGCAGTCCTTGGAGCTACTCTGACTTAACACTTCTGAATGCATTTTTACCACAAAGAGTGTTTGTTTCTGTGTTTTCATTTACTGCTCAAGTCTGAAATGGCCAAAAAAAAAAAAAAAAAAATAGCGTAGTACAGAGGTCCAAGTCACTAAAGAGAATTCATATGTGAAAAGGCCTCTAATTTAAAAGGGGGAAGGGGACCAGGGCATGTTATCAAACATTTTCACCTCATAATAAGGTAGACACTCTAATGGAAGGGTGCATAGATTACATATTTGAATTTGAAAAGCTTGTTTAATATATATAGGCATATATATAGGTTGTTTATATATATATATAGCTTGTTTCTCTTATATATGGCAAAATAATTATTCTACACAGTGATTACTTAATTTATAGACAAGTTAGAAACTGATTGAGCCCATTCTTCATAAGTTCTCCAAGAGCCTCCATGGAGATTATCTACAAGAGCCACTGGAGATCTTCTACTGGGCTACACATGCCCTCTGGACCTTTGTTTCGTGTTAGCTGGAATTTAAAATTTACTTGAGGTGATGCATTAAATAAAAATAGAAGGATTAAGTGCTTAACGAAATCTTTGCTTACACAAGTTAGACTGACTGATGCTAACCTTGGGATTGATTCAGAGTAAACTACATCACTGACCTTCCTTTTCTTCCTCACACTGCTCTGTGCTTAACTGCTGCTGCAGCTCAGTCCTGCTGGCTCCCAGGTTAGGCCAGAACAAGCAGCCCCATGCCAAGCTTTCTTCATCTACACAGGACTTCCCAGTAATGCAGCACAACACTGCTTAAGTTTAAAATACCCAAGATCATCTTTTGCTCACAGAAATGATACTTCTTTGCCCAATCCTTATGGACAAACACTTTAAGATGTGTATCCTAATTAGACAGCTGTTGAGACCGTTACGTCACTCTCAAACTTGGTTTGGCAATCTCCAAATTTCATATTACACTGGCTCTCAAAAAAATATTTTTTAATCCAGTAACAATTTGGTCTTCAGAGCTGCCATTTTTTCCCCCATGCAATATCTCCATAAAAAAAATAAGCACAGTCAAAAGGAAGGACAATAGAAACCTTTCCTGTGTCCCATAGAATAGGAAGGGGAAAGCTCAGGGAAAGAGGGCATTCAATTCTAAGGACTGTGAAACACTTTAATTCATGTCTTTAACTGGTATTGTGGGGGTGAGCAAAAAATCAGCAATGTTGATTTCATGATAGTGCCAACAAAAAAAGCTGGGCACCAAACAAGCTTTGTGATCCCACAAAGGGTTTGGAAAAGCCAGGGGGAAAGTGGCCAGTTCATATAATACATGAATTATTAGTAGGATCTTCCAGAATGCTGATCAATGCTAAAATTCAAGACAAGTACTATAAAATACTCTGATGTTGAAGAAGGGGAAAGACAGGGAATTAGGGAGTAGTGCGTGAGGCAGTCTTAGGCATGATTAATGATTAGGCTTAGGAAGCTTCTGTCCTGCCATCTCAGAGCTGCTACCTTAATTCTGAGAGGTGGCAATTAGATGGTGCTGCAATGATATAACATTATTCAGATCTTTTTTTTTTTTTAAATATATTTTATTGATTTTACAGAGAGGAAGGGAGAGAGATAGAGAGTTAGAAACATCGATGAGAGAGAAACATCGATCAGCTGCCTCCTGCACATCTCCTACTGGGGATGTGCCCGCAACCAAGGTACATGCCCTTGACCGGAATCGAACCTGGGACCTTTCAGTCTGCAGGCCGACACTCTATCCACTGAGCCAAACCGGTTACGGCACATTATTCAGATCTTGAGGACAAATTATTCCACTAGTTTTCTGAAACAGGACAATTTCATCAGGGACAGAATCTTAAAATGCAGACTGACAGAGTGATTGGGTTATGACAGCCCAAATCTCTGCTTTGCCCATAGAGATTATTTTGAGACTAATGCTTTTAGCATGTGTCTCTATCTGCATTTTTCCCCCCTGTGCAATAAGTCTTCAAAAACCTTAAAACATATTTGCAACAGATTTCACATAAATATTTCAGATTTCAAATAACTATTTACTAGGTGTACCAGTTAATAATGCGGATTTTTTTCAATAGATGGAGTTACACAATTGTTGATATATATGCGATTTGATATGTATGCTATTTTGTTGTAGTGATCAAGCTTCAAAACTTCGTATGTCAAATTTGCTGAAGGTGTTAACATCAGAGTTATTTTTATGCTTAAAAATGTTGAATTTCGTGCCAAAAAAGGAGCATTTGTGGGAAGTTTTAATTCATTACTTCATTTTGAAGAAAAAGTTATCATATATTTCTGGAAGCTTATGGTGAACATGCTGCATCTCAAGATACTTGTGAAGACTCGTTTAAACGCTTTAAAAGTGATGATTTCTATGTGAAAGACAATGTCCAAGTCAACCGAAAAAGTTTGAAGACCAACAATTACAAGCATTATTGGATGAAGATGCGTGTCAAACTCAAAAACAACTTGCAGAAAGATTAAATGTTGCTCAGCAAACAATTTCCGATCATTACAAGCAATGGGAAAGATTTTCAAGGAAGGAAAATGGGTGCCACATCAACTGAACGGAAGACAAATGGGAAACCAAAAAGTCATCAGTAAAATGTTGCTTCAACGGCACGAAAGAAAGTCTTTTTTGCATCAAATTGTGACTGATGATGAAAAGTGGATTTATTGCCCTAACCGGTTTGGCTCAGTGGATGGAGTGTCAGACTGAGGACTCAAGGGTCCGAGGTTCGATTCCAGTCAAGGGCATGTACCTTGGTTGCAGGCATATCCCCAGTAGGGCGTGTGCAGGAGGCAGCTGATCGATGTTTCTCTCTCATTGATGTTTCTAACTCTCTATCCCTCTCCCTTCCTCTCTGTAAAAAATCAATAAAATATATTTGAAAAAAAAAAGTGGATTTATTTTGAGAATCCCAAACGCACAAAATCATGGGTTGATCCAGGTCAACCATTAACATTGACTGCAAGGCCAAATTCAGGAAGAAGACAATGCTCTGCGTTTGGTGGGATCAGGAAGGTGTGGTGTATTATGAGCTTCTAAAACCAGGTGAAACCATTAATACTGATCGCTACCGACAACAAATAATCAATTTGAACCATGCTTTGATCGTGAAATGACCAGAATGTGCCAGAAGACATGGCAAAGTAATTTTGCTTCACGATAACGCACCATCACACACTTCAAAACCAGTTAAAGACACTGATTAAAAGATCTTGCCTGGGAAGTATTAACCCACCCGCTGTATTCACACCTTGCTCCTTCAGATTACCACTTGTTCCGATCAATGGCACACGCACTTTCTGAGCAGCACTTCAAAACATACGAAGAAGCTGCCGAAACCGGTTTGGCTCAGTAGATAGAGCGTCGGCCTGCGGACTGAAAGGTCCCGGGTTCGATTCCGGTCAAGGGCATGTACCTGGGTTGCGGGCACATCCCCAGTGGGGGATGTGCAGGAGGCAGCTGATCGATGTTTCTCTCTCATCGATGTTTCTAACTCTCTATCTCTCTCCCTTCCTCCCTGTAAAAAATCAATAAAATATATTAAAAAAAAAAACATACGAAGAAGTGGAAAATTGGGTCTCTGAATGGTTTGCCTCAAAACAAGAAAAGTTCTATTGGAACGGTATCCACAAATTACCTGAAAGATGGGGGAAATGTGTAGCCAGCGATGGACATTACGTTAAATAAGCACTTTTGATGTTTCTCTTGAAATTATTGTGTTTTCTTTGATTACAAAATCCGCCATTATTAACTGGTACACCTAGTAAACTTATTTTTGGTATATCAAGACATGAATAAAAATATATTTTGAGCCCAGATGGTGTGGTTCAGTGGTTGAGCGTCAACCTATGAACCAGAAGGTCACAGTCAGGGCACATGCCCAAGCTGCAGACTTGACCCCTAGTGGGTAGACTGATGATTCTCTCTCGTCACTGATGTTTCTGTCTCTCCCTCTCCCTTCCTCTCTGAATCAATAAAAATATATTTTTAAAAAATATATTTTTTTGAAAATCTCATAATAAAAAGAATAAGAACATTTCTTAAGGAGTCATATGTATGCAAACAGTAAATTTTTTTTAGAGTTCACATACTGAATATAAGCATTACCATAAAAAATATTACCTTTCTCTTATGAATCCTTTATGTACAATCTAACATGGCTAATAATTTAACTAAACAGAAAAGTAATTTAACCTATATAGGGGAGTTCTAAGCAAGAACATTTAAGGTTTGTTAAAAATAACTAATTTACTGCACACCTGTAATTCTAAATTACACCACCAAAAATACACTGAAAGGGCTGAGCCAGGGCATTCATAGCAGTATGCCAGAGGAATATGAGAACCAGTTTGGAAGTATCCAAATAAACCACCAGGCTGGCTCCACACTTAATACAGTTCAATAGGAAATTGAGGTGAACTGCTTCTACATCCAGAAACGTCATGGCTGCTGCTGCTGCTACCAGCTTTAAGGCTTCCAAAACTGAATTACTGAATGGTAAAGCAGTAAAAATGTCACCTACTTTATCCATCATGTCCCAAAACTGGTTCACACACTCCTTAAAATGAAAAAATAATTTGGCCTGCAATCTCTTACAAAATTCTGCATTTTCAAAGCCACATTCCTGGTTCTTGGAACTACTATACCTTATTATCAATGGAAGTATCCATTCAGTGGTTCAACCAAATCACAAGAACACAAATTTGGGGATATTCCAAAAACTAATTCGAATGAGACCCAACTTTACCGTACAGAAATTCTAAACTTGTATTGAAGCAGCAGTCCCAAAAACCAAGAACACTGCATCTGGGATGCCACATGACACGCCCTTCAGACAAAAAGAAACTTCACTCTTGCCCTAGGAGCATTGGCAGGAATGATTTGGCTGATCAAGGCAGGAAAACAAATCTCACACCAAAACATTTTCCATCTATATTATCTGGAGTAATACTACATGGGAACAGCATACATAACTGTACAGAGAAGTTCTAATGCCTAGTGCTTCGGCATGTCATGGTCGAATTGAGAGATGGGACAATGATGGCAGTGGGCCATTTATATTTTCAAAACCCAATGCTGGGAGCACCATACACATACCAAAATAGCCTATCCAAGTGGCATCTCTGTCACTGAAATGTTAATCATTTGACAAATCAAGCTCAAATCTCTTTTCATTATGAATACTCAAAAAACAAAAAAAAAAACAAAAAAAAAACAAAAACAAAACAAAACACCCCAATACCTTTCACTCCTTCAAAAAAACTGCATTTAAGAGTAATTTGAGTCTCAGTTTCCCTTGGGGGTGTGGGGTGAGAGGAGACTTCAAGGCATTAGACAAATTGTTCTCTATCAACAGTTTTGTCTAAACCAGGGCTGAGCAATCTCTTCAGCCCTGAGTGCCACCAGCAGGGTCAGGAATCAGGAAAAGAAAGGAAGCCAGAAGAAACAGAATAAGAGTGTGGGAAAGAGAGGACACCCTGGTGTGCGCAGGGGATAAGGCAGAGGCCCATGGAGGCAACCGACCTCCTCGGACCTCCTGGTGGCAGCAGAGCTTCTGTTGTTTTCCCTGACCTAAGCCCAAATTTGGACACCTGGGCTGTGACTGATGTGACCTGAATGCTCTGCATTAGACAGGACAGGCCTTATTTTGAGCTCTCCAATTGCCAATCTAAGAATTTTCCCCCAGGGGGGGGAGGGGGGGCCTAACAATTTTAGCGCAAGCTAATGTTTTTATAATTTAGAATCTGAACAGCACAAGTTCCAGCTACCAAATTTTGATCTCAGAAAAACATCCACAAAATTTAAACAAACTACCTTCCCACAAGAATTTAAAAGCTTAAAAAGAGAGACAGAGATCAAGAAAAGGTAACACCTCTCCCACCTATTATGAAAAATTCAAAAAATGTCCTTACCACAAAGAGGCTCCCCTCAAGCTTAAATGAAGCCCTATTATCATATTAAGCCAATAAAATCATTTATAGGCCAAGGGACCATCAAACCACCCTATTTGACACACAGGTGCACGACCACAAATAAAAGTAGGGTGGATAGGAGGGCTTAACTCTCAAGCCTGGACAGAACACATGCTCTACCCAGACAGCTTCCACTGACAAAAAGTAACCAAGGAATTAGCCACAGAAAAGATGACACACCAACCTTCTTACCCTACTCAACCACCAGTACCATTACCTTTTTCTTTAACCAGGTCTTTAAGTGACTGCCATTTCACATCAAAAGGTATATTGGTAATGAAGGCTCTGTATCTTTTGGTTGGATTGGCATATGGCTCAAAGCGATTGCCCCCTCTTTTTATGTTTTTCTCTTTTCTCTTCTCATTCTGAGTAGGTCGTTCTCCTTCACTGAATTGAAAAGAAAAAAGAAAAGAGGGTCCATATGTTAGCACAATATAAAAGATAGTATTTCATTTGTCAGGTTTACAGTTCACACAAAGTTACATACAACACAAGACTAATATTAATTTTGATGAGACATTTAAACTAAAGTGTCCCATAGAGCAGAAAGCTGCAGTAGTGCACCCCTTAAACCCACCTATCAAGAAACTGGTCCCAGCTCAGCCGGCGTGGCTCAGTGGTTTGAGTGCTGACCTATGAACCAGGAGGTAACAGTTCAATTCCCGGTTGTGGGCTCAATCCCCGGTGTGGGGCATGCAGGAGGCAGCTGATCAGAGGTTCTCTCTCATCATTGATGTTTCTGTCTCTCCCTCTCCCTTCCTCTCTGAAATCAATAAAACATGTATTTAAAAGGGAAAAAAAAGAAAAGAAACTGGTCCCAAAAAAAGTGTGCTCTCCTAGTCATTCTCACACTCCTATGGGGCATAACAGAAATGGGAGTAAGAGGCCAACTCCCTGCCTGAGGTGCTTTAGTTCCAAGACAGAAATATGAAAAGAGAAGGAAAGATTTACAAGGCCCTGGCCAGTGTGGCACTGTTGGGCACTGTCCCATGCACCAAAAGGTTGCTGGTTCGATGCCAGGTCAGGGTACATGTCCAGGTTGTGGGCTCAATCCTCTGTAGGAGATAGCCAATCAATGTTCTGCTCTCACACTGATGTTTCTCTCCCTTCTCCCTTTCTCTACCTCTAAAAAAAAACAAAAACAAAACAAACAAACAAAAAACTAAAAAAAAAAAAAAAAAGATTAAGATCTCATGGAATGAGATTAAGAAATGAGGTGGGTCTTCCGCCGAGGCAGCCATTGAGGAGCAGCAGCCATGGCTCTGCGCTACCCCATGGCCGTGGGCCTCAACAAGGGCCACAAGGTGACCAAGAACGTGAGCAAGCCGAGGCACAGCCGCCGCAGCGGGCGCCTCACCAAGCACACCAAGTTCGTTCGGGACATGATCCGAGAGGTGTGTGGCTTTGCCCCCTATGAGCGGCGTGCCATGGAGCTGCTCAAGGTCTCTAAGGACAAGAGGGCCCTGAAATTCATCAAGAAAAGGGTGGGGACACACATTCAAGCCAAGAGGAAGAGAGAGGAGCTGAACAATGTCCTTGCAGCCATGAGGAAAGCAGCAGCCAAGAAGGACTGAGCCCCAGCCCCTCCCTGTCTGTGTAATAAAACCTGTTCAGAAAAAAAAAAAAAAGAAATGAGGTGGTACACACAGACCCAATCAATTTTAGCTTCACAAATAAAAGTGCGTTTTGTTGTGTGTGTATGTGTTTTTAATTGTTTAAGTGGGAATGTAAGCACTAGTCCAGTGATGGCGAACCTTTTGAGCTCGGCGTGTCAGCATTTTGAAAACCCCTAACTTAACTCTGGTGCTGTGTCACATATAGAAATTTTTTGATCTTTGCAACCATAGTAAAACAAAGACTTATATTTTTGATATTTATTTTATATATTTAAATGCCATTTAACAAAGAAAAATCAACCAAAAAAATGAGTTCGCGTGTCACTTCTGACACGCGTGTCATAGGTTCGCCATCACTGCACTAGTCGGTTTGGCTCAGTGGGCAGAGTGTCAGCCCGCACACTACAGAGTCCTGGGTTTGATTCCAGTCAAGAGCATGCACCTTGGTTGCAGGCTTGATCCTGGGCCCTGGTTGGGACATGTGCGGGAGGCAACCAATCAATGTGTCTCTCTCACATAGATGTTTCTCTGTGTCTCTCCCCGACCCTTTCCACTCTCTAAACAAAAACAAACAAACAAAATCAATGGAAAAATATCCTCAGGTGAGGATTAACAACAACAAAAAAGGTGCAGCTGCTATATAAAAGTGTGGCAGTTACTCAAAAAATTAAAAAACATATAATCACACCCTGGCCAGTGTGGTTGAGTGGATAGAGCATCAGCACTGGTACAGAAGGGTCTCAAGTTCCATTCCTGGTCAAGGGCACCTCCCTGGGTTTCTATTCCGGTTCACTCCCTACCACCACTCCAAGTGTGTGTGGGAGGCAACCAGTCCATGTGTCTCTCTCACATGGATCTTTGTCCCCACCCCCCACCCCCACCCCCACCCCCGCCTTTCCTCCCTTCCTCCCTTCCATTCTCTCTGAAAAGCAATGGAAAAAATATCCCCAGGTAATGGTTAACAAAACAAAAATCTTTTTAAAAATATATATAATCACTACATGTCCCAGCAATTCCACTCCTAGGTATATACCCTAAAGAACTGAAAGCAAAGACTCAAATACTTATCCGCCACTAGCAGTATTATCCATAATAGCTTAAAGGTGGAAACAACCTAAGTATCCACCAACAGATGAACAGAATGAACAAAATATAGTATATAAATCCAATAGAATATTATTCAACCACAAAAGGGAATGAAGTGCTGAGACATGTTGTAACAGATGAACTTTGAAACATGCTAAGTTAAACAAGCCAGAGTTTCTGTTTGGGATGATAAAAGCTCTGGAAGTGGAAAGTAGATCATCACGGTATAATGTACAACCTTGTACTTGATGCCACTAAATTGTACATTTAAAATGGTTAAAATGGCAACTCTTACATATATTGTTACCACAAAAAAAATCTTAAGGGAAAGAAACCATTCTCTACACAACCCTACTTTGATGCTAGGAAAACCAAAGTCTGGGCAACCCTGGTACATTAAAGACACAAACAATCCCAACTTTTGCAAAGAAGGATGGATGCTTTTTTGGCATGGCCTTTCCTGTAATACTTTTCACCTTGGTGTGTTAGGTGCCTCCATGTTGTAACATTTCATTTCTAAGCCCCATACATAAATATTCAGCTTAGATTAGGAAATTTAAAAAAAAGCTTCATAAGAAATGCCAATTTACAAAGCATAGAACCAGACATCAGGCCGGACTGGCCATAGCCTAGGGACAACAGGCCGGTGTGTGTGCAGCCAGGGCAGTGCCCATGCACTGGCCAAGGGAGGCTGTTCCCTCAACTTCCTGTTCAGTTCAATCCCCTTTGACCACAGGCAGACACCTGTAAGCACTGACCAGGAACAACTGGGAAGCTGGCTGGCAGCCATAGAAGTTCTTCTCAAGGCACTGAGTCCTACACTTTCTACTTCACCTACCCTGATCTTTCCACTAGGGAGAATCCTGAGACTCCCAAACCACAAATTCCAGCAGAGGCTTTGTGATCCATGGCACAAATGGAAAAAAAACAAAAAGCCAAAAACTATGGTATAGATGATTTACAAAACTACCTTCACTGAATAAAAGGGCTGATCTTTATTCCAGGATTCTTACTTGTGTGTGGGAGGAACAGTGTTCAAACACTGGATGGTAGATGGAGGACTTTCTTTTACCATACTTATCTGGAAAAATTAGAAAGTTATTTTTTTTTAAAACTATATCCCTCATATCCAAACACAAGGGTGCCAAGTGGGAGCCCAATGAAGATATCATCCTAAGCAAAACTAAGGAAAGCAGCTTCCTAAAAGATCTGAACTATACCAACATAAAATAGACTTCCAGCTGGTAGATGTGGGAGGTAGGGCCACTCGAGTTCTCGGGATTCCTAGAACTCTTAACTCTGTCCACCCAGGCTCACAACAGACCTTTCTCGGGCTGGCTGCACACCACAAACAGATCTTAGAAGGAACCTGTCTACTTCACACGAAAGTCATGCACCAAAATCTGCCAAACAGCATATCTGCAATTGCTTACTTTTTATATCCTATATAATAAGAGGCTAATATGCAAATCGGCCAAACAGTGTAACGACCGGTCACTATGATGTGCACTGACCACCAGGGGGGGCAGACACTCAACACAGGAGCTTCCCCCTGGTGGTCAGTGCCCTACCACGGGGGAGCGCCACTCAGCAGAAGCCATGGCGAGTGCAGTGGAAGTGGCGGGAGCCACTCCCACCTCTGTGGCAGCGCTAAGGATGTCCAACTGATGGCTTAGGCCTGCTCCCCTAAGCCATCAGTTGGACATCCCCCGAGGGCTCCTGGACTGCAAGAGGGCGCAGGCCAGGCTGAGGGACCCCCGCCCCCAGTGCACGAATCTCGTGCACCGGACCTCTAGTATGTATATGTGTGTGTGTGTGTGTGTGTGTGTGTATTTTTTTTATTGATTTCAGAGAGGAAGGGAAAGGGAGAGAAAGAAACATTAAAAAAAAAAAAGAAAGAAACATCAATGATGAGAATCATTGATCGGCTGCCCCTGCACGTACCCCCACTGGGGATTGAGCCCGAAGCCCAGACATGTGCTCCCAACCGGAATCGAACCCAGGACCTTTCAGTCCACAGGCCGACGCTCTATCTATCCCTGAGCCAAACCAGCCAGGGCCAATTGCTTACTCTTGGCAGATGAGGAGGAAAATGTTAGTATAAATTCAAAAAAATGTACATCCAATCTATAGTTCACGGTCCTACAAAAGGTCTGTGGACAGAAATATATTTAATATAACTTGTTTCTTTTGAAACCCAAATATTCTATAATTTGCATTTTTAAAAAATGCTGACATAGGAGGGTCCATGACAGTAGTAGTGCCAGTCCATGTTTTCAGACTGCTCAGCTCACCTATTAATTACAAAATGTATAAATAACTAATTACAGTCAAAGCAGTAAAGTATCTAAGTTACATTCTGCCCATGCATTATTAGGCTAAGAATAAACTGCTAGCCTTGGCCAGTGTGGCTCAGTTGGTTGGATGTTGTTCCATGCACTGAAAGGGTTGCTGGTTTGATTCCCAATCAGGACACACACCTGGATTGCGGGCTCAATCCCCAGTAGGGGGTGTGCAGGAGGCAGCCAATGGATGGTTCTCTCTCTCTGACCCATGAACCAGGAGGTCAAGGAGGGTTCAATTCCTGGTCAAGGGATATGCCCAGCTTGGGCCTTAATCCCCAGCAGGGGGCATGCAGGAGGCAGCTGGCCAATCAATGATTCTCTCTCATCATTGATATTTTGGGTAGTTATTGATATATTTATTATCTTGATTCAGTGAGGGTTTATATACTGACACCAAACTGTACATCTATCTTCCATATATAGAAAAGGCTAATATGCAAAGTGTCCCCTGGGGAGTTCAACTGGGAGCCTGGGAGTTCGATTGCTCACTATGATGTGCGCTGACCACTAGGGGGTGGTGCAGAATGAAGAAGGCCCAGGCTGCCTTCCAGAAGGAAGGCCCTGATTGCAGCCCAGCCCTAGGGACCCTACCAGTGTATGAATTTTGTGCACTGGGCCTCTAGTTTCCAATATGTGTTTATTGTGCCTATTATACAACACTATTTTTTAAAGTTTCTTCTTATAGTTATTAAATTTCAAACTTAAACCCCCAATAACTTGAATTGTAACTCCTACATAAAGTAACAAATTTGTAATCTTTCAAAGAAACTTACTATGAAGCCATAGTAAGTGGTCTACCTAGGCCAGCTAAAATGTCTTACCAGTCAATATTCTCCTTGCTATTTGGCTCTCAATTCCCAATTGTCAATGATTTTGATTCCATCTGATTCTGGCACCCACTCATCCACCTAAGTTTTAAATAGAACCAATATAACCAAAACTTTCTGAAATTCTATAAACCTATTTCATAATACATCGATAAAGACAAGCCTAAGATATCTGAAAGTACCTTCTGTATTAGACATAATTAATCTTAATTGAAATAAGATTGTCTAATATGCTTTGGAATTGTTTCACTGACTGCATTCTTTGAAAATTTATCATGTCACTGCTCCACAACACTGGGATTATACTATACATTAAGATCACAACTGAACCTAGCAGTGTGGCTCAGTGATTGAGCATCAACCTATGAACCAGGAAGTCTTAGGTTTAATTCTGGTCAGGGCACATGCACGGGGTTGCAGGCTCAATCCTCAGTGGGGGGCTTGCAGGAGGCAGTCAATCAATGATTCTCTAATCATTGATGTTTCTAGCTCCCTCTCCCTTCCTCTTTGAAATCAATAAAAACATGCATATTTTTTAAAATCACAACTAAAACAATTTTAAAAGTTCCTACTCCACAAAGGACTGCTACATTCTGTTTAGTTTTTGTTTGTTTTTTGTTAATCCTCACCTGAGGATATTTTTTCATTGATTTTTCGGGAGAGTGGAAGAGAGAGGGAAAGACAGAGAGAAACATCAATGTGAGAGAAAACACATCGATTGGTTGCCTTCCTGCACGAGCCCTAACCCGTGCTGGGGAGGAGCTTGCAACCAAGATACGTGCCCTTGACAGGAATCGAACCCGGGACCCTTTGGTACACAGGCCGATGCTCCATCCACTGAGCCAAACCGGCTAGGGCTCTGTTTAAAACAGTGAATCCCTAACCTCTCATGCCTCCATGGCATTCTCATGAATAATACTATTACTTGTAGAGTTCTTCAATCAAGAGTGTAGTCTGCAATGGCAACCCTAATACCCTAAACCAGGGGTGGGCAAACTTTTTGACTCGAGGGCCACAATGGGTTCTTAAACTGGACCGGAGGGCCGGAACAAAAGCATGGATGGAGTGTTTGTGTGAACTAATATAAATTCAAAGTAAACATCATTACATAAAAGGGTACAGTCTTTTTTTTTAGTTTTATTCATTTCAAACGGGCTGGATCCGGAGGGCCGTAGTTTGCCCACGGCTGCCCTAAACACATCTCCTGAGAGAGAAAAAATCCCCATCCCCCCATCCCCTTTAAAACTATTCCTTATATGAAATGATTCTTCACAGAAACCCTTTCAAGCCTGAGCTCCTCTAATGCATTTAACCAGTTAACTGCCACGATTCTCATTTAAAAAGGTCCGCCGCTTGCATCTATAGACACTTACAGCGTACAAATGGTTAAGATGTGGAGAGCACAGTTCGTAACACTATTCTAGCTAGCTCCAGGTCCACTAAACCACTCACATTAACTCGAACTCTTTTCCTCTCTGGTTGTTTACCAGCATAACCTGTATCCACCTAGCTCACAGGGATACTGTGAGAATCAACAGACAGCCTACCAAAAAATAACAACTTGGTAAACATTAAGCGCAACATTTAAGGGAGCAGTAATACAGGTGACTTAAAAGGTAGGGTCCTACTATTGAGGCCTAAAACCCAATGACACCTTTGCTAAGACTCAATTCATCTGTAAAAGGTTTAAAAAGTGAGACCTGACACATAGTGACTTTGGCAGTGATACATTTTCCTACCAATAATATTCTTGAGGGCAAGGAAGGGGACTAATTCACGCCTAACCTTCTACTGTTGCATATACCTACTAGGCTTTCAAACAAACTCACCAAGGCAATGGCTGAAGAAACACAGGCATTGTACTTACAGACTACTGAAGGAATAATTCAGCATTCAACTCTGTAATAAGAGAACCCACCTGAGAACCCGAAAAGAAACAAGCAACCTATGTTTGCAGACTGTTATCACTTGCATAACCATGAATAAAATCACAGACCAAAGTGAAAGCAAAAAACTGGCTGCAGACATTCAAACAGCCCAGAGCCCCTATTCTAATCCAGAACTCAGAATATAATGTACCTCAAAATTCTTTTTATCAAGTAAAGAAACACTTTTAAAGTACAGTGCAAAAAATAAAGTACAGTGCACAAAACAACAACAAAACTCCACTCAAATCATTATTATTTTGCCTGGCCAGCGTCAGCGTGGCTCAGTGGGTGAGCATCAACCTATGAACCAGATCACGGTTCGATACCTGGTCAGTGCATATGCCCGGGGTTTCGGGCTCGATCCCCAGTGTGGGGCATGCAGGAAGCAGCTGATCAATGATTCTACCTCATCATTGATGTTTCTATCTCTCTCCCCCTCTTCCTTCCTCTCTGAAATCAACAAAAATATATATTTTCTAAAATCGTTATTATTTAAATAATAAACTTCAGCCCTAGCCAGTTTTTCTCAGTGGTTAGAGCGTAGGCCCCCATACCAAAGGGTCTCAGGTTCAATTCCCAGTCAAGAACATGTACTGTACCTAGGTTGCTGGGGTGCATGAGGGAAGCAACCAGAAGTGTGTGTGAGAGAGTGTGTGTGTGTGTGTGTGTGTGTGTGTGGTGGAGGCAACCAATCCATGTCTCTTATCACGTTATTTGTTTCTCTCTCCCTCTCCCCACCTCCCTCCCCTCCACTCTCCCTAAAAATCAGTGGAAAAAATATCCTCCTGTGAGGATTGAAAATAAATAAATAATAATCTTAGAACGGCTGCATTTAGTGAGCGGTTACCAGGGTAGTGTCATGTAAGTGGAAAGGGTGTTTAAGTCAAGATGGCCTCCCCTAGACTCTTTAGGTCAATTACCTTAACCTGAGTTTTCTAAATGGTTAAAAAAAATTTTTTTCTTGCTTGCAAAACAGTTAACACAAACATTACTTTTCCAATAATCTAAACTAAATATACATTTTTTATTTATTTTTAAACAGGGAGAAGCTTTGTTTTTGTCCACTTCTGTTCCGAAATGGTACATGGGTCAGAGGCCAGCTGCAGAGGATTCAATGCAGAGCAAATTTTTAATAGTCCATGTTATGTTTGTCAAATGAATCAGCCACAAAAGACTATTTGAAAATGAACAGTGAAAAATAGGAAATTTAATAAAATACTCCGGACTCTACATAATCTGTTAACTAATTCAACTTCTCATCTGGCCCGATTCTAGCAGCACTCCATCCTGTGATTAAGAGCTTTGGAAGAAAATATTCAGGATATAAATGTACCTTAAAGGCCTCCAAATATGGCCCTCAGAAATCCAACTAGGATACCCTACAGATGTTGAAAAAAGTCTAAAATGAACAAATCCCTTTCCAGAGTTTTCAATAATTAAGTGTTGAGAATATTTCCAAAATGCCTTTCTGAGAACCAGTAACCATCGTATTTTTTTCCTCACCTAAGTTTACCATAGCTAGTATTTAGTAAATGCTCAACATAAAACGCTTGTAACTACATTCATTTTAACCCTCACAAATTGTAGTTATGCACATTAAAAATTTGGGGGAAGGAAAATTCATTAACACAATTTAACTGAGGTAACAAAGAGTTGGGGAGAATGGGAAGTTATTTGTTAGTGGCTCCAGTTTGGGATGTTGAAAAAGTTCTGGACATGGATGGTAGTAATGGTTGCATAACACTGAATGCACCCAATGACAAGGAATCTCACACTTCAAATAGTTAAAGTTGTAAATTCTATACTATGTATGTATATGTTACAATTTATAAAAACGCGTGGCAAGTCAAATGTGCGCCCAGCTTTTCCCTCTCCTCCCCCAAGTGCTCTTCTTTCAGGTGACTGTAATCAGAATGAGTGGGTTTCACGGGGGAAGATCATGCTTCAAGGAAATTTAAAAAACCGAGGACCCGAGACGGAGCCCCAAGCAGGACTCAAAAAGATGACGGAGTTTGGAAGAGGGTGGCCAGCCAAATGATGGAAAATCTCGGCCTAGAACACGGAAAAGGATGTTTTCTCTTTTTCCTGTTTGTTTCTAAGGGTGAACACGAAGCAGCAGGCCCGACTGCTCTATGAATACCTCCTGCACACCTGGGGAGGAAGTGCGGGACGCGGCGAGGAACTGGAGCCGGGGCGCGGGGCGGCCGGGGGGCGGCGCTCGGGGAGCGAGGAGGCGGCCGGAACCGTCCGCGCGGTCCCTGCCTATACCTGCCCGCCTCCGCTACCGTTTACCGGGGCCATCCGCGTGCCAAGTCCTGCACGCTACTTCCCCTCCCCCCCGCTTGACCGATCGGGAAACTGAGACCCCAGGTAAAGGGTGGGGTTTTGGAGGGAAATAAACCCAAGGTCACCCGGCAGCTGAGCAGGCCGCGGCCTCGGGGACTCGCCGGCTCTGGGGCCCGCGCCATCATCCCCGCGCCCAGAGGCCTGACTTGCGGCCTCGGGGACGGACCCGGCCTGGAGGAACCGGAAGAGCGGAGCCCCGAGGCCATGGACGACAGAGCAATCTTTGAGGCGCTCCCGGGGCCGCCCGGCTGCACTCCTAACGGCCTTGGCCGCCCCCACCCTCGGCAGACCCGCGGGAAGGCCTAGAACGAGGCCGCGCCAGAGGGAGGAAGCCAACAGACTTAACGGAGCCGGCGCCGCGAAATGCCTGACCCAGGACAAGAAGCCGTGGAGTACTCACCCTTTCGGACCCGGAACTCCGTTGCCGCTTGGCGCGCCGGGCGCGCCGCTCTCCCCCTCCATTTTGGGCTCCGTCGCCGCCACCTCGGCCGCCGCCTCGACCCCTGCCGCCATTTTCTCCGCTTCTGGGCTTTGTGTGAGGGAACAGGCTGTACAACGCTGCGCCTGCGCGCTCACGTGACCCAGCGCGACCGGTAACGCCTGCGCGAGTCGCTGCTGGCGGCCACGCCCCTGCTCTGGGCCACGCCCCGCAAGCCCAGAGGCGGACCAGCAGCTGCTATTTATTTATTCTTTTACTAGAGGCCGGATGCACGAAATTCGTGCAATAGTAGGCCTTCCTTACCCCAGTTGCTGGCACCAGCTTCCCTCTGGCACCCAGGACCCGGGCTTCCTTCGCAGCCCCGGCGTTGCCCGGAAGGATGTCTGGTCTAATTAGCATATTATGCTTTTATTATTGTAGATTCCCACAGCAAACTGGAATTAGACACATCTGGGTCATCCACCCGCCCTTGGGGTCTATTAGGAAGCGGCATCTCCCCACCCTAACCTACTCACTTCCAGCTTTCTGTAATTAGCTGGAGCAGAATGGCAGCAGTTTTGTTTACCAGAATATAAAGGAGTTAGCCAAGGGCAGAACATGGAGGGCCAGGCTGTAGGACTGGTGAGCAAAATGCCATGTCTCTAAGCAAGTATCGTCCTGCACCAAGAATATCCCGGTACTGCCAGTTGTCTCCCCACCGTGCTGGGAGCTCCTGGGTGCAGAGCTCATAGCCTGTGTTTTTCAATCAACCCATCAACCAAATGCATAGCTGAGGACTTAGTATATGCTCATAGATGTTTGTTGAGTGAATGAACAAGCAAGAAGCCAAACACGATGGAAGAAATGAGCTGCAGCCCTGGACGGTTTGGCTCACTGGATAGAGCATCGGCCTGGGGACTGAAGGGTCCCAGGTTTGATTCCGGTCAAGGGCATGTACCTTGGTTGCAGGCACATCCCCAGTAGGGGGTGTGCAGGAGGCAGCTGATCGATGATTCTCTCATCAATGTTTCTAACTCTCTATCCCTCTCACTTCCTCTCTGTAAAAAATCAATAAAATATATTTTTAAAAAAAGAAAAAAAGAAATGAGCTGCAGGCCATTTCTGGGACTCTTCTGCCTGACCCTGGGTCCCTCTGCCCTGAGGGCTTTGTCCCTACTCCCATCTGGGTTATCAAGGCTGTTACAGGCTGTCGGGGAGAGAACAGGGAAGAGGCCAGAGTCTAGGGGAGTGTTCAGAGGTTCAGGCCTCTTTCCTCAGCAGCTCCCCATCTCTGGTATCTCTGGAACTTTGACATGCTTCACTGAATCTTGGAGTTCTCATCTAACCACCAAACTCTCTCTAGGCTCACAAAGGGAAAGTGTTTGGGGGATGTTTTTTTCCCACCTCTCACAGAATGATTGCATTCTATTAGGTTCTGGGAGAATATATCACTTGCCACACCCTCCCAGCTGCTTAATTCTGCCTGGTGATTCTGACCCAGGTTCAGAACTCTGGGCCCAGAGAATAAATGCATCTGGTAGCCTAGCCTGACAGGAGGCTATGCCTCATCCTCCCTTTCCAGTTCCATTCCTACATCCCAAACTCATCTGTCTCACAGAATTCCCCTCTCCCATCCATCAAGTCCCTCTCCCACATCCCTTCCTGAAATCTCTACCAAAATCCACTGTGCACACCAACCTTTCTCCCATGACCCCACTGGAATCTATCTCAGTTTACCTTCCTCTCCCTTATACTTCTCCTACACTAGAGGGAAGCCTGGAACAGAAGAAGGCTCACAAACCTCTGAATTTCCTTGCCCAGCAGGGCTCAGAGATGGGGAAGAGACCACAGCAGTCTGTCAGAATCGGAGAAAAATCCAAATGCAAAGCATCAGGGACAAGAAGCCACTTCCCTGATCTTTCTCCTGCAGTGGGTGTGACTGGAGATTAGTGAGAAGCCAGGCCCGGGCTGAGGAGACAAACTCTCTTCCAGCTGTGGGCTCCTACAGACTGGTGACTTGACTCAACATTGCCCAAATTCCTGGGTTTTGCCATCTTCTGAACTAGTATTTCCTTCACACTTTCCTTTAATTAATACACTTTATTTTCCTTTAAAAAATTACGTTTTAAATTGTGCTTTATGGGGTCTGGGGATCTGGGTAAAAAAAAGATTAAGCAAACCCAAACAAAAAAACTCAGGCATACTCTCCATCTGGAAAACTCACCCGTGCCTGCGCTCCCCACCCACCCCCTTACCTTTGCCTTTTCTCTCCTAAGCGTCAAAGGCCCTTCTGCCTCTGTAACTTGTTTACTGAGCCATAAGCCCAGCTGGCTCCCTTCTACTACCTCTGTAACTTTCTAAATAAACTTTCTCTTATAATTTGAATTTAAAAAGCAAAACATAGACACAGACAACACTATGGTGATTACTGGAGGGTAAGGGAGATGTGGGGAGGTAGGAGAGGGTATAGGGGAGATAAATGGTGATTGAAGGAGACTTGACTGGGTAGTGAACACACAATACAATATATAGATGATGTATTATAGAATTGTGCACTTGAAACATAATTTTATAAACTAATGTCACCCCAATAAATTCAATTAAAAAATTGCCCTGCCAGGTAGCTTAGTTGGTTATAGCATCATCCTGATTGTTTCTATCCCAGTCAGGGCACATATAAGATCCAACCAATGAGGGCACAAATAAGTGGAACAACAAATCTCCCTCATAAATAATTTTAATTCAATTTTTAAAATTGTGCTTTTACACCATAGCCCATATTGTAAACTTGCTATAAAGAGCTTACTGTAAAAAAAATAAAGAGCTTATTCCTCCCCATTTCTTTCTCAGGCATGTTTTTTTTCCTTCCTAAGTTTTAAGGGTCCCAACCAAGGGAGCAATGGCAGCGGCAGCTCCTCCTGGACTTACCACCTGAACCTGTTTCCAAGACCCCCTTTTCTCTGACTTTTCAGTGAGACAACAACAGCCCTGCTTTGGTTTACTCCTGTCACTGTGACTTTACTTCCCAGTGAGCCAAAGCAGCCTCACTTAAGCCCTTCATTGTTTCACTGTCCCCAGCTTTAATAAATGTACTCTCAAAATGCATATATATGAGGGTATATAAATAAGAGGATGACACTATTAAAGTATAAATTCAGTATGCATGCTGCCAAAGGCTCTGAGCCTACTACTTGCTCTCTTTGCTAAGGTTAGGGGGTCATTAAAGACAGCCTAGCACCAAGCTACAGCTTTCTCCTATACCTAATTGAAAGTATTAGAAGAGATTTGCAAAGGAAACAGCTTTCTCATTTCATGATGATATATCCTGGGGCTCCTTTGCATTATTTCCAGTGGTACCACACTCAAAGTGCTAGGCCTGGGCAGAGAGTGAGCTGCTGCAGAGGCAAGAAAGGTATAGGTCACTGGCATGGCTCAGTGATGGGCGTTGACCTATGAACCAGGAGGTCATGGTTCGATTCCAGGGCGGGCACATGCCTGGGTTTTGGGCTTGATCCCCAATGTGGGGTGTGCAGGAGGCAGCCAATCCATGATTCTCTCTCATCATTGATGTTTCTATCTCTCCCTCTCCTTTCCTCTCTGAAATCAATAAAAAAAATACCTTTTTAAAGGTATAATCCTTTGTTTCTGCAGACTACCAAATGCCTACAAAGCCCTACTTGTCTTTCTAACTACCACTCTCCTCCCCCTCTGCCCCTCACTCACATTGCCCCAGCACCATCATCTACCATGCTGCTTCTTCCATAGGCCACACAGGCTCCGGTCTCCAGGCCTTTGCTCCTTGATGTTCCTTCCACTCCACAGCCAGTCTGGTCTCAAGGAGCCACAGACCAAACAGAGATTAATGCAGAAAACAATAGAACTATGCTAGGATCATCATGAATGAATGATGTTGGGCAAGTGTCCCATTGCTTCGAGCCCCTTTGCTCACCTGTCAATGAGATTAATTAGAGAATACAGAACCTACCTTTCAGGGCTGGCCTGAGTATTAAATGTGACCTGATGCAGAAAGCCCTCAAACATAAAAGGCTCAGAAAGTGCTCATGAAGTAAGTGAGTGCTATTGCCCAGAGTGGCTCAGTTACTTGAGCAGCAACCTGTACACTGAAAGCTTGCCAGTTTGATTTCTGGTCAGTGCACATGCCTGGGTTGTGGGTTTGATCCCTGGTCAGGACACATTTCAATGTTCTCTCTCTCTCTCTCTCTCTCTCTCTCTCTCTCTCTCCTCCCCCCCCCCCCCTTCCTCTCTCTAAAGCATGTCCTCAGGTGAGGATAAAAAAAAAAAAAAAGTGGGACAGAACCTGGCTGGAGATCCTGGATAGAACCAGGAGAGAGAACCCAACCATGCTGATCAACTGAATGCTGCCTCCGTGTCATTCCTTCTTTGCAGACTCTGTCCCCACCTATGGGAACCCCTGGACCTGCAGAGGCTGGACCCCAACATATGGCGCCCGAACAGGATTCCCCTAGCCGACCCAGAGGGCACAGCTGACTCCTCCCCGGACACGGACACCACCATCAACCACGGCTCTGATGGACCCTTTGATGCAGCCCTTCAACTCGCTGACCCTTTGGGAAGCCCGTCGCCAATGACGCTGCCCACTAGCCAGATCAACAAGGACAAGCAAACCACCGACTTGAGGACAGCTGAAATCCCTTAACTGAAGAGGCCAGCAAACTTCTACAGGAACAAGGCTCCTTGTGCACTCCATCCACTATGTTTATAGCTATGCTCGCTATCATTGCTTGTCAGTCTTCTTCCAAGTCTTAAACAACCCAGTCCGAGAGGTGGCCGCTGATTTACATGCACAATCATTTAAAAAATAAAAAAGGGGAATTTGCCGGAAGCCAGTCCATCCTTGCTGCTTGACATAGTCACTGCAGGGAAGAAACATCTGCACAGCATATGTTTCAAGGGACCTGGCGAATATGGCATACTGTTCTTAATATGTTTGCTCCCCTTCTTGGCACTATGTGTTTTAACCAAGGTCACCTCTCCGAGAAAGGTTGTTTCCCCAGGTAGGGATTTTCCCCTGAAGTTAGGGAGGGAATAAAACCCCTTAACTAAGTGCCAGGCGGGTAGTTAATCATTTTAACTATGAACAATCATGCTTAAGCTACATAATCTTTACTCCCTGGAATGGAGATAAGAAACGCCCTAACCTTTGGAATAGAAATTGATAGGATTAAAATCAACTGGTATAAATACAGATGTAACAAGACAATAAAACATAGAACCTGGCTGGAGATCCTGGATAGAACCTGGCTAGGCTGCTGATCAACTGAAAAAAAAAAAAAGTGGGTACTATTATTAGCATGTTATCTTCTGCTTCTTTCCTGAGTCCTCCTGGAAGGGAAAGCACGAAGCTCAGCACTGGGGCCATGCAGACCCATGGGCAATCCCAACTCTGCATCCTAGAACTGTGGGATCTTAGAAGTTTCCCTGCTCTGGGCCTCAGTCTTCTCATCTGTAAAGTGGAGGTAACAGTCATTCTTCCTGCTGAGAATGCTAGTGAAAATTGGAGGAAGCCTGTGAAGGTTCTGAACTGAGCCTCATCCTGGGTAACCCTCAATAAGTGTGTACATTATATCTGGCCCACAAATAAGTGGATGCAAAATAAGTGGAAACTGTTCTTATGTATATTTATTTTAAATCATTTACTATATAACCATACTACCTGCTCTTCATTTGAAAACTCAGATTTAGCTGCTTCTGCTGTGTTTCACAACAGATCCTTCAAACCAAACTAGCGCATTTTTTTAAACCTCTGTGTGGTCCCTGACTCCCCTTGGTCCCACAACCCTCACTTTGAGGCCTTAGTTCTAAATATAATTGACAAATCCATTTTATCCAGCAAGGGCTCCTTTTATTTATTCAGGGTGGGTTTTTGAAACTCAGTGCAACTTTATAAAGTCAAGGTGCCAGGAGAGTGAGCCTGCCAAGTGCAGAGAAGCATAAGAAGCTTACGGAACCTCCAGCCCCATGGACACCCTCAACGAGCCTACGGCCATGGCTGCTGGTCCACAAGGAGCTGAGTGGACCTCAGAATGAGATCAGGGTGTCTGCTCTGTGTGAAGCTCAGGACCACTTCCATCTGTCCTCCACATATACAACAGTGTGCAAAACAATCTGAAAATATCTTCACACAGGATCACAGAATCAGCTCCACTTGGCATCTCTTGGCCTAAGAAGCATTCTGGCCGTGCAGGAAGGGTCAGGCAGTTTCCCTTCTTCCAAAAGCCAGGGCATCGTCAGCTGCCTCTGGCCTGCCAGCTCAACCTTCACACAGGTGTCTCCTCTGCCACCTTCTTCAGGAATCCTGCTGCCAGCAGGGAGTGCTGGGTAGCCTCGGAGCCATCCATGTCCCGAATCTTCAGGTGTACTTTCTGGTTGGTCCTTCTCCATTCAGTGTATAGCTGGTAATGATAGCGGAAGGAGACCTACGGGGCAGTGCAGAGATGGGTGGGAAGGCCAGCCAGCAGGCCTCCACCCCCAGGGAAGAAAACTGGACTCCTGAGACACTGGCCTTGGCCCGCACCAGGGTCGGACTCAAACTTCCAGAAGAAGAGACAGCTGCGAGGTATTTTTCATACAGACTGTGCACACAAACCCATTCACTATTGTGGGGAAAGTCTCCACCAGTGTTCAAGACCCTGCAAATGAGAGGGGTCTCTCAGAGGGTGGAAGTGAAGTGGTATAGCCTCTTGGAAGGGATTAAATGCCACTGGGTCATATAATTGCCAAAACTTGGAAACCATCAAGATGTCCTTCAGTAAGTGAATAGATAAATAAACTGTGGGACATCAGATGATGAAATATTCAGCATTAAAAAGAAATGAGCTATGCCATGAAAGGACATGGAAGAACCTTAAATGTATGTTACTAAGTGAAAGAAGCCCGTATAAAAAGGCTATAAACTGCATAATTTCAACTCTCTGACATTCTGGAAAAGGCAAAACTATGGAATTGTCAGGAGTTGAGGATAGGAGAGGAGAGATGAATAGCTGGGGCACAGAGGATTTTTAGGGCAGCAAAACTGCTCTGTATGATACTGTCATGGTGGATACATGTCATGATATATTTATCCAAACCTATAGAACAGTGGTTCTCCACCTTCTGGCCCTTTAAATACAGTTCCTCATGTTGTGAACCAACCATAAAATTATTTTTGTTGCTACTTCATAACTGTAATGTTGCTACTGTTATGAATTGTAATGTAAATATCTGATATGCAGGATGGTCTTAGGTGACCCCTGTGAAAGGGTCGTTCAACCGCCAAAGGGGTTGCGACCCACAGGTTGAGAACCGCTGCTATAGAATGTACAACCCAGGATGAACCCTAATGTAATCTATGGACTTGGGGTGATAATGATGTATCAATGGAGATTCATTAATTGTAAGAAATGTACCCTCTGGTGCCATGTGGATAGTGGGGGGAAGCTGTGTGTATTGAGGAGAATATATGAGAACTCTATACTTTCTGATCAATTTTACTGTATTTATTAGAATCTTAAAATGTTCTAATAAATAAAGTCTATAAAAATTATCTACAATAATAAAAAAGAAACATGCAAATTAACCATCACTCCGCCACTCTGCTACATCCACAAGCCACGCCCACCAGCCAATCAGGAGCGAGTTTGCAAATTAACCCAACTAAGATGGCGGCAGCCAGGGAGCTGGAGCGAGGAGGAGGCTTGGGTTGCCCCCGGCGATGGAGGAAGCCAAGCTTGCCCTGGGCTCCGTTCAAGGCTACAAAGTTTCAATTATAGAAGATAAATAAATCCCAGATACCTGCTTCCAGCCTGCCCTGGCCTCTGCTCAAGGAGGCGCTGAAAAAAAGAAAAGAAAAAAAGGAGAGGCTGGGAGCTTGGGTTACCGGGGGTCGTGGCCAGCCTGCAAACAGCCATCAGCCCTTCACCCAGGCTGGCCAGGCACCCCAGCGGGGACCCCCACCCTGAAGGGGTGTGGCCACCCTGATCCAGGACACCCTTCAGGGCAAACCAGCCGGCCCCCACCTGTGCACTAGGCCTCTATTCTATATAATAAAAAGGTAATATGCAAATTGACCCTAACAGCAGAAGGACTGGGAATGACTGGTCACTATGACACACACTGACCACCAGGGGGCAGACGCTCAATGCAGAAGCTGCCCCCTGGTGGTCAGTGTGCTCCCACAGGGGGAGCTCTGCTCAGCCACAAGCCAGGCTGATGGCTGCCAGCACAGTGGTGGTGGCGGGAGCCTCTCCCGCCTCCTCAGCAGCACTAAGGATGTCCGAATGCAGCTTCAGCCTGCTCCCCGCTGGCAAGTGGACATCCCGGAGGGCTCCCGGGCTGGCAGAGGGATGTCTGACTACCAGCTTAGGCCCGATCCCCTGGGGAGTGGGTGGACATCTCCCGAGGGGTGGACAACCCCCTAGGGGTCCCAGGCTGCGAGAGGGCACAGGCTGGGCTGAGGGATGCCCCCGCCCCGAGTACACAAATTTTTGTGCACCAGGCCTCTAGTTTTTAAATAAATGTCAATGGTTCATACTCTTTGACCAAGCAAGTTCCAAGAAACATTTACATGGATTGTACCCAAAGCATGCTCATAACAGCATGAAAAAAAAAAAGGAAGAAAAATCAACATCAGAATACATCCCAGACCCTATCAAAGGGGATTAGTTAAGTCAATATTATACACCCATACAATGAATGACTGCTGGATGGCTGCCCTTTTTTTTTAAAGGACATTAGCAAAGTTAAAACAAGCAGACTGCAAATCAGTACCTGTGTCATCCTATTTATATTTTTTAAAAATATAATGGTGAGTGCAATGAAAAATAATTTTTGAGGAGGGAATACCCCACAGGCAGACAACAGTGGTTATATCTGAGGGGTAAGACTTTAGAGGCTCTTTTCTCTCTGAGCAAGGGTTCTAATGCCTGCCAGAGGCCTGAACAACTCCTCCACCCCAGTCCCCATCTCTCTCTTTCAGTAGTTTTTTTTTCTCAGTCTTGATTTACCCCTCTCTGGGTCTCTCATTCTCCTGCTCTTTCTGTCTTTTGGTCTTTCTCTCTTTCTTCTCTTTTCTTTCTTCCTTCCTTCCTTCCTTCCTTCCTTCCTTCCTTCCTTCCTTCCTTCCTTTCTTTCTTTCTCTCTCTCTCTCTCTCTCTCTCTCTCTCTCTCTCTCCCTCCCTCCCTCCCACCCTGCCTCCCTCTCTCCCTCCTCCTCCCATTCTCCCTCCCCCCTCTCTCCTTCCCTCCCTCTCTCTCCCCCTTTCCTGCCAGCCCAGTCCAGTCTTGGTGGGCTCGTGGATGGCAGGGCCTACACTCAGCAATGGTGATCAGATGCCCTGGTCTCCTTGGAACAGAAGGCTCACACCCAGCTCAGGGAACTAAACCTTGGTTGGGTTTGGAATCTGAAGTTTCACCCAGGGCTACATGGAGAGACAGGCAGGATCCCCCCACCCCAAGCCACTGACCAAACCCTGGTCTGGCTGCTCTAAGCCAGAGACCCTTAGACAACTCGCTCTGGCTGATAGCCACTCACCAGCGTCCAAAGGACGTAGATGGTGAAGAGGGCAATGGTGAGGGCAATGAGCCCCACAGCCTCCAGCCGGCTGTGGAGCCGGAGGTGATCCTGGGCCCCGCGCAGGCACAGCCAGCCCGAGATAGCGGCTAGAGGAGTGATGAATAGGAAACACACCATGTCACAGCACAGCGTCCGCTTCTCTGTCCGAGGCCCCGGGTCCTTCAGCCACTGCCAGGGGTAAGGAAAGGAGGGAGCTGCTGAGAGAAGCTACACACCACCCTTCAGCTATTCCAACCTAGGGATGGGGTGCAAGACCTCCAGACCCTGTGCCTCCCTCTGCCGACACCGTTTGTGACCACTGGGCCCTGCAGGACCAGCCTCCTGCCTGGCACCTCCTTCCCTCCTTTCCTTCTTACAAGTACTTAATGAGCCTAAAATAACCCAGGCACTGCTGGGCATCTTTGCCCCATTTGACAGATGGGGAAACTAAGAGGCACAGAGGGGCTGACTCATTTGTGCAAACTTGCACAGCTAATTGCTCACAAAGCCAGGACTGGAAGCCAGGAAGTTTTGCTCCAGGGCCTGTGTGTCCTTGAATGTTGTGCTACACTGCCTGTCACAGATGAGTGGGCAAGAAAAATGGGCTTCACTCATGAAATTCTGATGAACAGGACAGAAAGGGTCCCTGCCCTCCAATGCTAATGGGGTGAGGTACAAAACAAGAGTGTGTGCTCAAAGAGGGGAAGGCCTTGCTGAGGAGGTGACATTGAGGACCAGATGAGCAGGAGGAGCCATGTGAAGAATGGGGAGACAGCACTCCAGGCAGCAGGAACAGCAAATGCAAAGGCCCTGAGTTGGGAGTGTGTGACCTGGACAAAGTACAGTGGGAAGGAGGCCCATGTGGCTAGAGCATGAGGGAGAAGGGGGCTACAGGCAGGGCAAGCTCTCCTTCCACTGTTCTCCTAAGAGCCCAGTTCCCACCTGCCAGAAACCTTTCCAGAGCCCGTACCTCAGCCCACTGTCATCACCCTGTAGCTCTCAGCAGCCCTCTGCCAAGCTGGGCAGGGAGGAGCATAAAGAGCATCCAGGTGGTCCACAGAGCTTTAGGGAGCAGGGAGACAGGCATGCCTGGGAATGCCCTATCTCAGCCCAGACACATCCCACTCAGGCTAAATTTTAACCTCCCAGCAAGGACCACAAAACCCAGTGTGGCTGCTACCACCTCCTTCTGGGTTACTCTCCTCCTGCTTTATTTTGTTTTTATTTTTATTGATTTCAGAGAGGAAGAGAGAGGGAGAGAAACATCAATGATGAGAGAGAATCACTGATTGGCTGCCTCCTGCATGCCCCTCACTGGGATCGAGCCCGCGACCTGGGCATGTTCCCTGGCCAATTATCGAACAGTGACCTCTTGGTTCATAGGTCAACGCTCAACCACAGAGCCATTCTGGCTGGGCTCCCCTCCTGCTTTAACTTGTTCCACTCTAGCCACTTGGGCTTTGTCAAACATACTTAGCTCTTCCTGTTTGGGGGGCCTTTGCACTTGCTGTGCCCTCTGCCAGGACTGCCCTTCCCTGGGTTCTTGGCATTGCTGGCTCCTTTTCATTCCCCAAATCTCAGGTTCAGAGGTCACTTAAAGTGACCAATTTGTGGAGGGGGCACAGGGTTTGTCGGATCTAGAACCTTAGGCCTAGTTCCCTCCCCCCATCAGTGGACTCTACCCTAGAGTGGAGGAAGGAAGGAGGCTCATCCTATAAAGAAGCTGCTTCCTCAGCCCACCAGGATCCCCCAGGCAGTTCCCTCCTCTGGACCCATGCCTGCCTTCCTCCCTTGCCCCCTCCAACTTCATGCTCCTAAGCATACCTCTGTGAGGGGCCGAGGCCGCTTCTCCACTGCAAACTCTGTGTGGCACAGCTCACAGTAGCTGGTGTTGGATGAGGAAAGCCACCTCTCCAGACAGCTCTTGTGCACAGCGCCCAGTGTGCCAGTGCAGCCACATGGAGACAGCAAGCTCTCCCCATTCGCTCCCTCATGGCAGATCCGGCAGAAGGGACCATCGCTGGACACAGAGATGGGACATGTGAACAATGATCAGGCTTTCTGCCTATATGCCTGCTTCACTACCCATTGGATCGCAAGCTACTTGGCAAACTCCTATTTATCCTTCAACACCCAGCTCCAAATGTCCTTTCCTTTGGGAAGCCTTCCCAAATTCCATAGGTGGAGTGATGTGCTCTCTCCCCAGGGTTTCTGTAGCACTATTTTAGGCTCAGGGTGAGCATCTCTCTTTTTTAAAATTTATCTTTATTTTTATTTTTTTAAAAATATATTTTATTGATTTTTTACAGAGAGGAAGGGAGAGGGATAGAGAGTTAGAAACATCGATGAGAGAGAACCATCGATCAGCTGCCTCCTGCACACTCCCTACTGGAGATGTGCCTGCAACCAAGGTACATGCCCTTGACCGGAATCGAACCCAGGACTCCTCAGTCCCCAGGCCGACGCTCTATCCAGTGAGCCAAACCGGCTAGGGCTATTTTTGAAAATATTACAGATATCCCCCCTTTTTTCCCCATTGACCCCTTCCACCCTGCACTCGCCACCCCTCCCAGGCCTTCACCACACTGGGTGAGTATCTCTTACACCTGTCTACCCAGAGTCCACTCCTTTTCCTGCAATAACATTCTCATTGTGCAATACCACCCTGATTGTCCTGGGCAACTCCCCGATCCCGCTCTTTTTTTGTTGTTGTTAATCTTCATCTGAACATATTTTTCTATTGATTTTTAGAGAGAATGGAAGGGAGAGAAAGACAGGAACATCGATGTGAGAGAGACACATTGATTGATTGCCTCCCGCATGCGACCTGACCTGGATCGGGGAGCAAACCCGCAACCCAGTTACATGCCCTGACTGGGAATCAAACTGTGACCTCCTGATTCATAGGTTGATGCTCAATCATTGAGTCACACCAGCCAGGTTTCATTCAATTCTTGGTCTTTAAGGACTAGGACAGAGCTGATGATACCCCTGATGACCTCAGTCCTGACCAATCAAAACACCACACGTCACCGGGCACAGGACCAACTTAGACCATGTGTGATACAACCAAAGCCACAGGGAATTAACTTTTGAAATTCTGTCGTCGTTGTCTCCCCACACCCCCTAAACTCCAGAACTACAGGCAGCATGATTAATGTAAGTCTAGAACTTCTGGTGGCAGCCTGGTCTCCACCTGGCATCTTTGAATGATGCCAAACAGAAAAACGGAAGAAAGCAGAGCCAAAAGACAGGGAAGGACAGACTTTTTAGGAAATCAATCAGAGGCACTGGATTTAGGCATACCTGAGGACCATGCTACCTGAAAAACCTGTGTGTCCAGGGAGAAGAGCTCCTTTGCCCCTCTACCCTGTGAGGCTCCGAAAACAGACATAGAAAGCATCATAGGGGAAGTCTCAGTTGTAGCCTGGCCTCTGGGGATGCTGGTGCTTCCTGGGGCAGCTTAGGAGACTGGGGACGTGGCTTTGGTGGGCCCAGAGGCTGTCTAGCACATGAGTCATTGTTTTCTAGACATTTCTGCCCAGAAAGGACTGTGGAACATACAAAGGAGGCGGAACAAGAGAGCAGTTGTATTTTTGTGTTTTTTTAAAATTTTTATTTATTGATTAAAAATATATTTTTTAGTTAATTCTCATCGGAAGATATTTTTTCCATTGATTTTCGGAGAAAGCAGAAGGGAAAGAGAAAGAGAGAGAGAGAGAGAGAGAGAGAGAGACATTGATTGGTTGCCTCCCACATGTGCCCACCCGGGCCAGGGATCAAACCTGCAATTCAGGTATGGACCCTTGACTAGGAATCAAACCCACAACTCTTCAGTTCTCAGGTCAATGCTCTAACAACTGAGACACACTGGCCAGGGTTTATTTATTGATTTTTAGAGAGAAGAAGGAAGGGGAGAGAGGAACATTGACCTGCTGTTCCACTCATTTACGCATTCATTGGTTGAATCTTTTTTTTTTAAGTAGAGCTTTTTTATATATATTTTTATTGATTTCAGAAAGGAAGGGAGAGGGAGAGATACAAACATCAATGATGAGAATCATTGATCAGTTACCTCCTGCACGCCCCCTACTGGGGATCGAGCCCACAACCCAGGCATGTGCCCTTGACCAGAATTGAACCCAAGACCTCTTCAGTCCACAGGCTGATGCTCTATCCACTGAGTCAAACCAGCAAGGGCATTGGTTGATTCTTGTATGTGCCCTGACTGAGGATCAAACCTACAAACTTTGGCATATTGGAACAACGCTCTAACCAACTAAGCTACCCAGCCAGGGCAAGAGAGCAGTTTTCCAGAAAACAACAGTTTTCCCTTGGAAACTGTTTTCCATTCTTTACTCAGCAGCTCCTGCTGGGGGGCAGGGCCTGACTGCTCTGAAACCACAGAGCTGAGCTGACCTCTCATGTCTGCTTTCTGTCACCAGTCCTGTGCAGGGTGTTGCTTCCTCACACAGGTCAAAAGGGTACTCCTGTCTACACTCTCACTCCACACCCTGATTCACACACACACACACACACACACACACAAAGTTCACAGGAAAGGAACCCCAGTTCTGGAACCCAGCCTGGGATGAGAACCTTGAGGAAGAGCCCCATCAGTTTAGGGTTGTCCTGGGAAACCCTACTTTGAAGGATCAAGTTCAGAGAGAAAAACAAAACAAAAACAGATTTATGATTGAGTACTTATGTACTGAGCACTGTTTGAAGTTCAACATCTTGGATTAATTTGTCTCCTTCCCACAGGAAACCTAGGAGGAAGGCACCCCCATTTTAGAGATGGGGAAACTGGAACTTCAAGGGATAAACTCAATTATGCAAACTCTCACAGCTAGTCATCTGCAAAGCTGAGGTTTGAATCCAGGAAATCTTGCTCCAGGGCCTGTGTACCCTTGGCCACTATGCTACATATATTGCCTGCCACAGATTGTGGGGCAAGAGAAATAGACTTCACTCAGGAAAATAATGCACATAATACAAATGGAAAGGAAATGGAGTGGGGAAGTTGGTAATATATGCACAGATGCCCAGTGGGCTGCCCAGAGAATGTCCCAAGAGCAAGAGGAGAAGGGAGAGTGTGACCAAGGAAGAAAACGAAGAGGCAGTAGTAGAAAGCCAGGGGATGCAGAAATGCTCTGGGAAGTTTCTAGAAGGGCTCGGGCCCACTTACAGCCTGGTGGGCAGAGCACTGAAGGCTCAGGGGCTAGAGGGGCCCCAGATGCTCGCCCCAAGCCTGAGCCTTTGTGGATTGTGCTGGGCCCTGGAGATACCACCTGGGCCTTCAACTTTGTCCTCTGCAGGTTTAAGGGTCCAGAACTTTCCGCCTCACCTAGTTTCTGCCATGGTCCCCCAGGAATCAGGGTCTCCCTTGAAGCAAAATGAAAGGCTTGATTATTATGAAGGCATCGGATATTATATCTTTGAGCCCCACCCCACTGCTCTCAGATGACAGAGGGTGGCTAGGAGGAGGAATTACAGGAGAAAGGAGAGGGCAGGCGAATGGTGACCTGGTTGCATGGCCTATTCCAATCCCCAGAACCTGCTGGCAGTGGTGGGAGGATCCTCATTTATTCCTGGGAGACTGGCCAGGAGGCTGGAGGGAAAGTCACATCTCAGGATGATAACAGCTCTTTGGAAAAACAGCAGCCTTTCCTCTGGGAAGGGCCAATCTGCCCTCGCCTTCAGCCTGGACAGGATTGAGTTGCATCAAGAAACAGAGGGGAGAGGAGAAACCAAGATGGCGGCATAGGTAAACACCGGAAATTGCTGCCTCGCACAACCACTTCAAAAATACAACTAAAAGACAAAACGAACATCATCCAGAACCATAGGAAGGCTGGCTGAGTGGAAATTCTACAACTAGAAGGAAAGAGAAAAGCACACTGAGACTCAGAGGAGGTGCGGAAGTAAAGTGCTGAGGTATGGAGGCACATGTGGCAGCTGAGGATCTGGCGCACGTGGAAAGGGCTGGCAACTGAGGACACGGTTGTCTTTTTCAATAAGGAGGGAGTCTCAAGCTCCCAACTGCTCTGAACTCCAGTTCTAGGCGAGTCTTTGGGTACCCAAACTCATATAGGGAGAAACTGGACTGTCTGGCATCGGTCAGAACTCAAGGGCGGCTTTCTCTCAGAGGTGCCTGCAGCGATTACTGGGACACTGAGAAGCGGGGCCTCTTAGGGCAGGGCTGAGGATCAGCCATAGCTGTTTGCTCTGCCTTGTTGATCCCCTGAGACCCCGCCCCACCCAAGCTATGCCCAGAGGCTTTTGCATATGAAAGGCCTGGCCCTTTACAATCTGAAAATTACCTAACAAACTGCACCTGGGCCAGACAGACCCAGAACTTCCAAGAGAAGGCCCAAGGCCCCACAGCAGCTTGCATTGCTTCACAGCTGGGCTCCTGCTGGGTAGCCTCAGGCAGAGGCTAAATTAGCACCTCCTTAGAGATCCAAGAGCCAGTGTACTGTACCCAGTGGTCAGAGTGGGACCATCCAGATTACAACTCCTCAGATCCATAAGGGACACACTCAGGGGGCAGACTCAGTGAGCACCAAAGCCCCACTGAAGCAAGTCTTGCCCCAGAAGGGTGTCTCCAGCACAGAAGTTCTCCCACTGCAGACACAGTTGATTCTCACAGCCAATTGGCCTGGCGGTCAATTCCTCCCAGTGATACCTACAACAATCAAGGCTTAACTACAAGACTGTGCACAAAGCCCACAAAGGGGTGCACCAAGAGTTTCCACCTCCGGTAATTGGGGAGGTTGACCCACTGGGCCCTATAGGACACGTAGCACACAAAGCCACTCTATCAACACAGGGAAGCAGCCAAAACTCGGAGACAAAGAAACAGGTCACAAATGACAGAAATGGAGGAAAGCAAACTACTGGATATAGAGTTCAAAACCACACTTTTAAGGTCTCTCAAGAATTTTCTAGAAACCGCCAATAAATTTAGTAAGACCCTCAATAAGTCTAGTGAGACCGCCGATAAATTTAGTGAGACCCTCAAGAAATCTAGTGAGACACTTGAGGATATGAAAAAGGACCAACTAGAAATTAACACTTGGAGTGCGGGAAACGAGTTAAGTTGGCTCGCGTGAATTGCGCGTACTCCGTGGGAGCCGTCTTTAACTCGGTTCATATAGATTTGCGGTGGAGTGCGGGAAACATGTAAACTCGGGCCGATTGTAACTGCGTATTACCAAATATTTGTTTGTAATCCACCCTTTTGGTGGATGGAACAAAACCAAAAGACAGAGCCATCTTATATTTTGGCAGGAAATTCAACCGCACTCCAAGTGTTAAGCAAACACTGACTGAAATAAAGAATATTATACAGCCGAAACCGGTTTGGCTCAGTGGATAGAGCGTCGGCCTGCGGACTCAAGGGTCCCAGGTTCGATTCCGGTCAAGGGCATGTACCTGGGTTGCCGGCACATCCCCAGTGGGAGATGTGCAGGAGGCAGTTGATTGATGTTTCTCTCTCATCGATGTTTCTAACTCTCTATCTCTCTCCCTTCCTCTCTGTAAAAATTCAATAAAATATATTTAAAAAAAAAAAAAAAAAAGAATATTATACAGACTCCCAACAGCAGACCAGAGGATCGCAAGAATCAAGTCAAAGATTTGAAATATGAAGAAGCAAAAAATACCCAACCGAAAAAGCAAAAAGAAAAAAGAATCCAAAAATATGAAGATAGTGTAAGAAGCCTCTGGGACAACTTCAAACGTACCAACATCCGAATTATCGGGGTGCCAGAAGAAGAGAGAGAGCAAGATACTGAAAGCCTATTTGAAGAAATAATGACAGAAAACTTCCCCTACCTGGTGAAAGAAATAGACTTACAAGTCCAGGAAGCGCACAGAACCCCAAACAAAAGGAATCCAAAGAGGACCACACCAAGACACATCATAATTAAAATGCCAAGGGCTAAAGACAAAGAGAGAATCTTAAAAGCAGCAAGAGAAAGAAAGTCAGTTACCTACAAGGGAGTACCCATACGACTGTCAGCTGATTTCTCAACAGAAACCATGCAGGCCAGAAGGGAGTGGCAAGAAATATTCAAAGTGATGAATAGCAAGAACCTACAACCAAGATTACTTTATCCAGCAAAGCTATCATTCAGAACTGGGTCAGATAAAGAGCTTCACAGATAAGAAAAAGCTAAAGGAGTTCATCACCACCAAACCAGTATTACATGAAATGCTCAAAGGTATCCTTTAAGAAGAGGAAGAAGAAGAAAAAGGTAAAGATACAAATTATGAACAACAAATACACATCTATCAACAAGTAAATCTAAAAATCAAGTGAATAAATAATCTGATGAACAGAATAAACTGAATATAATAGAATCAGGGGCATAGAAAGGGAGTGGACTGACTATTCTGCGGGGGGGGGGGGGGGGAGAAGGGATGTGGGAGGTGCAGGAAGAGACTGGACAAAAATCGTACACCTATGGATGAGGACAGTGGGGTGGGGTAAGGGCAGAGGGTGGGGTGGGAACTGGGTGGAGGGGAGCTATGGGGGGGGGAAAAGAGGAACAACTGTAATAATCTGAACAATAAAGATTTAATTAAAAAAAAAAAAAAAGAAAGAAACAGAGGAGAGCCCTAACGGGTTTGACTCAGTGGATAGAGCGTCGGCCTGCGGACTGAAAGGTCCCAGGTTCGATTCCGGTCAAGGGCATGTACCTGGGTTGTGGGCACATCCCCAGTAGGACGTGTGCAGGAGGAGGCTGATCGATGTTTCTCTCTCATCGATGTTTCTGACTCTCTGTCCTTCTCCCTTCCTCTCTGTAAAAAATCAATAAAATATATTTAAAAAGAAAAAGAAACAGAAGGGAGGTTCCTGCTGCAGAGCTGCTTTTGGAGAGGTGACTTAAAGGGCCCGCTGCGCGCCGTCGCCCCTCGGCCCCCCATGCTGCTACCCATGCCGCTGCTGCTCGGCCTTCTGGACCTGGTCGCTGCTGAACCCGTCGTCTACTTCAAGGAGCAGTTTTTGGACAGAGACAGGTGGACCAACCACTGGATCGAATCCAAACACAAGTCCCATTTTGGCAAATTCATCCTCAGTGCCATCAAGTTCTATGGTGAGCTGGACAAGGATAAAGGGCTGCAGACGAGCCAGGATGCCCGCTTTTATGCCTTGTCTGCCAGATTTGAGCCTTTCAGCAACAAGGACCAGTTGGTGGTGCAGTTTACTGTGAAACATGAGCAGAACATCGACTGCGGGGGCGGCTATGTGAAGCTATTTCCAGATAGTTTGGACCAGACTGACATGCACGGAGACTCTGAATACAAAATCATGTTTGGCCCTGACATCTGTGGCCCTGGGACCAAGAAGGTTCGTGTTATCTTCAACTACAAGGGCAAGAAGGTGCTCATCAACAAGGACATCCGTTGCAAGGATGATGAACTCACACACCTGTATACACTGATTGTAGGGCCCGATAACACCTACAGTAAAAATTCTCAACAGCCAGGTGGGGTCTGGCTCTCTGGAGGATGATTGGGACTTCCTGCCACCCAAAAAGATAAAGGATCCTGATGCTTCAAAGCCTGAAGACTGGGATGAGCGGGCGATGACTGATGACCCCACTGTCTCCAAATGTGAGGACTGGGACAAGCCGAGCACATCCCTAACCCTGATGCTAAGAAGCCTAAGGACTGGGATGAAGAGATGGATGGAGAGTGGGAACCACCAGTGATTCAGAACCCAGAATACAAGGGCAAGTGGAAGCCCAGAAGATCGACAACCTGGATTACAAGGGCACTTGGATTCATCCAGAGATCGACAACCCCGAGTATTCATTTTCCTGATAGCAGTATTTATGCTTATGAAAACTTTGCCATTCTGGGCCTAGACCTCTGGCAGGTCAAGTCTGGTACCATCTTTGACAACTTCCTCATCACCAATGATGAAGCGTATGCCAAAGAGTTTGGCAACGAGACGTGGGGAGTCACAAAAGCAGCAGAAAAGCAAATGAAGGACAAGCAGGATGAGGAGCAGAGACTGAAGGAAGAGGAGGAGGCAGACAAAGATGACTACGAAGACAAAGATGAAGATGAGGAGGAGAAGGAGGAGGAAGATGCTGCTGCTGGCCAGGCCAAGGATGAGCTGTAGGAGCCACAACATCGCTTCCAGGGCTGGACTGAGGCCCAAGCGCTCCCATCACAGAGCTGGCCGCAACAAATAATGTCTCTATGAGACTAGAGAACTTTCTTTTTTTCCAGGCGGGTTCCAATTTGGGGTAGATTTTGGTATTGTTCCTGCCCCCCCTCTTTTTTTTATTGGTGTTTTGTCTCTGATTCTTCTTTGCCCCCCATCTTTTTTGACATCTTTGCCTTCTTCTGTCCCCTTCTCCCCCTTAGATCCCTTAGTTCCCCTTCCAACCTTGGGGCATGTGGGGTGTGGAGTAGCCCCAGGCCCAAGATTTCATCTGTTTTCCTTCCTGGAGCCCAGAGGGGGGCAGGAGAAGAGGAAGGATCCCTCAGCCCCCCAGCACTGAGGAAGATTGGGGCTCCTAGGGCCTGAGCTCTGATACCCCCACCAGCTCCCTTTCTTCCCTGCCTCCATTACTGGGCCACTTGGTGGGGCAGTGGTTCCAGCTCAGCTCACACTGAGAATGTAAGAACTACAAACAAAATTTCTATTAAATTAAGTTCTGTGTCTTAAAAAAAGAAAAAAAGAAACAGAGGGGAGGCCCTAGCCAGTTTGGCTCAGTGGATAGAGCGTCAGCCTGTGGACTGAAGGGTCCCAGGTTTGATCCTGGCCAAGGGCACATGCCTGGGTTGTGGGCACAATCCCCAGTGTGAGGCGTGCAGGAGGCAGCTGATCAATGATTCTCTCATCATTGATGTTTCTAGCTCTCTCTCCCTCTCCCTTCCTCTCTGAGATCAATAAAAATATATTTAAAAAAAGAAACAGAGGGGAGCCCTAGCTGTTTTGGCTCAGTGGATAGAGCGTCAGCCTGCGGACTGAAGGGTCCAAGGTTCGATTTCAGCCCAGGACACATGTCTAGGTTGTGGGCTTGATCCCCAGTAGGGGTCATGCAGGAGGCAGCTGATCAATGATTCTCTCTTATCATTGATTAAGAGGCCCGGTGCAGGAACCAAGATGGCGGCATAAGGTACAAACCTGTATGTGCTGCCCTCCACAACAACATTAAAACCACAACTATAAGACAAAACAGCTATCATCCAGAACCACGGAAAGCTGATCGAGTAGAAGTTCTACAACTAGAAGGAAAGAAAAAAGCGCATTGAGACCGAGTAGGAGGGGAGTGGCACCAAGAACAGAAGTACGAAGGCGCGTGCACGAGGCTGCTGCACCTGGGTGCGCGGTTTTTTTTTCAATCGGAAGGGCACAAGCTCTCCAACGCACTGAACTCATTTACGGCAAGATGCTGGGGTCCCAGGCTCCTACAGGGAGAAATGGGAACGTCTTGCAGCAGGTCGGAAAGCGAAGGTGACTTTCTCACAGAGCTGCTCGCAGGGCTGCAGGGCTGTGGGGGCGCATGGCACTTGGGTGGCTGAACCATTGCTGTTTGCCCAGCCCTGGGAACTCTCTGAGACCCCGCCCCACTACATCCCCTCCCAAGCTGTGCTCGGTGGCACAAAGGAGGCACCTGCGCTTTTGCAGCCTGACTGCAGTGAATCAGAGAGCTCCAAAACTTCCAAACTCCAAACAAAGAGGAGAAATCTGTTGATATTGCTGTAGCCCCTGCTGGGTGGACCCACACACATAAGGGTGTCTCCAGCACAGACAGTGGCTCCTCGCAGTCAGCCAAAAATTCGAAGACAAAGAAACGTGTCACAAATGAAAGAAATGGAGGAAAGCAAACTAATGGAGGACATAGAGTTCAGAACCACAGTTATAAGGTTACTCAAGAACCTTCTACGGCCAAAACCGGTTTGGCTCAGTGGAGAGAGCGCCGGCTTGCGGACTGAAGGGTCCCGGGTTCGATTCTGGTCAAGGACCTGTGCCTGGGTTGCGGGCACATCCCCAGTGGGAGATGTGCAGGAGGCAGCTGATCAATGTTTCTCTCTCATCGATGTTTCTAACTCTCTATCTCTCTCCCTTCCTCTCTGTAAAAAATCAATAAGATATATTAAAAAAAAAAAAAAAGAATCTTCTACGAACCTCCGAGGAACTTAGTGAGACCTTCAAGGATCTTAATTAGAATGCCAAAAAATGGAAAAGGACCAGTCAGAAATTAAACACACACTGACTGAAATAAAGAATAATATACAGAAATCCAACAGCAGACGAGAGGATCCCAAGAATCAAGTCAAAGATCTGAAATACGAAGAAGCAAAAAACACCTATCCGGAAAAGCAAAACGAAAAAAGAATCCAAAAATATGAAGATAGTGTAAGGAGCCTCTGGGACAACTTCAAATGTACCAACATCCGAATTATCGGGGTGCCAGAAGAAGAGAGAGAGCAAGATACTGAAAGCCTATTTGAAGAAATAATGACAGAAAACTTCCCCTACCTGGTGAAAGAAATAGACTTACAAGTCCAGGAAGCGCACAGAACCCCAAACAAAAGGAATCCAAAGAGGACCACACCAAGACACATCATAATTAAAATGCCAAGGGCTAAAGACAAAGAGAGAATCTTAAAAGCAGCAAGAGAAAAACAGTTAGTTACCTACAAGGGAGTACCCATACGACTGTCAGCTGATTTCTCAACAGAAACCATGCAGGCCAGAAGGGAGTGGCAAGAAATATTCAAAGTGATAAATGCCAAGAACCTACAACCACGATTACTTTATCCAGCAAAGCTATCATTCAGAATTAAAGGTCAGATAAAGAGCTTCACAGATAAGGAAAAGCTAAAGGAGTTCATCATCACCAAACCAGGATTATATGAAATGCTGAAGGATATCCTTTAAGGGATAAATACCACATGATCTCACTCATTTGTGGAATATAATGAACAACATAAACTGATGAACAAGGACTGATCCAGAGACAGAGAGGCATTGATTGGACTGTCGGGTCCTGGAGGGAAGGTAGGGGAGGGTGGGGGTAAGGGGGAGAGATCAACCAAAGGACTTATATGCAAGCATATAGGCCTAACCAATGGACATGGACAACGGGGGGCGAGGGGGGGTGAGGGCATGAGCGGGGGGGAGGGAGGGGGAGGGGATAATGTGGGGATAAGGACACAGATGTAATATCTTAATCAATAAAAAAATAAATAAATAAAGCAAAAAAAAAAAAAAAAAAAAAAGAGGCCCGGTGCACAACATTCGTGCACTGGGAGGGAGGTCCCTCAGCCCGGCCTGCGCCCTCTTGCAGTCCAGGAGCCCTCAGGGGGTGTCCGCCTGCTGTGGAGGTGGGAAAGGCTGCTGCCACCACCGCTGCGCTCACCAGCTGTGAGCCCGGCTTCTGAAGCTGGGCTCGCTGCTCCTTAGCACTGCCTTGGAGGCAGGCAGGAGAGGCTCCCGCCACCTCTGCTGTGCTCACCAGCCATGAGCCCACTGGCAAGCCCTGCTGAGTGCACTGACCACCAGGGGCAGCTCCTGCATTGAGCATCTGCCCCCTGGTGGTCAGTGCATGTCATAGCAACCAGTCATTCTGCAGTTCGGTTGATTTGCATATTAGCCTTTTATTATATAGGCTGTTTCTATCTCTCTCTCCCTCTCCCTTCCTCTCTGAAATCAATAAAAATATATGTAAATTTTTAAAAAGAAGCAGAGGGGAGCCCTAGCTAGTTTGACTCTGGATAGAGCGTCAGCCTGCAGACTAAAGGGTCCCAGGTGATTCCAGCCCAGTGGCGGGCTGAGGCAGAGGAGGTTAGGGGCCATCAGGCAGGCAGTGGAGCAGTTAGGGGCCATCAGGCCAGTGGGGGAGCAGTGAGGGGCAATCAGGCCAGTGGGGGTGCAAGCTTTGTCCGGATGGATGTCCACCCTAATTAGCATATTACCCTTTTATTAGTATAGATAGCCAAGACATGGAAGCAGTCTAGGTGTCCATTAACAGACAGATGGATAAAGAAGATGTGCTGCATATATATAATGGAATATTACTCAACCATAAAAAATGAAATCTTACCATTTGCAACAATGTGGAGGGTATTATGCTAAGTGAAGTAAGTCAGACAGACAAAGACAAATACCATATGATTTTACTTATACATGTATGTGGAGTCTAAAGAACAAAATAAATGAACAAATAAAACAACACAAAAATACTCTCATAAATACAGAGAATAAACTAATGCAGTGGTTCTCAACCTTCCTAATGCCGTGACCCTTTAATACAGTTCCTCATGTTGTGGTGACCCCCAACCATAACATTATTTTCGTTGCTACTTCATAACTGTAATTTTGCTACTGTTATGAATCGTAATTTAAATATCTGATATGCAGGATGTATTTTCATTGTTACAAATTGAACATAATTAAAGCATAGTGATTAATCACAAAAACAATATGTAATTATATATGTGTTTTCCGATGGTCTTAGGCGACCCCTGTGAAAGGGTCGTTCGACCCCCAAAGGGGTTGCGACCCACAGGTTGAGAACCGCTGAACTAATGGTTGCCAGAGGGGACTGGAGTGAGGGAATGGGTAGAAAAGGGTAAGGGGATTAAGAAGTACAAACTCCCAGTTATAAAATAAGTCACAGGGATGTAGTGTACAGCACAGGGAATACAGTCAATGATATTGTAATAACTATGCTACTAGACTTGTTGTAATGATCACTTTGTGTAAAGCACATAAATATTGAATCACGATGTTATACACCTGAAACTAATATAATACTCTACGTCAACTATAATTAAAAATAAAATGTTAAAACACAATAGCTTGCTCTTCCTCCAGGGAGTACACCTATGCCTTTCTTCCCTCTCAGGTGCACATCTCCTAAAGGGTCCCCATGAGACTTGCAACCAGGGGAGCAATGAATAGTGGCATCTCCTCCCAGGCCAACCCCCTGAACCTGTCCCCAAGGCCCCCTTTGACTTTCCAGTGAGCCAAAGCGGTCCTCCTAAGCTAATTTCTTTTCTATAACATTTCTAGTGAGCCAAAGCAGCCCCAGCTAGAACCCCTCCTGTTGCTTCTTTTATCCTAAGCCCTTCCTTGTTTCACTGTCCTCAGCTTTAATAAATGTACTCTCAAAATAAATAAATAAATAAATAAAATTTCAATTTAAAAAGACAACACAAAAAAGTAAAATAAATAAATAAAATCATGGGAACAAAAACTGCCTTGGAGAAGGTCAGAAGGAAAAGTGCTCATCTCATCTGGGCTCAGGCAAGGCTTCCTGGAGGAAGTGACACCCGGCAAACTTAGTGAGTGGCAGTGAGCTCCCTCCAAAGCCCAGCAAAGCTTCCATCTGCTTCTTTTTATGTTTGAATGAAAACTTCTCATTAGTTCTGATACCTACCACAACATGGATGAACCTTGGGGACATTAAGCCAGACAGAAAGGACAAATACTGTGAGACTCCACTTATATGAGGTGGTAGAGGAGTCAGATCCATAGAGACAGAAAGTAGATGGTGGGTGCCAGGGACTGAGGGAGGGGGAGGGAGAATTGTTGTTTAATGGAGATAGAGACTCAGATTTACATGATGAAAAGAGTAAATGGATGACGGCGATTGCACGACAATGTGAATGGACTTAGTACTACTGAACTGTGCACTTAAAATGGTTATGATGGTAAACGTGATGAGATATATATATATATTATTGATTTCAGAGAAGAAGGGAGAGGGAGAAAGAGATAGAAACACCACTGATGAGAGAGAATCACTGATCAGCTGCCTCCTGCACACACACCCCTGGGAATTGAGCCTGCAACCAGGACATGTGCCTGACTGGGAATCAAACTGT
This sequence comes from Myotis yumanensis, assembly GCF_028538775.1. Taxonomy (NCBI): domain Eukaryota; kingdom Metazoa; phylum Chordata; class Mammalia; order Chiroptera; family Vespertilionidae; genus Myotis; species Myotis yumanensis. The sequence goes on from NW_027223756.1 coordinate 98,489,976, forward strand.
GACCTCCTGGTTCATAGGTCGACACTCAACCTCTGAGCTACATGGGCTAGGCTATGTTATGTATATTTTAACACAATAAAAGAATTGGGGGGAAAAACTTACGCATTAAATCATATCAAATAAACAATACATTAAACTTGAAAAACTGGTGGCTATTTTAAATTTGAATGAATTCAGGTAGATTTAAATTTATATGGTTTTGTTTTTTTTTAATTCTTTCCTTGGAACTGATGACAAATTGGCGAACAAGGCAGATTTAGCTCACAGATGGGTCTGGAAGGCCAGCACCAAGATTTAAACACATTTATCAAATGTGGGCGAGGTGGTAAACCTACCTGTGTGCACTCTGTGTGGATCACAGCAATGTACTCTCAGCACAACCCAATTGTGTCTCCAGTTTAGAGATATGGGGGTAAAGCAACTTGCCCCAGGTCTCACAGGGAGGGAAGGCATTTCAGCCCAGGTGCTGAGAGTCACCCTCTGCACTTCTAATCATTTCCTCACACCACCTCTCCAAAATATGAGCTACTTGCCACATTTCATCTTCCGATTTCACATAATAAACTGGACTTCTGGCCTTTCCTGAAGAATCAGACCTTCCCAGCCTGGGATCCTTTCTCTGACCCATCCAGATGGTCGATTTCTGACCACGGTCTGGGAGGGAATCACTGGGCCCGGCAGTGAAGTGAGTGGCGATAAATACACCGGCTCAGTCACCACTCACCTCGGAGTGTCCAAGACCCGGATGACAGTTGAGATGAGGCAGCCATCCCTTGAAGTCACCTGTGCCACATACTGGGGTGGCCCTAGGCCTGTGGCCTCCACGACTTTGGAGAAGGCAGGGCTGCCGGAGCAGTCACATAGGGAGCCAGGGAGGTGGCAGCAGTCACCCGTCGTCATGGCCACAAGAAGCACCACGTCCTCAGGGCCTGAGGCCCATTGTCCCAGGAGCCTGGGGAAAAGCCAGCAGGGAGGTGAAGGGAAGATGTAAGTTTTTTATTGTGTAAGTTAGTGAGTAGGACACAGATCAGGGTTTGAATCCAGCTCTCTCAGCCTCAGTTGCCCAATCTGTAAGATAGGGCTTTGTAGGGGTTGTGAAGATTCAAAAAGATCACACATGCAACTCAGCCCAGGCCTAGCACATACCAAGGACTTGGTTATATGACCTCTAACTCTCCTAAAAAAAGCCAGCCTGGTCCAGCCTTCAGAGCTTCCAGGCTACCCCAAAATTCACCTTAACAGCATCTAACAATTACTGAGCACCTACTGTGTGGCATGCCCTTTACTTGGGGCTTTCCAATGCCAGAACCATGCCCACCAATCATGTGGAGAATGGTTCTCTGTGGACTGAATTCCTAGGACTGGGTTCAGAACAGATAAACCTACCTCTGAGTGGGGCAGAACAGCGCTAGTAATTTGGCCCCACAGACAAGGATGGTGAATCACCTTGACCCATCTGGTTCATGGCCTCTTGTGCAGCTCAGAACTCCTTGGCACTTCAGGCCAACAAGGAAGTGGCACACACTGGGGAGGACCTTGGCAGCCTCTGTCCCCACCAGAGCAGCTGCTCTAAGCCATGCCTCTGTTCCGGAGGTGAAGCCATGGGAGATAGCTGGAACTTCAGACAGCAATCTGAACTCAGCTCTGGGTAGGTGACTTTAGCAGGATTTGGCCCCCCAGTCCAGGGTCTACCCTGCCAGAAGGAACCCTTGGCAACCCCCTTGTTTCTTCCAGAACCAGCCAGAAGATGTACGTGTTTCCCTCTGAGAATTCCGTGAAAGTACTAGACGCCCCTCTTAATGCCTGTGGAGGTCAGTACAGGCGCCCTGAAGCTAAGGATCTGTCTCCCAGTTGTCTCACCCTTTATCTCAGGAGCTTTGAGCCAGAGACCCCAGAAATACTCACTGATGTACCCCCCAGTCAGCTTTAACCAATTCCTGCCATTAAAATCTGAAACCCAAAGAGACAGAGTCAGAGGAAAGCAGCATAAGTTATTGACTAACTTTTTGCACCAGAATAGTCTGCCAGTGGATCACTGCCCTCTGAACAGCTCGACCAGCATTATCCTAGCCTAGCATGCCCTTCTGAGCCTCCACAGCAAGGCCAACCAGTATGAGCCAGAGGCAGAAGGAGCCAAGAGGAAGGGTGCCTGACTGAGATAATAGCTGAAGGGCAGCGAGCGGCCTGCCATGTTGTGTATACTGCTGTCCCTTCTATGTGCCTACAATCAGAACTTCTGGCCCAGAGGTCAGCAAGAAAGTCAATGGCCTATCCAAGAGAATGTTCCTGCCCCTCCAAGGATCGACCTTAACATTCCTGCAAGGAATTGGGTATTACAAGAATAATCACAGCTCCAATATATTAGTTCTACTATTTCTTTTACTATCAGGGGGGAAAACTCACTGGTATATCTGCTAATGTAAGGCCTGCAAATGGCCAAAATAATAACAGTAGTTACTCTTTATTAAGGACTTAATACATACTAGTACTGTGCTAAGCTCACTGAACTCTAAAAAGTTAAGTGTCCCCTTCAAAGGTCACCTCCCCAGAGAGGCCTTCCCTGACCATCCTGGCTAAAGTGACATTGATGTCCACATTATTGCCCTCACAGAATGTGCCCCACTCTGAGATGCTCTTATTTCTTCATCTACTTGTGTAACCACTTCTGTCTTCCACACTTTAGGGAGCTCTATAAAGGAGGGACTGAATTGGACTTGCTCTCTGCTGTCCCCAGCACCTGACCCTGTGTCTGGCACAGAGTGGCTACATTAATTTCTCTGTCCCTACTCTGTGTAAGAGCAGACCTGTGTTATTAAGAACAAGGTCCCGCCCTGCCACCATGGCTCAGTTGGTTGAGCGTCATCCTGTGCACCGAAAGGTTGCTGGTTCGATTCTCGGTCAAGGCATATACTTGGGATGCGGGTTCAGTCCCAGGTCAGGGCACATAAAGAGGGAAAGTTTCTCCCTCTCTCTAAAATCAATAAAAACATTTCAGAAAAAGAAAGGAAAAAAGAACAAGGTCTCTTGATTTGCCAGTGCCCATGGAGGGAATCAGATGTTTAGAGGCTAGAGGTCTTTTCAACACAGAGGTCTGGGCTCAGAAGAAACCAAACTCAAGGCTGGACACAAGGATAGAATGGCTGCGGGCTAGACTCGGCTGTGGGGCTGCTGGGATGGGAAAGGAAGCCAGTGTCTATGGCAAACTTGGTTCAGTGCTCTAGAGATAGATTTCACTGAATCTTCACAATAGACCCACAAAGTCAGTCCAATAATTACCCCCATTTGTGACTAAGGCTCAGAGAGGGGCAGTTACTTGCTCAAGGTCACAAAGCTAAGAAGGCACAGTGCCAGAATTAAGTTAGTCCAGCCCTAGCTGGTTCTCAATGGTTAGAGCATCAGCCCATGGACTGAAGGGTCACAGGTTCTATTATGGTCAAGGACACTCTGTTGCAGGCTCGATCATTTGCCTCTGTTAGGGCACGTGTGGGAGGCAACCAATCAATGGATATTTCTCTCTCTCTGTCTCTCCCCTTCTCTTCCATTCTCTCTAAAAAAATCAATGGGAAAAATATCCTTGGGTGAGGATTAATTTTTTAAAAAATTAGTATAGTGAGTGGGTGTGGGACTCAAAAAGACCTGGGTTTTTTCAAGTCCTGACTCTGTCATTGATGATGTGTGTCCTGGGACAAGTCCCTTTGCTTTTCTGGGCCTCATCCTTCTCTGTCAAATAAGTTGGAGTTGGGGGACTGTGTCTGCAGAGGCTCAGTTCCTCCAGTGAAGCTTGCCCTTGGCTAGGCCTGTCTCGGTGGCACTATGGCACCACAACCTTTCCATATCTGCTCCAGTCTCCTTTACTGAAAGGAGGAAACTAAAGGAAAAGAAGTCAGAGGGCCCTAACTCCCCACAGTGTGAGCTCAGGCCAGCTGCTTTGGTCTCTGGCCTTGGTTTACTCATCTGAAAAATAGTAGTCAAAATGATACCCAGCTCAAAATTCCATAAATATTAAGAAGTCAATAAACAGGCCCTGGGCTGGACAGCCCAGTTAGTTAGAGCGTCATACCATTACGCAAAGATTGCGGGTTGGATCCCTGGTCAGGGTACATACAAGAATCAACAAATGAATGCATAAATAAGTGGAAGAAGAAATCAATGTCTCTCTCAAATCAATACATGTTTTTAAAGTTAAAAGAGTCAATAAATATTACCTCTTATTATAATTGCCATCATCAGTTTACATACAGAGTTGTTGAGAGGGTTTGATGAGACAAGGCACAGGGTGGCACACAGTAAGTGCTCGATAAATGCTCACCTTTAAAAAAAATAAATGTAGAGCCTGTGAAATGCATTCATTCCTCTTCATTCACCATAGAGAGGCTCCTGCTCCTATGTGCCCTTCAGTAATTCCCAGGCCCTGCACTGGAGGTCAGGTTCAAAGCCCAGTCCTGGTCTTATTTGTTGTGTAGCACTGAGCAAAACCTTGACCGCTCTGAGCCTCGATTTCCTCTTCTGAATAACAGGGAACATTTCTAATACTTGCATCTATTACGGTCCCTAGAAGAGTAAATGAGCCAATCATATAAATTCTGTTTCGAGCGCCCACTAACAACCAGGCACTCTGCTAAGCATGTCCTTTCTACAGGGTGCCTGGTTCACCGTTATTTACTATTTTTCAGGCAGAACCCCTTTGAGAAGGTTGAAGAAGGACACTGGTCACTTACTGACCGCCTACTGTGTGCCTGAAACTCTCAGAGGCCACCGACAGAATGAGCCCTATTGGATTGACGCTGGGATGATCAGTTTCACAGATAGGGAAACCGAGGCTCAGAGACCTCCCGCTGCCCTCGAGACGGGAACTACAATCCCCTCGTCCTGGGAAAGGTTGAGACCGAGGGTCGGAACCCGGCCGCTCCGCCAGGGGCCAGGCTCCAGGATCCGGCCTCGAACCTGGGGCCGGCCCGCGGACCGGCGTCCTCTGGCCCCACCCGGCCACCCGTGCGCACCTGATCCGCGGCCGGGCCGGGAGGCCGCGCAGACCCCTTCTCTCGCCCCGGCCCCGGTCCCGGCCCGGCCAGTCCCGACAGCACCTCTAGCTCCGCTCCTCCGGCCGGCACCTGCGTCCCGACACCGCCGCCAAGCAGACGGAGCGGGGGGCCAATGGTGACAGCCTCTCGACCGCGCCGGCCAATATCTGTGCACGTCCAACCCTGGGAGGCGGGGCCGAAGGCGACAGGGCGTCCTGGCCGCACAGGGCGCCCCGCTGCGCTGCAGCTGCTGGCTCCGCCCCTGCCACGGCCTAGCTCCGCCCCCTGTCCCAGCCCCACCACCAGTCTTGGCCCCTCCCTAATCCGGCAAGGAGCACGAGAGGGGCTGCTAGCGCCACCTGCGGGCGACCAGTGCTTGTTAATAAAACCGTTACAGAATTTGAGTGTTCGCCACCTGCCTTAAGCTTCCCATCAATCCTAGGGGATGGAGACACCATGTGGTCACATTTTACAGAGGAAAAACAGAAGCCTAGAGAGGTTAGGAGATCGTGGAAGAGCCAAAGCCAACATCATTCATGCAATAGGTTCATTCACTAGATGTAATATAAACAATTAGAGAGCCTATTAGGCCCTGGTCAGTGTGACTCGGTTGAGCGTTGTACTCTGTACCAAGGGGTCATGATTGGATCCTGATGTTTCTCTCTAAAATCAATTAAAAAATATATTTTTTAAAAAGAGAGCCTATTATGAGCAGGCACTGTGCTAGGCGCCGGGGACACAATGTTGAGTAAGAGAAATATTGCTCTTATGGACCTCAATCTAGAGTGAGAAGAACATAAAACAACCAATTATGTTATTAATTTACAGGGTGATAAATTTTAGCAAGTGAGGGGGGCATATCATGGAATAATTTGGACAATCCAAACTTATGTCCCTGAAGAAGCAGCAATTGACTGACAAGGTGTGAGTGAAAGTTAACTAGAAGAAAAGGGGGTGGGGGACCTAGGCACATGCAAAAAGCCTCAATACTCCTTTGCTCCTCCCACCCCTCCTTTATTTAATATATAGATTGCTCAATTGTCTCCGTTAAATTCTATTGTTATACTAGCTTATATATATTTTAATGAAAAAAGAAATAACATGTATTTATTTTTATTTTTTAAAATATATTTTTCTTGATTTCAGAGAGGAAGGAGAGACAGAAACATCGATGAGAGAGAATCATTGATTGGCTGCCTCCTGAATGCCCCCTACTGGGGATTGAGCCCGCAACCCGGGCATGTGCCCTTGACGGGAACTGAACCTGGGACCCTTCTGTCCGCAGGCCAATGCTCTATTCAATGAGCAAAACCAGCTAGGGCCATGCAAATGTTTTATATAATTATAAAACAAAATTTGGAGATACCCCTAAACACAAAAATAAAACTAATGAACCATTGTATCCAGTTGGTGACAAAATAACACAAAGATTAACTCCTAGTGACTTTTAAAACACAACAATTTGTACATACCACTACTATATTGGTGGTGGTGGTGTTAAAATTGTTGTTCTAAGCATGTTACATGTGTAATATGAGATAATACAAAGGAGTAATTATGTTGGTGTCAAAAACTGGGATTTTCAGAGGGGTACAGATATAAGATTGATCTCAATAAATAAAACCCTTGTAGTCTTGAATTTGAATTGGGAATATCATGATATATATATATTTTTTTAAATATTTTTATTGTTCTTTAGAGAGAGAGTAAGGGAGAGGGAGAGAGAAAAATTGATGTGATAGTGAAATAATGGATTGGCTGCTTCCTGCATGCTGCCTATCGGTGATTGAGCCCATAACTCAGGCATACACCCTGACTAGAAATTGAATCAGCAACCTTTCAGTTCACAGAAGACACCTAACCAACTAAGCCTCAGTGGCCAGGGCATCATGATATATTTTATCTTTATAAAAAGCAAACACTGGCCAGCTGGCATGGCTCAGCGACTGAGCATTGACCTATGAACCAGGAGGTCAGGTTTTGGGGTTCAAACCCCAGTAGGGGCTACAGGAGGCAGCTCATCAGTGATTTTCATCATTGATGTTTCTCTCTCTCCCTCTCCCTTCCTTTCTGAAATCAATACAAATATATTAAAAAATAAATAAAAAGCAAACATTCTTTAGTTTTGTTCGGCGATGGCGGTCCCGGTCCCAGCGTCTGTGGCTCTCCCTGCCTCAGTGTATTTTTCTTAAATACACTAAAAAGGTCAGAAACAAAGACCAACCTCATTGCAATGAGTGCTCCTTAAGCTTGCGGACTTTAAGTTTCATTTCCAATGGAAAGAACCAGGGAACCTTGGGGAAATGACTGATTCTCAGTCTGGTGCAGAAAATGTACAAAATAAACTTGGCACATCGTGACATACCAGAAAGCACAATAGTTGTCAAAGACATTACCTACTAATGTAGTGCCAGTGTGGGCCAACTAAAAGAAGATCCCACTGGCAGCAAAGTGGACAATTTGGCCTCCTTTAGGGATAATGATTGCAAATCAAAACACATCAAATGTTTAAATCTATGCACTTGGGTTAAAATTTTTTAATCTTTCTATTTATTAATTGGAGAGAAGGGGCAGAGAGAGAAACATCAATTTTGGTCCAGCCGGTGTTGCTCAGTGGTCGAGCATTGACCTATGAGCCAGGAGGTCATGGTTCAGTTCCTGGTCAGGGCACATGGCCTGGGTTGTGGGATCGATCTCAGTGTGGAATGTGCAGGAGGCAGCCGATCAATGATTCTCATTATTGATGTTTCTCTCTCTCCCCCCCCCTTCCTCTCTGTAATCAATAAAGGTTGCTGCTTGTATCTGCCCTGACCAGGCATCGTACCTGCAACCTTGGTGTATCAGGACAACTGCCAGGGCTCATGTTAAATTATCTTTTATGTTTAAATAATGTCAAATAAACATAAAAGCTGCAGAAATAATGCACAGAACCCCCATAAACCTTTTGCCCAACTGTTAACATTTCAGAGTTCTTTGAGAGTATCAGGTACACACATGGTATCTCATTAATCCTTAATACTTCAGTGTATTTTTTTTGCATCCCAGTTTCTTTTTATTTTTTGTTCTTTTTTTCCTTTTTTTTTTTTAAGTATGGAAGCTCAAGTATAAGATGTAGGTTTTTCTTAAGCTTTACAAAAAAAACCCAAAATAAAACAAAAACTCCTTTTGCATTCCATAAAAATTGACAGAAAAGCACCTGGCCAGAAGAGCAGACAGTCAAGGCCCCCCGCCCCCACAACGTGGTCTCCGAGGCCAGGGGCCAGCGTGCAGGACAGTGCTGAGGGCCACCTCTCCTTCCTCCCAGAGCTGTCCCCTGCTCCCCACCCCAACCCCAAGCAACTCCCAAACACATGTGGAGTCAGATTTCCAGTTTTTCTTCTTTCACACAACAGTTATTTCATAAAATTTTTTTGTTTTACATTTTTTACACCAATGTAACAAAATGGTGGGAAGGAAGGGGAGGCAGACAGACAGTGTATTTTATGCCTATAAATGGGGGGATTGAGCCTGGGCAAACAAAACACACATGGTCTCTATGGAAACATCAAGTTCTGATAGCAAAAATGTGGTGAGAAGCAGGCCTTAGAGACGGAGAGGGTATTAGCGGCTTTATTCTCAGGATGTGATAGCGCTGTGCAGGTCAGTGACACAGGTGTTGTGTGACCTGTCGGGGAGGAAAGGGACAGGGAAGGGAGCAGAAAACGAGTTTTCTAAGAAAGGAATCTAACGAGTGCATGGCATGTCCGGTTAGTGTGAAGCAGAGGTTTAACATTGCTGCTTTCTCTTCAAAGCCTCCACCACGTTATTCTTAAGAGCTTCTTGTTTTGATTTGTCTGCAAAAGTCTGCACAGACCTCAGCCCATTGACGATGTCCTTTGTTTTTCCAAAGTAGATCTCATTCTGCGCACTTCTGATTTTATTTTCCATGTCCTCTACCAGGCGCCCAATATTGGCTATGTGTGGCGAGGAGTCGCTGTTTCATCTTTCTCCACCTGTCTGGTAAGGCTGCCTCCAAGGTTCATGGTGCCAGAGCTGGATTTGTTGGTTTGCAGCCACAGCATCACCGTAGAGGTCAGCTTGTAATGAGCGGTGCGGCCACTGGACTTCTGCACTTCCACCACGTGGATGGAATCCCAGCAGCCTCTGATCTTCTTTGATCCATCTCCAGCCTTCTTTATGAGGATCACTCCAGCAAAGCCATGATCCAGATCCCAGAGGTAGACAGATGAGACACTGCCTTCAAAATACAGGTCTCGATACTGGTCAAAGGCATTGTTGGCTTCCACCTCCAGCTTCCTCAGCCGAGCAGAAGGCATGGCCCCATCTTCCAAGGGAGGGCCATACTTGTTACTCCATGGTGACCTACACGAGTCCCTGTCTCCGTTGTAGTCACACAAAAGGTAATCCTTTCCCACCACTTTGTCTCTGGCGATTTTCAGTGGCTGGTCAACAGAAGACAGGAGATCTTCACATAGACTGGGAACCAGGTCGATCAGGTCACTGAGGTTTTTCTCAATTTGCTGTGGAGGCAGGCACCTCATTAAATCCAAGGCACAGTCCCGCTGCTGATCACTCATGGTGGCAGCGGCGATGGCGGTCCCAGTCCCAGTGCCTGTGGCTCTCCCTGCCTCAGTGTATTTCTCTTAAATACAGTCTCCCACATAATCTCAGTACAACCTCAAAAACTAGGAAATTAATATTCATCTGATATTACCATGTAATTCCTAAATATTATTTATAGTTTCAATAAAGTCCTTTAAAGTTCCAGAATCCATCCCAGGATTACATATTATATTTTGTCATCTAATTCAATCTCCTTCAGTCTAGAACAATTCCTCAATCTTTCCTTGTCTTTCATGACCTTGGTACTTTGGAAGATCATAGGCTAGTTATTTTTAGAAAGCCCCTCAACTGATGTTTGTGTAATATTTCATTTGGGACAGAAACCATAGAGTGATGGTGTTCTCAGTGCATACAACTATCAGGAGGCATAGAATGTTGATTTCTTCCATCACTGATTATGCTAACCTGATCAAAATTGTCTGCTAGCATGATTTCTCCAGCATGATTTATTATGTTGTACTTGTTAATAAGTGAGTTATGGGAAAATACTTTGAAACTAATTATCCTGTTACTCAATAAACCTTCACCCACCAGATTTAATGTTCATTGATGAGCCAATTTTTGTTAGCTTCAACAAGAATTCTAGAGGATGGCTGCTGGCATTGGTTTGGTCAAATGACGATAGGGTCAATGATTCCGAGATCCTCTTGGCCTTTTTCTCATGGTAGCAAGATAGCTGCTATAGGGTGTAATTATACTGACTGAAGTTGGGTGGTGGCAATATAGGGGTTCTTTTGACATAAGAAAAGCTCAAACTTGCAGAGAATTTTTATGAGTTTATTTAAGCCAAAACTGATGCCAGGGATTAAGATCTAAAATGCTCTGCAAAAATAAAATAATAGTAATAAATAAAAATAAAATGCTCTGCAAAATAACAATTGGCAGTTTTCTTTATGCATTCAAAATTAAAGAAGGAACACAAGGAAGATCACATGAGAAAGCAAGGTAGAGACTGGATTACAGAATAGTGAAGATTGTGCTCCCTTGAGGATGGTTATACTTTAGAGGAGGGGTCTGAAAGGGTGGTTCACATTTAAAAGGTTTTAAAAAGAGGCATTTCAAAGGTTAATCTAGATGTACAGAAATAAACCCTTTACTAAAAAGTTATATGCCTAGGATGTGACTACCCACCATGACCTGCCCTGTTAGGAATTATGATCAGACCACCCTTTAAGGTTACTTTTCATAGAATTCCTTTTTCTTAATTTATTTTTTAAATGTTTTTATTGATTTCAGAGAGAGGAAGGAAGAGGGATAGAAAGATAGAAACATTGATGAGAAACATCAATCAGCTGCCTCCTGCATGCTCCCACTGGGGATCAAACCCAAAATTGGGACATGTGCCCTGATCAGGAATTGAACCATGATCTCCTGGGCGACACTGGCTGGGCCATAATAAAATTTTGTTGTTAATCATCTCTGAGGATATTTTTCCTTTTTTTAGAAAGTGGGAGGGGGAGACACAGAGAGAAACCTCAATGTGAGACACATCAATTGGTTGCCTCCTGCACATGCCCCAACTAGAGCCAGGAATCAAGGCTGCAACTGAAGTACCTGCCCTTGACTGGAATCAATCCCGGGACCCTTCAGTCCGCAGGCCAATGTTCTATCCACTGAGCCAAGCCAGCTAGGGCCATAATAAAATAAAATAATATTTTTAATTTTGGTATACTTCTTCCCAGTCTTTTATCTGGCCATTTTCTTCAATTGTTAGGGCTTCCTGGCACATAGTAAGCACTCAATAAACATTTGGAGAAGTCTTCTAGCTAAGTGGTTACTATATAGCCCTGGTGTGGAAACCTGCTTACTTATTAACTGTGGGACCCTGAGAGAGTCACTTTTAAAAAAATACCCATTTAATTATTTTTCCCATCAATGACTTCTGTTCCCTGTCTATAAATTGAGGCTGGTAAATTATGCCCACCTCCTGAATCACATGGTAATTGTTTAATTTTTTGTGGGACTATATTCTTTTATTGCATAATTTATTTAGATTAACAGTTTCTCAAAAATATTAAACACAGAATTACCATATAATCCAGCAATTCCACCCAAAAGAATTGAAAGCAGGGATTCACACAGGTATTTGCATGTCATTCATAGCAGCGTGATTCACAGGAGCAAAAGGTGGAAGCAACCCCAGTGTCCATGGACAGATGAAGGAAAAACACAATGTGCTCTATCCATACAATGGAATACTATTCAGCCTAAAAAGGAAGGCCATCCTGATACCTGCTACAACATGGATAAACCCTGAGGACATTATGCTCGGTGAAATAAGCCACACACAAAAAGACAAATACTGCAGGATTCCACTTTTATGAGGTCCCTAGAGGAGTGAAATTTGTGGGCAAAAAAAAGGGTGGGGGGATCCTATCGAAAGTGACCTCACTGGGTGGTCTGATCATAAGTTGCTAACTGGGTCTTGGCTGGTGTTGCTAAGTGGTTAGAGTGTTGGCCTGCTAACCAAAGGGTCCAGAGTTTGATTCTGTCAAGGGCACTTACCTGGGTTGCAGGTTCAATCCCAGCCCAGGTCAGGACACTTGCTGTGGGAGGCAAGCAATCAATGTGTCTTTCTCACATCAATGTTATTTTTTTCTCTCTCTCTCTCCCCTCCTCCCTCCTTCCCTTCCACTTTCTTTAAAAAAAAAAAAAAAAATTAATGGAGCCCTGGCTGGTTTGGCTCAGTGGATAGAGCGTTGGCCTGTGGACTGGAGGGTCCTGGGTTCGATTCCAGTCAGGGGCACATGCTCGGATTCGACCGCCAGTAAGGGGCATGCAGGAGGCAGCCGATCAATGATTCTCTCTCATCATTGATGTTTCTATCTCTATCTCCCTTCCTCTCTGAAATCAATAAAAATATATTTTAAAAAATCAATTGAGCCCAGCTGGGTGTGGCTCAGCAGTTAAGCGTTGACCCAGGAATCAAGAGGTTGCCAGCTTGATCTCCAGTAGGGGGTGTGCAGGAGGCTGCTGATCAATAATTCTCTCTCATCATTGATGTTTCTATCTCTCTCTCCCTCTCCCTTCCTTTCTGAAATCAATAAAAATATGTATTTTTTAAAAAATCAATGGAAAAATATTCTTGGTGAGTATTAACAAAAAACTAACTAACTAACTAAATTGCTAACTGGGCAGTTCATAGTGGGTAGTTACATCTGACAAATAACTTCTTTACTAAATAGCTTATCTTTGCCTTCAGCAAGCCCTGTTCATTGATCCCCTTAAAGCATAGGAAAGCACATGATCTTAACTATCCTGTAATTTGATCACCATCTTGCCTTCTCACACTTTCATATAATCTTCCTCCTTAATCTAAAATGCATAAAAGACATTGCAAATTGTTATTCTCCAAAGCATTTTTCTCAGTCTGTTGAGATTTTGCTTTCAGGTGTATCCTCTAATAATTTATCCTCAAATAAATGTTTTAAAATTGATTTTAGAGAGAGGAAGGGAGAGAGAGACATCAATGTGAGACAAACATAGACCAGCTGCCTCCCAAAAGGACCCTGACCAGGATAGAACCTGGGTATGTAACCGTGACTGAGAATCGAACCCACCACCTTTTGGTATACAGAATGATGCTCCAATGAACTGAGCCACACCCATCAGGGTTATCCCCAAATACATTCTAATAAAAATTCTCTATGCGTTTGGACATTCTTAGGTTAACAAATTCAGAGACAGAAAATAGAATTGTGGGTGCCAGGGGATGGGGGATTGATGTTTAATGGGGGCAGAGTTTCATTTTGGGAAGATGAGAAAGATCTGGAGATTGATGGTGGTACAATAAATGTGAGTGTACCACATTAATGCCACTAAATTGTACTGTTAAAAATGGTTGAGATGGCCTTGGCCAGGTAGCTCAGTTGGTTAGAGCATTGTCCCAATAAGCCAAGGTTATGGGTTTGATCCCGTCAGGGCACATACAAAAATCAACCAATAAATGCATAAATAAGTGGAAAACAAATCGCTCTCTCTCCCTTCTTCTCTCTAAAAATCAGTTAAAATTTTTTTTTGTAATGTTTATTTTACCATAAAAACAAAACAAAAAACTCTGAAGAACAGTGCCTAATACAAAGCCAGCATGCTGTGCTTATTAAATTACTGAAATTAGAGTAACTGCAATCGTATCACTGGACTATCACCCTCCAAGGGGACAGAGTCACATCAGTCTAAATACTGGCATGTGCCCAGGGCCTGGTCAACCTGAGGCTCCACAAAGATTTGATCTTTGACTCTTGAAACCTTTCGGGTGTTTGAGTGCTTCACTGGCCCTCCTGAAGCTCCCATTCACCCTCTGCCTCTCCATAGCACACCCTACCCAAACCCAGGGGACCTAAGATCCATGTAAATGGGCCCTGGATTGTGCACCCCACCAGATCCCCAGCCCAGGGTGCTCCTCAGCCTGGAGCATGGGCTCTGGCTCACCCAACTCCTGTGAGAAGAGCCCCTATGACTCAAGAGCTCTTTTGGAGGGATGTCTGGGCAGGGCAGCCAGAGCCTGGAATCCCCCTCTGTGGCTCTCCTAGGGGTCAAGAGCACAAGAGGTTCAGCCAGAGTCTGGAGCTTCTAGAACAGCTACCAGCACTCAGGTGAGAGAGAACACCCATTGGGTCATGTGATCAGTGCAGGGACAGGGCTGGGCACTCCCCCCCCCCCGCCGCCCCCCGCTCCCTCCACTTTGGGAACCTGCCCTCAGGCCAGTACTGCCCGTGTGGACAAGCATCCCATTCAGCCTTCCTCAGAGGTCAGTCTGGGATGGGACTGGTACTGCCAACATGTGGGCCAGCCCCTCTTACTAGTCCTTGCTGGGACCCCAGTGGTGGCCAGGTGGGGAATAGATGTAAGCAATGAGCAGTCCAACTCCCAGAGCTGGGAGCTGAAAGCAGTGGGCCCAGCCCACCTCCTCCTGGAGGACCACCCTCAAGTCCTAGAGCTGGTAGCAAGGAGTTTAAAGTCACCCCCCAACCCCCAGCCTTCCCTCCCACCCTTACCCCCCCAGGGCCTCCGTAGTCAGCTCAGGAGGTCTCTGCATGATCCTGAGCAGGGGTTCAGGCCTGGTGTTCTAGCTCCCTGTGAGGCTGAGCCTGGTGGTGCAGCCCAGTAGAGGATGTGTGCAGCAAGGGGCCTGGCTCAGGGGTGGCCACCTGGAGGAGAGAAAGAAGACAAAAGTGCAGCGGCAGGTTTCTGTCCAGGAAGTCGGGTTACACATTTTAGTAACGGGACAGAGAAATGAGGCATTGGGGCAACAGGGGCCACAGGGAGAATAAGAGATCTGAGAGGTGGGGTTTGGCGTCAATCTTACAAAGTGTATAAAGAATCTGTTTCTCTACAATAACAAAAAAACAAAGGCTACAAGAGCAGTTGTATATACAAAACACTGAGATATTGCTTCACTTGCAAACAGTTCCTGACCAGACAGGGAGACAAGACAGAGAGAAGGGCACAGGGAGGGGTGGGGAGTGCGCTGCGTGCAGAAAGGGGGGGAGGTCTTCTCCCAGCATAAATCTACAGGCAGGAGCTGGATTCACGCACGCACAGGAGAGGCTGAGGTCAAAGGCGGTGCTGACTGTATGTGGGTGGTAGGATGCTGGAGCCTCTGTCTGCCTGACCCAGTCCCCTGGTCACTTGTTCTTCAGGCTTCAGCCCAGAGGGGGGTTCTGGGTGGGGACCAGGGCCAGCTGGGACAACTAGCCAGAGAGGAAGGGAGGTAATTGCTCCCTGGAGTCTGCTGTGGAAAATTGAAGCCTGTTTGGTGTGCCCATCCTCTTGCCTCTGGCTGGCCTGGTCCATCCTGCCACCCTCCCCACACCACCCAGAGGCCAACTAGGACCCAAGAAGAATAGGTGCAGCAGCCAGGTTTCAAGCTTCCCTGGGGTGGGGGAGGACAGATGGTGCAGCTGGACTCCTGTTCTTCCTAAGCCCCAGTTGTCTGCAGAGCTCAGTGGAGGGGTAGGAGCCAGTCACAGAGGGACAGAGAGGGTCAGGTCAGAGAAGACATCATGATGAGGGGCAGGCGAAGGATGAGGATGTGCACGCACGCATATTTGGACGAGGCACGGGGCAGTCACAGGTTCTGGCAGCATTGCAGCTTGTTCGGTTTCTGTCCATCAGTAGTGGGTGGCACGCTGATGTCCACCACGTTGTTACCAGGGGACTCATCATGGGCTGCGCGGTCTGCAATTTGCTTCTGTGACACGATGCGGTAGATCTCTGCAATGGGGGGATGTGAGGTGAGTGCCCTGCATACTCTTGCCTGTGGTGACTGGCTCCCTGCAGGGCTCATCTGGATGTCACCTCTTCCAGGGAGTACCCCCAAGGTTGTGCCCCTCCCAAAGGCCCCCACTGTGGCCTACCTGCACCTCTGACATAAGGGTTCTCCCCTGTGCACTCAGCAAGGGTAGAACCTACATCTGGTCACAGAGATACCCTCCCCAGCCCAGGACTCTTCTTTGTAAAGATCAGAGACCCTCTTCTCCTCAGAATAAACTTCCAGAAAATCAGGAACTCTGGGCCTGAGGCCATCTGCAGTCCCCTCTGGCTGTTCCCTGATGGAGCCATGGGTTCACCCATGGAGCTGGGTGCCAAGTGCCAGTAGAGGTGGGATCTAGCCTGACTTCACAGAGCTTGCCATGTCTGTCCTCCTGTTCAGACTAACCAGCAGGTTTAAGGAATGAAGGGTCAGGGGCTGCATTCTGAAGCTTGCAACCAGTGTGGCTGGTGCCCTTCCCACACCACCTTTGGTGGGCCTGCTGGGGGTTCCTGTGGCCCCCACCAGACCCTGGGATAACCTGTGAGAATGTTCTTGAAAGCTTCCTCTACGTTGGTGGAGTCCAAGGCTGAGGTTTCAATGAAGGACAAGTTGTTCTTCTCTGGAACAGAGAGAGGATTGCCCAGGTGAGCAGGGGGCTCTCCTGTATCCCCTAGGGGCCCCTGTGTGCCTACCCACTCACCTGACCCAGGAAATGAAGGGCTGGGGCCAAGAGGGTAGGGCTTAGATGCCCACTCCTTGAAGAAGGGAGGATGGCACTGTGGCCTTGCTCACAGCCAGGGAAAATGGGAAGGACCTGGAGGGGGCTGTGGCTTTCCAGAAACTTCACGGATGCCTTAATCAAAGTCCCACTCTCAGGGGCTGGCCCCTGCAGGAGGGCCCTAACCCTAAGTGAAACCCTTCATCAACTGGTAGGTGCTCACCTGCGAAGGCTCGGGCCTCATCAGTGGGCACAGCCCGCAGGTGGCGCAGGTCACTCTTGTTGCCCACCAGCATGATAACGATGTTACTGTCAGCATGGTCCCTCAGCTCCTTCAGCCAGCGTTCTACATTCTCGTATGTCAGGTGCTTGGCGATGTCATACACCAGCAGTGCACCCACTGCACCTCGGTAGTACCTGTGGGGACAGGGGGCAGGGCCCAGGAATGAGCTGCCTGCCAGCGCCCCATGGGGGCCCCCAAGACTCTGAGGGCAGCAGTTCCTGGACCCACATAGAGCCCAGCCGAGAGGCGACCTCCATGGCCTTACAAGAGGACTCTGTGCCCCAGATTCAGTTCAAGACTGTGGGGGCCTATCCTAGCCGGTTTGGCTCAGTGGATAGAGTGTTGGTCTGTGGACTGAAGGATCCCAGATTCTATTCCGATCAAGGACACATGCCCAGGTTGTGGGCTTGGTCCCCAGTAGGGGGCGTGCAGGAGGCAGCTGATCAATGATTTTCGCTCATCATTCATAGTTCAATTTCTCTCTCCCTTTCTCTCTGAAATCAATAAAAAATATATATTAAGAAAATAAATAAATAAAAAGGCTGTGGAGGTCTGAGGAGGGAGTTAAGGGCCTGAGGTCAGAAGACACCCACAAAAAGGGAGAAGGAAACCTTGCCTGTGCAGGAAAAGGGCTGCTGCTAGGCAAAAGCTCCAATGAAGAAGACTAATGGACACATATGCACCCTGAGGGATTAAAGAGATGAAGAGGTAACCAGGCTTTAGTGGAAGGCATTGAGAGGAAAGCGTGTGACTAATGGGGAAATGGCCAAGGGGTCTGGAAGGAGGCAGCTCCAGTAGGTCCTGATGGCTGGTGGGCCATAGGGAGCCAAGGAAAGAGGAAGACTTGGAACATAGTCAGGCAGGGCAGGCCAAGCAGGGAGGACTGAGGGGTGGGCAGAGTGGAATGGCCCACTCCAGGGGTCAGAGGAGCCATTGGACGTGCCCACATGAGGTCACAGAGCGGTCAAGAGTAGGCAATGGTCTTCCGAGGGTCCCACCACTCCTGGGGCGGGGGGTCTCATCCCTCCACCCTGGGCCAAATGCTCTCAGGGTTGCGCTCTCCCCTTCTCCTCCTGCCCAACTCCTACCCCTCCTTCAGAGCCCACTAGCCCTATGTCCAAGACCTACATTTCCTCATCCCTGCCACTCACGCGGAGGTGATGGCGCGGTAGCGTTCCTGGCCAGCGGTGTCCCAGATCTGCGCCTTGATGGTCTTGCCATCCACCTGGATGCTGCGGGTGGCAAACTCCACACCAATGGTGCTCTTGCTCTCCAGGTTGAATTCGTTGCGGGTAAAGCGGGACAGCAGGTTGCTCTTCCCCACACCCGAGTCCCCGATGAGCACCACTGTAAGGGTGGGGAGGGATATAGATACGGCTCCATGGGGCAGAGCAGGGCAGCCCACCAAGCAAAGACCCACATGCCACCCACGTCCACCTGCAGAATCTTCACAGCAGTGCCCCAGGTTCTTCGGAAATGTGACAGCTAACAACAGGGTGGAGTCAGAGCTGTCTAGAGCCGCTTGCCCAAGGCACCACATTTCTTGGTGCAGAAGCCAACAGTGGCTCCAGGTTTCCAGAAACACAGCCACTGCAGACAGCACAATACCCTTGCCTATGTCTGATCCTTCAGAGCAGGGCTGTTCCAGCTAAGGCATAGGGAGGGACCCATGCATCCTGGCAGGCAGGTGGCTTGGGAATCTATCAATCCCCAAACTTTCACTGCAGCCTGGAGGCCCAAGTAAGCTCTGGGGTGGGTGACCTTGGGCTAGTCACTTAACCTCTCTGGACTGCCTTTTCCACAAGTGTGAAAAAAAAAGACAGGAGCCAGTTTAGGGAAGGGGACACAAGAACTTGCAGGATCAGAACTCAGCCAGCATCCAGCCGGCTAGACAGGTGGAAAAGCAATTATTATTATTGTACCACCACGTTCCTACCGACAAGAATTTGGCTTCAGAGTTTTAAGTAACAGGAAATGAGAAGCCTCAGTCCCATGCCCACCCTGTTGCTTCTTCATGGAAAGTGGCTGCAAGCAAACCAACATTCAGCCCAACACAGCCAACTTGCCCATTCAAAAGAGAAATGTGCCCTCTGCATGGAATTAAGAGGGAATAGAGCCTGCTAACCCTCCCTTCAGCTAATCCCCAGGGTTGGACCATTCTGCAGGGACATCCAGGACAAGAGCCCTCCAGAGCAGGACAAAGCAGTCCTGGTGGGTCTCTCCCATTAGGAGTAGGGCCACTCGAGATGATCCAGGAAGGTCCTAGGCCTGGGAAGGCTGACCTCAGCCCCAGGGTATATTGGAGGAGAATTGTGTTTGTGTATGTGTACACATGCATGGGTGTATATGCAGCACAGAAGGAACAACACACAGCAGAGATCAGATGCCCCAGCTGGAAACCACATGGACCCCCAAGTATGGGCCTTGGGCTCTGGCATCTGAGCGTGGATCTGCCCAGTGGAGAGCTGTCAGCACTGCAAGCTTGGTCACGCTCGGGCCGATGAAAAATTTCTCGACGAAAAATGTTATGTGTGCATGTCCAGATTCCCCCAACTTCTTACCACTGTCTCTGCCCCAACCCTAGGTAATCCAGGCAGCCTCCTTTCCCTGAGTTGCTGTGCCAGCCTCCCCTCTAGTGTCCCTGAGTTCACTCTCATCTCCAACCAACAGGCTGTTCTCCCGAGGCAGCCACCAGGGGGTACTTGTGAGCCCCTGAGTCAGGTCCTGCTCCTCTTCTGCCCACAGACCTCCAGGGCTCCCACCTCCCTTGGGGTAAAAGCCTAAGTCCTCCCTAGGACTCACAAGGCCCTGCATGACCTGTCCCTGTCCCTGTCCCCTCCCTGCCCTCACCTCCTCTCTCTCCCCTGCTTGCTGACTCTGCCCCTGCCACACAGGCCTCCTCACTAGGACTCAGAGATGTGCAAGTGCACACTGCCTTTTGCCTGGAATGTTCTTCCCCAGGTACCCGCCTGGTTCCTACCCTCATCTCCATGTGGTGCCTTAGATGGCACTCAATCAAGGATGCCTTCCCTGCAGTCCTCTTAAAACCCCTCTCCTCCAAAACTCGCCACTTGCACCCCCTGCCTTTCCTCCATAGCTCTTGCCACCCTCCCACACTTGCCAGGTTTCACTTATTTGTTTTTCGACAGTCTTATTCAAGGGTATGATATCAGATGGTCTCATTCCCTCCTGTATTCCCAGGCCCTGGCACAGAACCCCACACATAGGACAGAGTAAACAAACAAATTATAAAGTGGCTGCAAGAATAGGACGAGGGCCACCAGTCATTGCCCATATAAATGTTGGAAAGGCCAGGATGCCCAGGCACTCCCTGACACAGGTGCCCGCTGCAGAGAGGTGGCCAGCAGGGCAGTGGCTGGGTTGGCTCTATCAAAGACACAAGCGATCTATTGTCTTGGGGAAATAAAGGGCCCTTGAGGACACGACCCCTAGCATTTCCACAGAAGTTGGTGGCAATGCTGGCCAGGAAATGGCCTCCCTAGACATGCCACTTGGCTGGCAGGGCAGGCAAGCCTAGTTGGCAAAAACAAAGAACTGGCACCTCTTGAAGGCCTGTGTCCTCTGCCCTGCCCCATAACAGTGTAGCACCACCAGGGCCCACACTCAGATGCTCAGGCAAACTGAGTGGCCATTTGGGTGGGGAGCACACTCCCCTACTTCAGGCAGAGCAGAGTCCCATCTCTCCTCCAGGAAGCAGACCCTGATTATTCCAGGCTCCAGGGGCCAGCACTTGGGAGCAATCTTACCAGAGCTAGTCCCCTGGAAATTAGAGAACAAAGAAGAGGTGTTTGAAGCTGGGGCACAGGCAGGGCCACCATCTGCAATGGGAGAAGACGGTGTGCTTGGTTCTGGGACCAGTGGGCCTGGTGGAGTCCTGTACAGGTGGCAGAGCCAGGAGGTTGCCTTGGGAGCACTTGGCAGAGAGAGGTGAGCATTGGGGCTGGCAGTCACTCTCTCCTTGCCCCCTTCCCCAAAAGTACTCATAGATGGGGCAGGGGTGTAAACAACCCAGAGAACAGGGCTCTGGGCCACCGTGGAAGCTTCCCATATCAACCACGTCCTTATGGGCCAGATGAGTGGCTCTAGAAAGGCTTCGGTGGCCCTTGGGGATACCACTGCTCCCACTATAGACACCACAGCCTGGTCAATCAGAGGAGAAATCAGGGGAGCCTTAGGGGACTGATGGGGCTGGGAAAATGACCCACAGTTGACAAGATAAATGTGAGAATCTATAATTAGGTACAAATAAACAACCTCACTCCTGGGGAAAGGGGAGTGTGCAGCAAATACTCAGGAGGATCTGCTGGCCTTGGCGGTGGAGGTCAGGAGAGCCAACATGTGATATGGCTGCCAAAACAAACAAGACTGGTGGGTGGGCTGGACAGGCGGCAACCAGTGTCCCAAAGTGAGAGGTTGGCCCCTTTGTGCTCAAGACAGGGCCAGGGGAGGATGACAGAAGCCTGAGGAAGGTTGGGCATGGTGGGGGGGGGGGGGATATGACTGTCCCCTTTTCTGCTAAAGGGTGGCCTTTACCAGGTGGCAGGGTCAGGGAGAAAGCTGGCCCTGGTCAACTCTTCTGATGCAGTCATGTCTTGGGTGCCTCTCTAATGCCCAGGCCTGACTCTGCAGGCCATGGGGTCTCAGGAGGGGCTGGGACGGGAGGGTGTGCAGAATATTTATGTATCTGTCTATTCGCCATATTTATGTGGGGGTTGTGGTATGCCTGCCGGCTTCCCTCCTCCCTTCTTTATTTGCCAGAGCCAAACAGACTTTCCTTTTCCCACTTAAAAGAATGAAAACCTGGGTAAATTTAAAGACAAACATTAACCCTTTTCGGTCCAACCTCGAGGCTGACTCGACAGACCATGTGCTAGGAGCCGGTCCAACGTCGAGCAATAAGAACAATTAAAAAGTTCAACATTCAATCCTGTCAATTAATTTGGACCAGACTATTTGAATTCCAAAAATAACATTGGACCGCAAAAGGTTAAAGGATAAAGCGGGGGGGCGGGGGGAGGAAGTCCTCCAACAAGGAGGTCTCAGATGACCACAGTTTGGAGAGCCCTGACCTTATGGACTCAGAAAAGGAGGTCAGTGGGGGAAGGAAGCAGGGCAGGCGGGCACCATCCCCCCATGCCAGGTGCTACAGAAGTGGAATTAGTGTTTCCAGGAAGTGGACTAGAGACCAATCCCGGGAAGTACACAGCTGCTTCATTGCCCCTGACCCAGTAACTGAACTTCTGGGAACATACTTCAAGGAAATAACCCAAAGGGCAAAAGATGATTTGTGGAAACACTTGGAATTACTTACTTATATCAGCAAACAATTGAAAATAACAAGCAAATGACCACAGAAACATGGAGGGGGTGACGGGGGAATGCTCCCTGCCCTGGCAATGCCAGGGCCAGGTGTATGCCCCACCTTGATCCAGGAGCAGCCACCTAAGGGCAGACTGGGTAGCAAGATTGGAGTCCAGACCACCTGTCATCAGTCCCCAAAACCCTAACAGAACTTCCCCTGCCTCTAAGGTGAGACCAACCACAAGGCTTAGTCTGCACCAGGGCCTTGACCACATGGCCTCAACTGCCAGTGACATATTAGCCTGCAGGCACCTCCCAGAGCCCATGGTGCTGTGTGAAGACTCTGGGGCTCTGCAATGGGCACTCCCTCACCCAGGTAAGGAGTGCTCCGTCCACTCTCCACACCTCTAAAGTTCTCAGGTCGCGTGCCCCAATATGCTGGATGGTCACCCAATAAGGAAAGATTCCAACAGCTAGTGTGGCAGGCAGACCCTCACACAGCAGGCAGCAGAGCAAATATACCCCATGTGGACCTGGCCAATTTGACTCAGTGGTTATAGTATCAGCCTGTGGACCGAAGGGCTGTGGGTTCAATTCCCGTCAAGGGCACATACCTCAGTTGCAGGTTTTATCCCTGGCCCTGGCAACCAATCAATGTGTCTCTCTCACTTCAATGTTTCTCTCTCTGTCTCTATCCTTCTTTTCTCTCCCCATCCTTCCTCTCTACCCTCCACTCTCTCTAAAAAAAAAAAAAAAAAAAGCAATGTGAAAAATATCCTCAGGTGAAGATTTTTTAAAAAAGTACCCTGTGTGGGCCCAGGAGTTAGCTCTCAAGGGCAGCCACTAACAGCCAGCAGGGACAGCAGAAGGCCTGGCCAAAGTCCAGCTTGGCACAGAAGGCACTATAAAGCCAGTGACCCCTAAACCAGCTGAGCTGAGAAATGAAGGACTCCAGCAACATGTAGCAAGTCTCTTCGGCTTGGGGCGGGGTGAAGGAGTTCCCCAACTGGCTGCAGGCCAGCTATGGCTGCCTGACCTACATAGGCCATACTTGAGGCTCACAAAGCCCTATGTCCCTCCGGCTGGGAAAATCCTCCAGAAGGTTGGCCCAGACCCAAGCCATCATCGTGCTGTGTTGAAGGAGGCTGTCTGATACTTTAGTCCCAGATCCTGGCCATAAGCTCCCCCAAATACACTCCCTAAGTGGTAAAGCCAACAAATGGCCTGGTTTCAAATTCTGCTCTAACACTTATTCACTATGTCCTTGTCTCCCTGGGCCTGTTTCCAAGTCCATAAAAGAAGACACTGGATAATACTGACCTCACAGGGCTGTGGTGAGGATTTCAATGAATTTTTGTGTGTAAAGAGCTTAGAAAAGTGCAGGTACTGGGTGGTGCTATTAAGAGTTCTAAGTGTGTGCTTGCTCCCGAAGCACATATACTAAAATTTGAATGATAGAGATTAGCAAGGCCCCATGCAAAAGGATGATACGCAAATTCATGAAGCCTTATGTGCCAGATAAAATTATAGATGGGAATTTTTTGTGTATCATCCACTATTATGAGTAATCATTAAGCGATTTATATACCTCTTGAAAAAAAAAGAGTTCTAAGAGTTAAGAGAGATAACTTGCTGTTAACCACCAGACCTGGGTCCAACACACAGTCCCCCCACTCTCACGCCAGGCACCCCTCCACGCAATCTGGTGTCCCCCAACACACATCTCAACCCGCAGGGTCCACGCCTCCCTTCTCGGCCACGGCGCTCCTACCAAGTCTAACCACGCCCACCCTGTGAAGAGCACCGCCCCATCCGTCCGCCCTCGCCTTGGACACGCCCACAATATCCTAGCCCCGCCTCCAATGGTTCCACCCCCACCCCCACCCCCAATGGAGCTTTCCACCCAGACCGGCCCTCAAAAGCTGGGGCGGTCCCGTCCCCTCCCGAGGCCTCGCCCCCAACGGCCTCTCCCACCGCTGGGGGCCCCACCTCCTCTGGGCTCCAGCCCTGCCTGGGCGCATCCAGGGAGCCTCAGGCCCCTCAGGTCAGCCGAGTCTGCAGGGTCGCATACGCCGGCCCAAAGCTGTTGAGACCAGTCTGCTCCGGCCTTCTCAACTGCCTGTCCCGCCGGACCCCAAGTCCTGGGCTCCGACCTGGGCCCGGCGGCCTAGACGGAAGTTCGGCCCGCCTGTCGGCCGCCGGCACCTCGTCCATTTGTGCTCCACCGGCCGTACCTTTGAATAGGTAGTCGTACTCGTCGTCCCGGGTCCCCATTGTCCTGGCGCTTCCGGCGGGATCCACGACGCCGCAGCCCCACCACAAACACACGACGGGGGCGGGGCCGGCGCCGCGCAGAGCGGCGGCAGGATAGTCAATCAGCACCGGGTGGCGTAGCGACGGGCACCCAGAGCAGCCAATCAGAGGCGGAAGAAGAGCCTCCTGGGTGGGCGCCGCCTGGGATCCACCTTCCTCGCCTCCGGTCGGCTGTAGAAAGGCGGAAGGAATGCGGACCTTTCTGAAGTGACAGCCGCGTCAACCTCTCAGCGACTGGAACGGGAAGGCGGGGCGGAAAGCTGGAATAATTAAACGGATTGACGGAGCGAGTAGCCAATGAGAGACTTGATACAGACCGTGCCTGACCTACAGCGGAACTCTCCGGGAAGGAAAATGGGGCTACGCCCAGGTAATGTTACGCTATCTAACGTCCGGATGACATCATAGGTCAATGTATGGGCCCACCAGCTTCGCCCCCATTAATGACCGTTTCCCCGAGGCCTCTGCGCGAGGTCTTTTCCACCTTGAGGTCCTCTCTCTCTCGGTTGCAGTTTTCATCCTTACATTGGCGACTCATCACGTTAACCCTCTGCCTCAGTTTCCCTTCTCTGTATAACAGGAAAGAAACCCACCTCATGGAAACTTTTGAAGATATCTAGATCTTTTCCCTAAACATGTACTAAATCAACCACCCACTTTCTGTCATTAAGGTTTTTTTAATTGTTGACATTATGGTTGTCCCCCATTCTCCCCCTTTGCGCCCCTCCACCCAGACCCCGACCTCCTCTCCCACTGGCTGTAACCACATTGTTGTCTGTGTCCATGGGGTATGCATATATGTTCTTTGTCTATTCTCTTCTTTCCCCCAGGACCCCCCCCCCCCCCACTCCCCTCTGATATCTGTTAGTCTGTACCATCCTATATAATAATATCATCATCATCCTGTATAATAAAAGGCTAATATGCAAATAGACCGAACGCTGGAACAACCAAACAACTGGTCACTATGACGTGTGCTGACCCCCAGGGGGTGTGTGCAGAACATGGCGGGCATTGGCTGCAGCGAGATGGTGGAGCAGGTGAGTGGGGGCACCAGACCAAGGCGAGGCACCGGTTGCTGTCATCAGGGCGAGCCTCTGGTGGTTACTGAAAATTCTTTGCTCCCATGTGCCACAGTCCCAATCACTCGGCTGCGGCTGCTGGCCCTGATGGCCCCTGAGGGCTTCTCCACCTCCCCCTGCTCCTGAGGGGCGATCGGGGCAGCAGTTGCTGCTCACACCCGCTGACGGCGCCAGCCCCACTTGCACCTGCTGCCGGCGCCAGCCCCAATCGCTCAGGTGCGAGCTGGGCTGGTACCATCAGCGCGTGGGAATGGCGGTAGCAGGAGCAAGGCTGCCAGCAAACGGGACTGGGAGCGCAGTGGGAGGGGCTGGGCAGGGGCACGGAGGATGAGCTGAGACTCACTCCTGTGCCTACCACAGCCTCGCAGCCCACAGTTCCTTTCAAGGTGCATGAATTCATGCACTGGGCCCCTAGTATATAATAAAAGCATAATATGCAATTCATTAGATGGGGGAACGACTATGATGTGCACTGACCACCAGGGGGCAGACACTCAATGCAGGAGCTGCCCCCTGGTGTCAGTGTGCTCCCACACAGGGAGCGCCACCCAGCCAAAAGCCAGGCTAAGGGCTGGATAGCACAGCGGTGGTGACAGGAACCTCTCCCACCTACACTGCAGGTAGGCAGTAAGGAGCGAGGGGTCCCGGACTGTGAGAGGGTGCAGGCTGGGCTGAGGCCCCCCCCCCCCCCCATGCATGAATCTCATGCACCAGGCCTCTAGTGTATCCGTAACTCTGGTTCTATTTTGTTCATCAGTTTATTTTGTTCATTGGATTCCACATATAAGTGAGATCATACCGTATTTGTCTTTCTATGACTGGCTTATTTTGCTTAGCATTATAATCTCCAGGTCCATCCATGCTATCAAATGGTGAGAGTTCTTATTTACAGCCACATAGTATTCCATTGTGTAAATGTACCACAGCATTTTTATCCACTCATCTACTGATGGGCACTTGGGCTGTTTCCAGATCTTAGCTATTGTAAATAACACTGCTATGAACATAGGGGTACATGTATTCTTTCTGATTGGGGTTTTGGGATTGAATATAGGGGTACATGTATTCTTTCTGATTGGTGTTTTGGGATTATTTTCTTTTTTAAAAAAATATATTGTTATTGATTTCAAAGAGGGAGAGAAATAGAAACATCAATAACAAGAGAGAAAGAATCATTGCTCCGCTGCCTCCTGCATGCCCCCTATTGGGGATCAAGTTTGCAACCTGGGAATGTGCCCTTGAGCGGAATCTAACCCTTCAGTCTGCAGGCCCACACTCTATCCACTGAGCCAAACCGGCTAGGGCCAAATATTTATAATCTTTACTGGACATCAGACTCTGTCCAACATAATCTCTCCTCTCTGTCCCTTAACCTATTTCATTACACACACACACACACACACACACACACACACATTCCCCACCCCAGGATTTCTCACTACCTAACCTTAAAGTATATACAGTCCTCGGGTTACGTTGGACTCGACGTATGTCATTTTGTGGTTACATCACCATTTCCCATTTATTTATTTAAAAAAAAGTTCCGTAATTTCGACGTATGTACATATGTGCTTTATGTTTTTTTTATTATTTATTTACCACAAGTAAAGGTCAGGAATTGTTATCTTTCTTTTACATTTTTTTTACTGTTTCACTTCATTACTGCTGTTGTATGTGCTCCATCTGAGTGACGTAGGTGCTTATGTAGGTGGGTTCCGACTTACAGTGAAAATCGCGTTATGTCACACTGTAGGAACGGATCTCCGACATAACCCGAGGACCTACTGTATTTCTTTCTTGGTCCATTAATCTGTTTAGTTTCTGTCTCAAGTCAATAATATTATCAGCCTCATGATGGCATAGACATGTCTGTCATAATCACTGTTGTTCTCAATAAATATTTGGAATATGTGATGGATAATGTAAGCATAGATCTCATGTACTAGTTATAACTATAACTATAATTACTTTTTATATAACTATAATTATTATTGCCTCCTGGACATCATCCCTGCTATGTCCATCAGGCAACCTAGATATTAATTTGGCCTTTTTCCTCCTCCTCCTGTGTCTTCGTTCTTCCCACCCCCACTCCATGATCAAAACCAGAGGTCATGTACTTTTCTCTCCTTCTCATCCTTACTCCCCTGGCCCTGCCTCCTTACCCCTCTCTTTTTTTTTTTTTTTTTTTTTTATAATTTTTACTTCTTAAAGTATTACAAAGAGTATTACATATGTCTCCTTTTTTCCCCCCCTTGACATTCCCCCGGCCCCTAACCCCCCGCCCACCCCCGCCCCGTGTCTTGTGTCCATTGGTTAATCTTATATGCATGCATATAAGTCCTTCAGTTGGTCTCTTAATCTCCCCCCCAACCCACCCCAGGCTTCCCACTGTAGTTTAACATTCTGTTCAATGTTGCTCTGCTTCTGTATCTACCCCGGTACATCGGTCCATACTGGTCCCCTTTATTTGTCCCAACCTCACTGGAGTAGTCTCAACCTCACCAGGGACGTCTGAGCCTCACCAGGGCCGTTTCAACCTCACCAGGGCCGTTTCAACCTCACCGGGGCCGTCCCTACCTCACGGGGGCCGTTTCAACCTCACCGGGGTTGTCCCTACCACACCGGGGCTGTTTCAACCTGACCGGGGTTGTCCCTACCACACCGGGGCCGTTTCGACCTGACTGGGGTCGTCCCTACCTCACGGGGGCCGTTTCAACCTCACCGGGGTCGTCCCTACCTCACGGGGGCCGTTTCAACCTGACCGGGGTTGTCCCTACCACACCGGGGCCGTTTCGACCTGACTGGGGTCGTCCCTACCTCACGGGGGCCGTTCCAACCTGACCGGGGTTGTCCCTACCACACCGGGGCCGTTTCGACCTGACCAGGGTCGTCCCTACCTCACGGGGGCCGTTGCAACCTCACCGGGGTCGTCCCTACCACACCGGGGCCGTTTCGACCTGACCAGGGTCGTCCCTACCACACCGGGGCTGTTTCAACCTCACCGGGGTCGTCCCTACCTCACGGGGGCCGTTTCAACCTGACCGGGGTTGTCCCTACCACACCGGGGCTGTTTCAACCTGACCGGGGTTGTCCCTACCACACCGGGGCCGTTTCGACCTGACTGGGGTCGTCCCTACCTCACAGGGGCCGTTCCAACCTGACCAGGGTCGTCCCTACCTCACGGGGGCCGTTTCAACCTCACCGGGGTCGTCCCTACCTCACGGGGGCCGTTTCAACCTCACCGGGGTTGTCCCTACCACACCGGGGCTGTTTCAACCTGACCGGGGTTGTCCCTACCACACCGGGGCCGTTTCGACCTGACTGGGGTCGTCCCTACCTCACGGGGGCCATTTCAACCTCACTGGGGTCGTCCCTACCTCACGGGGGCCGTTTCAACCTCACCGGGGTTGTCCCTACCACACCGGGGCTGTTTCAACCTGACCGGGGTTGTCCCTACCACACCGGGGCCGTTTCGACCTGACCGGGGTCGTCCCTACCTCACGGGGGCCGTTTCAACCTCACGGGGGTCGTCCCTAACACATCGGGGCCGTTTCGACCTGACCGGGGTCGTCCCTACCTCACGGGGGCCGTTTCAACCTCACCGGGGTCGTCCCTACCACACCGGGGCCGTTTCAACCTGACCGGGGTTGTCCCTACCACACCGGGGCCGTTTCGACCTGACCAGGATCGTCCCTACCTCACGGGGGCCGTTTCAACCTCACCGGGGTCGTCCCTACCACACCGGGGCCGTTTCAACCTGACCGGGGTTTTCCCTACCACACCGAGGGCGTTTCGACCTGACCAGGGTCGTCCCTACCTCACGGGGGCCGTTTCAACCTCACCGGGGTCGTCCCTACCTCACGGGGGCCGTTTCAACCTCACCGGGGTCGTCCCTACCTCACGGGGGCCGTTTCAACCTCACCGGGGTCGTCCCTACCACACCGGGGCCGTTTCGACCTGACCAGGGTCGTCCCTACCTCACGGGGGCCGTTTCAACCTCACGGGTCCTTACCCCTCTCTTAATTGCCTTTTTATGTCCCTCCTTCCTCATATACTCTGACTACTTCTCCACTGCCCCTCCATTCCTTCCAGATCTCCCTGCTCTGCCCACACATGCACATGCTGTTCTTGCCACAGCAGTCAGAGGGAGTCTTAAAACATGAGTCAGATTCTCTCGCTCCACTGTTTAAAAATCATTTTAGTCCTTTCCTTAGTAAGTATTTACCCAGCACCTACTAAGTGCCAGGCAGCACTCTAGTGCTGGGGTCACATCATTGAATAAAATAGTCCCAGTCCTCATGGAGCTGACAGTTCAGTGGGGACAGGGAGACAAGAAGCAAGTAAACAACACACACCGCATTTGTCGTTCTCTGACTGGCTTATTTTGCTTAGTATTATAATCTCCAGGTCCCTCCATGGGAGGCATGCAATGAGGAAAATAGCCTGGGTTATTGTCAGGAGCAGCAAGAGCTCTGCACATCACTGCTGCTCTGAGTCCGTATATTCTTCTGAATTCTCCTCAGCTATGCCAAGTACCAGGCCAGGTTCCTTCTCAAATCCTGCCCATTGTACTAACTGTTGGGGCCGAGCCCCTTTGCCAGGGTCTGGACCTTGTTGGCTGCCGGTTGGTAGACAGAGAAACCATGAGAAGTTGTGGGTATATAAGAATGAGTCTTTATTGCAGAAGCTGTGGCCATATAAGCCATCAAACAAAACAGTCCTTCACAGCAACCCCATATAGGCAGCCACACACTGGCTGGTAAACACATATTTTTCCCACACAGTATAGCAGTCTCTGTATCCACAGTTATTATCTGAGCAGCTGCATGCTGCCCCCTAGACTCACCACCTCACATAGTAACGGCACCTGAGCTCTCTGCCTCAGCCGCTTCTCCAGCCTCTCCAGTCTTGCATAGTAGCTATAATCCTCTGTGCCCACCTCAGCTTCTCCAGCCCACTCCTCTGTCCATTACGCTGGCTGGCCTCTGTAGCCTCACATAGTAACTACCTCTGAGCTTCTCTCCCAGCACACTGGCTGGTTAATTACATGTATTATACTCCTTAGACAAGGCCAGTTGCCAACAATGACATCGATTCAATTTGGCTACAGAAGGGCACAGTGACTGTGAGATTGCTGTACTTGCTGTGCACCTGCACATAGTCCATGGACCTGTGTTTGGTATCTTAGCCTTGAACATTCTGATTATGAGTCCCAGGCTCAGCGTGGCCTTGACCATCCGATGCACTCTAAACAGGGTCCCCACAGTTATGTGATAGTGGAGCTCCTTCAGTAGGGAGTCAGGGAATGTATCTTGAGGCAGGTGGCATTTGCACTGAGTCCTAAGGTGAGGGAGGAGATGGTGGATGCAACAGCAAGTGAAAGAGAACCTGATGAGTCTGAAAGCCAGGAGGACATGGTGGCTGGAGAGTGAGTTCCAGAGGCTAGAGGTGAGAGTAGGTGAAAAGGCGAGGCTGGAAGAAAGCCTTTGTCAGCAAGCTCCTGGGCAGCTGGCTTGAAACCCTCACATTCAGACCAAATCCCCTCCCTACCTTACCCAGTTCACCATCCAGCTTCCTGCTCCATGCTGTAGCCAGATGGGGCTGTGAACTTCCCCCCAGACCACTAGGCTTTTGCTCTCACAGTGACCTCTTTCTAGAATGACATCCCACCCCCATCCCCCACCATCTTTCAAATTATCCTAATTTGAAAACTGACTCAAAGGCCATGTTCACCAAATGAAGCCTTTTCTCCTGTTTTGGTCATGCCCTTCTCTGCCCTACACCCAGCATGACTGAATGTGGTAGGCAGTTAGACCTGAGCAGAGCAAGGGTGATGGGCCAAGTACAGAAGGTCACCGTGGTGGAAAGCCCCAAGTTCCTAGCAATGGACAACCAATTGCAGGGTGGGACCTCACCCCAGGGTGACTTTTGGATGTGGTTTGGACCCCCTGACCTTTCCTCCCTAGAGATAACATCTAGGCCTCAGTGGATTTCTGCTCCAGGTTCAGATAAGCAACAAAATCAGCCTCAGGACCAGCTGCATTGAATAATGACCCCCTGCCCTGGTGCAGGCCAATCAGTGGAGACCACAACCCTGAAAGGACACACCTGGAAAACTGCTAAAATCTATTGAGATCTTCCCCTGGGACCTCCCCTAAAATCTCCACCCTTAAAACCCTTAGGTCAGTGGTTCTCAACCTTGGCTGCACATTAGAATCACCTGGGTATCGTTTTAAAATCCTGATTTCTGGGCCTCATCCTCGGAAATTCTGTTGCTTTGTTACTAATGTTGTGGCCCCACCCCATAACAAAGAAACAGAATTGGGGGCACCAGTTGCCGTCATCGGGGCGAGCCTCTGGTGGTTATGGGGTGAGGCCACAACATTAGTAACAAAGAAACAGAATTTCCGGAGGATGAGGCCCAGAAATCAGGATTTTAAAAAGATTCCCAGGTGATTCTAATGTGCAGCCAAGGTTGAGAACCACTGCCTTAGACAAAGGGGCTTAGTTGGTTACCCCCTTGGGAGCCCTTTCCTACGTGAGAGTTTATATTTGCTTCCAATAAATTTCCACACTTCTACTAACAAGTCCTTTTAGTCCACAAATTTTATTCTTCAAACTTCATAAGACAAGAACCCACAAGGAGAGTCTGCTTACCAAACTCCACTATACAATATGATCTGGGTGATAATTTTAGGTGGTGCATTAAATAACATTGAACCACATACTGAGAAAGTCCTACCTTTTTTCTTTTTTCAATCCTTAAAATCCTTTATTACCTAACAAGGAGAGAGGCTTGCTCTCTGTGGCTAATATCTCTTGAACAATTTTCTAACCCTTATCTTTCTCATTTAAGAGCTGGGGGGACCACCCCTCCACCAACACAGTTGGGACATAGACTGAGAATCTGCAGAAAGCAACAGGATCTGGCTAGGATTTTCTTCCTTACATTTTATTGTGAAATTTTTAAACATTTAGAAAAATGGAAAGAATTATACAGAGAATATCTCTGTACTCATATCCCTACCTCCTGGATCCCACTGTTAGTAAGCTTTATCACATATCTTTCTATCCATCTGTCCATCATCTTACCTTTTTAAAAAACATATTTTTTATTTATTTTAGAGAGGAAGGGAGAGGGAGTAGAAACATGAATGATGAGAGAGAATCATTGATTGGCTGCCTCCTGCACACCCCCCACTGGGGACCGAGCCTGCAACCTGGGCATGTGCCCTTGACTGGAATCGAACCCGGGACCCTTCAGTCTGCAGGCTGACGCTCTCTCCACCGAGCCAAACCAGCTAGGGCTCTAGCTGGAATTTTATTTATTTATTTTCTTTTTTTTAAATTAAATCTTTATTGTTCAGATTATTATAGTTGTTCCTCTTTTTCTCCCCATAGCTCCCCTCCACCCGGTTCCCCTCCCACCCTCTGCCCTCACCCCCCCACCACTGTCCTCATTCATAGGTGCACGATTTTTGTCCAGTCTCTTCCTGCATCCCCCACACCCCTTCCCCCACCCAAGAATAGTCAGTCCACTCCCTTTCTATGCCCCTGATTCTATTATAATCACCAGTTTATTCTGATCATCAGATTATTTATTCACTTGATTTTTAGATTCACTTGTTGATGGATGTGTATTTGTTGTTCATAATTTGTATCTTTACCTTTTTCTTCTTCTTCCTCTTCTTAAAAGATACCTTTCAGCATTTCATATAATACTGGTTTAGTGGTGATGAACCCCTTTAGCTTTTTCTTATCTGTGAAGCTCTTTATCTGACCTTCAATTCTGAATGATAGCTTTGCTGGATAAAGTAATCTTGGTTGTAGGTTCTTGGCATTCATCACTTTGAATATTTCTTGCCACTCCCTTCTGGCCTGCATAGTTTCTGTTGAAAAATCAGCTGACAGTCGTATGGGTACTCCCTTGTAGGTAACTGACTTTCTTTCTCTTGCTGCTTTTAATATTCTCTCTTTGTCTTTTGCTCTTGGCATTTTAATTATGATGTGTCTTGGTGTGGTCCTCTTTGGATTCCTTTTGTTTGGGGTTCTCTGTGCATCCTGGACTTGGAAGTCTATTTCTTTCACCAGATAGGGGAAGTTTTCTGTCATTATTTCTTCAAATAGGTTTTCAATATCTTGCTCTCTCTCTTCTTCTGGCACCCCGATAATTCGGATGTTGGTATGCTTGAAGCTGTCCCAGAGGCTCCTTACACTATCTTCGTATTTTTGGATTCTTTTTTCATTTTGCTTTTCCGGTTGGGTGTTTTTTGCTTCTTCGTGTTTCAAATCTTTGACTTGATTCTTGCGATCCTCTGGTCTGCTGTTGGGAGTCTGTATAATATTCTTTATTTCAGTCAGTGTATGCTTAATTTCTAGTTGGTCCTTTATCACAGCATCGAGGGTCTCACTAGATTTCTTGAGGGTCTCATTAAGTTTATCGATGGTTTCTAGAAAATTCTTGAAAAACCTTAAAGGTGTGGTTTTGAACTCTATATCCAGTAGTTTTCTTTCCTCCATTTCTGTCATTTGTGTCCTGTTTCTTTGTCTCGGCATTTTTTATGCTTCACTGTGTCGATAGAGTGGGTTTCTGTGCTAAGTGTCCTATAGGGCCCAGTGGCTCAGCCTCTCCAATTACCTGAGGTAGACACTCTTGGTGCACCCCCTTGTGGGCTTTGTGCACAGTCTTGTTGTAGTTATACCTTGATTGTTGTAGGTAACACTGGGAGGAATTGACCTCCAGGCCAATTGGCTGTGATAATCAGCTGTGTCTACGGTGGGAGAACTTCTGTGCTGAAGCCACCCTTATGGGGCAAGACTTGCTTCAGTGGGGCTTTGGTGTTCACTGAGTCTGCCCATGGATCTGAGAAGATGTAATTGGATGGTCCCACTCTGACCACTGGGTACACTGGCTCTTGGATCTAAGGAGGTGCTAATCTAGCCTCTACCTGAGGCTACCCAGCAGAAGCCAGCTGTAAAGCAATGCAAGTTGCTGTGGGGCCTTGGGCCAGCTGCAGTTTGTTAAGTAATTTTCAGATTACAAAGGGCCGGGCCTTTCATATGCAAAAGCCTCTGTGCAGGGCTTGGGCAGGGCCGGTTCCCAGGGGATCAACAGGGCAGGCGGAGCGAGTAGTATGGCTGCTCTCAGTCCTGCCCTCAGAGGCCCCGACAATCTCTGCGAGCGCCTCTGAGAGAAAGCTGCCCTTGAGTTCTGACTGATGCCAGACAGTCCAGTTTCTCCCGTATGAGTCTGGGTCCCCAGAGACTCGCCCTGAACTGGAGCTCAGAGCTTGAGAATCCCTCCCGATTGAAAAAGACAATCATGTCCTCAGCCGCCAGCCCTCTCCACATGCACCTCCGCATCTTTGTATTTTACTTCCGCACCGCACCCCCTTTGAGTCTTGGTATGCTTTTCTCTTTCCTTCTAGGTGTAGAATTTCCACTCAGCCAGCCTTCCTGTGGTTCTGGATGATGTCCGTTCTGTCTTTTAGTTGTATTTTTGAAGTGGTTGTGCGAGGCAGCAATCTCCGGTGTTTACCTATGCTGCCATCTTGGTTTCCTCTAGCTGGAATTTTAAAGCATTGGCATTGTTTTGTTTTCATTGACTTTAGTTTTACTAATCTATTTATAGCAGGTGATATTGGCTTTCCATATGTAGTAGAGATATGTGTTTACATTTTTTTCTTTTCTTTTTTATTTATTTGTTTTGTGTTTACATTTTTAAAAACAGAGTCAAGGCCATAGCCAGTTAGTTCAGTTGGTTAGAGCCGTGGTTGGCAAACTGCGGCTCGCAAGCCACTTGCAGCTCTTTGGCCCCTTGAGTGTAGCTCTTCCTAAGCCTTAGGAATACCCTAATTAAGTTAATAACAATGTACCTACCTATATAGTTTAAGTTTAAAAAATTTGGCTCTCAAAAGAAATTTCAATCGTTGTACTGTTGATATTTGGCTCTGTTGACTAA
The DNA here is from genome assembly GCF_028538775.1 of Myotis yumanensis. Lineage (NCBI taxonomy): Eukaryota > Metazoa > Chordata > Mammalia > Chiroptera > Vespertilionidae > Myotis > Myotis yumanensis. The sequence continues at coordinate 98,525,558 of NW_027223756.1, forward strand.
TGAGTTTGCTGACCACTGGTAGAGCATCATCCCGATACACCAAGGTTGTGGGTTTTCTGGTCAGGGCACATACAAGAATCACTCAATAGCCCTGGCCAGTGTGGCTCAGTTGGCTTGCCATCGTCCAGTGCACTGAAAGGTGGCTGGTTGAGTCCCAGTCAGAGCACATGCCTGGGCTGCAGGCTCAATCTCCAGTAGGGGGCATGCAGGAGGCAGCCGATCAATGTTGCATTCTCATATTGATGTTTCTTTCTCTCTCTCCCTTATTCTCTAAAAATCAAATTAAAAAATCTTTAAAAAATTTGTTTAAAAAAATCAACCAATCTACACTAATAAAAGGGTAATATGCTAATTAGACCAGGTCTGGTCCTCCTTCTGGACAAAGCCACAGCGACGGGGGGCCTAGGCAGAGCCGGTTAGTAGCAATCAGGCCATCAGGGGAGAGCGGTTAGGGGCAATCAGGCAGGCAGGGCAGGACAGTTAGGGGTGATCAGGCCGGCAGGCAGAGGCGATTAGGGGTGATCAGGCAGGCAGGTGAGCAGTTAGGAGCCAGCAGTCCCGGATTGCGAGAGGGATGTCCGACTGCCAGTTAGATCGGGCCTAAACTGGCAGTTGGACATCCTCCCCAAGGTGTCTGGATTAGAGAGGGTGCAGACTGGGCCGAGGGAACTCCCCCCCCCCCCCACGCCTGTGCATGAATTTCGTGCACTGGGCCTCTAATAAGTACATAAATAAGTGAAATAACAAATCAATGTTCCTCACTTTCTAAAAATGAATCAATCAATAATTTTAAAAAATAAATATTTATTTTTAAAAATATATTTTATTGATTTCAGAGAGGAAGGTAAAGGGAGAGAGAGATAGAAACATCAATGACGAGAGAGAATCATTGATAAGCTGCCTCCTGCATGCCCTCCCTTGCGGATCGAGCCCACGACCCGGGCATATGCCCTTGACTGGAATCAAACTGTGACCTCCTGGTTCATAGGTTGATGCTCAACTACTGAGCCACACCAGCCAGGCTAAATAATTGTTTAAAAATAAATAAAAATGGAGTCAATAAATCCTGATATACCTGGGAGTGAGCTGCTTTGTTTGTCATTTAGCTTAATTATTAACAGCATACCCCCTTTCACTTTCAAAAAGCGTCTCAGTTTGGACCATCAGTTATAGGTCTGTAATGGGAGGGGCTTGGTACTAGCAGGGACTCTCCTTTCACTACAGTATCCCAAGCACTTAGTATAGGGTTTTAGCATGTAGCAGGTGCTTGGTCAATACTAGTTGAATTTATATATGCATTTTTTAAAGCCAATTTAAAGGAAAACATACAGACATGACAAAAAAATGTGAATTTACCCCAAACACTGCATTAATGTACACATTAGAGCTGTGCTGTCCAAATATGGTGGCCACTGGCCTCTGTGACTGTTAAGTGCTTAAAATATGGTTGGTCCAAATTCAGATGTGCCATAAATGTAAAATACATACCAGATTCCAAATATCTACACTAATAAAAGAGAAAAATGGTAATTAGCGTACAACCGCTACCCTTCCGATTGGCTAATCAGCGTATCCTTATGCAAATTAACTGTCAGCCAAGATGGCGGCCGGCAGCCAGGCAGCTGGAAGCGAACATGAGGCTTGCTTGCTCCAGTGACTGCAGATTCCAACGTTCCCCGCCTGACTTGCCGGACTCTGAGCTGGCAGTTTGAAACATTCTAACAAATATAGCCGGCTGGGATCTCAGAGCTGAAGTTATACATTGTTTCGATTATAGAACGGCAAACAAACCAGCAGCGGAAGCCTCAGAGCTAGAGCCAGAGCTAAAGCTGGCCCAGAAGAAAAAAAAAAAAGAAAAAAAGGAGTGGTTGGGAGCTTCAGTCAAAACCCCTAGCCTGAAAGCAGCCCTCAGCCCCTCACCCAGACTGGCCAGGCACCCCAGTGGGGACCCCCACCCTGAAGGGTGTGTGACCAGCTGCAAACAGCCATCATCCCCTCATCCAGGCTGGCCAGGCACCCCAGTGGGGACCCCCACCCTGATCCAGGACACCCTTCAGGGAAAACCAGCCGGCCCCCAGGCCTCTATCCTATATAGTAAAAGGGTAATATGCCTCCCAGCACCGGATTCAGCGGAGCTGTGAGGCCTCCTGGCACCAGATCAGCGTGACAGGGTGCAGCGCCCAAACCCCCTGATCGCCCTGCGGCTCTGTGTGTGACAGTGTGTGGTGTCCCAACCCCCTGATCAGCCCTGCTCTGTGTGTGACAGGGGGTGGTGCCCCAACCCCCCTCCCCCCGCCCACGGGCCCTGCTCTGTGTGTGACGGGGTAGAGCCATAACCTCCCCATCGGCCCTGCTCTGTGTGTGACAGTGGTGGCGCCCCAACCCCCTGATTGGCCCTGCTCTGTGGGTGATAGAGGGCGGCGCCCCAACCCCCTGATCCACCCTGCTCTGTGTGTGACAGGGGGCAGTGCCCTAACTCCCCTATCGGCCCTACTCTGTGCGTGACAGGGGGGAGCTCCCCAACCCCTTGATGGGCCCTGCTCTGTGCGTGATTGGGGGAGGGCAGTGCCCCAACCCCCTGATTGGCCCTGCTCTGTGAGTGACAGGGGGCAGCGCCCCAATCCCCTGATTGGCCCTGCTCTGTGAGTGACAGGGGGCAGCGCCCCAACCCCCTGATTGGCCCTGCTCTGTGCATCACAGGGGGTGGCGCCGCAACCCCCCCATCGACCCTGCCTTGAGCGTGACAGGGGGCAGTGCCCCAACCCCCCAATCAGCCCTACCCTGAGCGTGACTGAGGGTGGCATCGAAACCTCCCAATCCGCCCTGCTCAGTGCATGACAGGGGGCGGCGCCCCAACTCCCCAATCAGCCCTGCTCTGAGCCCGACCAGGGGCTGCACCTAGGGATTGGGCCTGCCCTCTGCCACTCAGGAGCAGGCCTAAGCCAGCAGGTCGTTATCTCCCGAGGGGTCCCAGACTGCAAGAGGGCACAGACCGGGCTGAGGGACCCCCTCTTCCCCCCCGAGTGCACAAATTTTTGTGCACCGGGCCTCTAGTCTATAATAATAAAAGCATAATATGCTAATTAGACCAAACAGCTGAACAACCTTCCAGACATCCTTCCAGATGACCTTCCAGATGAAGTCGGGGCTGTGAGGGCTGAGGCAAGCCACCATGGCTGCGAGGGCCAAGCCCCTTGCATTAATTTCATGCATCGGGCCTCTAGTCTTACTAATAAAAGCCTAGGTGGTCCTCATGCCATCACACCATGATGCCCTCGTGCGGTCACAAGATGGCTGCATGCACAGCAGGCGCACGCAGGTGGGTGGGGCGGGGCTTGATGCTGCATGCGCAAGGGTACTGGAGGGAAGTTGACCAGGAGGTGCATGGCGGGGGGCGGAATCCTGTGGGGCCCGGCTACGGGGCAGGATTCCGGGACTCGGGGGAGTGGCCCACGGGGCTGTGGGACTACAGGACTTGGGGTAGTCCCCCATGGAGCTGCGGGACTCTGGGACTCGGGGGAGTTGCCCTGTAGGGCTACGGGACTCAGGGACTCGGGGGAGTCCCGCAGACGCAGGGCGCCAGCCCCACAGGCTAAACATCAGGGGAAAGGGCACCACCCCCACTTCACCTCCACCCTGGGGGGGAAATGAGATTCAGCTCCAGTGTTGGGATAAACCTGGGGTAGCGGGAGCTGCCCACACTCCATGTCCACTCTCCAGCCTTGACCTGGGGTATGAACATGACAGAAAATTTCCCTGGTCACTGCCTGGTCCCCTACCCCGAGCTTCTCCTTACACAAGAGCAGTGATTTCATTTCCTGACAAGAGCAGTGACCTCACTTCCTGACGATGGAGCCCAACAGAACGTGGAACCCTGGTAGCCAGGCAGCCACGTTCTAAAACAGCCCCTACCCAGCTCATTTGATAGAGACATTCCCACCAAGGCATGTTCTGCTGTTTGCCGCAGTCCCGCCACCGTGATAGGCAAAGAGCCAGCCGTGACAGCTTCTTCCACTGCTGCTGCTGCTGGCTCCGCACTCAGCCCCGACGCCTCTGGCCCTTTTCACAGGGGAACCCAGAGGTAACCCAGGGAGGCCCAGGGCAGTTTTCTTAGAGCCAGGCCACCACTCTCATCCCCTTCACCAGCCCCGTGTCCCCTGGGGCACCGGCCCCGCAGGGTGCCGGCTTTGACACGGCGTACCTGCAGGCACCATCATAGACTCTGACAGGAGAGAGGAGGGAGCCAGATACCCGCACCCAGGACTTGCAAATAGTGATATTAAAATATTTCCTTCTAATTGATTCCCTTTCAATGTGCACGAATTCGTGCACCAGGCCACTAGTCTATAATAATAAAAGCATAATATGCTAATTAACTGGACAGCTGAATAACCTTCCGGACGTCCTTCCAGAGGACCTTCCAGACAAAGCTGGGGCTGTGAGGGCAGAGGCAAGCAGTCATGGCTGTGAGGGCCAAGGCAAGCTGCCGCAGCTGCAAGGGCCAAGCCCCTTGCACAAATTTCGTGCATTGGGCCTCTAGTTTAGTACATAAAAGCAATGTCAAGTATTTCATTAATAACTTCTATGTAGAGACAACCAAGATGGCAGCATAGGTAAACACCTGAACTAGCTGTCGCGTACAACCACATTAAAACACTACAACTAAAAGACAAAATGAATACCATCCAGAACCAAGGGAAGGCTGAGTGAGTGGAAATTCTACAACCAGAAGGAAAGAGAAAAGCACATTGAGTCCGGTAGGAGGTGCAGAGCTGTGGAAGTGTGGAGGTACGGAGGCGCATGCAAAAGGGCTGGCAGCAATTATGCTGTTGTCTTTTTCAACTGGGAGGGAGATACAAGCTCCCGACTGCTCTGAAATCCAGTTCTGGGCAAGAATCTGGATTTATGCGGAGAGAAACTGTACTGTCTGGCATCAGGCCAGAACTTGAGGGCAGCTTTCTCGCAGAGGTGCTTGCAGCGTTCATTGTTCCTGCACTGGGCAAGGGACATAGAGACCGAGCGACCTATGGGGGAGGGCCAAAGGCAACCATTGCTGTTTGCACCACCCTGTGACTCCCTGAGACCACGCCCCACCCAATTTATAACCCCACCCAAGCTGTGCACAGAGGCTTTTGCATACTAAAGGCCTGGCCTTTCCCTGCCTAAAAACCTGTCAAACTGCAGCTGGGTGAGAGAAACCCAGAGCTTCCAAAAGAAGGCCTAAGGCTGTCAGCAGTCTGCATTACTTCACAGCTGTGCCTCATCTGGGCACCTCCAAACCCCAAACAAAGAGAAGGAATCTGTAGATCTCTCTGCAGCTCCTGCTGGGTGGCCTCAGGCAGTGGGTGACTTTGCACCCCCTTGGAGATCCAAGAGCCAGTCTACCCAGTGGTCAGAGTGAGACCATCCAGATTACAACTCCTCAGATCCATAAGAGATACACTCAGGGGGCAGACTCAGTGAGCACCAAAGCCCCACTGAAGCAAGTCCTGCCCCATAAGGGTGTCTCCAGCACAGAAGTTCTCCCATTGTAGACACAACTGGTCCTCACAGCCAATTGACCTGGAGGTCAATTCCTATCAGTGATACCAACAGCAATCAAGGCTTAACTACAATAAGACTGTGCACACAGCCCACAAAGGGGTGCACCAAGAGTGTCCACCTCAGGTAATTAGGGAGGCTGAGCCACTGGGCCCTATAGGACACCTAGCACATAAAGCCACTCTATCAACACAGGGAAGCAGCCAAAATGCAGAAAGAAAGAAAGGTCACAAATGAAAGAAATGGAGAAAAGCAAACTACTGGATATAGAGTTCAAAATCACAGTTATAAGGCTACTCAAGAATCTTCTAGAAACCTCTGAGAAATATAGCGAGACCCTCAAGGATATGAAAAAGGACCAATTAGAAATTAAGCATAGGAGAGAAACCAAGATGGTAAACACCGGAAATTGCTGCCTCCCACAACAACTTCAAAAATACAACGAAAAGACAAAACGGACGTCATCCAGAACTACAGGAAGGCTGGCTGAGTGGAAATTCTACAACTAGAAGGAAAGAGAAAAGCACACTGAGACTCAGAGGAGCTGCAGAAGTAAAGTGCAGAGGTATGGAGGCTCGAGCGCGCGCCCGGAAAGGGGCTGGCACCTGAGGACACGGAGGTCTTTTTGAATCAGGAGGGAGTCACAACCTCCCGACTGCTCTGAACTCCGGTTCTGGGAAGTCTCTTGGGACCCAGGACTCATATGGGGAGAAACTGGACTGTCTGGCAGCAGGCAGAACTCGGAACTTGAGGGCAGCTTTCCCTCAGAGGTGCTTGCAGCGATTACCGGGACACTGGGACACGCGGCCCCTTAGGGCAGGGCTGAGGACCAGCCATAGCTGCTTGCCCCGCCCTGTTGATTCCGAGACCCCACCCCACCCAGGCAGTGGCAGAGGCTTTTGCATATGAATTCCCTGGCCCTTTGCAACCTGAAAATTACCTAACAAATTGCAGCTGGCCCAGACAGACCCAGAACTTCCAAGAGAAGGCCCAAGGCCCCACAGCAGCTTGCACTGCTTCACAGCTGGGCCTCATCGGGGCACCTCCAAACTCCAAAAAAGGAAGGGGAATCTGCAGATCTCTTTGTAGCTCCTGCTGGGTAACCTTCAGGCAGAGGCTAAAGTAGTACCTCCTTAGATCCAAGAGCCAGTGTACCCAGTGGTCAGAGTGGGACCATCCAGATTACAACTCCTCAGATCCATAAGAGACACACTCAGGGGGCAGACTCAGTGAGCACCAAAGCCCCACTGAAGCAAGTCTTGCCCCATAAGGGTGGCTTCAGCACAGAAGTTCTTCCACTGCAGACACAGCTGATTCTCACTGCCAATTGGCCTGGAGGTCAATTCCTCCCAGTGATACCTACAACAATCAAGGCATAACTACAACAAGACTGTGCACAAAGCCCACAAGGGGTCGCACCAAGAGTGTCCACCTCAGGTAACTGGGGAGGCTAAGCCACTGGGCCCTATAGGACACCTAGCACACAAAACCACTCTACCAACACATGGAAGCATAAAAAATGCAGAGACAAAGAAACAGGTCACAAATGACAGAAATGGAGGAAAGCAAACGACTGGATATAGAGTTCAAAACCACGTTTATAAGGTTTTTCAAGAATTTTCTGGAAACCGTAGATAAATTTAGTGAGACCCTGGAGGATATGAAAAAAGACCAACTAGAAATTAAGCATACACTGACTGAAATAAAGAATAATATACAGAGATCCAACAGCAGACAAGAGGATCCCAAGAATCAAGTCAAAGATTTGAAATACGAAGAAACAAAAAATACCCAACTGAAAAAGAAAAAAGAATCCAAAAATACGAAGATAGTGTAAGGAGCCTCTGGGACAGCTTCAAGCATACCAACATCCGAATTATAGGGGTGCCAGAAGAAGAGAGAGGGCAAGATATTGAAAACCTATTGAAGAATTAATGACAGAAAACTTCCCCTACCTGGTGAAAGAAATAGACTTACAAGTCCAAGAAGCGCAGAGAACCCCAAACAAAAGGAATCCAAAGAGGACCACACCAAGACACATCACAATTAAAATGCCAAGAGCAAAAGACAAAGAGAGAATATTAAAAGCAGCAAGAGAAAGAAACTCAGTTACCTACAAGGGAGTACCCATACGACTGTCAGCTGATTTCTCAACAGAAACCATGCAGGCCAGAAGAGAGTGGCAAGAAATATTCAAAGTGATGAATAGCAAGAACCTACAACCAAGATTACTTTATCCAGCAAAGCTATCATTCAGAATTGAAGGTCAGATAAAGAGCTTCACAGATAAGAAAAAGCTAAAGGAGTTCATCACCACCAAACCAGCATTATATGAAATGCTGAAAGGTATTCTCTAAGAGGAGGAAGAAGAAAAAGGAACTCTTACCATTTGCCACAGCATGGATGGAACTGGAGAGTATTGTGCTAAGTGAAATAAGCTAGTCAGAGAAGGATAAATACCACATGATCTCACTCATTTGTGGAATATGGTGAACAACATAAACTGATGAACAAGGACTGATCCAGAGACAGAGAGGCATTGATTGGACTGCCTGGCCTTGGAGGGAAGGTTAGGGAGGGTGGGGGTAAGGGGGAAAGATCAACCAAAGGACTTATATGCAAGCATATGGGCCTAACCAATGGACACGGAAAACGGGGGGGTGAGGGCATGGGGGGGGCGGGTAGGGGGTAACGTGGGGATAAGGATACATATGTAATACCTTAATAAAAAATAAAAAATAAATAAAAAAAGAAATTAAGCATACACTGACTGAAATAAAGAATAATATACTGGAGGAACCAAGATGGCGGCATAAGGTATAGACCTGTGTGGGCTGTCTCCCACAACAACATTGAAACTACCAACTATAAGACAAAGCAGCTGTCATCCAGAACCACGGGAAAGATGGCCCTGTGGAAGTTCTACAACTGGAAGGAAAGAAAGAAGAACATTGAGACTGAGTAGGAGGTGCAGAGGCGCCAAGAACAGAGGTACGGAGGTGCGCACCAAGCAGGCTGCAACTGGATGCGCGGTTTTTTTCAATTGGAAGGGGATACAAGCTCTTAAATCCACTGAGCCTGTTTGGAGCAGGATTCTGAGGTCCCAGACTCCTACGAGGAGGGGCTGGACTGTCTTGCAGCAGGTCGGAGAGTGAGGGTGGCTTTCTAGAGGAGCTGCTCGCAAGGATCATTGTTGCTGTGGGGGCACAGCACTCGGGGACACGGAGACGTGGAGTCGCAGAGATGCTGTCGACAACCATTGCTGTTTGCTCCGATTCTCTGAGACCCCGCCCTACTCAATTTACATCCCCACCCAACCTGTGCCAGTGGCACAAAAGGAACCACCTGCGCTTTTGCAGCCTAACCCAACAAACTGCTGATTTCAACTCCTCGCATCCATAAGGGACACACTTAAGAAGCAGAATCAGGTTCGGAGGAAGCCGGAGCCGGACCCGGCTGGGCTGGCGGCATGGAACCGCTGTACCAGCAAACGCACAAGCAGGTCCACCAGATCCAGTCTCACATGGGACGCTGGGAGAAGGACAAGCAGTCTGTGTACTTAGTAGAAAACGAAATCCAAGCAAGCATACCAGATATTCAGCAAGCTAGAATGCCTGGAGATTTTGTCCAGCAAGGAACCTCTCAACAAAAGACAGAATGCCAAACTTCGAGTTGACCAGTTAAAGTATGATGTCCAGCACCTGCAGACTGCTCTCAGAAACTTCCAGCATCGGCGATACTCGAGGGAGCAGCAGGAGAGACAGCGAGAGGAGCTTCTGTCTCGCACCTTCACCCCCAACGTGGGATGCGGCGCCCCCTGTGAGGCTGCATGAGGCTGCGATGCCCCCTGAGAGGCTGCATGCTCTGACGCCCCCTGAGAGGCTGCATGAGGCTCCGATTCCCCCTGAGAGGCTGCATGAGGCTCTGATGCCCCCTGAGAGGCTGTGACGACCCCTGCGAGGCTTCGACACCCCCTGTGAGGCTACATGAGGCTGCAACTGTCCCTGTGAGGCTGCAACTGTCCCTGTGAGGCTGCGTGAGGCTGCGACGGCCCCTGCGAGGCTGCGATGGCCCCTGGGAAGCCGGCGGAACCGTGCGAGCCGCCCAGATGGCTTCGTCGATGGCCCGAGAACCAGCTTGCAGCCCCATGCACAACTATCACCCGAAGGGCAAGAGGGGTGAGAGCAGCTGTAGTGTTGCTTTCTCCTCACTTTTGGTAGTGAAATCCTCATTTTAAACATAAGAGGATACATTATTTTAAAAAGCCATAACGTGGCTCCGCACCCTTTCTGAGTAGAGCGTGAACAAGTCGTGAGAGACCTTTCCGAGCACAGGAACACGTTGCGGATGGAAATAGCTACAGTTTCCATGTGTATGACCTTTGACCCGGCGACAAAAATCGTACACCTATAGATGAGGACAGTGGGGAGGGGGGGAGGTAAGGGCAGAGGGTGGAGTGGGAACTGGGTGGAGGGGAGCTATGGGGGGAAAAGGGGGAACAACTGTAATAATCTGAACAATAAAGATTTATTTTTAAAAAAAGAATAATATACAGAGATCCAACAGCAGACTAGAGGATTCCAAGAACCAAGGCAAAGATTTGAAATACTAAGAAGCAAAAAAACACCCAACTGGAAAAGCAAAAGGAAAAAAGAATACAAAAATATGAAGATGGTGCAAGAAGCCTCTGGGACAACTTCAGGTGTACCAACATCCGAAGTATAGGGGTGCCAGAAGAAGAGAGAGAGAAAGATATTGAAAACCTATTTGAAGAAATAATGACAGAAAACTTCCCCTACCTGGTGAAAGAAATAGACTTACAAGTCCAGGAAGTGCACAGAACCCCAAACAAACGGAATCCAAAGAGGACCACACCAAGACACATCATAATTAAAATGCCAAGAGCAAAAGACAAAGAGAGAATATTAAAAGCAGCAAGAGAAAAACAGTTAGTTACCTACAAGGGAGTACCCATACGACTGTCAGCTGATTTCTCAACAGAAACCATGCAGGCCAGAAGGGAGTGGCAAGAAATATTCAAAGTGATGAATAGCAAGAACCTACAACCAAGATTACTCTACCCAGCAAAGCTATCATTTAGAATTGAAGGTCAGATAAAGAGCTTCACAGATAAGAAAAAGCTAAAGGAGTTCATCTCCGCCAAACCAGTATTAGAAGAAATGCTGAAGGATATTCTTTAAGAAGAGGAAGAAGAAGAAAAAGGTAAAGATAAAAGTTATGAACAACAAAGTGACAACAAATACATATCTATCAATAAGTGAATCTAAAAATCAAGTGAATAAAAAATCTGACGAACAGAATAAACTGTTGAATAGAATAGAATCAGGGGCATAGAAAAGGAATGGACTGACAATTCTCAGTGGGAAGGGAGTGTGGGGGGGTGCAGGAAGAGTCTGGCCAAAAATCATACACCTATGGACGAGGACAGTAGGGTGGGGAGTAAGGGCGGGCGGGGCGGGGGGGGGGGGCGGGTGGGAACTGGGTGGAGGGGAGCTATGAGGGGAAAAAGAGGAACAACTGTAATAATATGAATAAAGATTTATTTTAAAAAAATAACTTCTATGTTGATCACATATTGAAATAGTAATATTTTTGATATATTGGATTCAATAAAATATATTTGTAAAATTCATTTCACCTGTTTCTTTTTACTTCTAAAAAATTTTTTTTATCAGTTGGGACACTGAGAGGTTAATGGTGATTCACATGCATAAATATGATCAGGAGGGTGTTCTAATTTTCTCTTTACCTGCTTCCAGAAGGAATGAATGGGGGCTTTGTTTTCTAATTTTGAAAATAAAAGTAACATACACATCATAAAATAATAAATGGAGGAAATTAAAATCAGTTGTCAGAGGTGGTAGGAATAACCAGTTTTGTCCTTAACAGACCAGGGAGTGTTCACCTCCACCTTGAGAACATGTTTACCTGGATTTTGAAACTGTCCACTTTTAACAAACTTAAGGACAAAGAAGAATAAAATATTCTGAAGCTGCTTTTATTTCAAGAATTCTGTGAGCTCCACCCAGACACCAGTGGCATGGGCTTGTCCCACAGCACCCACATACAACAGCACCGTGAGGGTGCCCTCATCCGCTGGCCAGTCAACATGACTGAATCTACCATTGAGGGCTGCCTGGTTGCCCCCGAGTGGTCCCTTTGCATCTCCCACTCCTTGGGTAGGCAAAGAGCAGGCCTCAATGCCCGTTGGTCCCTCACTTCTGTGGTCTGTGCCCTGTACTGTTCTCAGAGGGTATATCACCTATAGCCACCCTACTAAGAAAGGGGGCCTCTTCAGTCATAGGCTGCTTCTCTGTCCACATTGCTCCAAATGGCCCCTGCCCAGAGCCCCTGCCCAGGCAGAGTGTGGCCACATGCTGGGCCAGAATCACAATCACTGTCCTCTAGGAGCCTGGGACCAGGCTCCAGCAAGGAGGCTAAGAGGCTGCTTCATCCATTCTGGGCTGGATCAGCATGGTGGTGGCCTGCAACGGGTAGTAGCGGCCCCGCCAGGTCTTCCAGAAGATGCCCTTCTTACGCTGCTGCCGATGCCGAGGAATGGAGTGGAAGTACTGGCCATTAAGGTTCGAGTGGCTGCAAGTACCAAACCACCAGCCTCCTGTCAGAAAAAAAGGGGACATGGTTAGGCGGGACCTAACCACTGGGGCTGGGATAGCGATGAGGCAGCATTGGACTTACACACTTTAGATGGGAGGGCTTTGGCAGTGGTTGTCAAATTGTGTCCTGAAGAACCACAGGTTGTAACAGAGGAGCCTCAGGGACTCTGGGACCCCCAACCCAATAACCATAGCTCTCATATCTGTGACCATGGCAAGTTACTTCCCTGCCCCTGACATTCATTAAAGACTTTCTATGATTGTCGCCTGTCTCATCAATTTATATTAGATTGAACCATAAAAAATTACCAGTATTCCATCACTTTTTGATGTATTTTTTATTTATTTATAAAGTCACCCTTTTAAATGTTTTTTAATTGATTTTTTTAGAGAGAGAGGAAAGAAGAGAGAGAGAGAGATAGAAACATCAATGAGAGAGACATTGATTGACTGACTCTTGCACCACCCCTACCCCCCCCCTCTCCCCCCCCCCGCCCCAGATCAAGCCCACAAGCTGGGTGTATGTCCTGACTGGGAATTGAACTGGTGACCTCTTGGTCCATGGGTCAATGCTCAACCACTGAGCAACACTTGCCAGGCTTTTATTATTTTTTAATCTTTACCTCAGGATGTTTTTATCAATTTGAGAGAGAGAGAGAGAGAAAAACATGGATGGGTTGCCTCCCTTATGCAACCCAACCAGGGGATTGAACCCACAACCTGGGTATGTGCCCTGACCAGGGATCAAACCCACAGCCTTTCAGTGCATGGGATGACACTCCAACCAACTGAGCCACACCCAGCTGCTCCATCATTTTTTGACCCACCAAAGGGAGTTTGATGTTTCACTTCACAAGGCCTAGACTCTGCCTTAGATTTCATTAGAACAAGACGGAGTTTGTCTTGGTGGCTCTGCTACAATGTCATCTCATTGAATATTCATAATAATCCTATGGAGTAGGCACTGTGATTATACCCATTTTAAAGGTGGGGCAACTGAAGATGGGAGAGGTTAAGTCAGTTGCCCAACAGCACACAGCCAGTAAGGAAAAGAGGGTAATGGATGGAATTGTGTTGAAGGCAGGGCAGGGAAGCAGAAAGGCAGGGAGGGAAGCCCCGCAGGCAAGACCAGGAGGGACAGAGCTTACTCACCAGAGAGGTTCTTTGCACAGTTCTTGTCCCCACGGAGGTCGTGGTCCTGGTCCCAAGTGGAGAAGGGAAGGGAGAGGCTACTGGGTGACACAGTGGTGGCACCCAGCTCGCTGGCCATGGGTGCTGTTAGCTGCAGGCTGTAGGCTGTGTCCTCACCACCCAGGCGGATGGGGAACTGAAACGACTTGGCATTGCCTTCCCAGTCCTGCAGCTGCACAGCCAGGTGGCTGCCATGGTCGCCCAAGATCAGGTGCATCTTCTCTAGGCCCAGCCAGAACTCTCCTACAGTGGGAAAGGTCATCAGTGAGACAGGGACCCACCGCCACAGCCCCCTCCTCTCCCTGTGCCTCTGGCTTTTGGAAACACCCACCTTGGGGATCTCCAAAGCCAGTCTTATAGGCTTCCCAGGGCTGATTGAAATCCACGGAGCCATCCTGGCGCCTCTGAATTATGGTCCAGCCTCCATCTGCCCAGACAGGTACAAGGTCACTAGGAGCACCCTTCTCACAGGGGAATCCAATTCCTCCATTTGGCTCCAAAACCCCAAGCCACCTCCAAACCCAGGGACAGCAATACTCCCCTCATTCATCCCAGCAGGACTGGAGGAAGGTGGTCAAAGGAAGGAATACTGTGGACTGGCCAGCAGGCGAGAGGCTCAGCCTAGGTCTTTGTCCCCAGGACTCAGCAGGGAAAGAGGGAGTGGGTGTGAGGGAGGTGGGCTGCATTTGACAGAATGACAACAGTTCCCTGGTGGACTACCGCATCCTACCTGAGGTCATCTTGCAGTTCACCAGGAAAGGCAGGGACCCCTGAGGCTGGATCTGGAATAGTCCACTTTGCCGTTCTCCCTCTTCAAACAGCTCTTGGCAGTCCCTGGGCAGCCCTATAGGGCAAAGGGAGGGACAGGGAGATTGAGTCAGAGGGCAGTCCTGGGGGTCTCAGGAAACAGGTGTATGTAGAATCTGGGCAGTGGGCAACAGGGATATTAGAGGGCAATCCTGAGTTCAGGACACCCTCCCCTTCACTTGCATAAAGTCTTCCATGGCTCCCTCTGACCTTCCTTAATACTGACCACAAGATGCTTCAGGATTGGCCTCTGCCCCCATCCTCCCTCTTCCCACACTGCATGCCCACCTTCTGGCCACATAGCCTTCCTTGTCCCACACATCTTCCTGCCACAGGTCCTTTGTACATGCTGGTCCCTCTGCCTAGGATGCTCTTCCCTTATGCCTTTTTATGCTTCAATGTAAGGGTCCCAGGTTCTGGAAGAAATTCCTGACCCTCAGACCAGACCAGACTCCCAGAAAGGAGCATCAAGGCCTTCCCACTCGCAACACTAGGGTCATCTGGTGTCCTCTCCCCAACTCCCTCCCCTGAATGAGGCCTCTATGAGGCCAGGGATAGGGAATGTTCTTGGGCTGATCCTAGTCCACAGCAGGTGTTTAATAAAGACACAATGACTGAATGATTGATAAATGAATATTTGCAGGAGCTGAATGGGGGGTTGGGCAGGGGAGGCAAGAGCTGAGCTGAACTGGACAGGCTTTGCTTTGTCTAGTGGGGGATTCGGATCAGGTCTGGATGGGACTTGCCTGGATAGAGACTCTGCCCAGGGTCCCAGGGTGGGGAGTTGAATGATTGAGGAGGAAGGGAGGGAGGGAGGCAGGGAGGCAGGAAGAGAGGAAGAAAGGAGGAGGGAGGGAGGAAGTAGAAAGTAGGGATGTCTACTGCTGGTGGGAAGCCCCGCCCCCAGCCCAGCAAAGAAAGTAGGGGAAAGGTCGCTGGAGGGAAAGGGGGGGTGAGGGCCCAGGACAAGGGGTGAGTGTGTCCTAACTGTTGCCAGGGTGGGGGCCAGCCCAGAGTGACTGCAGACACTTTCTGGCCCCTGGGGCAGCTCCCCTTTCCCCTACTTTCCTTTCTTCCAATCAGGACAGGCACCTGGCCAAACCACCAATGTGGCTTCCATTAGCACCAGCTGTTTCTCTCTCCAGCTCTGAACTTTCCCCTACTTGGCAGGACTGAGCTGGAGTCTGGGAGTTCCCAAATCCATGAGTTCCCCCCTCCAATCCCCTCCACATCCCTCAGCCTGGACCTATACCTACTAGTCCATCCCAGAAGCCCCTCATCCCAGGACAGAAATTTGGGAGGGTGTACTGGACCCTTTCTGATAGGAGTGGGGGCGGGGGGGGGGGGGCCTTGGGGTGGGGAGGGGGAAGCCCTCAAAAGAGAGAGCTGGAAGCCAGCAATCAGTTTGAGGGTGTGAAGGGGAGAATCTGAACTTTTACCCAGTTGGCTACAGACAGACACAGATGCCAGGCCGGGTGATGGGGTAGGAGGACCAGAGGGAAGTCGGCTGGCTCTGGGGCCATGAACTTAAGGTGGGGCAGAGACAGGAAGCTGGGAGCCTGTGTTGACATACACAGACATGTGGTTGGAAATTTGGGGCAATTTCAGGCATACATTCAAACAGGACCCAGAACTGCAGAGGTGGCAATGGCTAGCTCTCTGTGGAAGTAGGGGCATGGGAAATGGGGGTAATCAGGTACTTTGGGGCCAAGAATGGGGTGAGGGACCAGGTGCTCAGATCAGCAGCCCTGGATTTGTCAGAGATGCAAGAGTGAATGCGTCTGGCCAGGGAGATAGGGTCCCTGCACTTGCTCTACCGCCTAGATCCACATTCCAAGTCTTAGAACCCTTCTCACAGACAGGCATTTGCTGTTCATCCAATAAGGACTTCAGACACCCCAGCCGGCACCCTCTTGTCCACCATGTGCCCTCCTAGAAAGTTCCAACCTCCATGGAAGTGTCCCTGCACCCGCCCCCTTCCCCACACTCCTGCAGCCCAAATCCCTTTTAGACTTGGACCCTCTTTCCCAACCCTTGCTCTATTAGTGGCCAGCAAGTCTTTGGGGAAAACCCACTGGCCCACTGGGAAGAAGGGTGGGGCAGTCAGGGACGGAGCTGAAGAAGGTGCCCCATTAGCCCTTCACAGAGCCCAGAGGGACCCAGGGCCAAGACTCTCTCCTTGAGTAAGATGGATGTGACAAGGTGGGTACAGGAATGGCAACGTGTATGCTATGTGCGGTGGGAGCTGCCAGAGGACAGCAAAGGGCTGGACACTCACTGTGTAGGTGGGTTACATTGTGAGTGGAGCCAACAAGCTGGGACATCTTGGGTAGCCTCTTCCTCCTGGCAGGCGTGGCCACCCCGCGGCCCAGGTGCGTGGGGGCCAGGAGGCCCACCTGGGGAAGGACAGGAAGAGAATGTCAGATATGACTGGCTCACATCCAGACTCACAGGTTCAGCTTGGACTTCCCTGCCCTCCTGGTGCAAGCATCTGGTACCTGGCTCTGCAGGTTCTGGATTCTCAGGTGCTGCTTCTCCAGGTGGCGCTGCTGTTGGGCCACCTTTTGGAAGAGGAGCTCGATCCTGCTGTTCTGAGCCTTGAGCTGAGTCTGGAGAGAGTGAAAACCTGGTGAGGATCTGGCCTTCTGCCGCCAACCTCCCCATTCACCCGCTCCTCTGTCCTTCCAACTCTCCATCATTTGACTCTTGGGCCGGAGAGCTCAGGGAGCCCTGGAAGCGCACCACTTCCGTCCACGCCCTTCCAGGCTCGCAAGAGAGTAGTACGAGTGCGGACAGTCACCTGGGTAGCACGTACCTGCAGACTGCGGAGGGTCTCAGGGACGGCCTCGCCCCGGGAGACCGGACTTGCGGGGACGTGCGGGGGCGCGGCGGCTGTTCCCGGCTCCTTGCAGGCGGCTCCGCACGCGCTCAGACGCCGCTCCAGCGCGCCCAACTGCCCCCGGGTGCGCTCCGCGTGTTCGCGCAGTCCGTGCCCGAGCTGTAGGAGCCCGTGAGCCAGGACGTTCACCTCGTCCCAGGACGCGAAGCGCGGCTGCGGCTCCGCCGGCGCGGGGCGGCCCTGCGCGCTCAGCAGCCCGGCGGTAGCTGCGCACAGCACCAGGGCTGCTCCGGCCGTCGGCGCACAGCGCATCCTTCCCTGTGGCTTGGGCGCGGGACGTAGGGACTCAGACAGAGGGGCGCGCGGGCTCTAGGTGGGCGCGGGTTCTAAATACGCGCCGACCCTGGCAGAGCCTCGGGCGGGTGCAGAAGCCCCAAAGAACAAGGACAGGTCCAAGCCTCCCGCCCTTCGTTTGGCGTGTTCCTACGACAGCCTTTTTATAAGGCGGGTGCGAGATGGGGCGGAGCAGCTTCGAAGGCGGAGCACACGTGCCGGGGGCGGGGTGTACAATCCGGGGTGGGGTTCTGTGCATTCGCAGCGGGGTGCAGGGCGCCCTAAGATTGCAAAACTCAGACTCCTCCCCACCTGGCTCTGACGCGGCTTCTCTGCAGACCGTGGGAGACCTGACTGTCCCCCCTTCCCGTGATCCTCTTTCCTGCGCCGAAATTCCGGTCCTCCCCCCCCCCGCACCCCCCACCCCCCCCCCCGCACCCCACCCCCCCACCCCTACGCCCCGTTTCACTCAAAGGGCGCTGGCATACCAGAAGGCTGGGCGACTGGCGTTCCTCGTGCCCTCCTCAAGTCAAAAGCTGGGGAGAGGGCGGGAAAGTGACATGTGAGGAAAGGCCCTGGTGCGCTGAGTCCCGCAGGACTGGGAGGGGAGCCCAGGATGTTTCTGGGAGAGCTTCCCAAGACCAGGCTGCCCTCCCCTCCCCGCCCCGCCACCACTACCACCCAGACGTCTCCAAGCTCCACGCTCCTTCCCGCTCAAGGATTCGTCATAGCAGAGGTGTCTGTGGATTTTTTAACGTCCCTCATCATCACCCTTCCCCACAACCTAGTGCCCTTTGACAGGGCCGGTGTCTGTCCTGTTAAGTCTCCAGCTCAGAGTCTCACTTCCCACACTCTCTACCCTCAGGGTCTGCAGTGTCTGAGTCTTGCCTGCATCAAAAGCAGAAACCTGGGAACAGAAAGAGGGGATACTTGGAAGGAAGGCCAACCTATTCATTCATTCATTCATTCATTCATTCATTCATTTGGCAGTCAGCTACTCTCCTATATGGAGTTCCCAAGTTGGTGGCAGAGAGACCCCAATACTCTGAGACTGGGGAGTGAGCAAGGATGGGACAGAGGAAGAGCTGAATGCAGCTGTGAGGCTGCACCATGTCCATTCCACAAGGGTAAACATTTATCCAACAAACTTTCACCGAAGTCTCCCCCCTGCCATCCCCTACCAACCCCCCTACACCCTGTCAGGAAAGAGGCTGGCACAGAAACATCCATCTGCCAGGAAAAACCCGGGGGCAGGTTAGTTCCAAGTTCTGGCAAGAACAGAGTTGACTCAGCAGGGCTTGGAGCCAGTTCAGCCTCTGTAATCTGAAACTGCATGCCTCGGGCCTGATGTGCAGGTCACCACTCACATTTGGCCAGCCCAGACCCCAGGATCACAGATCTTGGCAGCCGTGCCAGGCAGATGGGAAGGGCAGGGAGGAAAATCTCCACAAGGAGGAGACCTGGACAGTCATCATCGGCCCTGGCAGCCAGCCTGTCCACGCCCGAAGCCCATGGCCTCCGTCTGAGTGGGTGACATTGCTATCCCAGAGCGTGTTCTTTCATCCCTGGCTTCCTGCATTGAGATAAATGATCAGTTACTTTCCCAACCTGATGGCCTTTTCATGATCCATTTTTTAGCAGCTTCTTTCTCAATGCTGTCTTTCAGAGGGCACAAAACACCAAAGGCTCTCTCTCAGAGGCAAGTGCCCTGAACAAGGTACAAAAGTATTTCTCCAGGAGCTTGGCTCTTGATTGCATCCTAAAAAGTGCTCCGTGGAATGTGCCCTATGCCCCAGCAATGACATGGTCACCCTAATCAGCTGTTTCTTTTTATTTTTTGTACTTTTTATTTTTAATCCTCATCCAAGGATATTTTTCCATTATTATTTATTTATTTATTTATTTATTTTTAGGGAGAGAGGGAAATATGGAGAAAAATATTGATGTGAGAGAAACATATATATTGGTTGCCTCCTGCACGTGCCCTGACCAGGGCATGGGCCATGGAGGAAAGAGCCTGCAATTGAGGTATGAGTCCTTGACCAGAATCGAACCCAGGACCCTTTGGTCCACCGGCAGACTCTTTATCCACTGAGCCAAACCAGCTAGGTTTCCATTGTTTCTTCTTTAAAAAATGTATTTTTTATTGATTTTAGAGAGGAAGGGAGAGGGAGAGAGAAATAGAAACATTAGTGATGAGAGAGAATCATCTTGCACAGCCCATTCCAGGGACTGAACCCACAACTCCAGCCCCAACCCGAAATCAAACCTGTGACCTCTTGGTTCCTGGGTCAACTGCTGAACCACATCTGGGCAATCAATTACTTCTTGAGTGCTCCAGTTCCAGTGGGCCATAACGGTGGGCAAGACACCACAGGCCCCACATAGGCTACTCTGGTTAAGGTAAATGGCATAGAAAGATAACATGTCAGCTGGAATCTCTCATCAGAAAGAGAAGCAGTGAAATAGACTATTTTTGCTTGTCTGTAGGCAGCTGAATGAAGTCTCTGCCTTTGGTAGTTTTCTTTCTTTTTTTTTTATCTTTGTATTTTCTTTTTTTTAAATTAAATCTTTATTGTTCAGATTATTACAGTTGTTCCTCTTTTTTCCCCCCATAGCTCCCCTCCACCCAGTTCCCACCCTACCCTCCGCCCTCACCCCCCCACTGTCCTCATCCATAGGTGCACGATTTTTGTCCAGTCTCTTCCCGCATCCCCCACACCCCTTTCCCCCCCCAAGAATAGTCAGACCTTTGGTAGTTTTCAATCTGAGGCAGGACTCCATCTTATGAACAATGTCTTTCCATCTGTATCTCCAAGACTTCAGTTACTGGGGGCCCTCAGTCCCTCTTTACTAATTTCCAATCCTTGGCACTTCTCCTGGGTGGGACAGGAAGAGCTGCTAATAATAAAAATAGTGGAAGCCCTCGCTGGTGGTTCAATGGTTAGAGCACCAGCCTCCCCCCCCCCCCTCACACACACAAGGGTGTTGGGTTTGATTCCCAGTCCAGGGCAGGTACCTGGGTTTTGGATTCACTCCCCACCCCTGGTCAGAGAACATGCAGGAGGCAACCAATTGATCTCTCTCTCTCTCTCTCTCTCTCTCTCATTATCATGTATTGCATTATAGATTAATTACACACAACATTCTTTTATACATTTTAACCCTGAACATCCTATAGAATAAAGAGGTAATATGCAAATTGACCATCACTCCAACACACAAGATGGCTGCCCCCATGTGGACACAAGATGGCCAGCAGGGGAGGGCAGTTGGGAGTGACCAGGCTGGCAGGGGAGGGCAGTTAGGGGTGACCAGGTCAGCAGGGGAGGGCAGTTGTGGGCGATCAGGCCAGCAAGGGAGGACAGTTAGGGCCAACCAGGCCTGCAGGAGAGGGCAGTTTGGGGTGACCAGGCTGGCAGGGGAGGGCTGTTAGGGGCAATCGGGCTGGCAGAGGAGCAGTTAGGCATCAGAGGAATGGTTAGGGGGTGATCAGGGTGGCAGGCAGAAGCTGTTAGGGGCAATCAAAAAGGCAGGCAGGCTAGTGGTTGGGAGCCAGCAGTCCTGGATTGTGAGAGGGATGTCCCACTGGGATCGGGTCTAAATGGGCAGTCGGACATTCCTTAAGGGGTCCCAGATTGGAGAGGGTGCAGGCTGGACTGAGGGACACCACACCCCTCCCCGGTGCACGAATTTCATGCACCGGGCCTCTAGTAAGAAAAATAATTGTTGCTTGAAAAAGTTATTTCATGCAGCCATTTGGTTTGTATCAGGAGGAAGTGAACCTCCAAGAGTTTAGTGTCTGCCAACTTAACATATTGTTTGTTTGTGGGATTTTTTATTAATAATCCTCACCCAAGGATATTTTTGCCATTGATTTTTATTTTTTATTAAAAAAAACTTTATTGTTGAGAATATAATAGATGTCCCCCTTGCCCTCCGCCCATTGTCCCCCTCCACCTGGTTTCCACCCTGCCCCAGGCCTTCACCACCCAATTATCTATGTCCATAAGTAATACATATCTATATATATAAAAAGCCATAAGATATATATATATATATAACATCCAGAACGACTGAATGGATGACTGAACACCTGAAGTCAGTCTTGCAGTCAGTGCTGGGTTGCCGCGGCAACCCAACACTGACTGCTGCCGCTATGGGCACAGCAACCCAGCACTGACTGCTGAGGAGACTGCAGATCAGGCCTGGAGAGAGAAGCAGTGTCTGATCCACAGCCTCTGTGGCAGCTGTTGATCAGCCCTTCCCTCTCTCTTTCTCTCCAGGCCTCGCCAGCAGCTGCACCTCTCTTTCTCTCTGGGTCTTGCCAGCATCCGGGGAGGAGGGGGGTTGGCGGCTGCTGATCATCCCCGCCTCTCTGATCAGGCCCGGAGATGCTGACTGGCATAGAAACCGACCAATCAGAACCAAATCTGGGTGAACTGCGAGGAGCCAATAGCTGTCTAAGAGGAAGAACTTTGAAGCTGGTATAAAAACCGACCAATCAGAACCTAATCTGGGTGAACTGCGAAGGCAGTTTGTTGAGGAGTTTTAAGGGCAACAGCTATTTGGTATAAGGTGTAAGAAAGCGGTTCAATTTTTTTAATGACCAGTTTGGCAGTATAGTGCATATGGCTGGCTATCAGTCCAGATATAGGGATTATGTATTTTTGTCTGCCAAGAGCATCTCCTCCTGCTGAAAAAGGCTTTTCCCTCCCCCATTTAAGCAATCCTATCCTATATCATCTATCTATACTAATAAAAGGGTAAGATGCTAATTAGACTGGGTCTACCAGCCATCTTCTGGACGTCCAACTTCCTTCCGGACAAAGCCATTGTGGTGGGGGCTGAGGCAGAGGCAGTTAGGGGTGATCAGGCCAGCAGGGGAGGGCAGTTGGGGGTGAGATCAGGCCAGCAGGGGAGGGCAGTTAGGAGCAATCATGCAGGCAGAGGCAGTTAGGGGCAATCAGGCAGGCAGGCAGGTGAGCGATTAGGAGCCAGTGGTCCCAGATTGTGAGAGGGATGTCCGACAGGGATTAGGCCTAAACTGGCAGTCGGACACCCCCCAAGGGTTCCCCGATTGGAGAGGGTGCAGACTGGGCTGAGGGAACCCCCCCTCCATGCACGAATTTTGTGCACCAGGCCACTAGTATGCATATAAGATCTTTGGTTAATCTCTTCCTGCCCCCTACCCCACCTTCCTTCCCTCTGAGATTTTTCAGTCTGTTCCATGTTTCCATGCCTCTGATTCTATTTTATTCACCAGTTTATTTTGTTCATTAGGTTTCTTATTCAATTATTTAAATTTTTAAATTCAATTGGTTTTTTTCTTTTTAAAAAATATATTTTATTGATTTTTTACAGAGAGGAAGGGAGAGAGATAGTTAGAAACATCGATGAGAGAGAAACATCGATCAGCTGCCTCCTGCACATCTCCCATTGGGGATGTGCCCGCAACCCAGGCACATGCCCCTGACCAGAATCGAACCTGGGACCCTTCAGTCCGCAGGCCGGCGCTCCATCCACTGAGCCAAACTGGTTTCGGCAATTCAATTGTTGATAGATATTTATTGCCATTTTGTTGTTCATATTTTTTATTTCTTCTTCTTCTTACTCTTCTTAAAGAATATCCTTCAACATTTCATGTAATACTGGTTTGGTGGTGATGAACTCCTTTAGCTTTTTCTTATCTATGAAACTCTTTATCTGACTTTCAATTCTAAATGATAGCTTTGCTGGGTAGAGTAACCTTGGTTGTAGGTCCTTGCTATTCCTCACTTTGAATATTTCTTGCCACTCCCTTCTAGCCTGCAAAGTTTCTGTTGAGAAATCAGCAGACAGTTGTGTGGGTGCCCCCTTGTAGGTAACTAACTGTTTTTCTCTTGCTGCTTTTAGGATTCTCTCTTTGTCTTTAACCCTTGGCATTTTAATTACAACGTGTGGGCCTCTTTGGGTTCCCCTTGTTAGTGACTCTCTGTGCTTCTTAGACTTAGAAGTTTACTAGAGGCCCGGTGCACAAATTTGTGCACCAGTGGGGTCCCTCGGCCTGGCCTGCAGGATCGGGCTGGAACTGGCTCTCTGATATACCCTGAAGGGTCCTGGATTGTGAGAGGATGCAGGCCAGGCCAAAGGACCCCACCGGTGCACGATCGGGGCCAGGGAGAGATGCAGGAGGTTGGCCAGCCAGGGAGGGATCACGGGAGGGCTCCAGGTCATGTCCAGCCTGCCTTGCTCAGTCCCAATTGGCCGGACCACAGCAGCAACCTAACCTACTGGTAGGAGCATCTGCCCCCTAGTGGTCAGTGTACATAATAGTGAGTGGTTGAGTGGCCATAGCATATTATTAGCATATTATTCTTTGATTGGTTGAACGGATGACCAGACTGCCGGACACTTAGCATATTAGGCTTTTATTATATAGGACTAGAGGCCCGGTGCACAAAAATTTGTGCACTCGGGAGGGGAGGGGGGGTCCCCCAGCCCGGCCTGTGCCCTCTTGCAGTCTGGGACCCCTCGGGAGATAACGACTTGCTGGCTTAGGCCTGCTCCCGGGTGGCAGAGGGCAGGCCCAATCCCTAGGTGCAGCCCCTGGTGGGGCTCAGAGCAGGGCTGATTGGGGAGTTGAGGCGCCGCCCCATCATGCACAGAGCAGGGCAGATCAGGAGGTTGCAATGCTACCCTCAGTCACGCTCAGGGTAGGGCCGATTGGGGGGTTGGGGCACCGCCCCCTGTCACACTCAAGGCAGGGTTGATGGGGAGGTTGTGGCGCCACCCCCTGTGATGCACAGAGCAGGGCCAATCAGGGGGTTGGGGCGCTGCCCCCTGTCACTCACAGAGCAGGGTCCATCAGGGGGGTTGGGGCTCCATACCCTGTCACACACAGAGCAGGGTCGATCAGGGGGTTGGGGAGCTCCCCCGTCATGCACAGAGCAGGGCCGATAAGGGGGTTGAGGAGCTCCCCCCTGTCACTCACAGAGCAGGGCCGATAGGGGAGTTGGGGCACCGCCCCCTGTCACACACAGAGCAGGGCGGATCAGGGGGTTGGGGTGCTGCACCCTGACACATTCAGGGCAGGGCCAATGGGGAGGTTATGGCTCTACCCTGTCACACACAGAGCAAGGCCCGTGGAGGGGGGTTGGGGCGCCACCCTCTATCACCCACAGAGCAGGGTAGATCAGGGGGTTGGGGTGCCGCCACTGTCACACTCAAGGCAGGGCCAATGGAGAGGTTATGGCTCTACCCTATCACACACAGAGCAGGGCCCGTGGGGGGTGGGGGGGTTGGGGCGCCGCACCCTGTCACACACAGAGCAGGGCCGATCAGGGGGTTGGGACGCCGCACCCTGTCAAACACAGAGCCACAGGGCGATCAAGGGGTTGGGGAGCTCCCCCCTATCAGGCACAGAGCAGGGCTGATAGGAAGGTTGTGGCCCCGCCCCCTGTCACTCACAGAGCCGCAGGGCGATCAGGGTTTGGGTGCTGCCCCCTGTCACACTGATCCCGGTGCCAGGAGCCTCGCTGCTCCGCTGATCCCGGTGCTGGGAGGCATATTACCCTTTTACTATATAGAATAGAGGCCTGGTACATGGGTGGGGGCCGGCTGGTTTGCCCTGAAGGGTGTCCCGGATCAGGGTGGGGGTCCCCACTGGGGTGCCTGGCCAGTCTGGCTGAGGGGCTGAGGGCCGTTTTCCGGCTGGCGGGTGACTAAAGCTCCCAACAGCTCCTTTTTTTCTTTTTTTCTTTTTTATTCTGGGCCAGCTTTAGCTCTGAGGCCTCGGCTGCTGAAAGCTGGTTTCTGGCCTTTGTTTTTCCTTCTGTATTTGATACAATGTTGTGGTCCGGCTGGCTGAACCTGGCTGACTGAAAGCGGGTTTCTGGGGTTTTGTTTAGCTTCTTATTTGCAACATAGTACATAGTTGCTTAGAGTTGCAGCTGAGAGGCTGGCACTTCAGGCGGGGAACGTTGGAGTCAGCCGTCACTGGAGCAAGCAAGCCTCCCTGTTCGCTTCAGTGCATGGCTGCCGGCCGCCATCTTGGCTGACAGTTAATTTGCATAAGGATATGCTGATTAGCCAATGGGAAGGGTAGCGGTCGTACGCTAATTACCATGTTTCTCTTTTATTAGTGTAGATTTCTTCCACCAGGTAGGGGAAGTTTTCTGTCATTACTTCTTCAAATAGGTTTTTAATATCTTGCTCTCTCTTCTCCTTCTGGAACCCCCATAATGCAAATGTTATGTTTGCAGTTGTTACAGAAGTTTCTTACACTATCTTCGTACTCTTGCATTCTTTTTTCTTTTTGTTTTTCTGATTGGGTGTTTCTTGCTTCTTCATATTCCAAATCATTGATTTTATTGTTGGAATCCTCTAGTGTTGAATCCCTGTAAATTATTCTTTATTTCAGTTAGGGTATGCTTAATTTCTGACCGATTCTTTTTCATGTCTTTGACATTCTCACTAAGGTCCTTGAAAGTCTCACTAAGTCACTTGAAGCTCTCATTAAGATCCTTGAAGGAAAAAAATCATTGAGTAACCTGATAACCATTGTTTTGAAGTACTTTGCTTGCCTCCATTTCTTTCATTTGTAACATGTTTCTTTGTCTCTGCATTTTGGCTGCTTTGCTGTGTTTGTTTCTATGTATTAGGTAGAGCTGCTATGTCTCTTGGAATTAGTAGAGTGGCCTTGTGTAGTAGGTGTCCTATGTGCCCAGTAGCTCAGCCTCCCCAGACACCTGATCTGGGCACTCTGGGTGCACCCCCGTGTGAGCTTTGTGCACAGTCTTATTGCAGTTGAGCCTTGATTGCTGTGGTGTCACTGGGAGGAATTGACCTCCAGATAAATTGGCTATGAAGACCAGCTGTGTCTACAATGAAAGAGTTGCTGTGCGGAAGACACTCCTATAGAGCAGGACTTGATTTAATGGGCTTTGGTGCTCATTGAGTCTGCCCCTTGAGTGGTGTTGTTTGTGGATGTGTAGAGCTGTAAGCTGTCCACTGGGTGCACTGGCTCTGGAGTCTCCCAGGAAGTGCAAATTCAGCCACTGCCTGGGGCCACCTGGCTGGAGCTACAGAGAGTTCTGCAGATGGCTGCTACTTGCATTGGCCAAGAAAGTGCCCAGGTGAGGCCCAACTGTGAAGCAAGGCAGGATGGTGCTAGTGCCAGGTCTTGGGCCTTTTATTGATGGTTTGGGGCACACTGACTCCAGCTGCTGCTTGTTTAAGAGATTTTAGCAAAGTCTGAAGCCTGAGCCAGACAGGCCATTCATATGGAAAAGCAGCTACAAACAGCTTGGGTGGGTCTGCAAATTGGATGGGGCAGGGTCTAACAGTGTGGGCCACACTGATGGAAACTCAGATGTGGCTGTCAGCTCTGTGATGGGGGAGGTCTCAGGACAGGAACAGTGACTCCTTTGAGCACCCCTGTTTGGGAGAAAGCTGCCCTTGAGTTCCTGCCCTGATGCCAGACAGTCCAGTTTCTCCTGATATGTTCCTGAAATCACCCAAAGTCGCAGCTCACAGACGCTGGAGCTCAGAGGAAGCCAAGGAAGTGCAGGCCTCTTAAGAGGAACACATAAGGCCCAGCTGGCATGGCTCAGTGGTTGAGAATCGAACTATGAACCAGGAGGTCACAGTTCGATTCCCAGTCAGGGCACATGCTGGGTTGTGGGTTTGATCCTCGGTGTGGGGTGTGGAAGCAGCTGATCACTTATTTTCTCTCATCATTGATGTTTCTATCTCTCTCTCCCTCTCCCTTCCTCTCTGAAATCAATAAAAAAATATTTTTTTAAAAAAGAGGAACACCTTGGACTCCAGTAGCCTGTGTCACTCAGCCACAATCCCCGCTGGTTTTTATAGCCTGAAGTTATGGGTACTTATCTTCCAGCTCTGAAACCCTGGTCTGAGGGTCTGGTGTGTGGCTGGGATTCCTCTCTTCATGGGCAGCCTCCACAAAGATGATCTCCCTCCCAGTTAAAAAAACACTGCATGTGAATGTTGAACCAGCCTGTTCTGTGCCTCCCCCTTCCTACCAGTATCTGTGTGCTTTCTTCTTTACTTCTCTAATTGTAGAACTTCCATTTATCCAGATTTCAGGCAGTTCTAAATGATGGTTCTGTATTTTAGTTGTAATTTTGATGTGGTTGTGGGAGGTGGTGAGTATAGGCGTTTACCTATGCCACCATCTGGGTTCTCCTCTATTGATTTTTAGAGAAAGTGGAAGGGAAGGAGGGGAGAGGAGAGGAGGAGGAGGAAGAGAGAGAGAGAGAGAGAGAGAGGGAAAGAGAGAGAGAGAATGAGAAAACATTGGTTGCCCCCCATATGCACACCCTGACCAGGGCCAGGGATCGAGCCTGCAATCCAGGTACATGTCCTTGACCTGGAATCAAAACTGACACCCTTTGGTGCACAGACCAATGCTCTAACTACTGACAAACACCTACCAGGGCTGGACTTCCATATTGTTTTGAAGGTATATATCAGAGGATAGAACATATTTTATTGTTAACAGGGGTTAGTTAGTGCACCAGTTTTCTATTGCTGTGTAACAAACATTCCCAGAACTTAGTGGCTAATAACCACAGCTAGTGGACTCAGCTGGGTTGTTCCTTTCCGTTGGGTTACTCATGTAACTACAGTCACCTGGAACTTAACTTGGAATAGATATTCCAAGGTGGACACTTAATGTCTGGTGACTAGCCTCTCCAGCAGGATCACCTGAGTTTCTCCCATGGTGATGGTAGTGTTCCAAGAGGATGAGACTCAAGAACCAAGATGTATTCAGCCTCTGCTTACATCACATTAGCTAACATCCCAATGGCCAAAGCTACATAAGAATGTGGATACCAGTTGGCATGAAGCTTGAAGTGAGCAGCTTATCACAGTTAGCTTAATGTAGGACTCTAAATATTTAGACATAGTACATGGACCTTCATTTGCACTCTTGACACACACCCTGCAAACATTAGTGTGAATTTCTCTATTTCACCAGGGACTCAATGCAGATCAGGATATCCTCCTGTCATTTTCCTCAAGGAGATCCTAGCCCTGGGGGTCAGACCAGCACACTCAGTTCATTCTGCAAATGTTACTTATACATCTACTGTGTACCATACACTAAGGGTACAGCCATAGGCAGGTAGACACAGTCCTGTCCTCAAGAACTGGGGAGTCCAGGGCTCTGAGATCAATTATCTACATGGAGTTCAGTTAGATTGATGTCAAGTAACTTTTTTTTAAATCCTCACCTAAGGATATTTTTTCCATTGCTTTTTCAGAGAGAGTGGAAGGGAGGGAGGGCGGGGGAAAGAGAAAGAGAGGAAAGCATCGATGAGAGAGAGCTACATCGACTGGTTGCCTCCCTGATCAGGGGTGGGGAGCGAACCTGCAACCCAGGTAAGTGCCCCTAACCAGAAATGGAACCCTCCACCCTTTGGTACATGGGCCATCACTCTAACAAATGAGCAACACAGGCCAGGGCTCAAGTGACATTTTGTAGATAAAAATTAAACATTTATTAACTTTAATAATGCAGACTATTTGTTATTTCCTAATTTGTGAGAAGATATGCATTGTTTTCAAGTCTCAAACATTTTTTGTAGGGGCTTGAAAAGTACTTACACTTTCTTTGTGGAAAAGTTTGCCTGGGGAGGAAGATAAACCATGTAACCCCGTGATTTCTTTCTTTTTGTGGGAGTAATTTTAAATTTTAAAATAATTTCAACTTACAGAAAATTTGCAACAAGAGTATAAAGACCACCTGTATACTCTTCGTGGAAATTCCCCAATTGTTAACTTGTTCTATTCGCTTTATTATTCTCTCAATCTCTCTCTCTTGAAAATGAAACATATATCGGCATAGATGCATCTGTAACATACACACAAATATATTGATATATAAAACATTTATTGAGAGAGACATGTATAATACAAACATTTATACATAGGTGAATATATAACACCCACAGAAACAGAATACAATATGTATAGAAATATATAATACATATACCTGTAGAGATGTATTACTACACACAGAGACATATATAATATACACTAGAGGCCCGGTGTACAAAATTCATACACTGGTGGATATCCCTCAGCCCAGCCTGCGCCCTCTCGCAGTCCTGGAGCCCTGAAACCGATTACCCCACACAGGGAGGCCCCGCCCACCCACAGCAGCACTGCCACCGGGTAGCCTGGGCCTCCCTCTTTGGGACAATCGATCATGGGGCTCTGTGATCTATCGCCCCAAAGAGGAAGGCCCTCCCCACCTGGCCAGGGCTCTGTGATGGATTGCCCCTGCAGAGGGAGGCCACGCCCACCCACTGCAGCCCGCCGGTCAGTGGCCTGGGCCTCCCTCTGCAGGGCGGTCATGGGGCAATGGCAGGGCCAACCGACCAATTGCATTGCACCAGCCTTGGCTGGCCTGGTGCCAGTGGGTGTCAGCGTGGTCGTCCGGATGGTCGTTCTGCTGTTCGGCCGTTTGGTAGATTTGCATATTACACTTTTATTATTATAGACTGCAGGCCCAGTGCACAAAATTTGTGCATGGGAGAGGTCCCTTAGCCCGGCCTGCACCCTCTCCTATCCAGAACCCCCCTGTGGGTTTGGGCCTAAACTGGCAGTCGGACATCCCTCTCACAATCCAGGACTGCTGGCTCCTAACCGCGCACCTGTCTGCCTGCCTGATCTCCCATAACCACTCTGCCTGCCTGCCTGACCACCCCTAACCACCTCTGCCTGCCTGCCTGATCGCCCCTAACCGCTCTCCCCTGCCAGCTTGATTGCCCCTAACTGCCTCTGCCTCCGCCTCTGCCTTGGCTCTTGCCACTGTGGCTTTGTCTGGAAGGAGGACTGGATGACTGGAATATGTCTGGTCGACCAGGTCTAATTAGCATATTACCCTTTTATTAGTATAGATATGCAGATAAAGGGTGAGCCACATTTATATAGAGACACACACACACATATATAATACTAGTATGTACACACATATAATACACATACACCTATGTATAATACACACAAATATAAAATACAGAGAAAGAGAAAGAAAATACACACACATTTTTTCTAAACCATATGTTGCAGACATGATGTATGACTTTGCCTTTTACTAAGAACAAAGACATTCTCTTACATAATCACAGTACAGTTAGCAACTTTAAGAAAGCCAACCCTGACTTACTAGTTATCTAATCTGCAGTCCATATTCCAG
This sequence comes from Myotis yumanensis, assembly GCF_028538775.1. Taxonomy (NCBI): domain Eukaryota; kingdom Metazoa; phylum Chordata; class Mammalia; order Chiroptera; family Vespertilionidae; genus Myotis; species Myotis yumanensis. Next base: position 98,556,117 of record NW_027223756.1, read on the forward strand.
TTCCTTCAACTGTAACCATTATGTCCTTCATAGCCATGTTTTTCCTGGGAGGTCCCATCCAGAACCACACACTGTCTTGCATTGTTGTGTCTCTCCTAATCTGGAACTGTTCCTTGCTCCTTTGTTCTTCACATCAGCATTTTTAAAATTCTCACCCAAGGATATGTTTATTGATTTGAGAGAGAACCCCAGGTTTCGGGTTCTATCCCAGTCAGGGTGCGTACAGGTGGCAGCTGATTGATGTTTCTCTTGCTCTCTCTCTTTCTCTCTTTTTTTGTTAATCCTCACCCGAGGATATTTTCCCATTGATTTTTAGATAGAGTGGGAGGGAAGGGGAGAGACAGAGAGAGAGAAACATCAATGAGAGAGACACATTGATTGGTTGCCTCCCCCACGTGCCCCGATTAAAACCAGGGATTAAGACTGCAACCAACCTACACCCTTGACCAGAGTGGAACTTGGGCCGACACTCTATCCACCGAGCCAAACCGGCTAGGGCTCTTTTTTTTTTTTTTTTTTTAACATACACATTTAACTTTATTTATCAATGTCATTTAAAGTTTGATTTATAAAACAAAAAGATATTAAGAGTTTGTATTACCAGAATTTAAACAGGAGAAATACCCACAGCCTTGTAAGTGTAAATTATATACATTAAAGTCAAATAATTGGAGGTTTTTTCCAATATGGAAACTATACAAATGAAATAAATAGCAAAAGGACCTTCTAGGAATATTGTCACTGTGGATTATCAGTTATTTTAGGACTAAGCAAAGATTCTGAATATTCAGACTTCTTTTGCTGTTTCATATTTACCTATACTCTGAGTCAAGCTACTTGACAAAAAGGTCTGATTTAGGAAGGCATTTAACTTTATAGCAAGTTTTTCCATCTCCAGTTACCACCTTCAAAGGAATTTAATTACAGTGCTGATATAATCTGCTGGTTTCCTTCGAACAGTGTGCAAAAAATGACATCTGTACAGATCAGCAGACCAAATGAACAGGAAACTCCCCGCAGCGGCAGGATATCACTGGCTGTGATCGGTCTGATCGCCGAGTGGATCTCACCTTGATGGCTTTCTGAGACTCCTCTCTGGGTGCACTGTCATCTCTGGCCTCCTTGTCACACTCAGGTCTGACTGCCACCTTTCAAGGACCTCCCCCCCACTTTCCATATTCGAGATGACCACCCCCAGCTTCTGCGCTGAGCACTGTACAACCAAACTTTCCGTTGTTCCACCACCTTGTTTAGGGGTTTCATAAGCTCGGGGTCAGTGGTTACAAGCAAGGGGAGTCCATATTTCTGCACTCGAGTAAAGGTTTCAGGATAATTGCCACGCTGATGCAAAATGCTGTTGATGCCGAAGGAGAAGAACTAGGCCACGGTGTCGGAGCTCCCGTGCAGGGGACGCCCTGCTCCCCAGACAGGTTCCATGGCCCAGTCCACAGGCAGCAGGCACCCACTGCACTGGAGATGGCACCAGGGGACCACGGGGCTCACAGCCCTTCCTCTCTCTTTCAAATCAATAAAAGCATACCCACGGGCTAGGATTAAAATAATAATAATTTAAAAATAAATACAAAATATGTATACAGTCACTTTTATATTACATCCTCATAACTTATTTATTTTATATAGTAAAAGTGTAATACGCTAAGTGTCCAGCCATTCATTTGACTGTTTGTTCAACTGTTCCACCAGTTGCTATAATGCACTGACCACCAGGGGGCAGATACTCCGACTGGTAGGTTAGCTTGCTGCTGGGGTCTAGCTGATCAGGACTGGGCAAGAGGGGCCAGACACGCCCTGGAGCCCTCCCACAGTCCCTCTCAGGCCTGCCAGCCCCTCATCGCCCCGATCGCCCTGATCACCAGCCAGGCCTAGGAACACCACCCGTGCACGAATTCGTGCACCAGGCCTCTAGTTTATTTTATAACTGGAAGTTTGTAACTCTTAACCTAATGTGATTATTTTAACCACTTAACTTGAATACTGAGTGATCGGTGCTATCCTGGGAGAAGCACAGGAGCTATAAAAGCTCAGAGAAGGGACCAATCCCCTCAGGCAAGGCTTCCTGGGGCAGGGGCCAGAGGCTGAGGGGTACCAAGATTATCCAGACAAAGAGAGTAAGGAATGGATGACCCAGATTGGGGAGGAGCCTGAAAAATGCACTATAGCCTAGGGCCTGCCTAATTCTTCCTAGATGAGCCCAGTGACATTGGGGCTAAGTATGTGGACACCCCAAGAGAGACTGCTGTGCCTCTGTCCAAGGAATGGCCCCACCATACCGGCAGCTGATCCTGACCTTTTCTGCCAGCTTTTGGTCACATTCAGGTCACCAGGAAAGGTCACCCTAGGGCAGGAGCCTCAGAGGCTTGGGCAGAGATGACTCAGATTCTGGGTTGAGGCTTCAGAAGGGAACAAAGTGGCTGTTACTGAAACGCCCTCCCTATCTGCACTGCGAAGTCTTCCCAGCCTGGGAGCGTATGTGTGCCCGAAACTGGCAGCCTTTGCTCCCAGGGCAAACAGCCCTGAACTCACTAAGAATAATAAATCTAAGTGCACATTTATAGCTCTCACCTTTATAACATCAATCATGCGCATGCTCCATCTCACATCCTCCTCAAATTGGCCTTGGATAGGAGAACACTCCTTTCCCTTTTGAACTAGGGAATTTGAAGTTCTGAGATGTTCAGACACTTTGCCAAAGTTGCACAGCTTTCAAGGGCCAAGATTTGAACCTAGTTCTCTCTCCAGGTCCAAACCACTGAATTTTTTGTTTTGAATGGATAATGTATTTCCGTTGCCCCAAACCCAAAATGTTTAAACAGCATAGCTGGAGAAGTCACCCTTCCCTACTCACGTGTCCACACAAATTTTGTTCAAGAATGTTTATCCAGCCCAGCTGGCGTGGCTAAGTGGTTGAGCTTTGACCTATGAACCAGGAGGTCACGGTTTGATTCCCGGTCAGGGCACATGCATGGGTTGAGGGCTCGATCTCCAATGTGGGGCATACAGGAGGCAGCCAATCAATAATTCTCTCTCATCATTGATGTTTCTATTTCTCTCTCCCTCTTCCTTCCTCTCTGAACTCAATAAAAAAAATATTTTTTTATCTCCAATAAGGGTTTAATCTCCAACATTTACAGGGAACTCATACAACTTAACAAAAGAAAGATAAACAACCCAATCAAAAAATGGGCAACAGACCTAAGTAGATACTTTTTGAAAGAGGACATAAGGAAGGCCAAGAGACATATGAAAACATGCTCAAAGCCACTAATCATCTGAGAGATGCAAATCAAAATGATAATGAGGTACCATCTCACACCTGTAAAAATGGCTATCATTAACAAATCAACAAACGACAAGTGCTGGCAAGGATTCGGAGAAAAAGGAACCTTCCTTCACTGCCGGTGGGAATGCAGACTGGTGCAGCCACTGTGGAGAACAGTATGGAGTTTCCTCAAAAAACTAAAAATGGAACTCCCATTTGACCCCGTGATCCCACTTCTAGGAATATATCCCAAGAAATTAGAAACACCAATCAGAAAGGATATATGCACCTCTAAGTTCATAGCAGCACAATTTACAATAGCTAAGATTTGGAAACAGCCTAAGTGCCCATCAGCAGATGAGTGGATTAGAAAACTGTGGTACATCTACACAATGGAATATTATGCTGCTGTAAAAAGGAAGGAACTCCATTTGCAACAGCATGGATGGACCTGAAGAGCATTATACTAAGCGAAATAAGCCAGTCAGAGAAAGATAAATATCACATGATCTCACTCATTTGTGGAATATAATAAGCAACATAAACTGATGAACAAAAACAGATCCAGAGACAGAGAAGCATCGATCAGACCGTCAAACCTCAGAGGGAAGGTGGGGGAGTGTGGGGGTAAAGGGGAGAGATCAACCAAAGGACTTGTATGCATGAATATCAGCAAAACCAATGGATACAGACATCAGGGGGGTGAGGGTATGATCAGGGGAGTGGGGAGACTATGGGGGAATAAGGACACATATGTAATACCTTAATCAATAAAGAAAATAAAAAAATATTTTTAAAAAAAGAATGTTTATCCAGGCTTATTCATAATCACTTGTGAGGGTTTTTTGTATGTTTAAACATTTTCATTTTAGAAATTGTTATGGCCCAGCAGGTGTGGCTCAATGGTTGAGCATCAACCTATGAACCAAGAGATCACTGTTAGATTCCCAGGTTGTGGGTTCAATCCACAGTAGAGGGTATGCAGGAGGCTGTCCATCAGTGATTCTCTTCAATGATGTTTCTATCTCTCTGTCTCCCTTCCTCTCTGAAATCAATAAAAATATATCTTAAAAAAAGAAAAAAATTATAGCCCTGGCCGGTGTGATTCAGTTGGTTGGGCATCATCCCATTCACCTTAAGGTTGCTGATTTGATTCCCTCTCAGGGCACATGCTGGGGTTTCCAGCTCAAGCCCTGGGGAGGGGAGGGGCATGCAAGAGGCAGCTGATCAATAATGTGCTCTCCCTCTCCCTTCCTCCCTCTCTAAAAATCAATTTTAAAAATCTTAGCTCCCTTTCTCTCCCTCTTCTCCCTCCTCTCTCTTTCTCTCTCTCTCCTCTCTCTCTCTCTCTCTCTCTCTCTCTCTCTCTCTCTCCTTTTCTCTCTCTCCTCTTCTCTCTCTCTCTCTCTCTCTCTCTCTCTCTCTCTCTCTCTCTCTCTCTCTCTCTCTCTCTCTCTCTCCCTCCCTCCCCCATGCTGGCATTCTGGGGGATGTGCTCCCTCGTGCCCAGGACTGGCTTCTCTCAATAAACTTTGCATCCACAAAAAAACCCCACAAAAACTTAGCCCTACCCAGTTTGGCTCAGTGGATAGAGCTTCAGCCTGCGGACTGAAGGGTCCTGGGTTTGATTCCGTTCAAGGGCACATGCCTGGGTTGCGGGCTTGATCCCCACTAGGGGGCATGCAAGAGGCAGCCAATCAATGATTCTCTCTCATCATTGATGTTTCTCTCTCTCTTTCCCTTTACCTTCTTCTCTGAAATCAATAAATATATATATATATATATATTTAAATATATTTGTTGATGCTTCTATCACAAAAGAGTGGCAGCTATGCATCTCTTCAGGGAAGTGCACATCACCACTGATGAAGTTGCCTTGCTGAAAAAACAAAAACAAAAACAAAACCTGAATCAGATAAAATGTCTAGAAGGTTCAATCTCCAAAAAATGTACTAAACAGTAGCTATGAGTCACGTGTGACTGTCAAACACTGGAAATGTGGCCAGTCCATGTTGAGATGTTCTCTAAATGAAAACTATGCACCAGATTTGGAAGACTTGAAAAAAAAAAAAAAAAGAATGCAAACTACTTGACTAATTCTATAAACTATTGATTGCATGTTGAAATAATTAAATGTTGGATGTGTTGGTTTAAAATTAAATGATTAAAATAAATTTCATCTTTTTTTACCTTTTTAAAGTGCCTACTAGAAAATTTAAACGTACACATGTGACTCGCATTTGTGCCTCACAGTATGTTTTTCCTTTCAACACTGGCCTAGAGTTATCTTCCAATATTTAGGAAATACAAAGAACAGGAGAACATCACCTACACTACAGGGGTGCAAGGAAATCCAAACTCTAGAAGATGCAACAGGGGAAATCTGTTTTCTTTGACAAATAAATTGGGTGGGAAAATGGTGAGAAAATTTTTAGATCAAAGGATATTTAAAAAACATTTTAATCAAATGCAATGTATGGACATTTTGGGATCCTGATTTACTAAAATAATAAAACAAAACAAATTATAACATTTATGAGACAATTAAAAGTTTGATCACTTACTGGACATTTGATGATTTTAAGTTTTTAAAGTGCAATAATGCCATTATGGGTATTTTAAAAATAAAGAGTCCTTATCTCCTAGAATGCATACATATTCAAAATATTTACAGATGTGGCTCAGTGGTTGAGCGTCGACCTATAAACCAAGAGGTTGTGGTTCCATTCCCCGCCAGGGCACATGCTCAGGTTTCGGGCTCCATCCCTTGTAGGGGGCGTGCAGGAGGCAGCTGATCAATGATTCTCATCATTGATATTTCTATCTCTCTCTTTCTCTCCCTTCCTCTCTAAAATAAATAAAAATATATTTAAAAAAATATTTATAGCCAAAACCGGTTTGGCTCAGTGGATAGAACGTCGGCCTGCGGACTGAAAGGTCCCAGGTTCGATTCCGGTCAAGGGCATGTGCCTTGGTTGCGGGCACACCCCCAGTGGGGGATGTGCAGGAGGCAGCTGATGGATGTTTCTCTCTCATCGATGTTTCTAACTCTCTATCTCTCTCCCTTCCTCTCTGTAAAAAATCAATAAAAAAATAAAAAAAACAAATAAAAAAATAAAAAAATATTTATAGATGATAGAACATCTGCTTTAAAGCAAATGCTTCAAAACAATCTAATTGGCAAGGAAGTGGGAACACGGGAAGAGATGAAACAGGATTGACTTAGCAATTGTCTATATTTATAATCTACTATTTTTGTTCATTGTGGAAAATACACATCATATAAAAATTATCTTTTTTTGGTTAATCCTTACCTGAGTATATTTTTCCATTGATTTCTAGAAAGAGTGGAAGGGCAGAGGAAAGACAAAGAAACATCGCTGTGAGATGTGAAAGAAACACATCAATTGTTTCCTCACAAGCAGGACCAGGGCCAGGGATCGAGCCTGCAACTGAGGTATGTGCCCTTGACCAGAATCGAACCCAAGACTCTTCATTGCCAGGCTGAGGCTCTATCCACTGAGCCAAATAGGCTAGGTCTAAAGTTTATCATTTTAACTATTTTCTAGTGTACAGTTTAGTGGCATTAGTATATTTCTCTACCTTTTTTGTTAAAAATTGTCCAAAATAAAAGGTTGAAATAAAAATTGTGTGAATGAGTAAATGGTGATAAAAATAAAACATGTAGATAAATTGAGTTCCTAGGTGGGCTAGTGCAGTGATTTTCATTTATCCCTTTAGTTTCTTAAAATTCTATAATTAATATGCTAATTTTTAGAGATTAAAAAAATTTTGTTGATTTGTTGAGAGAGAGAGAGAGAGAGAGAGAGAGAGAGACATACATCTATTTGTTGTTCCACTTACTTATGCATTCATTGGTTGTTTCTTGCATGTGCCCTGAAGGGAGATCAAACCCGAAACCTGTGTTTATAGGGACGACCCTCTTCACCAATTGAGCTACCTGGCCAGGGCAATTTTTAGAATTTTTTTAAATAACAATAAGAAAAAGCTAAAGGTGGCATTGTTTTTCAGAACAATTTCTTCACAGGTGTTCCGCGGGCAAGCGCTTTGGCCGTAGGAGAAGCGCCCCCTTGTGGCGGATATGAGAACTACCCTTGCTCGTTCCTTTACCGCGGTCCTGGGCTCGGGAAGGAAAATGCTCCTGGGGGCTATGCCCCCTCTTGGGCGACTCCTGAGCGCCGAGGTGGCACCCGAAGTGGCCTAGAGGTCTTGTCCTAGATGAGAGATTCAGAGGAGAAACCAAAGGGGAAACGTAGAGATGATGAACAGCAACTTCCCTCCTCCTCCACCTTCTTTTTTTAGTCCATCTCATTTAACAGCAAGCCACTCATTCCTCCATCAAACATTTATTGATCACCTACTGTGTGCCAGGCCCTGTTCCAAGTACTAGGGATAAAAGTCCTTGCCCTAATGGAGCTGACACAACTACTGTCTGAGGGACACACAATAAACAAATAAAGAAAATACACAGTGTATTATGTGGTGGTAAGTACTTGGTGATAGGGAGAAAAATAAACCCAAGAAGGGAGATACCGAATGGGGTATGCTTGTAATTTTAAATAGAGTGGTTAGAAAAGGTTTCACTAAGAAAAGGGAGTTTGAGCCTGGCCAGCGTGGCTCAGTGGTTGAGCATCGACCTATGAATCAGGAGGTCACGGTTTGATTCTTGGTCAGAGCACATGCCTGGGTTGCTGGCTCGATTTCCAGTGTGGGGCATCAAGAGGTAGCTGATCAATGATTCTCTCTCATCATTGATGTTTGTACCTCTTTCTCTCTCTCCCTTCCCTCTGAAATCAATAACAATATATTTAAAGAAAAAATAGAAAAGGGAGTTTGAGGAGCATTTGAGGTCTTGCTTCCTGGCATATGTCATCAGTTTGGCTCAAATAAAATCATAAAAATTCTCAAAAAAAAAAGAATGAAAGAAAGAAAAGGAAAGAAAACAGAAGAGGAAAAAGTTTGATGAAGGAAGTGAAGGGGTAAGTCAGGCAGATATCTGGGAGAAGAACATCCCAGGCAGAGGGAATAGAGAGTGCAAAGTCTCTGAGGCAGCAATGTGCCTAATGTGTTTGGGAAACATTAAGAATGCCCATGGGGAGAGAGAGAGAGAGGAAGAGAAGAGAAGAGAAGAGATAGATACATGTGCTTTGCTTTTTTTTTTTTTTTTTTTTGAGCCTTTTGAGAACCAATCTCATGACTCCTTTATATTCCTAAATACTTCCATTTATATTTCCTGAGTAAAAGGATATTCTCTTATAGGGGGTTTCTCTATCTTGTCTTTGTTGACATTTGGGCTGGATGATTTTTGCTGTGGGGGGCTGCCCTGGGCACGGTACAGTTTTAGCATCTCTGGCCTGTACCCACTAGATGTCAGCAGCACACACTCCCAGCAGTAACAACTAACAGTGTCTTCAGTCAGTGTTGGATGTCCCCTGGATCACAGAACTGCGCCCGGTTGAAGACCATTGCTTCTATAACCACAGTGTAAGGGTTACAACCAGAAACTCTAATATTGATGCAATATTGCTATCTAAACTACATACCTCATTCAAGTTTTATCAGTCATCCAATGATGTCTTTTACAGCAGTTTTTAATTTCAGATCCCTGGTCCAATCTAGGATCATGTATTGCATTTAGATATCATTCTTTTTTAACTTGGAATATTTTTTTCCTTTCTTTGTCTTTCATGGCACTGACATTTTTGAAGGTTATAGGCTAGTCGTTTTTATGAAAAATGTTTTTATTCATTTCAGAGAGAGGAAGGGAGAGGGAGAAAGAGACAGAAAAATCAATGATGAGAGAGAATCATTCATTGGCTGCCCCCTGCATGCCCCCTATTGGGGGTTGAGCCCGAAACCCAGGCATGTGCCCTGACCAGGGAATTGAACCAGTGACCTCTTGGTTCTTGTGTTGATGCTCAACCACTGAGCCACACCGGCCGGCTAGGCTAGCCATTTTGTAGAATGGCCCTGTTTGGATTTGTCTGGCTTTTCCTCATGATTAGATGCAGGTTATACATCTTCAGGGGGAGCACCACCACTGTGATGGTGTGTTTTTCATTCTGCCTTCTCCCAGGAGGGGCATGATACCCATTTGCCTCATTCCTGGTAATTTTCACTATGTTCCCTTGGCTAAAACCCTGTCTGTCTCTCCTCTGTAAGGTTACTGTTCCCCTTTGTAATGAGTATGTGGCAGATACACTGAAGCTACCCAAGTGTCCTGTTTGTCATGAAACTTCCACCTGCTAGTTTCAGCATCACTGACTATTCCTGTCTGAATCAGTGTCTGATGGGTTGCTTTTAGTAATTTTTAAAAATAAATACTGAACAAGGACATTAAGTAAACAAACAAGCAAACAAACAAAAGCACTTCCACAGCCGAAAGCTTTTCTGAAAGAAAGGGTTTAACTGAGCCATTTGTTAGCCAGAAAAAGGACCTGGGCATTGGGTCTGAGCCCCCAGCTGTAGGGCCAGGTGGGGACTCCATCGACCTGGAGTCCAGGGATGCTCTCATACAGTATGTTTGCAGAAGAAAGACGAGAGAATTTACATTGGTTACCGATTAAGGGAGGGGGGTGCAGGAAAAGGTGAAGTGGGGCAGTTCTATGATGGGAACACGGTCCATAAGAAAGAAATAATTATTACCTTTGATGGGTTGGTCATAAGCAACAGTCTTAAAAATTAATTTCCAGGAGGATGCAGGTCTATTGGCTAATAAACCCCTGGAGGTTGATTCAAAGCTCCAACATATACTCAGGAATGTGAGCTCTTTTGTCAGTTGGCCCCAGCTATTAACTGGTTAACTATCCTTGTCTCTTTCACTCTCTGGCTGCTGTAATTTAATTTAGAACATCTCAGACTTTTTCTCTTGTCAAGGCAAAAGGCTGCTTTTTAAAAATATTTTATTGATTTTTTACAGAGAGGAAGGGAGAGAGATAGAGAGTTAGAAACATCGATGAGAGAGAAACATCCATCAGCTGCCTCCTGCACATCTCCCACTGGGGATGTGCCCGCAACCCAGGCACATGCCCTTGACCGGAATCGAACCTGGGACCTTTCAGTCTGCAGGCCGACGCTCTATCCACTGAGCCAAACCGGTTTCGGCCAAAAGGCTGCTTTTAATAAACGTGTGAGGTGTAAATAGTAACAATAAAACACGTGTCCATGCAAAGTTCAACTAGGTTGAGAAACACCTGAGGATGTGTGAAACTCCCTCAGACTCCTGCCTGAAGATAGATAAAAATTGTTTAAAACGGGGGGGGGGGGGGGGGGGGGCGGGGGGAGGGGCTGAGGGAAGCGGGTAGGAGGGGTGGCAGGAGGGCAGCAGAGAGAGCCTGGGAGGTGTGATCTTGGATTACCCAAATGTGGAGACAGGGATGATTTCCAGAGCTGCCTCAGGTGGTGGAACTGACAGGATATAGATCAGCTGGATCTGGAGCCTGGGAAGGAGGGTGGAGCATGCAGCTGGATACTGGGTGGAAGGAGATGCTGCCCTTCCCAGCCCCCAACCTGGGCAGTCAAGGTCAAGTGTGTGAGTGTTGAGGGGCAGCTGGGCATTCCAGACCAGGGTGGGGCTGCTCCAGAGTTTCCAGGAGGGTCTTGAACTGGCTAAGGGTCTGAAGCTGGCTCCCAATGGGTTCATGTGGGCCTTGGAGTGGCCAGGAGCCTCCCTCTCTTCACCTCTGGCTCATGCCTCAGCCTGGGAGAGAGTGTGATAGAAAATAATAACATTTTCTACCATAAACAGTGTTAAGAATTGGGGGAAAAAACAGTTATTTAAGAGGTCTAAGATAATTGCATCTCTTCCCCTCACCCATCCAATCACACTTCCTTCTCCCTGGTCCAGGTCTCCACAATGGCTGGCTAAGCGGGGATGCTCTTTCAGGACCCCTTGGAAATCCTTGGGCTGCGTGAAGCTCAAAGTTACCTTTCATTCAGTGAACAAATATTTGTTGAGCACCTCTGTGTGCCAAACATTGTTTGAGGTTCTGGGTGATACTGGACGCCAAAGGGTCCCAGCTGCCAGTCACAATTGGAATCAAATAAGTAGAGATGAGGTGTGTTTTATTAACCAGATTAGTGGCCAGGGGCACGAAATTTGTGCACATTAAAAGGAGATTAATTAGAGGAAATATTTTAACATTGCTATTTGCCCTTTATCTATAATAGAAGTGTCAGAGATGAAAGAAAATTAGTAAAATGTATATGAAAATCTTCCTTCTGTCAGAGTCTGGGGTGCACCGTAGGATGCAGAGTCAAGTCCCCGTACACCCATGGCACCTCAAAATCACGCGAGACCCAGACTCAGCCAGTCCCACACTTGTCAAGCCCCTTAGGTCCCCCAGCGCACCCTCAGGTCCCCTGGCCTGGCATTGGGGCGGGGGAGGGGGGTGTGGCCTGAGGTCCCTCGGCCTGGCGCCAGGGCAGGTGGCATGGCCTGAGGTCCCCCGTCAAGCCCCATTGGGCGGGGGACACTGCCTGAGGTCCCCCAGCCTGGCCAGGGTCAGGGGCGTGCCTTGAGGTCCCCCATCAAACCCTGCTGGGTGGAGGGTGCAGCCTCAGGGCCCCCGTCAAGCCCCACCTGGTGGGGGGTGCAGCCTCTGGTCCCCCAGCCTAGTGCTGGGTAGGGGGCACGGCCTGAGGTCCCCTAGCCCAGGGCAGGGAGAGCAGCCTGAGGTCCCTCAGCTCAGCACTAGGGCAAGGGGTGCACCTTGAGGCCCCCTGTCAAGCCCCGCCAGGCAAGGGGCATGGCCTGAGGTCCCCTGTCAAGCCCCGCCAGGGGGACACAGCCTCAGGTCCCCCATCAAGCCCTGCCAGGTGGGGGACACGGCCTGAGGTCTCCTGGCCTGGCACTGGGGCAGGGGTGCGGCCTGAGGTCCCTTGTGAAGCCCCACCAGGCGGGGGGGCGCAGCCTCAGGTCTCCTGCCCCGGCCCAGTGCCATGCAGCCTCAGGTCCCTGCTGATTGCTCGTTAAGGCTCGTTACAGGAACTCAGCCTCTGCTGTGGGTGCAGCCATCTTGCGTTACGGAAACCCCGCCTCGGCTGTGGGCGCCACCATCTTTGTGATGGTGTGATGGTCAATTTGCATATTCCCTCTTTATTAGACAGGATAGCCAGCAATCTGAGAGAGTAACAGGTGTAACACCCTGAAAAGATGGCTCTGACACTTTATTTCAAACAAGCTCTAATATAGGGTTAGTGGGTGGGGAAGAAATCTAAAGTTAGTGAGTTGCCAGGGTCTGCCTTCTATCATTGTCCTTGAAGATTAGCCCCAGAAAAGATTAGCCCAGAACACTGTCTGCCTTCAGATAGGTTCTGTCCCTAATCTGCACTTAAAATGTATTTTCTTTGATTGACAGGCTCATCTGGGTTCTGGGGCTAATCAGGAGGAAACTGCTGTCTCCAGGGCCTGTCCTTCCTCTTGCAGTAGGTCCTTCAGTTTCCCAGGGTCTGTAAGAAAATCTCTTCTTGATAGGGAGTAGCTATTAAACAGTGTTTCTATTTCTGTTATCTGTCCCCACCTATCATGGGGACCAAGAAGTGAAGAAGACTGCCCTAACCAGTATGGCTCAGTGGATAGAGCATTGGCCCATGGACTGAAGGGTCCCAGGCTCGATTTGGGTCAAGGGCATGTACCTTGGTTGCGGGAGTGATCCCCAGTAGGGGGTGTGCAGGAGGCAGCTGATTGGTGTTTCTCTCATCAGTGTTTCTAACTCTCTATCCCTCTTCCTTCCTCTCTGTAAAATATGAATAAAAATGTATTTTTTTAAAAAAGTATTGCCCATATGGGACTAACATTATAGTGAGGAAACGAGAGACATGTGTAAGAAAGTGCTAAGAAGAAAATAGCGCAGGTTAAGGGGGTCTTGAGTGGAGAAAGGGGAAAAGGCAGTCAGGGCAGCCTCAGTGACACTTGAGCAAAGACCAAAAGAGGTAAGGAGGGCCCTAGCCGGTTTGGCTCAGTGGATTGAGCCTGTGGTCTGAATGGTCCCGGGTTCGATTCCAGTCAGGGACACATGCCGGGGTTGTGAGCTCGATCCCCAGTAGTGGGTGTCCAGGAGGCAGCCAATCAATGATTCTCTCTCATCATTGATGTTTCTATCTCTCTCTCCATCTCCCTTCCTCTCTGAAATAAATAAAAATATATTTAAAAAATAAAAAAGAGGTGAAGAGGAAGCCATTCAGGAAGAGGATTTAGGCAGATGAAAAGGCCTGGAGGCAGGACTGTGCCTGGTGGAACAGAATGAGTTGGGAGAAGAGTGGGAGGAGAGTGGGAGGAGAGAGGGGTAAAGGTCCCGCTGGGCCTTGTGGGCCACTATAAGTGTTTTGGTTCTTACACTAATCAGGTCGGAGACATTAAAGGGTTTGAATGGAGGAAGGACAATAACTTTGTCCCCAAAATGGTCCCTCCTTCATTTGTCATTCAGTGTAGGTCCCACCTTCACCTACACTGAAGCCCTATCTTCCTCCCCTCCATCTTGCTCAGCTTCCACCTTCGCCTCTCTCTCTCACATCCCCATTATTATCCCATTCAGTGTTTCTGGAAAAGATATGTCAACCCATGGTTGTTGGGCCAATTTAATGCCAATAGATATCCCCACTTTGGGGTGTAGTGAAGAAGGAAACTTTATTCAGTGCAAAACAGCTCAATCGTGAGTGATGTGACTGAAAACAACACAGCTGTGAGGAAGCCCTGGCGCCCTCTCTGGCTCGTCTGCTCTCCTCTGCTCTGTCTGCCATGCTCTGCTCTGTCTGCCATGCTCTGCTCTGTCTGCTCTGCTCTGCTCTGTCTGCCATGCTCTGCTCTGTCTGCTCTGCTCTGCTCTGTCTGCCATGCTCTGCTCTGCTCCACTCTCCTGAGACATCTTTGGTGTTTCAGTTCAGCCAGGGAGACAGCCTTTGGTGGAGGGAAAGTGCACTCTCAGAGCCAGAGGGGAGCTGACTCATATGGACAGAAGTCCCCGTCCCTGACCCCTGAATGGTCTGTCTTTATGCAGATTACGACTCCAAATCCTTGCAGTTTGGTCCAAAAGGCACTGTCCTAATTGATCTGAATAGAACTGCTCAGTTGTTTGGAGCTGCACAGCTGGATTGGATGGGGAAAGCCTCAGTCCTATTGGTTGAATAGGACTCCAGAAACTCCTTCATAAGGGCTGGCTCAGTGCAGGCTTCTCCGTGAAATGCAGTTTGTGTGAAAGACCTCTGTTGCAGAAATGACTGCTAGGCCCTTCCTTCTTTCCTCCCTTTCTCTCTCCTCTCTCTCTCTCTCTCTCTCTCTCTCTCTCTCTCTCTCTCTTTCTTCTTTTTTAAAATGTGAGTGCAGTTAACCACTAGGAGCCTTTCTTAGTAGATGTCTTTTTTCCTCAGGGTTCACAGATAGTACACAACAAATGAACACAAATAAACAATAATACCAATGGCATTCCAATATGGCAAAAGTAGCCAGTTAGGAAAATATAGGGAACAGAGTTCTGTCTACCAAAGAGCCATCTCTCCCTCAAAGGAGAATTAACTTTAAGGAGGAGGATGTGGCCTATTTGAAAAAAACTACAAAATTGTATTAAGAATTAACATAGACTTGGATTAATTAACAGACGTGTCATGTTTATGCATGAAATGACTGATCTTATTTATTTTTTCTTTTAATCCTCACCTGAGGATATTTTTCCAGTGATTTCTAGAGAGAGTGGAAGAGAGAGGGAGAGACAGAAGTATCAATGTGAGCGAAACACATCGATTGGTTGCTTCCTGCATGAGCCCTGACCAGGGCCTGGGAAAAGGAGGAGCCTACAACCAAGATACGTGTCCTTGACTGGAATTGAACCTGGGACCCTTTGGTCTGCAGGCCGATGCTCTATCCACTGAGCCAAACCAGCTAGGATGGATCTTATTTTTTTAATGCCAATTCTTGCCAAATTAATGTGTTTATTGCAATTTCTATTTTTATAAATTCAATGGACTCAAAATGGATCAAAGAACTAAAGTTAAGAGCCAAGACTATAAGACTCTTAGAAGTTGCTCTGGTCAGGTAGCTAAGTTGGTTAGAGCATTGTCCAGAGATACCAAGGTTGCAGGTTCAATCTCTGGTCAGGGAACATACAAGAAACAAACAATGAATACATAAATAAGTGGAATAACAAATCTCTCTCTCTCTCTCTCTCTCTCTCTCTCTCTCTCTCTCTCTGAAACAACCTCTTAGTAGAAACATGAATTGAATTTGGTGATGATTTCTTGGATTTGACACTATTAAATACATTGGACTTTATCAATATAAAAAACTTTCATGCATCACAGGACACTATCAACAGAGTAAAAAGACAACCCACAAAATGGGAGAAAATTTTTCACAAACCATATATCTGATAATTGATTAATATTCAGAATATATGAAGAACTCCGAAAACAACAACAACAACAAAGCAGTCTAATAAAAAAATAAGCAAAGGACTTGAACAGACATTTCTCCAAAGAAGATATACAAGTGGCCAATAAACATGAAAAGATGCTCAGTATCACTAGCCATCAGGGAAATGCAAATGAAAACTACAATGAGTTATCACTTCACATCCACTAGGATGTCTATTATTAATTTTTAATATGTTTTTGTTGATTTTTAAAGAGAGAGGAAGGGAGAGATAGAAACATTGATTGGCTGCCTCCTGCATACCCCTTACTGGTGATAGAGCCCACAACTTGGGCATGTAACCTGACCGGGGATAGAACCAGCATTCTCTTGGTGCCTGGGTCAACGCTCAATCACTGAGTCACATCAGTGGGCTATTTTTTTTAATGGTCAGTTTGGCTTAGATAAACTCATTAAAAAATTTTAAATGGAAAATAGGTGTTGGCAAAGATGTGATCACACTGGAACACTTGTCCACTGCTGGTGGAAATGCAAAGTAATATAGCCACTGTGGAAAACAATTTGGCAGGTCCTCAAAAAGTTAAATATAATAAAAATGGTTGAAATGATCAATTTTGTTACATATATTTTACCATAATAAAAATTTCACAAACCATATACCTGATAAGAGATTAATATTCAGAATATTAAACCATACCAAGGCATCTATACTAATATATATAAAAGCCTAAGCGACTGGCTGACTGGACGACCAGCTGGTAGCTATGACGTACACTGACCACCAGGGGGCAGACACTCAACGCACAAGCTGCCCCCTGGTGGTCAGTGTGCTCCCACAGCGGGAGCGCTGCTCAGCTACGATGACAAGCAACAGCTGCAAGGTCATGAGCACGCTGGTATCACCCTAGGATGGGCACAAGGAGACTGCAGTAGTGTGGCAGCAGGCCTACTGAATGGCAGCCGGAATGGCTGGGACTCCTCCCCCGCCACCTGCCACTTTGCACACTACACGTGGGCAGCAGGCTGGAGCCCCATGAGCTGGCAGGTAAGGCCAGGCTGTGGTGGTGCAGAGGTCCACTGATCCCCGCAGGCCACGCCAAGGGACCCCACCGGTGCACGAATCCGTGCACTGGGCCTCTAGTATTTTAATAAAAGTACTGAACTTTAAAAGAAAAAATAATCCTTTTGTCATCTAGGAAAAAAGAGCAAATGACTTATAAGAAAGAGAAAATTAGCCGAAACCGGTTTGGCTCAGTGGATAGAGCGTCGGCCTGCAGACTGAAAGGTCCCAGGTTCGACTCCGGTCAAGGGCATGTACCTGGGTTGCGGGCACATCCCTCGTAGGAGATGTGCAGGAGGCAGCTGATCGATGTTTCTCTCTCATCGATGTTTCTAACTCTCTATCTCTCTCTCTTCCTCTCTGTAAAAAATCAATAAAATATATTTTTTTTTAAAGAAAGAGAAAATTAGCTTCTCAACAGACTTTTGAGAGCAATGCTTTATACAAGAAGAAAATGGAGTAACATGTTTAAAGATCATTTAGGAAAGAAAATGTGAGCCAAGGATTTTGTATACAGCAAAACTGATTTTCAAATATAAAGGATGACATGTAAGAACTAAGGGTATACTGCCGAACCGGTTTGGCTCAGTGGATAGAGCGTCGGCCTGCAGACTCAAGGGTCCCGGGTTCGATTCCGGTCAAGGGCATGTACCCTGGTTGCGGGCACATCCCCAGTGGGGGGCGTGCAGGAGGCAGCTGATCGATCTCTCTCATCAATGTTTCTAACTCTCTATCCCTCTCCCTTCTTCTCTGTAAAAAATCAATAAAATATATTTAAAAAAAAAAAAAAAAGAACTAAGGGTATATAGTTTCCAGACAAACAAATGATTCGAAAGACATGAATATAAGACTGGCAGAGAGTGTGAAACATACAGTTGCTTGCAAAACTAAGACTAAAGGGAGATAAAAAGGAAAGAGTCTTGTATGGAATGACAAGATGTGCTTACAGTGTAGCGGCAGTACAACAATCAGAAAAAGGAAGGAGAATCAGGAAAATATATGCAAAAGATACTCGTAAAGTGTTTTTAGTAACATATTGGTGTTAATATTGGCAAGTTACTTTTAGACTGTTATGTGAGCAATTTTGATTAAAGCAAAATTACGTGATATTTATGGAAGAAAGGAGAAGTAGATAGCATAAGTCTTAATATTAGTTTCTTAAGACTGCTGTAACAAATTACCACAATCTTAGTGGCTTAAAGCAACATAAATTTATTTTCGTACAGTTCTGAAGTCAGAAGTAAAACATGGGTCTCACTGGGCTAAAACCAAGATGTCTTCAGGACTGTGACTCTTCTGAATGCTCCAGGAAAAGAATCCATCTCCTTGCTTTTGCCAGCTTCTGGAGGCATATGCATTCCTGAGCTGGTGGCACCCCTTCCAGGAATCACAACACTCTGACCTCTGCTTCCATCCTCACATCCCCTTCTCTGACTCTGACCCTCCTGCCAACTCTTATAAGGACCGTTACGATGACATTGGACCCACCCAGATAATCCAGGATCATATCACCATCTCAGAATCTTTAACATGCCCTAGCCAGTTTGGCTCAGTGGATCAGCCTGCAAACTGAGAGGTCCCAAGTTCGATTCCGGTCAAGGGCACATGCCCGGGTTGTGGGCTCGATCCCCAGTGGGGGACTTGCAGGAGGCAGCCGATCCATGATTCTCTCTCATCATGGATGTTTCTTCTTTTTATTTTTTAAAATTTTTTCTTTATTTCAGAAAGGAAGGGAGAGGGAGGGAGAGATAGAAACGTCAATGAGAGAGAACCATTGATTGGCTGCCTCCTGCATGCCCAAAACCGGGGATTGAGCCCACCACCTGGGCATGTGCCCTTGACTGGAATTGAACCTGGGACCCTCCAGTCTGCAGGCCGACGCTGGATCCAATGAGCCAAACTGGCTAGGGCTCTTTTTTTAAAAATATATTTTATTGATTTTTTACAGAGAGGAAGGGAGAGGGATAGAGAGTTAGAAACATCAATGAGAGAGAAACATCAATCAGCTGCCTCCTGCACACCTCCTCCTGGAGATGTGCCTGCAACCAAGGTACATGCCCTTGACTGGAATCGAACCTGGGACCCTCAGTCCGCAGGCCGACGCTCTATCCACTGAGCCAAACCGGTTAGGGTTCATCATGGATGTTTCGATCTCTCTCCCTCTTCCTCCCTCTCTGAAATCAATGAAAAAATATTTTAAAAAAACTTTTTTTTTTAAAATATATTTTATTGATTTTTTACAGAGAGGAAGGGAGAGAGATAGAGAGTTAGAAACATCGATGAGAGAGAAACACCGATCAGCCGCCTCCTGCACATCTCCCACTGGGGATGTGCCCGCAACCCAGGCACATGCCCTTGACCGGAATAGAACCTGGGACCCTTCAGTCCGCAGGCCGACGCTCTATCCACTGAGCCAAACCGGCTTTGGCAATATTTTAAAAAAACTTTAACATAATCACATCTGCAAGTCCCTTTTGCCATGTAAGGTAACATATTCATAGGTTCCTGAGATTAGCATGTGGACATCTTTCGTGGAATGTTATTCTCCCTACCACCAAGAGGTTGAGTAAACATCATGTAGTCCTAAAATTGAATTGGAAATATTAAAGTGAACTTATAAAGCATTTTATATAACATAAATGCATATATGTATATACTTACATATAAGTATATCTATATATTATTTATTACCTATATCATAAAAGGCCTGTGGTCATGACACCGTAATGGCGGAACGACCAAACAACCGGTCATCAGGAGGTGCATGGAGCACCTCTCACAGGCCGGGACTCCAGGCTCACACTGCGAGGCAGGGCTTGCTCAGGGGGCCGGTGGGGCTGGCACTGTGGAGGCAGGGCCTGTGTCTCCCACCGCAGAGGCAGGGTCCATGGCTGGCGCAGGGTGGGTCTATGTAATACTAGAGGCCTGATGCACGAAATTCATGCAAGAGTAGGCCTTCCTTCCCCCAGCTGCTGACACTGGCTTCCCTCTGGCACCTGGAAGGCACCCGGGACCTGGGCTTCCCTCGCAGCCCCGGCTTTGTCCAGAAGGTTGTCCAGAAGGATGACCAGTCTAATTAGCATATTGCACTTTTATTATTATAGATATTATAATTCTATTTTATTATAATTCTATTATACATGATGTTATAGCATTATGGCATATGTCATAATCATAAATGTTATAAAAATATATATGTATATGTGTTACTAGAGGCCCATTGCATGAAGAGATTCGTGCAATAGGCCTTCCCTTCCCCTGGCTGCTGGCACCAGTTTTCCTCCGGCACCCGGGACCCAGGCCTTCTCTCCGGCCCAGAGCCTTCCGTCTCTGCTCCGCTGCTTCGTGCCTACATATGCAAATTAACCGCCATCTTTGTTGGGTTAATTTGCATACTCTCCTGATTGGCTGGTGAGGGTAGCAGAGGGACAGTCAATTTACATGTTTGTCTATTATTAGGTAAGTATGTATATATATGTATTATATATACATCCTCCCTACTTAGCTTTGCTCACTGAAAAAAGTCTATACACAATATCAAATGAGTATTCCTAGCACCCAAACTACTATATTTCCCACTAACAGAAACCAGAATTTCAAGTAGTTTCTGGCTGATGCCACAGAATATGTCCAAGATGAACCTGGGACAGCTGGTCCTATGAGAGAGTAAGAAAACTATCAAAGATTACCAGAGTCACTTCTGAAAGTTCCAACCCACAAAAGCTTCCTCAGCCAGGTGTGCCCAGCAGGGAGGATACGTGCCAGGGACTGAAGTAAGGTGTGTTTCTCCATAAGCTCATAATGACTTAACAACAATAAAACCTAATTCATCACTTAGAGGATTGTGGGGAATCATTCATTATTTTGAACACTGGCATATAAAGTGAAAGAAGCCAGCTTTTGTCTTGCCTTTTCTATAGGAAGTTTCACTGGGTAATCACGTAGAAAGTAAGGGGAAGGAAACATCTGGCAAGGGAAGAATCCTAACAATAAATAGGAAAGAAATGCTGGAGGAAGATCACTGTTTTACAACCTCAATGGCCACTGACCTTATGTAAGGAGAGACCGTCAAAGAGTATGAGCCTCCTGGTGAAAGGACACAACACCACCCATGGTTGTGCCAAGGAATTAAACCCCAGTCTGAACCCAGTTCTGGAACAAACCACCAATTCGCAGGGTGTGGGGAAGACAAAGCAACATACTGGACTGCATCATGAGTGTGCAATCAACGACACCCCAGCTGTAGGAAACACCTCAGGACAAATAGCCTGAGTTGTATATTGGATTTATCTCAAGGGAAGAAAGGGGATATAGGGGGCCTGTGAGTTAACAGAGATTGAAAAGACATATTTTCTTTTGGAATGGGCAATGTTACAGGCAGTTAGACAGACATGACCAGAGCAAGGACGATGGGCCAGGAACTGAAACTCACAAGGGCAAAAAGCTTGGGATACCTAGAAAGCGGCAAAACTGAGAAAACAAGAATCTCATCCCTAGGGTAACGTATCCTCCCCTAGCATATCGCTAGGCAAGCAGTTTAGACCCCCTAACCTTTCCTCCCTAAAGATAACATCTGGGCCTCCGTTGTATTTTAGCTCCAGGCCCAGAAAAGCAGCAAAACCAGACAAGTGATGCTGTAGCTGCCTCAGGACCAGCTACATTGACTAATGACCCCTGCCCTGGCGTTGACCAATCAGTGGAGAGCATGAACCTGAAAGAGCACACCTAGAAAACGGATAAATATTCTATTGAGACCCTCCCATGAGACCTAAGATTTCTCCCTGCAGGAGAGAGATAAATATGCTCAGCATGAAGGACCCATCTCAAACTCGCCCCCCCTGGAGCATGCCCCTGCCATTCCCTTCTCCCATCTTTCCCCTGAGGGTCCCCGCAAGACTTACAACCAGGGGAGCAATGGTTGCAAGTGGCAGCTTGTCCTGGGCTAACCCCCTGAACCTGTCTCCAAGCCCCTCTTTTCTCTGACTTCTCAGCGAGCCAAAGCAGCCCAGCCTAGGCTCTCTTATCGCTTCTTCTGTGCCCTTCCTTGTTTCACTGTCCTAAGTATATTTTTGCTGCGGCCCATAAATTCTTACTTACTTTGCTACACTTTGTTTTGTGATTGAAATCTTTCCTTCAAGAAGACAAGAACGGAGGTTTCATAGTCTCCAAACAGGCAAGACTAAAACTACAGTGTCTGGAGATTCATATTCGGGTGATAAACTATTCAGGAATGGAAGGCAGTGATTACTAAAAAAGTCACAACAGTGGTTACTTTGCAAAGTAAGAAAGCAGCTGTGATGGGAATGTGGTGAATGGAGGGCCTTCTGAGGTAGCTGGAGACATGTTGACCTGGGTGGGGGTTATAATTATGTTCACTTCCCAGCTGGGGTTCTCAAACTGAGCACTATTGACATTCAGGCTATATAATCCTTTGTTGTGGGGGCTACTCTGTGCACTGTAGGGTGTTCAGCAGCATCCCTGGCTTCCACCCACTAGATCCTTTCCCCTTCTCCATTATGACAATCAAAAATCACCCTGGGCCAGCACCAGTTTGGCTCAGTGGATAGAGCGTCGGCCTGCGGACTGAAGGATCCCGGATTTGATTCCGGTCAAGGGCATGTACCTTGGTTGCGGGCATTTCCCCAGTGAGGGGTGTGCAGGAGGCAGTTGATCGATGTTTCTCTCTCATCGATGTTTCTAACTCTCTATCTCTCTCCCTTCCTCTCTGTAAAAAATCAATAAAATACATTTTTGAAAAAAGAAAAAATCACCCTGGGCCCTGCTGGTATGGCTCAGTGGTTGAGTGTCAATCTATGAGCCAGGAGGTCATGGTTCAATGCCTGGTGCGGGAAGCTAATTCCAGCAGGGCACAATAAAAAGCAAGAAGTCCTCAAAAGGTTGATGGGCTTCTATATTCAGCAGGGCTGAATCATGTTATTGCTGCTGGAATAGCCGAAAGCATTTCCCCAAACCTAAAGATTTGCATATATTATTGCCTGCTGCCAGACAGCTGAGGGCAGTTCCCCCACCCTGACAATGGCTACTGTATACCAAACCTTACCTTTGATATGTATATCTGCTTTGCTTTAGGGCAATTTGTGTTAATAAAAAAGCTAGGGGTCCAGAGATTCAGAGAACTTGGTTACTGAAGCTAGGTCTCCTCTGGTTCCCCAAAATGCCTTCCAAATTTATATTTCATGCCCAGTCTCTTTATTAATATATTTGCAGACCTTTTCCAGATTCCTGAACTCTTCTAGATGCTGAGAAACACCCTGGCAGCCTGGGATGCAGGCTCAATCCCTAATAGGAGGCTTGCAGGGGGCAGCAGTTCAATGATTCTCTCTCATCATTGATGTTTCCATCTCTCTCCCTCTCCCTTCCTCTCTGAAATCAATAAAAATATATATTTTTAAAATCACCTTGGTTGAGAACCTCCCTTCAGTATTCCTTAAGCTATACATTTATTTTATGTGGTTTCTTTATTTTTTTCAAAGGTTCTTTATTGATTTTTAGAGAGAGAGGAAAGGAGAGGGAGAGAGAGAAACATTAATGTGAAAGTGAGGTATTGACTGACTCCTGCACACCTCCTACCAGGAATCCGGGATTGAACTTGCAACTCGGGCATGTGCCCTAACCTGGAACCCTGGAATCAAACAGGGAACATTTGAGTGCACTAGGTGACGCCCAACCAACTGAGCCACACAGGCCAGGGCTTATGTTATTATTGAGTTTGCTTCCGTGTGTGTGCATTTTATTTTACAATAAAAATATTCTTTAAATTCCAATGAAGTGTTCATGGGAAAATTTGACAGAATTCTACAAACAGTTTATGTGCATGAAAAAAAGACAATGGAAATAGCCCAGGAATTTTCTAAAAGGAAGAATGCCCGATATCGAAATACATTCTAAAGCTACAGTAGTTGAAGTGGAGTGGCACTGGGACAACATCATAGAGGAATCTGGAATAAATAACTCACCTCCAGGGATCCACTCATCAGATAATGTCTGAAAGCTTCAGATGTGCTTTTCTGCCGGTCCCTTCAGTTACCCTCCTACCAACAAACACACTGACCTAGTCAAAGTCCTGATATAGGGAGCATCCTTCCTCCCTTCCTTTGCATGTGCACTTTCTCCTATTTGGAGCACCCTTCATTAAATGGCACACCTCCAGGCTGCCTCACAGGACCCTCCAGGTCAGGGTTTTGCCCCTATTTTCTCCTCCCATAGACCCCAGCTCCCACTCATCGTCCCCTTACCATAAACTTTAGCTTGAGTCTGCCTCTGCCTCTCAGCTTTGAAGAGCAGGATGACAGGGATTGTGTCACCTTAGGGACATACACAGTGCCAGGTACACAGTAGGTACTCAAAAATACTAAAATAATCAGGAAAAAAAAACAATCTGTACAGTTGCTTTAGATAATAATATATTCCAAATGGATTAAAATGTTAAATGTAATTTTAATGTTCAACAAACATTTATTGCCAAGGGCATTGGATAAAGCAGTGGCCAAAATAAATCAATTCCCTGTCCTTATGTGCTGATATTAGTGGGGCAGATATGTGCAGGGAAGACAGTTCAGGAAGGTGGGCAAGCATGTGCAAAGACCCTGTGGTGGGAAAGATCCAGGGTCCATGTACCTCACCCACTGGGATCTGAGCATCAGTCCTTCCAGCTTCCACCGAACGGATGTTCCAAACACACAAATCCCCCCAGTGAATCTCCTGCTCAGAGCCTTCCATGGCTCTCCCATGTCCAGTGGATCAAACCCAAGGTCCTTAGCCCTTCGCTGGGCAGCACTTGGCCACAGGGCTCAGTCCTGCTGTCCCTCCGGGACAGTCATTCCAGGCCCCGCCCCCAGGCTCTCCCACCTTCGCGGCGCCGCCCACTCCACCTCACTATTGGACAGTTCGGAGGGTGTCTGGCGTTGGTTGGCTGGAGCGACCGTCAATTAGCGTCAAGGCATTGATAACCTGTTCTCGAGCTTCGAGGGGGCGGGCTCGGGTGCGGGCGCGGATGTGGCTGCGGCTGCAGCATCAGGTAAGTCGCCGGCTTGCGGGCCACCGAAGCGGATCTGGAGCGGGATAAGGGGGCGCCCCGGGAAGTGGCGCTGCGCCTGCAGCCCCTCCGCGGGCCGCGCGCTGCGACGGGGCGGGCGCCGCGTCCTCCGGCTGCGACCCCTCCCACACTGAGAGCCCCCAGTGGGCAGCGCGCAGAATGGGAAGCTCCGGGTTCATGAGATCGCCCTCCTCCCGCCCTTCAGGAGCCAAGTCGGGGCTTGTTCGCCCCCTAGCTCCCCAGCCAGCTCCCCAGCCGACTCCCCAGCCTTTCCCCGCGTCTCTCCCGGACAGCTTGGGGACCGGGTCGAGCCCCTCGCGCTGGACCTGGGTGTGCGTGGGGGTGTGACGGAAACAGTGTTGGGGGAGGGACGGACGGCCCCCGCCGGCAGACAATGGGTAGCGGATGGAACCGCCCGGCAGCGTTTCCTCTAGGAAACGGCTCTGTCCCTGCGAGGCCGTCTAGGGGGGGCGGTGAGGGAGTGGTCGGTGCTGACCTGAGTACCTCCCCTACACACCATCATCAGCCAACACCCCTACCTCGGGGGTGTGTAAGTTCCGGTCCAACTTTAGGGGGTGCCACCACACGGCCTTGAGCGGGGAGAGGGCCTGGGGGGAGAGTCCCCTCCCCAGGACCAGGAGCTGCACTGCCTGCGGTATTTGGTGATCACAGCACCGAGTCCAGAAATAGTCCCTGGGGCTGGAGTGGGGGCGTCTGGCATCAGCTCTGACGGCCTAATGAGGGGGCCTCAGGCAGAGGACCCGAATCTAGCTGACAGCTCAGGCGGGAGCAGAGGAGAGAGGAGGGCAGCTGCACGCCCCAACTCCCCAACTCCGGTGAGGCTGCAGCCCCTGGAGCCACCGGGGTGGTGGTGGTGGGGGCGGGGTGAACCCACTCCCTGCCATCGGGGACACACGCGGGGACAGGCATGAGGGTCGTCGGGGAGGGACGGGCTGTTTCTAGAAGACCATCAAGTGGAATGGCCAATGCAGAAACAGTGGCAAAGCCGCCTAGGTTTAAATCTGCCTCTGCCTGAATGTGACCTTGGGAGCATCACTTAATCTGTGTTTCTTCCTCTGTAAAAAGGAGAAAGACAGTAAGAAAACCTACCTCAGAGGGCTTAGCTAGGATTTTTTTAGTTAATCCCTACAGATCGCCTAGAATTGAAGCTGGTCCATTGAAAATGGAAAGAGTGTTTTTATCATTCTTTACCATTCTTGGAGTATCCGCCCATTTCCCCACCCAGCCTCTGGGTCCAGCTGCGGAGGGGGTTTGGGTCTTAGGAATGGCCCACAGCTATTCTTCGAGTTCCCAGCACCTCAGATGTCCCTGGAGGAGGGGGCTGATCCCAGCTCAGTCCCACTTGGAGCGGTGCGTGAAAATGCCCAGACTTCCAACCCCCCACCCAGGCCTTTCCCATGGCCAAGCTTCTCTGGCAGTTTCCTAAAAACAAGTCCTGAGAGGCACTGGATGTCCTGTGTGATGACCAGCTGTCCTGCTGGTCCACCCCTTGCAACTGGTATAAGGGGCAGGAAACAGCTGCCTTGGGACAGGAAAAGGTTCTGGGTGGGGGAGGTCAGGGACCCAGGCTGGACAAAGGTGGGAAGTGGAAAGATGGTTAGTTTAGCACAAATGAGCTGTGGGTTAGGGAGCGGTCACATTGGGTCTGATAGGCAAGGGTCTCCAGAAGATGAGCAGAGGGTGTTTCCCACAATTGATTTGATTGCTTTGTATCTCAGTTTCCCCATCTATAAAATGTGGATATCTACCTTGCAGGATTGCACAGGATTACATCTAATCAAGCAGGGAATACAGTAGGCACTTGATACTGGCAGCTTGCTTGCCCTTCCCTGAGGCTTTTCATGTGAGCTCTTTAAAGCCCCATCTTTCTCACCCTGTGCTTTCTGAATCCAAGTTCTGGACTCAATATTTGTCCTTGTAAAATATCACATTATTAGATGGGTCTCAATCTCCCTCAGTTTCTTAGAGCCTCCATCATGACACCCTGACTTACTCTCCCTCCATCCCCAGGCATAGTTTCAGCTCTGACAACCTAGGTGCTTGTGGTTCCATTACAACCTCTTATAAGCCCTGTGGCACACCACTAGGGGTATTCCAGGGGTACAGGTATCCATTGATTTGCATCCTTTGTGCAGCTGGCCCCCAACTCTCTGTCTTTCCTATAGAGGTCTCACAGGTGACCTTGGTAAAAATTCATATGCACAGTTGTATCTTGTTTGCATTTAGACTCTAAGGGAAACATTCAAGTGATTCTGTATTTTTGTTGTTTTTTAATCTGCAGAATCTGACCAGATGAGTTCTTAATGAGCCCATGAGGACTTCCAGTTCTTGCCTTCCTCTTCTGAAGGTTCACATTCCACCCCTGTGATGATTAATTTCCGATTTTCCCCAGCGATTGACAGAAAACTCAGATCTGGAATGACACCCATACCCACTCCCACCTCCAACTACTCTTGTTTTCTTTTTCTTTTTGTTGATTTTAGAGAGAGGAAGGGAGAGGGAGAGAGGGATAGAAACATCAGTGATGAGAGAGAATCATCGATCGGCTGCCTCCTGCACTCCCCACATTGGGGAATGAGCCTGCAACCCGGGTGTGTGCCCTGACCGGACTCAAACTGTGACCTCCTGGTTCATAGGTCGATGCTCAACCACTGAGCCATGCCAACTGGACATCTTTTCTTTTTTAAAATATATTTTTTATTGGTTTTAGAGAGGAAGGGAGAGAGAGAGAAACATCAATGATGACAGACAATCATTGATCAGCTGCCTCCTGCATGCCCCCTAATGGGGATTGAGCCCATAACCTGGGCATGTGTCCTGACTGGAATTGAACCATGACCTCCTGGTTCACAGGTCAATGCTCAACCACTGAGCCACACTAGCTGGGCTTCTCTTGTTTTCTGAATTACTTTCCTCTCTCCTTTTGATGCTCTTCCTTTCTCCTCCTGCCCAGCAGGCTGAGGCCTGGCACCAGGGCATTCCCACATTCATTCATTCCAAAGTTTCAAGGCCTCTTGAGGGAGGATGGAGGAAAGGGCACTGCTGTGTGGGGGTGGGTTGCTGGAGAGGAACTCTCGGGTCTGTTTACTCACTCAGAATCCAGGCTGACCCTAGAGTCATAGCCAGAAGGATAGGGCCTGACTCCACCCTTACCCCCTCTGGGGGACTTTTTCAGGGTGTGTTTGGTGGCTACTCCAGGAAACATGGCCAAGTTTGCCCTGAATCAGAACGTGTCTGGTAAGTGTACGAAATGGTAAGTGTGCACAGGTCCACACTTGGTGCTGGTGTGTGGACACAACCCTGCACTTCACTTCTTTGCATAGTGGCCAGAGGGGCCTCTGTGCTGCCCTGTCACATGTGGAATGTAATCTAACATCTCATGATGGCCTGGGAGACGCCCTCTGTCTGGCTTCAGCTCACCTCCCCTACTCCTCTCCCCCTCTCTTCCATTACTCTGCTCTGGACACCCTCAACTCACCCTTTATTCCAGCCCACCCTGCTCAGCCCCCTCTCCTTCCAGGACCTTTGCATGGGCTGTTTTCTTTTAGGAACCTTTTGTCCCCAGCTGATTTCTCCTCATCACTTGGCCCTGACAACCAGAGCCAAAGTAATGCCTCCTCCAGTTATTCTCTACTTCATCTTATTATTGCCTTTAGCACCATTTGTAATGTTTGTGTCTATCTGTCTCCTACAAGAGGGCAGAGATGTTTGTCTAGTTCGATGCTTTGTCCTCAGAAAAGTGCTTGACATGTAGTAGGAGCTCAATAAACGTGTGTTTGCATGACTATTTGGGTGCATATAGGCATTGAGCTTTGGGTGTGTAATGGCTTGGTGCAGAACTTGGTGCAGGTGGAGCCCTGCTGGTGTGTTGTGGTGGGGAGGGGTACCCCTGGCCTGACACCCCTCACGCCCCTGTCATGCCTGCAGACCTGGGCGGCTCTCACCTGTGCCACGGCCCGATTGGGGGCTCCCGCAGCCCGAGTTCGTCCTACACGGTGGAGACGCCCTATGGCTTCCACTTGGACCTGGATTTCCTCAAATACGTGGAGGAACTGGAGCGCGGCCCTGTCGCCCGTCGCGCCCCCAGCGCCCAGCTGGCACGCCGTCCCCGCGGGGCCCGGGTCGGCATCACGGGCGCGCGTAGCCCAGGGGCCTGGACATCCAGCGAGTCCCTGGCTAGTGATGAAGGGGGAGCGTCGGGTGCACTCTCTCCGGGCGCACCCACTTGGTTCCTGCTGCCGCCGCTGTCGCCACGCGTGCCGGTGCGTAACCCGCACGTGGAGGACATGCTCCTGGAGACCAGCCGACGTCTGGAGCTGGCGCAGGCGCGCGAGCGCGAGCGCAGCCCAGGTGGTTCGGGCCGCAGCAGCCCAACCCCAGGTTCCGCCCCCAATCCCGCCCCTGCCTCGCCAGGCCCAGTGCAACTGCAGATGGTGCGTGAGCAAATGGCCCTGGCGCTGCGGCGTCTGCGCGAGCTCGAGGACCAGGCGCGCGCGTTGCCCCAGCTGCAGGAGCAGGTGCGCGTGCTGCGTGCGGAGAAGGCGAGGCTACTGGCCGGGCTCCGGCAGCCAGGAGACGACCTGGAGGCCGAGGCGCGCCCGGACAAGCTCGCACAGCTGCGGCGGCTCACCGAACGCCTGGCGACTTCCGAGCGCGGCGTTCGCGCCAGGGCCAGCCCCCGGGCGGACGGCCTGGACGAGGAGGCTCTGAGGCGCAGCGAGGGCGCACTCCAGGTCCTTGACGGGGCGGCGGGGACCCCCGACCGAGCGCCCCAGACGCAGGAGCCTGAAATCCAGGCCGTGTTGGGGACCCAAGAGGCAGAAGCCCAGGCAGTGCCGGAGACCCGGGAAGCCGGCGTGCAGGCGGTCTCCAAGACCCTTGAGGCGGACGCGTGGGTGACCGAGGCGCTGCTGGGACTGCCCGCTGCCGCCGAGCGCGAGCTGGAGCTGCTGCGCACCAGCCTGGAGCACCAGTGCGGGGTGAGCGAGCTCCTGCGGAGCCGGCTGCGAGAGTTGGAGGAGGCCCGAGAGGCTACGGAGGAGGCAGCGGCCCAGTCTCAGTCGCGCGAGGCTGCAACCCAGACCCCATGGGGTTGTGTTGAGAAGTCCACGCAGACCGAGCCTTCCGCGGAGGTCCCTTACCTGACGCGGAGCCCATCTGGACTCACAGATGGGGACAGGGCCATAGCGCCGGCGGGTGAGTCCCAACCTCTCCCGGAGCCCTGGCTTGATGACCACTGGTCTCGAATTCAGTGCCCTTATCTGATCCCTGGCAGGCATCCTCAAATCCATCATGAAGAGGAGAGATGGAACACCTGGCGCCCAACCCAGCCCCGGACCCAAGAGCCTGCAGTTTGTTGGGGTCACCAACGGAGAGTGAGCATTTTCCCCCTCCTCATGACAGCATCTACGGGAACATGGATTGGGGTTTGAATTCCAGCTCTGCCCCTCAGTTTCCTCCTCTGGGAAATGGGGATAGCCAATCCCACCTGGCAGGACTCAGGAACGAGCCCACAGAGGAGGTTCAGCAGACGCCTCCCAAACTGCCCCCAGGTACGAGAGCTCATCCAGTGAGGAAGACAGTGACAGCGAAGATGGTGCTGCCGATCCCCTGAGGAGCAGCTCCTGTGGCTCTGGGGAGGACAGCGGCCAGGGATCTGACTCGGGCACGCCCGGCCCTCCCAGCAGCGGAGTCGTTCGGGACCCCGAGCCGGAGCCAGAGGCAGAGCCTCAGCCGGGTGCGCAGGGGAGGTGAGCAGCGCCAGGACACTGGAGTGGGGACTGTTTTCTTTCCAGTTTCCGCGCCCCCACCCCCACCACTCCTGAGTCTCTCCCGACCTCTTCTGTAGGTGCGAACTGAGCCCGCGATTGAGGGAGGCGTGCGCAGCGCTGCAGCGGCAGCTGAGCCAGCCCCGTGGAGTCGCCCGTGACAGCGTGAGTGCGCGAGGAGACAGCTCTTTACAGAGGAAGTCGTGGGGTCCACCAAGGACCTCCCCTGATGTCCTTAGGGAAGGGCCTGTTGTCTAGATTTGGGGGAGGGTCTGGAGTTCCGTCTAGCGCCAGGGACCTCCACCAATCCCAGGCTCTCTAAAGGAATCTCCCAGGACCGCGCTGATCCTTACCTGGTTCCCTAAAAGGATCCCGCCCCAGGCCCACTCTCGGACTCCCCAAAGACAAGCGCTCACCACCTTCGGGGCCCAATGTACTCCCTCTTCCAAAGGGGTGCGGCCCCATGGGGTCCCTATGGCCCTCCTCAGACAAGCAGTGACCATCCTCCCCCTGCCTGGACTCCCAGCCACAACTCTGCACCCTCCCTGCCATGGCACCGGGACCTTCGCTGATGCTTTTCCCTGTCCTGGCAGGGCGCTGCGCGCCTGGTGGCACTGGAGTGGTTTCGAGTGTCCAGCCAGCGCCGTTCGCAGGCTGAGCTTGTAGCCGGGGTCCTGCGGGCGGTAGCATGCCTGGGACAAGAGCTGCTGGCCCACGTGGTGAACCTGGCCGACGGCAACGGGAACACAGCCCTGCACTACAGCGTGTCCCATGGGAACCTTGCCATCTCCAGTTTGCTGCTGGATACTGGTCAGCATGGGGGAGGGGTGGGCAGGGTACTAGGCAATGGGGTGGACAGGTAAAGGAGGACCTGGGCAGTTCTCAGCTGGGAAAACCTGAAGAAATGTAGGGACAGGCTGGCCAAGCAGATGGCACCACCGGTCCTTCACTGGGTGTTTCAAGATCCAACATGGACTGACCTGAGCTCTGCCCTGACCCAACTCACTTTCCAGACTTTTGAATTATGTTGTCCTAAATTTAGGGGGTTATTTTATCTCTTTCCTTCCTTAACTGTGAAATGGGGATGCATCATCTCCCTACCTGGGCAACTAGAACACTTGTAGAAGCATCAGGCATGCAGGATGAAGCTCCAGCCCTGGTGCTTCCTAAGTCCACATGTCCAGCCAGCTGCCTTTCCAATCTTGAGGGAAGATACTCACTGGTCAGGGCTGTGACTACCATCCTGGTCTGGGACTGTCTCTTATCCTCCAATTCCACTTCCTACATTTCCATCCCCTGCCTCAGGAACAGAGATGGTCCCAGGTGTTGCAGAACCCAGACATGTACTGAGAGCATATTAGGTACCAGGTAGTGGAGTGGGCCACCCATGCTGCTTTGCCCATGGGACCAACTGCTCAAGAGCCCTTCTGAGTACCCTCCCTCAAGACCAGTAACCTCTGGGGGCCTGCAGGTCTTGGTGACCAAAGGAAGGTCACAGCTACTCTGGGCTGGTTACCAGGCTGGGGCTTTGTGGAGGGGGTGATACATTATTTTCTGGGCATCCTCTGTCATTCATAAGAGACCCAAGGCTCCTTGGACCCTTTTACCCTGTATTGAACCCGATTCAGCCAACTCCCTATCAGTCACCACCAGTACCTCCCATAACCTACCCACTTGCAGTCATGTCAGGCTGGTCCAACCTCCCCCAGGTCCCTGAACCCTCAATGAACCTCATATAGGGGTTGCTTTCCTTTCATCCCTACAACTTGGCTTCTCAGTTCCTTGACCTGCTCCTCTCCCTTCACCTTGATGTACTTGAAAGGTCACCTTAAAACCCTGATGTCACCTCCTCCATAACCTTACTCCCTAACACCCTTTTTCTCAACTTTCACCTCCCTGAGGTCTCAGCTTCCTCTCCCATTCTTTAACAATCCTCAATCTTAGGGGACCATTATCAATGGTCCCCAACCCATCTCCTTGGATACCAGTTATACAGGATTAGGGTCTACCATAATGACCTCATTTTGTTACATCTGCAAAGAGCCTGTTTCCAAGTAAGGTCACATTTACGGTTCTTCAATATGTTTTGGAGGACACATTCAATTTGTTAACAGGTTTGGGGAAGGGGAGGATTCCAGAGAACATAAGTTAACAGCTTCATAGATCATGGGGGACAATAGCATTTATTCCAGGAGTAAACAGGAAGGTTTTAAATAGACTGGACCAAATTCCTTTGATCTACTCCTGGCTGCTGGAAGGAAATGAGGGGGGACTTGGATCAAGGTGAAATAGTTGGCATAGTTCTCTGGGGGAACAATGATGGTGCTTGTAGCCATAAAAATAAACATCCCTTATTGAGTGCAAAGTAGAGAGGGCAGAACACTGAATGTAAGAGGAGCCACATGGCTCTTGGTGGGAGAATCTTGTAGGCAAAGGGGAGTCAATTCATGACCCATGGGGACCACCTGTAACGCAGATGAACCAGAGACTGGGAGAGGTGAGTAAACCAGGTTGGGCTAGGGGTGTAGGCTTAGTTGACTGATCCCCTCCTTACTCTTAGGAGTCTGCAAGGTTGACTGCCAGAATCAAGCAGGCTACTCAGCCCTTATGTTAGCTGCACTCACCTCTGTTGGGCATGAGGACATCCCTGTGGTCCAAAGACTCTTCCAAATGGGCAACGTCAATGCCAAGGCCAGCCAGGTGCGTGGATACTTACAATTCAGGAACCAACCCTGATTTTTACCTCCCTTCCCCTAAAGCCCACCCAGTCCTGTCTTCCCCACTCCACAGACAGGACAGACAGCCCTCATGCTGGCCATCAGCCATGGCCGACAGGACATGGTAGCAGCCCTGCTAGCATGTGGGGCAGATGTCAATGTGCAAGATGTGGACGGAGCCACAGCACTGATGTTTGCCAGCGAGTACGGGCACCTGGAAACTGTCCAGTTGCTACTGGCCCAGCCAGGCTGCGATCCTGCCCTCCTGGATAATGTGAGCTACTGTGGATGGGCTGGTTGGGTAGGCAGGGTACCCATGCCTTGGTTCAGTGACCTAACTGTCCGTTTTTCTTCAGGAGGGCACCAGTGCCCTGGCCATGGCTCTGGAGGCTGAGCAGGATGAGGTGGCTGCTCTGCTGCATGCCCACCTGAGTTCAGGCCAGCCTGGTCCCCCGGTGAGTGTAGCTCTAACCTCAAGCAACAAAACTTTACAGCTGCACTGTGCAAGGATACCCAGCATGCTCTAGGAAGGTCTCCCCTTCCTACTCCCTCAGGGGAATAGTAGGATGGGGATCTGGGGGCTTCATCTCCTATGTGGGTGGGACACTTTCTCAATTTTATAGATTGAGATTGAGGCCTGCAGAGGGAAAGGGACCTGATCTATGATCAGAGGAGGCCTGGTAGAGTTTCTGTGAGTTATTGCCCCCAAAGAAGCTCATAGCAAAGGAGTTTAGGACCCTTTGTAGTTAAGCCTGGTTGGGGAAGAGGATGCAGGCCCCCTGCAAGAAGGAGCTTCAGAAATGAAGACTGGATCAGTTTGCCAGCAGCCGGCAGGTAGGGAACACCCAGTGTGTCCCTCCAAGGGGAGAGAGGTAATACTCAAAGCTAAATCAGCTTGCCCATCCTCTTCCAATAGAGATGTGGGAAAGGAGGCATGGTTAAGTGCCTCTTCCAGGTCAGATGGGGTAAAGGCAGGATTCAAACCTCGGCAGCCTGGCTCCTGTGAAGGAGTTTTTCCTCAAGTTAAGCATCCTTGAGTCTGTGGCATCTGAAGTCCACAAGAGATTGTGACATGACCTCCACCACCTTTCTCACCAGTCACCCCCTGACTCTCCCACGGCCACGCCTGGTCGAAGAGGAAGCAGCGATAATGGAGAGGACCCCCAGCCTCAGTGAGCGGCCTCGCACAACGGACCTGGATAGGGGGTAGGGTGGCGAAGGGTTGACCTTTCCTAACAAATAAAACATTTCTAACTGAACTTGTATCATTTGCTAGGAGCACATATAGACACTTGGTTTATGTTCTTCAAAAAGAAAATGCTTTGTTGGGGTAGAGCCTTCCTCCCTCCCTCAGGTTTCCAGAATGCAAAGGGGCCAGTGACCCACCAGAAGGTATTGTAAGCCGTGACCCCAGACAAGAACCTGAATTTACATAAAAAGCTTTATTAACAGTGGAGCATCTTCCCCGTGGGCCATGTGGTTCACCCAGACAGCCAGGACCCTGTAAAAAGACCCAAGCATGAGATGCTGACAGGCCTCCCAGCAACTGGCAAACTCCCTCCCAGCCTTGCAGCCCGTTTCTACGTCCTTCTCCTCCAAGAGCCCTCACCCAGGGCTTGCCAAAGCCTCCCGCCACCAGCCCGGAGAGTTCACGGGGCCGGCTCTCAGTCCCCCCATCCCGGTACTGCACTCACCAGGCACCAGTTCAGCGCAGCCTCCGAGCCTCTCGCTCCGACTCCAGCAGAGTGAGCACGTCGCCCTCGCGCACAGGGCCTTTCACGTTGCGGATGATGGAGCGGCTCGTGTCGTCCATGAACTCCACGCGGACCTACGGGACCCACGGGGGTGGGCAGATCTAGATTTAGGGGGCGTGAAGGGGCCGGCCCAGGGAAACAGAAAGGGGGATGAGGCTCGCTGGCAGGTAGGCCTGGGCCGGGAGGAAAACCAAAAAGGCGGAGACTGGCGAACAAAGCTCCCGAGCACCAGAAGCTGCCACCATGGGGGGAGGCTGCCGCTCTGGGCCCGCTGCGGACGGGTTCACATTCGGCAGGGCGTGAAGCCACACCGGGCCCAGTGAGACCGCTGAGCCAAGAGGAAGGGGTTCCCTGGAGCTCAGACCCGCTGGCAGGGCCTGGGGCGGACGGGGGGGGGGGGCGGTTGGGACCTCCAGAAACCTGGGACAAACGGTTCTCGGATTCCACGAGGGGCAGTTCCGATCCCGGGGCGTCCCCACGCCTCACCTGCGTGCACTGTCCCTGGGAACCGGTCCTGCCCAGCACCTTGGTGACCTGGTGGAGAGAAGCGGGGTCAGCACCGCCGGGCCCGGTGCCCCAACCCACCGGCCTCCCTTCGGCCCCGCCGGCGCCCTTCTCACCCGGGCTAGCTTGATAGGCTGCACACGGCTCGTGTCCATGATGGCGGCAACAGTCGGGCGGAAAGGAGTCACGTGCTTTGGGGAGCGTCTTTATACGCCGTCCTAGCCCCGCCCCCTCTCGCGAGATTACACACATATTTCCCAACAGCCCCCGCCGCAGCCCTGCTGCCGGCGTCCTTCAGCGCGGAGGGGAGATGGCGTCCGCCACCCGGCTCATCCAGTCGCTGCGGAACTGGGCCTCCGGGGTGCGCGGGCGGGGGGCCGCGCTGGGCTGGGGTGGGGGCTGCGCGCTCCGTGCGCCCGGGACCCGCTCCGTCCCTCTCTCCTGTGCCCTGGGTCCGGCAGCCTCGGTGCCAAGATCTCCCTGGGCCAGGCCCGCGCTCCGCCCGGGACCCCGTGAGGCCGGAGCCCGGGACACACCCACCTCCACTCCCGCCTTCTGGCCGGAGACCTGCGTCTCCCTAGTTCCTGACCGCATTAGCCTTGGGTCTGGTGGTCCCGGCCCGACCTTCCTTTCCACGGGGCCGTCTCTGCCTTCCCTTCATGTCTGTCCCTGGCTGTCCCTCTCCCCTCCCGGGTGCCCTGCTGGCTGACCTTCCTTTCCTCCTCCCACAGCAAAACCTGCAGGCGAAGCTGCAGCTGCGCTACCAGGAGATCGCCAAGCGGTGAGCAGGCCCCGCTCGCTGCTCAAGCCCCCGCCCTGTTCTGTCCTTCTTCCACCAAAAACAAAACCGTGTTCCTTTAGACCAGCGGTTCTCAACCTGTGGGTCGCGACCCCTTTTGGGGTCGAACGACCCTTTCACAGGGGTCGCCTAAGACCATCGGAAAACACATATATAATTATATATTGTTTTTGTGATTAAATCACTATGCTTTAATTATGTTCCATTTGTTACAATGAAAGTACATCCTGCATATCAGATATTTACATTACGATTCATATCAGTAGCAAAATTACAGTTATGAAGTAGCAACGAAAATAATGTTATGGTTGGGGGTCACCACAACATGAGGAACTGTATTAAAGGGTCGCCGCATTAGGAAGGTTGAGAACCACTGCTTTAGACCCTGAAGCCCTGGCCAAAATCCTGCCTCTAGCTTCCTGGCAGGCTGTGAAGACAGGTTTGCCTTTAAACTTGCCGGACCACCCCGTAGACTTGCTCTTGGAAACAGCCGATTGGCCGTGAATTCTGGTTGGGGATCGTTGTGATTTGCTGTCCTCAGTGTGGCCTTGCCCGCTGGTGGTATCATTCCCAAGCAATAGATGGGGGGGGGGGGCAAACAAAACTGAGACGTGGAGAGACAATCATTTGCTTAAAGCCATTCAGAAGCTAGGAAGTGACACCTGCGACTTGAACCCAGACTTGTCTTGATTTCAACTCATTGATGTCCAAAAAATGCTTGATATTTACAAGCCCTTGCCGTGTCCTCAGCCTTGGGGAGACCAGTACAAACAAGGAAAGTTCTGGTCCTCATTCCTTCATATCCTAGGAAGAGAAAAACGTAGAGAAAAACACAGCAGGCAAAAAAAAACCAAAAACCATTATTCTGGAATGCTCCAAAGATAAATGAGAGTAATCTGGAGGGTTACTACCTTGGGTCATGTGGGTCAGGAAAAGTTTCCTTTCAGGGATTGACATTTGATTCACCTAAATCCGTGGTTCTCAACCTTGGCTGCACATTAGAATCACCTGGGAATCTTTTTAAAATCCTGATTTCTGGGCCCCATCCTCTGGAAATTCTCTTTCTTTGTTACTAATGTTGTGGCCCCACCCCATAACAAAGAAACAAATTCCAGAGGATGAGGCCCAGAAATCAGGATTTTAAAAAGATTCCCAGGTGATTCTAAATGTGCAGCCAAGGTTGAGAACCACTGACCTAAATGATGAGAAAGAGCCAAAGGATAATTATTGAAGAAACCTGGGCAGAGAGAACAGTAAGCATGAAGGCTGTAAGGCCCAACAGAGCCAGAAGCAGGAAGGAGGCCAGTGTGACAGACACAGGTAGGAAAGGGGATATCGGTATAAAATGAAGTCAGTGGCAGGCAAAGGTAAGGCAGTCTTGGAGGGTTGGCAGTGAAGGAAACAAAAATAGCATTAAAGTAACCAAATTTATGTGAATGCCTAAATGGTGTGATTAATTCCTAATATCAAAAGTTTAAATTGCTTTTCCATCCAGGGTTTGGGCTAGTTGAGGAAACTTGTAAAATTTTCAGTGTCTTTAGGGTAATGGTGCCCCCTAGTGATTCATTTGGGATTTTGCTTTCAGCACTGTTTTTTTTTTTTTTTTGGTGGCTGTTTTTTTATTTCAGAGAGGAAAGGAGAGGAAGAGGGAGAAAGAAACATCGATGAGCCTGGCTGGCTGAGCCCGGCTGGCGTGGCTCAGAATGAACCAGGAAGTCACCGTTCGATTTCTAGTCAGGGCACATGCCCGGGTTGTGGGCTCAATCCCCAGTGAGGGGAATGCAGGAGGCAGCTGATCAGTGATTCTCATCATTGATGTTTCCATTGTTCTCTCCTCCCTTGCTCTCTGAAACCAATTTAAAAAAAATAAAGAGGAAGAAAGAAACATCAATGGAGAGAATCATTGGTCAGAATCGAATCCAGGACCTTTCAGTCTGTAGGCCAACTCTCTATCCACTGAGCCAAACCAGCTAGGGCCAGCACTGGTTATATCTTTTCTGTGTTAGGTTGCAGAAAACTATGGCCATTCCTACAGAGATCATCTCTACTCCAGGGCCTGAGCAAATTCTAACTGCCACACAGGACATTATTTTGAATGTTAAATTTTAAAAATTTATTTATCTGTATTTTTTTTAAAAAAATACACAATGACTAACACTTGTATTAAGAAAAAATTTAAATCCTGGCAAAATGATTACCAGACAAAAAGTTTGTTTAAAAACATGGTTGAATGAAAGCCCAGTTTTAAAAGATTTTGCCTATCATTTTGCCCTCCCTCTCTGCTGTATTTTCTAGGGAAGCTCCTCTTGAGGTTAGGGTTTCCTTTTCAGGCTTCCAGCTTCTTTGTAAATTCACCTCAGGCCCAGAACAGAGCTCTGTTCACCCCCCTTTCTGGCAGCAGCCACCATGAGGTGACAGGAAACGCAGAGGCCTCGGAGGCTTGGAATACAAGGTGCTCTTTGAGTTACAAGCCTTGATCCCAGCAGGGTTCTCCAGAGCAATGGTCGCCAACCTTTCGGACCTCATGGACCACTGGTTGGCAACCATTGCTCCAGAGAGTTTCTGAAATAGCAGGAAACCCAGTTGTGTAGTCTGGCCTTTGGGAAGGAAGCCCCTCAGAATGAGCTATGTTTGGAGCTTGTAGCCCAAGCTTTTACTGATTAACTACTGGATAGATAGTGGGCAGAGCCTCACAACCTGGCTTCTTCATTTCCTGAGTATCTTCAGGTGCAAGTGAGGCCAGATGCCAAGCTCTGGGTCATGGGGAGGGTGGGAACAGTCACAGGTGTTCAGACTGGGCCTACCCCTTCCATGGGTTTCACAAAAGGTCATTCATCCATTTGGGGCAGGTAGGGGACCTGCAATGGAGCAGACCCAACTCTTACATCCAAAGCCTGGGCTGCCACCTGCTTCTAGGCTCTGGACCCTCTCCAGGCATGTCCCTCCATGACAGTGTACCAAGGGATACCCCTGGCCTGCAGCCTGTCCCAGTGACACAGGTGACCAGCCAGGCAGTGAGAGCAATATGGCTTTGCTTTAATGCTGATGTCCTTTTTCCTCAGAACTCAGCCTCCTCCCAGGCTCCCTGTGGGCCCCAGCCACAAGCTCTCCAACAATTACTACTGTACCCGTGACGGCCGCAGGGAAGCCACACCACCTTCCATTGTCATGTCCTCACAGAAGGCGCTGGTGTCAGGCAAGCCAGCAGAAAGGTGAGGATGCCACACACTCCTACAGCCAGCCTGTTCTCTCGCTTCTGCTTTTCAAGGTCCCATTTACCTAGCATCAGCTGTGTTGGGAACCATGCGGCCAGGAGCTTTTCATCTGCAAACGCATTTAATCCCCACCTATCCTAGTGTAGGGGTTAGGGCCGAAGGCAGGAGTGGGTTTTCTGCAAATCAGATAAAGTTCCAGGGTCCTTTAGTTTCAGGTGTACAGTATAATGATTTGATATCTGTATATATTGCAAATGTTAGTGTTTGTCATTTTACGTAGTTACAAATTTTTTTTGTAATGAGAACTTTTTAAAAATATATATATTTTATTGATTTTTTTACAGAGAGGAAGGGAGAGGGAGAACGAGAGGGATAGAGAGTTAGAAACATTGATCAGCTGCCTCCTGCACACCTCCTACTGGGGATGTGCCCGCAACCAAAGTACATGCCCTTGACCGGAATTGAACCTGGGACCTTTCAGTCTGTAGGCTGATGCTCTATCCACTGAGCCAAACCGGTTAGGGCTGTAATGAGAACTTTTAACATCTTCTCTCTTAGCAACTTTCAAATATACAATACAGTATTATTAACTACTAGAGGCCTGATGCACGAATTTGTGCATGGGTGGGGTCCTGCCAGCCCTGCCTCCAGTCAGGGTGGGGGGATCGGGGGTGGGGCTGGCTGGTGGGAGGGGCCGTGGGTGGTTGGTTGGCCAGCTGGCCCCGCCCCCTAGTCCAACTCCCAGTGGAGGGGACAATTTGCATATTAGCCTTTTATTATCTAGGATAGTCACCATGTTGTACATTGCACCCCCAGGACTTACTTATTTTATAAATAGAAGTTTGTACCTTTTATTGTTTGTTTTTTAGATTCCACATATAAGTGAGGTCATATGGTACTTGTCTTTCTCTGACTTATTTCACTGAGCTTAATACCTTCTAGTCCATCCATGTTGTTGCAAATGGTAAGATATCATTCCTCTTCCAGCTCAGCTTTGGCAGCCACTGAGAAGAAGGCGGTGACACCAGCTCCTCCCATACAGAAGTGGGAGCTGTCCCAGGACCAGCCTTATCTGTGATACTGCTCTGGGCCACCTGACTGTGCCCTCCTTGTCTTCCATTCTGGGAGAACGTGACCTGACTTATGACAAATATATTGTGCTCTCTAGTATCACTTCCATTTTTACTTTTTTAAAAAAGTATATATATGTATGTGTGTGTATGTATGTGTGTGTGTATATATATATATATATATGTGTGTGTATATATATATATATATGTATATATATATATTGATTTCAGAGAAGAAAGGAAAGGGAGAGAGAGATAGAAACATCAATGATGATTGGCTGCCTCCTGCATGCCCCCTACTGGGGACCAAGTGTACAAGTGTACAACCTGGGCATGTGCCCTGACCAGGAATTGAACCGTGACCTGTTTCATAGGTCAACACTCAATCACTGAGCCATGCCGGCTGGGCCATTTTTACTTTTAAAGTGACACTGGGTTTACTTGGATTTCGGGGTGAAGTTGGTGCCAAATCTCTTAACTCTGTCAGTGCTCCAGGGACAGAGAGGAATAGTAGTTCTCGGGCTCCAGGGTGACATGTTACAGACATGGATGACATGGTACAGGGGGCCCAGAGATATCCCATCCCTTCTCCAAGGGCCTGGCTCTATCCCTGAGAGTGGTGGGCTGGATTCCAGGGCCTGTGGGGGTTGGGGAGGCTCTGACTGAGAAGATAGCAGGGCCAAAGACATGCTGCTCACTTAATCTCTCTCAAGAGCTTCCCAAGCCATTGCTCATGTGGACATTGGCTGGTACCCTCCCACTGTGGCCCCTGCCTTACTTTGACCACCTTGCAGCTCAGCAGGGAAGGCAGAGGACAGCAAGGTGGCTCACAGGTAAAGCTCACCCAGGACAGATGAGGAAAGGCCTCCCTGAGTCAGAAGCCTTTCTGCTCAGGGCATGGGGGTTCAAGGGATGAGGCAGAGTCAGCCAAGGGAAGTAAGGGGCTTGTGCCTGTGGAGGAATGAGCAGGAGAGTAAAAGCCAAGACAAAGTGGCCCCAGTCTGGCTGCAGGAGTGAGGGAGCAACACAGTGACCTCAAGTGGGGGAGTGGCATGGCTGCCCCATGAAAGAACCCTGCAGCCTTTCCAAAGCTTAAGATCAGCTGTGTGCCAGGGGAGTGGAAGTGGAGAGCAAGGCAGGAAGCAGGAAAGGGTCACAGTTCCAGGCAGGAGGTATAAGTGGCTCAGAGTGGGCATCTCAAATGCTAAAAGCTCAGAGGTAGGGAGCCCCACAGGCTGAAAAACCTGGGAAGACTTCCTGGAGGAGGTGGGGTTTTTGTTGGGATAAATGATAAATCAGATTCAGGAAGGTCAGGAGGGAAAGGAAGGCTGAGCAGGGTATGTGGAAGCTACAAGGAGGGCAACCCTGGTGGGCTTCAGAAGACCCCAGGCAAGATGTGCCATTGAAGGTTTCAGAATACAGTGGGGCCTTGACTTAGGAGTGTCCCAACTAATGAGTTTTTTGAGATACCAGTTGTCTCTCGGCAGATTTTTTGCATTGAGTTGACAGAGTAATTTGAGTTAACGAGCTCGTAAGGAGCTGGGTCTCAGAACAATTAAATTCGTAAGTCAAGGCCCCACTGTAGTTTTATGACCCAGACTTGAGATTTGGCAAGGGAGTAAAATAGGGAAGGTCTGATACCTGAGCTCTTTCTGTGTGCTAGGTACAGTTCTGAATGCTTCCTATCCATGATCTCAGCTCCTTTGATCCTGTGAGGTCACCACTGTTGTCAAGCCTCCAACAGCCTTTAAGGCCAGGCACTCCTCCCCCCCCTCCCCCCGCCCCAGTCCTATTTGCTACTCAGTCCACCTGCTTCTGCACCCTTGCATCTTTGCTTCTTACCCATTTCCCCTGGGAGATTATTATCAGAAAGTATAACTACTCCAAAAGCAGCTATAACCTCCGACATTCTCAAATAGTGAAGTGTTCCATCAACTGGCAAATAGAACCCTTTCTGTGAAAATCTGTATGCTATAGTGTAGCTTCACAGGAAACAGGGTGGTCAATACTTGCATATCCGGCATAATGCTGAAGGACAGTGATTTGCTTGGATGAGGTCTTGCTGGCAGTGGGACTTGCTGCTCCTGAAGACAGCTGTAGGCGAAAATATTTTCTAGAAGAGAACACAGAAACCAGATTGGCTAGAATGCTTGCAGAAGGCTTGTTAAGTGCCTTCTCGGTGAGTGTGAGAAATGAACACCCAAGGATTGCCTTCACAGATCTTGTTCCAGAAGTGAGGAATAATACTTCCCTATTGGGTACATGAGGACTAAATGAGACAACGTGAGCGCACCCAGGTGCCAGGGACAGGATGTTTATGTTTCTTTTTTTAAGGAATTATAAGTTTATTAGGTCA
Organism: Myotis yumanensis; assembly: GCF_028538775.1. NCBI lineage: Eukaryota > Metazoa > Chordata > Mammalia > Chiroptera > Vespertilionidae > Myotis > Myotis yumanensis. Next base: position 98,599,102 of record NW_027223756.1, read on the forward strand.
TCTAGATAACCAGATGGGCTGAGCCCCCAAATGGCACCAGCCAGGATGTTTATATTTAAAAGCCCACTAGGTAGTAGGCACTGGGGACGCAAGAACAGCATTCCTGAGCTCCTAGGCCTGACATTTCAGTTGGGAATCAGACACTAAACCAAAATAAGTAAATATATAATGTGTCGGGTGCACGAAAGAAATACAGTAAAGAGGGTGTCAGGTGCACAAAAGATTAGAAGGCGAGGATGGGGCGTGGCTGAGGGGAGTGGTTGCCATATTAAATACGATAGGTAGTACCTACACTGCGGCATAGAACGTTACATGTTGTAGTCAACAAGTTGGTTTCCATCCCTCCGTACCTTTCGCTGTACCGTATCACAGGGAAAAGTGCGAAAGAGCCAAATCGCGGGTCCCCTCGCATTCGGACATTTACGGTAGGCTTAGCGGCCAGACCTCTGTGCTCGGGCCCCGCCCCGGCGGTGGGCGCGTGCGCGGGAATCTGAGCTCCTCCAGAGCCAGACCGCGCGGGCCAGCGCCGGGCGTGGGTGGCGCATTGAGCGGTTGGATGGCACTGGGAGGAGCGCAGCGGACCGCGGCTCTGGGCCTGACACTGCAGCTGCTGCTGGGCTTCGTGCTGGGCCTGGAGGCAGCCCCGACCCGGTCCCGGGCCCAGACCATAGGTGAGTGAGCTCCGCGCTGCCCGTGCGCCCGCCTGGCCAGCAGCCTAGCTTCGTCCCTGCCGGCACCGCCTCGCCATTGGCTGCGCCGCACGCCGTCCGGACACTCCTCCTGCATGTGGCTCTTGACTCTTTAGCTGGGAAATTGTGCGAGTCCTCACCAATGAAGAGTTCACTGCCTGCCTTTCACTACCGTGCGCTGGCCCTGCTCACACCCCGCACCTGCTCAGCTTTATCGTCACCCATTGTTACCTCCAAGCCGTCCGTCCTTCAGCCCTGCAGCCCAGCGCGGGCTCGCCGCAGGCCCTGGTTGTCCGACCTCTAACGCTGCGGGGTCGGTCACCTGGTACCTGGTACCTTCCGCAGCAGCAGCAGCGCCTTCCAAACCCTCCCGTCTGAGCTGAGGCCTTGTGGCTGTTTCTTCGGTGGCCATCCTCCCACCCAATCTCTGCACTTTTCTCCTCTAGCCTTAGAGAACGAAAGGTCTCCCTCCCCGTGACCCCCGGCCGATGTGATGTTGGCGGCTGTCTCAGGTTCCCAGAGGCAGCTGGGAGGGTTAGAGTGGCCTCCGTGTGTGCGAAGGTGCCCCTGACTTTCAGCTGTGAGCTCAAGTTCACACACGTGGGCTCCCCTCTGATCTGGCCCTCTACCTCAACCAAAGTCCCTGCCTTTTCAGGCTGAAGGTTCCTGTAAGGAAGGCAGGACTCATGTTAACCAAGTACCAAACCTTTACATACAAGCAGTCTCCTCAGGACACTGAGGTAGGGACTCCTAACTGCCCCATTTACAGGTAAGAAAACCACGGCTGGGAGGAGTCACTGGTCTGGTCCCCCAACCTAATGAGGTGGGTCCACTCTGCTCTGCTGCCCACTTTACATAGGGACACACACTCCGGCAGGTCAGGGAGAGATGTTGCTTGTCCAGACCAAGACTGGCTAGGCCCGGGAGGAAGCTGAGCCTGGATGCCGACAGTCCCCCCTGGGCAGGGAAGGAAGCCAGCTCCAGGTTGTCTACAGCTCTTCCCCGCCTCCACTGAGTCCAAGGACTGTGTGGCCTACAGCTGCAGTCGGGCCTGGAGGTCTGCAGAGGAGCCAGCTGTGGAGAGTGGGGTGTTTGGAGGCTCAGGCCCCTGTGAGTGAAAGTGGAAGGGGCAAGTGGACCAGCATCAAATGGGGCTAGGCTGGGGCCAAGCCAGGTATTTGCCACCCATCTTGCTACATCTAGGAGGAAGCCCTAAAACTCACTCTCTTGCTCTGTCCCTCAATCTCAGGTTCCAGTTCCTTTTGTGCTCCTCCCGATCAGCATACAGCCCAGCCCTTGCTGTCAGGGGTCCAGGAAGGCTCAGATCTCACCGGAGTGTGACCTGTGTTCATGTATTGTCAGGCACCCCCTGGGCTTTCGGTCACACGGTCATGGTCCTGGCACACTGAGTGTCCAGTCTAGTCCCTATCAGTTTAAATAGCGTTGTTGTAAGTGGGAAGCAGAACCTCAGGAGTCTCTGAGAGGGACAGGAGACCCCTTCCAGGAAATAGATTGAGTTCTGAGGCTGAGGAGGCAATCTCCAGGTGCAGAGTGGAGGGAGGAAAGGGTATACTGGGCCAAGAAACAGCACAGACAAGGCACTGAGGTGGAACAAGCCAGGCTTCTTGGTGAAGCAGTGAGGAGGCCACGACAGAGGGAGCTTTGTGAAGAGGAAAACGTGGGAGGAAGCGAGGTTCCAGGAAGGGTTCAGGGCTGAGCTAGGCCTGTGGGTCACATGGAGGAGGCAGGATTTGGTTGTGAGAGGCTTGGTGGGCCAGGAGACGGCTTTGAGCAGCGGACAGGTGAAGTGGGTTACCAAATGATGGGACTCTGAGAGCTCTCCAGTGTCCAAATGGAGATGAGGTTAGGGGCCTGGTGAGGTAGCACAGGATAGGAACGTGGTCAGATCTGGAGGAATTTAGGATCTAAGTTGACAGAGTTTGGTGACTAAGCTGATCTTTTACCTCTTTCTTAAGTAGGTGGGATGTCATGGGCCCTGCTGACCCTGACCATGGGCCTGATCCAGGGCAGGTTCAGAGATGGCGCCTTCCCAAGTCTGTTTAACCATGCGGTTTGGAGAGAGTCCTGGGGAAACCATCTGACCATTTGGAGCTTGGTAATGACTCCAGTATCAGTGAGACCTGGGTTCAAACCCTGACTCTGCCACCAGTTCTGCTGCTTCTGGCCTTACATCTCCTCAGTGTTTTCTTTAGAATGGGGATCGCAATAGAACCTGCCCAGTAGGGCTTGTGGTGAGGCTGTGAACTCTTTGGCTTCAAGCCCCACATATAGTAGGTCCTCAGCAAAGGGTGACCACCAATATAGTTCCAGCGCCCTGGGACCTGGCCTGTTTCCTGGTGTTCTCAGCCTGTGACTACTAGACTTCTGGAGAGGGTCCAGACTCAGGCCTCCCAGGCCTCACTTGTGTTCATCTTGCAGGCTCACCCACAGGCTTCCAGTGCCGCATCAGCGGCCACTATGTGCCCCTCCTCTGGCATTGCGATGGTGAAGAGGACTGCCCTGATGGCAGCGATGAGGAGGAGTGCAGTGAGTGGTCGCACCTTGGGGTGGGGCTTGCAGGGATGGGGCCACAGGAGGTGATGCTTGTGGAAGGGTTGTGGCTTTCAGGGGGCACAGTGGGATAGGGCCTGGTGGGGGTGGGGGCGCTGTAAGGAGGGAAGTCTGGGTCTCAGGCTTGAGAAGAGGTGAGTTTACAGGGAGGTGGAGTTAGTGTGGTCTTGGACCCGGAGGCTTGCAAGAGGATGGCCTGTGGGGAGTACCTGGGCCCTGTTGTGGGGACGTTAGGGACCTGACTGACTCTGTACTCCAGAGATAGAGCCGTGCACCCAGGATGGGCAGTGCTCACCGCCCGAGGGCAGCCTTTGCTCTTGTGACAGCATCGATGACTGCCCCGATGGCATCGACAAGATCCTTCTCAACTGTAGCCGCCAGCCCTGCCCGGCAGGGGAGCTCCACTGCCTGCTGGGCAGCACCTGTATCCCACATACCTGGCTCTGTGATGGCCACCCAGACTGTCCTGACTCCAGTGATGAGCTTGGCTGTGGTATGTGCCATGGGACCTCATCATGGTTGTAGCAGTGGGGAGGGCTGGTCGTTAGAGGAGGATGTCTGACACCTTCCGTGTGTGACCAGGCTGCGAGTGTGGGCTTGTGCATTTGCTGTTGTCTGCATACCTTTGGGGGCAGCGAGAGGTCACTCCTAGCACCAGTGCTCACCAACCTCACTCAGTCTGGGAAGGAGGATGAGCCTCAAGGTCTCCCTCAGGCACATGGAACACCTGTTCACACCCCCACACACTCCTTCCCCAGCTAATGAATGCCTGGATTTATTGCAGGAACTGAGACCCTCCAGGAAGGCATGTCTGTGACCCCTGTGACCCTGGAGAGTGTCACCTATTTCGGGAATGCCACAGCCACCTTTGTCAGGAACCAGGACTCAGTCCAGTCTGAAAATCGAAGTGCCTATGGGGTTATTGCAGCTGCTGGTATGCACAGGCCCTCCCACTTCTCCTTCCCTGGGCCTGGGGCAGCTGCTCCTAGGAGCTGGGGCTTGGGGAGGGGACTGGATGCAGACCCCAGTCCCCCTGCATTAGGATGTTTGTGGGTGTGGGGGCTCCTTGCACTCCCTCACCCAGTCCATCTCTCTGTTCCCCACAGTGGTGCTAAGTGCAGGTTTGGTTGCCGCCACTCTGCTTGTGTTGTCCCGGCTCCTGTACCCGCCAGGGCTGCTGGTGGTCATGAAGGAGTCCCTACTGCTGCCAGAGAGGAAGACCTCACCGCTCTGAGGATGAGCTCTTGCCATCATGTTGCTGGGGCCCTGAGTGTGGCCGCTGTGGGGACATGCATGTGGCTGCTGGCACACCAGGCCTCAGATATGGGTTCTTCTGACCATAGTCCTGCAGACCTGAATTCCTGTGGACTTGACCCTGGAGACTGGATGTGCCTGACCCAGCCCCTGAATGTGGGGAGCCTGTATCAGAACATGCCCCACCTGGGGTTGGCCCCAGGCCGCTCCAGGGTGGCCTGTGCATAGACACTGCTCCTGCCCTGCCCCGTCTGAGCGTAGTGATTAAAGTTCTTTTGCATCACCTGCCTGCTTCTGGGCCTCTGTCTCCCTCTGCCCGGGCAGTCTGGTCAGCAGCCCACCTCTGTGGCCATTCTGCTTCTTGCTTCCTGGGACCCAGAGCAGGGGCGGTTGGGCAGTCTGCATTACCCACAGGCTTCTTCAAGGAGAGCAGAGCTTGGGCATTGCCTCCTGGAGTCCAGAGGATCCCTGTCTATCATGGCTGCCTCTTTGAAATGGAGGCTGGTTTCTGCTCCACCGCATTTTAAAATGTAGGTTTTATTATCCAGGTATGATGAGGCCAACAGATCAGGAGAGGACACGTTGTCCTTGGCTGGTGTGGCTCAGAGGTTGAGCATTGACCTATGAATCAGTAGGTCATGGTTTGATTCCCAGTTGGCACATGCCCAGGTTGCAGGTTCAATCCCCAGTAGGGGACATGCAGGAGGTGGCTGATCAATGGTTATCTCTCATCGAGGTTTCTATCTCTTTTTTCCTCTCTGAAATCAATAAAAAAAGAAAAGACACATTGTGTCCTGGCCACTGTTTTACCAGTGGTTAGAGCATTGGCCCGTACACCAAAAGGTTGTGGGTTTGATTCTCGGTCAAGGGCACATACCTGGGTTACAGGTTCAATCCCTGGCCCTGGTCAGGGTAGAGCAGGAGGCAACCAATTGATATGTCTCTTTCACATTGATGTTTCTCCCTCTCTCCCCCTCCCTTTCACTCTCCAAAAATCAGTGGAAAAAATATCCTTGAGTGAGGATTAACAAAGAAAAGAAATATAACTTCCTAAGAGGAGGGGGCCCACCTCTGTAGTCAGGAGGCAGAGGGTAGGAGAGAAAGGGGCCAGAGCCGTGACTGTGGTTCCCACCAGAGGAAGGGGTGAGGCAGGGTTAGCAGGCTTGGACTGCTAGTTTGAATAGTTTCAGTGGGCTCGGCACAGGCACTGTCTATTTTGCGTCAGCCTATTGACAGTGACGCACAAGCTAGGAAGGCCTGAGACACACCTGGGTCTTGTGTGCTATCTCAACACATTTCCCTGACTAGAGCCAGTGTTGTGGCTTGCCGGGCCCTTGTTCTTAGTATGATCCCAGGATGCACCTCAGCAGCAACCACCAGGGAACTTCAAGGAACAAGATTTACTCATGGGTCCTGGAGCTTACATGGCAGGCTCAGGGCCACTTGGCGTGATTGGGGAGTGAGGGATGGCACAGACCTGGGGGTTCTGCCTTTATTAGGGATGGAGGGTGAGTCATCTAGGGTTGCCTGGGTTCTCTGTTGGTATATTTAAAGCATAAGAGCAGGAATGAGGGTGCGGGAGGGAGGAGCAAGATCACTCAAGTGGCCAGTTATCTAGGTCACCCGGGCTTTCTGAAAGAGGGTCCTTTATGTGTGGGAGCAGCGTGATTCCTATCTGGGTTGTCTTGCTAGTAGACTGGCATTATATTTATTCAAGCTGGATGTCTTTTGAAATGGATGCCTCAGCCATCAAAAGCTTATTGTCAGGCACTTACTTATACTATACTGTCCCTACTTGGCACCTGGTCCTGGGGTGATCAGGGCAAGGGCATAATGGCTCTGGATTGGTTGGTTTGCACATTAAAGTTGAGTTGTTTGCTATCTCCAGGAACTAGCTAACCCTGAGGAACAGTCCCTCCCTGGTTAGGGAGACCCCAGTTGCCAGAGCATCAAGAATGCAGAAAATATAGACCAGCTGGTGTGGCTCTGTGATTGAGCATTGACCTATGAACCAGGAGGTCACAGTTTGATTCAAGGTCAGGGCATATGCCTGGGTTTCGGGCTCAATCCCCAGTGTGGGGTGTGCAGGAGGCAGCCGATCAATGAATCTCATCATCATGGATGTTTCTGTCTCCCTCCCCATTCTCTGAAATCAATAAAAATATGTTTTTTTAAAAAGAATACAGAAAATATAATTAATATATATCCTAACTGCTAGGTGAGGAGGACAAGGCTCTTCTCTGATCCTCTTTCCTCATCACTGAATGGGGTGGCCAGGGCCCCGATAGCCTCTTTGTGAGGCAGTGACCTCACTGACATCACTGACATCCTTGTAGGTGGTCTGGATATTCGTCATCAGCTGGCTCCATGCAACCCAGTGCTGGGCAACACCCAGGGCCCCATGCAGGGTCCTAATCAGGATCTCGGGCTCCCATGTCTGGCTGGCAGGAAGCTGGCTCCTGATATAAGATGTTTGGAGGGGATGAAGCAGGTGGGTGTACCAGGAGGGCTTCCAGGAGGTGGTAAAGCTTGGTTTTGGGACCCTGCCCCCACTGGGAGAAGGTGGTTGAGGGGGGTTTTGGAGTCTAGGCCTTAGGCAGCGTGTTGGGAGCTGAGTTCTCTGTGGGGCAGAGGGGGTTGAGGCTTGGGAGGTGGGCTGCTGCCAGGATATGGGGGCCTTGACGGTGGAGCAGAGGGTGCCCTACCTTCTGGGGTACAAGGCCTTCCCTCTGCATCCTGTGGGTGTACCCGAGCTGGCCAAGACGTCCTGTCAAAGAGACGGAACCATGGTGGTTGACAGGAAGGAGTTATCACAGAAGTGTTTTCTTTTTTAAATTCTTTGATGAGAGAGAGAGAGAGAGAGAGAGAGAGAGAGAGAGTAAGAGAGAGAGAGAAACATCGATTTGTTGTTCCACTTATGCATTCCTTGGTTGGTTCTTGTATGTGCCCTGACCAGGGATCAAACCCACAACCTTGGTGTTTCAGGAGGACACTCTAACCAACTGAACTACCTGGCCAGGACTGAGAGCAGCGTTTTCTTGTTTTTAGGTTCTGGGGTTTTCTCCTTTGCCCAGGCATGGTCAGCTGCAGTGGGCCAGGAGCTATGAGGCTGGCTGCAGGTGTCACACGCTGCCTAAGCAGAGGCCTAGGATTTGGATCTTTCTGAGATTCACTTGGGTTTTCAGTTATCAGGGAAGTCAATCACTGCACACCTAGGAGCTCCCCAAGGGCATATGCCAGTGGGGGGCGTGCAGGAGGAAGCCGATGGATGATTCTCTCTCATCATTGATGTTTCTATTTCTCTCTTCCTCTCTGAAATAAATAAAGATATGTTTTGGAGAAAAAGAAAAGAAAAGCTACAGTCATTTGAGACAAATGGATGATTTTATAAAGTTAAAATCAAAAGACTTAAAAATTAGAAAATTCATTAAGTATGAGGAAGTAATAAAACACAAAAGTGACCACAAGAATTAAAAATGTTTAAATCGCAGACCTGGGAAATGGATTCTTCTCACAGCCTTCTCTGGAGAAGAGAAACTCCTTACGTGTTCTGACAGCACTGCACCTTCGGCTTATTTTCAGTAGTTGGTGGAACATGGGTAGGAACCGCATTGTTGTGTGGAGACGTTATTTTCACGTCTGACATTTCCTTCTGGGAAACAGTACGGTATATCTCTGCCAGAACTCTCTGAAAAGCAGCTTCTACATTTGCAGAGTCTAGAGCTGATGTCCCAATGAATGACAAACCATTCTTTTTGGCAAAAATTCTTGCTTCATGCGTAGGAACTGCCCTGAGATGACGCACATCACTCTTATTGCCCACACGCATGATGACAGTGTTACTATCAGTCTGATCTCTCAGTTCTTTCAGCCATCGCTCTACATTTTCATATGTGAGATGTTTAGCAATGTCACCAACCATTAAGGCACCTACAGCTCCATGACAGTATGCTGATGTGATAGCTCAAAATCGCTCTTGCCCAGCTGTGTCCCATATCGGTGCCTTCATTGTTTTCCCATCAACCTGGATGCTTCATGTTGCAAACTCTACTCCAGTGGTGCTCTTGCTTTCAAGATTAAACTTGTTTCAAGTAAATTGAGACAAGAGATAATTCTTTCCAACACTGGAATCTCTGATAAGGACAACTTTGAAGAGGTTGACGTATTTGTCTCGTGGGCGCCCATAGCAAGGAGTGAAGGGGCAGAAGTAGCAATGGGATGGGTGGGACCAGGGGGACGTTAATGTTACTGTCATTTTATTTTTTCCAAGTTTAGGAACATTTTTCAATTACAGTTGACATTCAATATTATGTTAGTTTCAGGTGTCAGACATTTATATAACTTATGAAGTAGTCCCCCCATAAGTCTGGGCCCCACCTGACACCATACAATTGACTACCATATATTCCCTATGCCATACTTACATCCCTGTGATTACTTTATAACTGCAATTTGTACTTCTTAATCTATTTTCCCTTTTTTACTCATTCCCCAACCCCTTCCCATCTGGCAATCATCAGTTGTTCTCTGTATCAGTGAGTTTGTTTCTATTTTGTTTGTTCATTTATTTTGTTTTTAGATTCCACATATAAGTGAAATCATATGGAATTTGTCTCTCTGCCTGACTTTTTTCACTGAGCTTAATACTCCATGGGTCCACCCATGTTACTGCAAAGGGCAAAGTTTCATTCCTTTCCAAGGCTGAGTATATTCCATTGTATATATGTACCACAGTTTATTTTATTTAAAAAATTTTTAATAAATCTTTATTGTTGAAAGTATTACATTGTCCCCTTTCCCCCGCCATTGTCCTCTCCCACCCCCCTCCTCCCAAGCCTTCACCTTGGATTATGCATATATACATATGAGTTTATTGGTTGATCTCTTCCCCCCCTCCAACCTCCCCTGCCTTACCTCTGAGGTTTGACAGTCTGTTCGATGTTTCTATGTCTCTGGGTCTATTTTTGTTCATCAGTTTATGTTGGTCATTAGATTCCACATATGAGTGAGATCCTGTGATATTTATCTTTCTTCAACTGGCTTATTTCACTAAGCATAATGCTATCCAGTCCATCTATGCTGTTGCAAATCGTAAGAGTCTTTAGAGCAGTATAGTATTCCATTGTGTAGATGTACCACAGGTTTTTAATCCACTCATCTGCTGAGGGGCACTTAGGCTGTTCCCAAATCTTAGCTATGGTGAATTGTGCTGCTATGAACAGAGGGGTGCATATATCCTTTCTGATGGGTGTCTCTGAGTTCTTGGGATATATTCCTAGAAGTGAGATCACTGGGTCAAATGGGAGTTCCATTTTAAATTTTTTGAGGAAACTCCATACTGTTCTCCACAGTGGCTGCACCAGTCTGCATTCCCACCAGCAGTGCATGAGAGTTCCCTTTTCTCCGCATCCTCGCCAACACTTGTCGTTTGTTGATTTATTAATGATAGCCATTCTTACAGGTGTGAGGTGGTACCTCATTGTTGTTTTGATTTGCATCTCTTGGATGATCAGTAACTTTGAGCACTTTTTCATATGCCTTTTGGCCTTCTGTATGTCCATTTTGGAGAAGTGTCTATTGCAGCCGTGGGCAAACTACGGCCCGCGGGCCAGATCCGGCCTGTTTGAAATGAATAAAACTAAAAAAAAAAAAGACCGTACCCTTTTATGTAATGATGTTTACTTTGAATTTATATTAGTTCACACAAACACTCCATCCATGCTTTTGTTCCGGCCCTCCGGTCCAGTTTAAGAACCCATTGTGGCCCTCGAGTCAAAAAGTTTGCCCACCCCTGGATTGAGATCCTTTGCCCATTTTTTTATTAGATTGTTTATTTTCCTTTTATTAAGTTGTATGAATTCCCTATAGATTTTGGAGGTTAACCCCTTATCGGATCTATCATTGGGAAATATGTTCTCCCATGGAGTGGGCATTCTTGTTATTTTATTGATGGTTTCTTTTGCTGTGCAGAAGCTCTTTATTTTGATGTAGTCCCATTTGTTTATTTTCTCCTTAATTCCATTGTCCTAGGAGATGTATCTGTAAACATGTTCCTACAAGAAATGTCTGAGATTTTGCTGCCAATGGTTTCTTCTAGGATTTTTATGGTTTCATGTCTTACATTTAAGTCCTTTATCCATTTTGAGTTTATTTTTGTATATGGTGTAAGTTGGTGGTCTAGTTTCATTTTTTTGCATGTATCTGTCCAGTTTTCCCAAGAAAACTTGAAGAGACTATCTTGACTCCATTGTATGCTTTTGCCTCCGTTATAAAATATTAAGTAAGCATTATGACTTGGGTTGATTTCTGGGTTCTCTGTTCTGTTCCATTGGTCTATATGCCTGTTCTTGTGCCAGTACCAGCTGTTTTGATTATGGTAGCTTTGTAGTATAACTTGAAATCTGGTATTGTGATTCCTCCATAACACAGTTTTTTTTATCTACTCATCTATCAATGGGCACCTAGGTTGCTTCCATATGTTGGCTATTGTAAATAATGTTACAGTAAACATAGGGTTCATATATCTTTTCAAATTAGTGTTTTTGTTTTTTAAGTTTTAATATGTTTTTAAAAAATTTTTAAATCTTTATTGTTGAGAGTATTATAGATGTTCTCCTATTTCCCCCCATTGTCCCCCTTCACCTGGTTCCTGCCCCACCCCAGGCCTTCACCACCCTATTGTCTGTGTCTATAGGTAATGCATGTATGCATATAAGATCTTTAGTTAATCTCTCTCCATCCCTCTTCCCCCTTCCCTCTGAGATTCGTCACTCTGTTCCATGTTTCCATGCCTCTGGTTCAAATTAGTGTTTTTGTTTTCTTCAGATAAATTCCTAGAAGTGGGATTACTGGGTCATCTAATAGTTCTATTTTAATTTTTTGAGGACCCTCCATACTGTTTTCCATAATGGCCGCACCAGTCTGCATTCCTGCCAACAATGCACAAGGCTTCCCTTTTCTTCACATTCTCACACCACTTGTTGTTTATTGATTTGTTGATGATAGTCATTTTGATAGGTGTGAGGTGATATCTCCTTGTGGTTTTAATTTGCATTTCTCTGATGATTAGTGATGTTGAGCATCTTTTTCATATGTCTTCCTTGGAGAAATACTATTCAGGTCCTCTGCCCATTTTTAAATAAATTGCTTGTTTTTGGTGTTAAGTTGTATGCGTTTCTTATATATTTTGTATATTAACTCTTTATCAAATGTATCATTGCTATCTTCACCCATTCAGTATATTGCCTTTCATTTTGTTGATGGTTTCCTTTGCTGTGCAAAACCTTTTTAGTTTGATGTAGTCCCATTTGTTTAATTTTTTCTTTTGTTTCCCTCGCCTGAGGGGACATATCTAAAAAAATATATTACTAAGAGCTATGCCAGAGATTTTACTGTTTATCTTTTCTTTTAGGAGTTTTATGATTTCAGGTTTTACATTTAAGTTTTTAATAAACTTTGAGCTTATTCTTCAACATAGTGTAAGAAAGTGGCCTAGTTTCATTTTTTTCTATGAACCTGTCCAGTTTTCCCAACACCATTTATTGAATAGGCTATCTTTACCCCATTGTATATTCTTGCCTCCTTTGTCATTAATCAATTAACCATAAAGGTGTAGGTTTATTTCTGGGCTCTCTATTCTGTTCCATTGATCTAGGTGTCTGTATGCCAGTGTGACTACCAGCTCTTTGTTCCACTTGATGGTGGCTGCTGTCCTTTGGGGGCTGGGCTAGCTTGACATTACCATCAGGAATATCTCTGTCATGTCTGGTGCCTTAGGGGGACAGCTGGGATAATGGGCCTCCCCCGCTCCACGTGCCTCTCCGAATAGCCTTTCCACATGGCCACCTAAGCAGATGGCCACTTGCCTTTCATGGCAACTCAAGGCTCCCCTAAGTGCAGAGCTGAAGCAGCTGAAACTTCAAAAGCTCAGACCCTCCAGGAACTGGGCCAGCATCACTTTCTGCCCCATTCTGCTGGTTCAGTGCATGTGTGTGTGGGGGGTGGGGGGGTGGGGGGGTGGGCTAGAGGGGGCACGAACACTGGGAGGGCCCAGTTTGTGGGGCTATCCTTGCAAAAGGGGCAGACCTGGGCAGGGGGAGAGGAACTTCCCATCCAATGAGCCAGCTGATGAGCCCTGGGCAGATAGCTTTGTCATCTGTACACTAGGGCAGTCACAGGGTCCACTCCCTCCACCTCCTCGCCCTGTGAGCATGCCCTTTGTTCATTAACAAATGTGTCAGCTCTTTGTTCCCTCAAGCAGGGCTCCTTCTGACTGCCAGCCAGTGAACCTGTGCAGCAAGCCCGTGAACCTCCAGGGGAGTCCAGGCATAAAAGGGAGGGGTGTTTGGGGGCCCACTAGGAGGGGTGTGTGGACAGGGTGGGTACAGGTCCCAGTACCTGGTGAAATTCTGGTGGGCCAGAGAAGGTGGCCCGGAGGGAGAAGTGTTAAACATGGGGAAGGGGGTGGATGGGCATATGTGTGTTTTGTTCAACTCTCACCATTCATTCTATTTTTTTTTTTAATCAAGGAACATTCATATAACATAAAATTAACTATTAATCATTTTAAAGTGGACAGTTCACTGGCACTTGATACATCTGAAATGCTGTGCAACCCCCACCTCCATCTATTTCCAGGACATCTTCATGTCTTAAAAGGGAACCCCTCCCCATCAGCAGTCACTTCCCCCTCCCCTCTGCCCCCCCCCCCCCCCACGCCCGCCCCAACACTAATCCACATCTTGTCTCTGTAGGCTTGCCTGTTCTGACAGTTCATATAAATGGAATCACACACTGTGGCCTTGTGTCTGGCTTCTCTCATTGAGCTCATGTTTTCAAGGTTCTTCCCCCAAAGTTTCCTCATTTCCCATTTTATGACCTCCCCCCCCCCCCCCCCACGCCCATTACCCAAGTAACTACTGGTTGGCTTCTGACACTATAGACTATTTGCATTTCTAGAATCATATAGTATATACCCTTTTTTGTCTGGCCATCTTTACCTAACACAATTATTTTAAGACATATCCATATTGTTGCATGACTTAAAAGTTAACTCATTTTTATTGCTGAGCTGTAATCCATTGTATAGCTAGCCCACAATTCATTTACCAATGCATCTGTTGATAGGTACTTGGGTTGTTTCCAGTTTTTTATTATTACAGACAGAGATGCTATGAACATTTATGCTTTTATTTTTTGGGGTAAATTCCCAGGAGTGGAATGCTTGCCTCAGATGGGAAGTATATATTTAATTTTAAAGAAATTTCAAAATGTTTCCCAAAGTGGTTGTACTCTTTTCCTCTCCCAACAATGTAAATGTTCTCATTCCCTCATACCCTGCATCACCTGCTGTCGTCAGTCTTTGCAATTTTAGTTATTCTAATAGACGTGTAATGGTATTATACTGTTTTTTATTTTATTTTTTTTTATTTTAAAAAAATATTTTTATTGATTTCAAAAAGGAAGGGAGAGGGAAAGAGATAGAAACATCAATGTTGAGAAAGAATCATTGGTCTGCTGCCTCCTGCACCTCCCTGCTAGGGATGGAGCCTGCAAGCTGGGCTTGTGTCCGGGAATCAAACCATGACCTCCTGGTTCACAGGTCGACACTCAATCTCTGAGCCACACCAGCCAGGCGAAAATTAACCATTTTAAAGTGACAATTCAATGGCATCTAGTACATTCATAATGTTGTGCAACCTCCATCTGTAGGAGTACAGGAATCTTTTAATGAGTTTGTTGCATTTCACAAAAGATCAAGTTGGGACTTTGATTGGGATTGCATTGTGTTTGTAAGTTAATTTGTAGAGGAACACAAACATTCATTGAGCATGGACTGTGTGCCAGGCATTGCTGTAAGTGCTAGAGATGGTGCCTGAAAGACAACAAAGCCCCTCCCCCCATGATGTGGAGGGGGAGAGGAGGCAGAGGACCAGCTAATAAACTGGTCAGATGGTGCTAAATTCCGGGGACCAAAAGCAAAGTAGGAGGGAAGGGCATGCTGGGTTGGGGAAAGATGGGTCACTCTTTTTATATTAAACTAGTGACCTGGTGCACGAATTTGTGCACAAAGAAAAGAAATTAATTAGAAGAAATATTTTAACATCACTATTCGCCCTTTCTCTATAACAGAAGTGTCAATCAAATTCAAGATCAACAATGACAGATGGAAACACACACGCATGCGACTGGTACCAGCGAGAGCTTTATATGTATCACACATGTGCGAATCAACTTAGCCTTTTATAGTTATAGAATAAACTTGCTTAATTAGACCTGCTTTCTGATTTAGCTAAGCTTTTTCCAGCCCAGTGAAGCACCCCAACTTCTCTTTCAGGTAATTGTCAGCAACACAGCAGTAAATACAACACAAAGCAGATTATTATTGTAGGTCATGCAGGGAGAACAAAGGGTAAAATATTTAACTGCAGCAGTGTTTGACTATATTCTGCACAGTGCGAAAACCTGAAGTCATTTTCAAGTCATTTCCACCATTTCTAACTTCTTTTCAGTCAGGTCAAGTTTCTAAGCTTTCTAAATCTCCATTTTCTGGCTAATGGAAAGAAAATAGAATTCCACCGAGTGTCCTATCTACCTACTCCAGGACTTCTGTGAGGATCAAATGAGATGAAGCACAGGAAAACACTTCACAGACATTTGGTTAAAGTGTAAATGTTTCCATCTGGGTATAAAGCAAGTCGTGTTCCTGTGCTAAAAAAAACTGCAAGGAGGCTAGTTGCTACGTGATGGCATTACCTGGTGCCCACAGTGACCGTTTACGGGCTGGCCGTGGGGTCTTGGCAGTGTTGGCTGCGATTTGGTGGGGTGTCACTCTGGGGTGGTGGTGGGACCTGTGTCCCACTTGGGGGAAGTTGAGTGTTGCTTTGTCAGCCAGATCCCTGCTGTCGTTTCTCTGTAAATGGCAAGTGTGTGTGTCAAGGCAGCTCCTGTGTTGAGTGTCTGCCCCCTGGTGGTCAGTGCGTATCATAGCGACCGGTCAGACAGTGGGAAGGACACTTAGCATATTAGCCTTTTATATATAGACTAGAGGCCCAGTGCACAAAAATTTGTGCACTCGGGGGGGGGGGGGGGAGGGGGTCCCTCAGCCCATCCTGTGCCCTCTCGCAGTCTGGGACCCCTCAGGAGATAATGACCTGCTGGCTTAGGCCTGCTCCCGGGTGGCAGAGGGCAGGCCCAATCCCTAGGTGCAGCCCCTGGTCGGGCTCAGAGCAGGGCCAATTGGGGAGTTGGGACGCCGCCCCCTGTCATGCACAGAGCAGGGCCCGTGGGGGGCGGGGGTTGGGGCACCGCCCTCTATCACCCACAGAGCAGGGCTGATCAGGGGGTTGGGGCACTGCACCCTGTCACACACAGAGCAGGGCCGATCAGGGGGTTGGGGAGCTCCCCCCTATCAGGCACAGAGCAGGGCTGATCAGGGGTTGGGACGCCGCACCCTGTCACACACAGAGCCGCAGGGTGATCAGGGGGTTTAGGCGCTGCCCCCTGTCACGCTGATCCTGGTGCCAGAAGGCCTCACTGCTCTGCTGATCCCAGTGCCGGGAGGCATATTACCCTTTTACTATATAGAATAGAGGCCTGATGCACGGGTGGGGGCCGGCGGGTTTTCCCTTAAGGGTGTCCTGGATCAGGGTGGGGGTCCCCACTGGGGTGCCTGGCCAGTCTGGGTGAGGGGCTGAGGGCCGTTTTCAGGCTGGCGGGTGACTGAAGCTCCCAACTGCTCCTTTTTTTCTTTCTTTTTTAAAATTCTGGGCCAGCTTTAGCTCTGAGGCTCTGCTCCAGCTATGAGACCTACGCGGCTGAAAGCAGGTTTCTGGCCTTTGTTTACCTTCTGTATTTGATACAATGTTGCGATCCTGCTGGCTGAAGCCTGGCTGACTAAAGCAGGTTTCTGGGGTTTTGTTTAGCTTCTATAGTTGTTACAATGTTTCTTAGAGTTGCAGCTCAGAGGCCGGCAAGGCAGGCGGGGAAGCTTGGCTTCCTCTGTCACTGAAGCAAGCAAGCCTCCCTGTTTGCTTCAAGCTGCCTGGCTGCTGGCCGCCATCTTGGTTGGCAGTTAATTTGCATATCTCCCTGATTAGCCAATGGGAAGGGTAGCGGAGGTATGGCTAATTACCATGTTTCTCTTTTATTAGATAGGATAGTCAAAAGAGGCCTCAGGATAGGGAGACATTTAGATAAAGACCTGAAAGAAAGAAGGAGGGTGAACTGTACAAGTAGTAGGTGAGAAACATTCTGGGAAGAGGGAACAGCAAGTGCAAAAGGCCTGAGGCAGACATGTGATCCAGAAACAGAGAAGTCTGGAGGGAGTGGGGTGGAGGTGGTTGCAAAATCTGATGTCAGAGATGGTAGGGTGTGGGGGCACAGTGTATGTAGGAAGCTGAGTACCTTTAGGATTTGAACAGAGATGGGCATGCTCTGTCTTTGTTTTAAAGTGTCTTTCTGCAATAAGAATTCTCCCTTCCTTTTTTTTTTTTTTTTTTTTGGTAAGAAAAAGAAAATTCCTTTAGCCCTGGCTGGATGACTCAGTTGGTTGTAGCTTCATCCTGCACACTAAAAGGTTACGGGTTCAATTCCTGGTCAAGGTATATACTAGGTTGCAGGTTTGATCCCTGGGTTGGGGTGTGTACAGGAGGCAACTGATCAATGTTTCTTTCTCACATTGATATTTCTCTCTCCCTTCCTCTCTCTCTCTAAAATCAGTAAAACAAAAACAAATAAACAAACAAACAAAACCCCCATGTACTTAGATGAGGATTAAAAAAAAAAAATAGAGCCCGGCCAGTGTGGCTTAGTAGTTGAGCGTTGACCTGATCAGGGCACATGCCCAGGTTTTGGGATTGATCCTCAGTGCAGGTGGTGGGGGTGGTGCCAGAGGCAGCTGATTGATGATGTTTCTCTCACATCGATGTTTCTATCTCTCTATCCCTCTCCCTTCCTCTCTCTCTAAAATTCAATTAAAAAAAAAACAACAAAGAAAATCCCTTTTTAAAGAACTGATGTATTGAACTGACAGCTTCTGTCCTAAGAAAGACTTTAGTTTTTTTAAAAAATATATTTTTAGCCCTAACCGGTTTGGCTCAGTGGATAGAGCGTCGGCCTGCGGACTGAAGGGTCCCAGGTTCGATTCCGGTCAAGGGCATGTACCTTGGTTGCGGGCACATCCCCAGTAGGGGGTGTGCAGGAGGCAGCTGATCAATGTTTCTCTCTCATCGATGTTTCTAACTCTCTATCCCTCTCCCTTCCTCTCTGTAAAAAATCAATAAAATATATTTAATAAAAATATATTTTTACTAGAGGCCCGGTGCACAAAATGCATGCACGGATGGGGTCCCTCTTCCTGGCTGGCGATTGGGGCCAATCAGGGCCATCTCGCCCAGTCTCGATCAGCCAGACCCCAGCAGCAAGCTAACCTACTGGTTGGAACATCTGCCCTCTGGTGGTCAGTGCATGTCATAGTGACCAGTCGGTTGACCACCCAGTCAGACACTTAGAATATTAGGCTTTTATATATATAGATTGTAACTCACGGTGTGGAATGCTCGGCATGCACTTTCCCTCCAGCCCCTGGTCTTGGAGAACTCATGTGCTTCCAAGGCTCTGCTCACCCTTTTCACTGCCACATGAAGTAAATTGCATTGTAAACCCTTTGCAGGCTCCATGGGTGCCGCGACCTGCACGGCTAGGGTTCAGGATCTGAAAAAGGGGCTGACACACAAATGGAAACACTAGACAAGAAATATGAATTTAGAAGGCATTGGGGAACCAGGTGGAGACCTACCTCTTTTTTGAAGAAACACACTGAAACCTGGCCTATCTGCTTTTTATTCAGTTTTAGATACACATCTTGCCCTCAGTAAAGCACGGCAAACAGGTAGCAGACAGACCGTCTCTAAGGTCAGTAAAGATCAGTAAGGTCCAGTAAACATTTACTTTGAGACTATTAGGTCAGGAAATTTCTTCGAGCCACTGCTATCTCAACACAAACAATGGTGCTTGGCATTAGCCCTGCTAACACACAAGATCCATCGGCCTTCTGCATTCCTTGGTGCACTATCATAATAGTATTGGCAGTGGGTGGCTTCCTGCATCTCCTCCCTTTTGTTTTCTTAATAAATCTTGAAGAGTGTATGCCGTCTGTAGGGCTTGAGTCCTTTTAAGACTCTTCATTCCGCATCTGCAGACTAGAAATAAATATATAAGAACAAGAATGAGACAGACAATAATGGTTATGCTAAGAGGCAAATGTAAGGAGATCCAGTGAAAGGGATTAAATTCTCTCATGTCCTTTTTAAATTGCTGCCAGGCATCTAAGGAACTAGTTTGTAAGTTTGCCTGGGATAATTGTACAATATGCTGTTGTAATTCTAAAATATCAAGGGTTGTGTTACCTTTATCCCAAGCACCAAGAAGGTGATTTTTTTTATTGATTCCCAAGGGTGTAAGGTACTGTTATAGGAAACGGGGATAATACAAATCTGGGAAAAATTATAATGACACTGTAAGGGCATTCTTTGCTCTAAGCTGTGGATTTTATCACCCATCCATAAAACTGTAGATTTTAGTACTGATAATTCTATCTCAAACTGGCTGTCAATTCTTTTTTGTATAGACAAGGTCTTAGTTACATTTTCCTTAACTTGTTGTACAAACTGAGAAGTTTGAACAGTTTGTACCATGGATGAAGCAGAAATTCCCACAGAAGTAAGTAACAATACTAGAGCAAAGAGTCCTGCAAATAATATTCCAAGAAATCTTTTTTGTCATTATAAGATTTTTACCAGGTCATGTAACAGTTGGTAGGTTTGATGAGAGTCCCAAGGCTCGATTAGGTTAGTAGGAACCCAAGCGAAAGCTGGTTGTTTTAAAATCATGAGAGAATCTTTTTGGAATGTAGAATTAATACAATGGGATGGTGTGAAGCCTGTGTATGACACCCCATACAAATGGCTTGTTGCATTAAGGGGCATCTGGATGGGCCCTGAGAGGACTACAAAAGGATCAAATACACAAGCGGTGGCAAATACTGTCTTATTGGGAGTTCCCTATAGGGTATGAATGGAGTTATTTAAGCTATAGTTAAAACTATACCATTTTATAGGTGCAAGTGCAGCAGCTAATTTCCATTGCGTGTTTTGTAGGGGCCAATTATCATGTTGTAATTGAGATCCAACAAATCCTCCTCCATACCATGAGATGGAGTGATTAGCTTCAACATATAGATAGGATGCGGTCCCCTTCCACTTTAGGGTGTGATTGTTACTATACACAGACCTGTAGGGGCTCCAAACCACAAAGGAAAAACTGTTATTAAGTTTGCTGCTGGTGGAGTGGTCACTATAACAGTCTTGCCAATTAATTTCTTCTTCTGTGGGGTGCCATTCATAAGACTTTTTACATAATGGCTTAGTGGGGGGATGTCTTAATAATGTTACATTTTCTGTACCTCTCCCAGGAGCAGGTAGTGATAATAGATGTGTTTGGGCTTTTGCTTCCCTCTCCTTTGGTGTCCATGCTAGCCAGAAACCTCTCTTTAATTCCACACACAAAGGAGCAGTAGTTGGATTCTGTGTCATACAAAAGGGAAGCTGGGTGGCAACACCTGTTGTAATTATATTTCGCCCAGATACTTCCTTGTCCCACCTGTGGTCCCCTTGGATGACCAAGGTGCTTGGTATTATTGGTGACTGCACTAGGCGGGGGATCAGCCCAAGTAAGGGCTCTCACCCATGGCGGGTCAGGAACATAAGTCCAATATACTTCCCCATTTGCTCCTGGTAGTATTACCACACAGCTGGTGACTGCTAGCATGGCAAGGAAAAGATTCTCAGGTGTTCTTGGGGTTTTGGACTCTTCACAAATTCACTCAGCTTTCTGGACGTCTTCTTCCCCATCCCGCAGGCCATCTCCGGACTGTTTGTTGTCTGTCTCATTCTCCTTCCACTCCTTATCTTCAGCGTGTTGCTTGGGGCTACTGCTACCTGTGGCTGGAGTAGTTGATTGTCTGCAGCCGCAGGTACAGGATGAGGCTCCAGGTGCACGGTCCTCATTAGTCTGGTCAGTTCCTCTCTCAGATCCATGTTGAAGTTTAATGTTCCTTGCAGGAATCCACACTGGCTTGGAGGAGTTTTCTGGGAATACACAAGCATATCATCGACCAAATGTTAACCAGACTTCCATAAACCAGACTTGGGATCTTTCCATTTAACCAAACCATTTTCCTTTGGCTTATTCTGACACCAGTGTAATTCCATAGGTGTTGTGCCATCAGGGTTACAAGTGAAAAAATTTAAAGTAATTAAGGTTTGGTGCAGTCTACTTACAGGAGATTTCACCACTATTCCCCCTTTTTGTTTTTCAAGTTGGGATTTTAGCCGCTGATATTGGCTTTCTATAATTGCCTGTCCTTGGGAATGGTATGGTATTCCCGTAATGTGCTGAATTTTCCACTTTTTACAAAATTGCTGGAAATGACAGCTTGTGTATACAGGTCCATTATCAGTTTTAATAATTTTTGGAATTCCCCTGATGGCAAAAGCAGCTAGGCAATGATTAATGACCTGTTTCACCGTTTCCCCTGTAGATGCAGTGGCCCATAGGACCTTTGAAAAAGTGTCTACAGAGACATGCAAGGCCCTAAGGTGTCCAAAAGGAGTATAATGTATTACATCCATTTGCCAGATATGGTCCCTTATTAATCCTCCAGGGTTAATTCCTGTATTAAGCCTTTGAGGCAGATGTAAAATATAAGTGGGACATTCCTTGATAATCTGTTTTGCTGGCTGTCAAGTGATTGAGAATTGTTTAGACAACATTTTGGCAGGCTGATGTAAAAGCTGATGAGATTCTGTGGCCTGTTTTAATAAAGCAACCAATTGATCGGCATATGCATTTCCTTTTGTTAAAGTACCAGGCAGGGTGGTATGAGCCCTGATATGAGTAATATAAAAGGGATATTGTCTTTGCTGTACAATTTGCTGGACCTGTTTAAATAGTATAAATAGACTTTGGTTACTGAGCCATTTTAATCGAGCAGTCTCAATTCTATTTACCAGGCCAGCAGCATAGGCAGAATCAGAAATAATATTAGGAGGCTCTTGGAAATCCTGCAATGCAGCCTTGATAGCTTCTAATTCAATTCTTTGCACAGAAGTATGACTGGTCTGGATGACTCAGTCTGAATTCATTGCATGATAAGCAGCTTTACCATTAGATGAACCATCAGTAAAAACAGTTAATGCTCCAGGAATAGGTTCCTGCCTAGTTTTTTTTGGTATAATAATAGGGGTGTAATATAAAAATTGTAGGAATTTGTTTTTTAGTAGTTGACAACTAACCTCCCCTGAATATCCACTTAGTCCATTTTGCCAATTCAAATCAGTCTGAAATAACATTTCTAATTGCTTCCCAGTGAGGGGAAGATAGATGCATTGGAGTTCTTCTTCTCTAAGCTGTCTGCAGCGCTTTCTGAGTTGAGATATTAACTGAGCCATGAGTTCTATACATGTAACCAGTTTTAGAGGATTGATGCCCTAGGTCAGTGGTCGGCAAACTGTGGCTCGGCAAACCGCAGCTTGCAAGCCACATGCGGCTCTTTGGCCCCTTGAGTGTGGCTCTTCCACAAAATACTGACTTCTGCGCATGGGCCACGAAGTGTCAATCGCACTGTATGTGTGCACCCGCACGTGGTATTTTGTCGAAGAGCCACACTCAAGGGGCCAAAGAGCCGCATGTGGCTCATGAGCCGCGGTTTGCTGACCACGGCCCTAGGTGGACCCACTCAATAATAGTAGGAGAGTTTTTATTTTGGAAGATGACTCCAGTGGGACTATTTGCAATAGGATTAATCTGCCCTAATAAAGGTAATTCAGGCTGTACTTGTGCTGCTTGGGCTGAGGAGATTGCCTGCTCAATTCTTAGTAACTCCTTCCTAGCTTCATCTGTTAATGTTCTGGGAGAGAAAAGATTAGGGTCACCCCTAAGTATATTGAATAAATTTGTCATTTCTCCCATGGAGATTTTTAGATAAGGTCTTAACTAATTAATTTCCTCTAATAATTTCTAAAAGTCATTTAAGGTTTTAAGGCAATCCTTTTGTATTTCCACCTTTTGAGGCCTAATACACTGGTTTTCAATTATGGTTCCTAGATATTTGAAGGGCGTTTCTCTCTGTACCTTTTCTGGAGCAATCCTTAAGCCCCATTTAGGGAGTTCATTTTCTAGTTGGGAAAACATTGCTAAAGTCTGCTCTTCCCGTGGACTCACTAGGAGCAAGTCATCCATGTAATGGATAATGTAATATTGGGAATATTTGTCCCTTAAAGATTGAATAGCTTGAGCTACATATTTTTGACATAAGGTGGGGCTATGGGCCATTCCTTGAGGCAAAACATTGATATGTTTTCATAGGCTCTATATTATTAATAGATGGCACTGAAAAGGCAAATCTTTGTTTATCTTGAGGTGCCAAGGGAATGGTGAAGAAACGATCCTTGAGATCTACTACAATAAGAGACCAATCTAGAGGTATTTGTGAAGGTGCTGGGAGTCCAGGCTGTAAAGCTCCCATGGTATGCATAGTAGCGTTAACCGCTCTAAGATCATGCAACATTTGCCACTTTCCTATCGCCTTCTTAGGTATTGTAAATATAGGAGTATTCCAAGGAGTATTGGTAGGCTTCATGTGGCCAGCCTCTACTTGTTCCTGTATTAATTCATGAATATGACCTAATTTCTCCTTGGTTAAGGGCCACTGATCCACCCATATAGGTCTACCATCTTTCCATTGTATAGGATCAGCATGGGGGCGAGGAGACTGAGCAGTGACCATTCCTAAAATGGCTAGTATCCTAATCCTCATCTTCTTGGGTTTCCTTTGGCTTGAATGGGTTCTTTAATTCCCTGTTTATTTTTCCCTAAGCCTTGACCAGCTTGATATCCCATCTGAGTTATTAACTGCTGTCCCTTGCTGGTAATAATACAAACTTATACACCTTTTAAAACATCCTGGCCCCATAAGTTGACTGCAATTCCAGAGACTATGTAGGGCTGAAACCATCCTGTTTGTCCTTCCTGATCTTGCCACTTTATTTTTAATTTTTTAAAATATATTTTATTGATTTTTTACAGAGTGGAAGGGAGAGGGATAGAGAGTTAGAAACATTGATGAGAGAGAAACATCAATCAGCTGCCTCCTGTACACCTCCTACTGGGGATGTGCCCGCAACCAAGGTACATGCCCTTGACCGGAATCAAACCTGGGACCTTTCAGTCTGCAGGCCAACGCTCTATCCACTGAGCCAAACCAGTTAGGGCCTCATCTTGCCACTTTAACACTGCAGCACTACGTTGCATATTATCAGGAACTCCAACCCCCATACTAGAGCCCATAGCTTCTACCATGGACCAACTTGGAGGCCAGAATTCTTTACTAATAACACTGACATCTGCTTCAGTGTCTACTAAACCCTTAAACAGTTGTTCCTCTATTCTTAAATTGATCATAGGACGGGTTTTGCTAATTTCATGTATCCAATAGATATCTGAGCTTCCAAATCCTTGTGTTCCTCTTTTCCTATTTATAGCTTCACCCTGCTGAATATAAGGTAGAAGTAGGAGCTGAGCAATTCTTTGTCCTGGAGTAATTTGCATAATATGTTTGTATTCTACTATGACCTTGATTTCTCCCTCATAGGCTGAATCTATGACTCCAGGCAAAACAGTTAGTCCTTTCAGAGTGTTTCCACTTCTTCCTAAGACTAATCCTAACATTCCCAGTGGCACAGGCCTCAAAATTCCTGTAGGAACAGCTTGCAGAGCCATATCAGGGGTCAGAGTGACCCCTACGTGCTGTTGAGATCTAGGTCTGCACTCCCTGGAGTGGCTCAGATGAGGGAATCCACTGTGGGCCTCACTGGGCGTAAACCCCTGTTGTTTACGGGCCTGGAGGAAGCCCCTCTGGCCGTTTCCCTGCAGCTGGCCATTCCCTATGTCTCAATTTAATGGCTGCCCATTTCTATTAAATTTAGATCTACATTGACCACCCCAGTGATTTCCTTTTTGACATGTAGGCCATAAAGAGCTTGAATCTGTGTTGTTTGAATTGGAGGCGGAATGGTCACACCTTTCCCTTGGGCGCCACCCTGAGTCCTTTTTGGTTGCATACATTCTCTTTTGAAATGTCCTGGCTTTCCACAATTAAAACATTTTTTTACTCCCCACTGTTACAGCGGCAGCTAGTAAGTTTGCTTGAACAATGCCTGATCCCACATCCTGACATGCTTGAATCATTTCTGTAATGGTACCATTTTTTCTTAGCGGCATCAGACATTTCTTGTAATCAGCATTGGCATTTTCCTAGGCCAATGGTCGGCAAACTGCGGCTCGCGAGCCACATGCGGCTCTTTGGCCCCTTGAGTGTGGCCATGAAGTTTCAATCGCACTGTACGTGCGTGCCCGCACGTGGTATTTTGTGGAAGAGCCACACTCAAGGGGCCGCAGTTTGCCGACCACTGTCCTAAGCTAATTGCTGAATTAAAATGTCTCCTGCTGTGTGTTTTTAAAAAAATGTATATTTTATTGATTTTTTACAGAGAGCAAGGGAGAGAGATAGAGAGTTAGAAACATCGATGAGAGAGAAACATCAATCAGCTGCCTCCTGCACACTCCCTACTGGGTATGTGCCTGCAACCAAGGTATGTGCCCCTGACTGGAACCAAACCTGGGACCCTTAAGTCCACAGGTCGACGCTCTATCCACTGAGCCAAACCAGTTAGGGCTGTCTCCTGCTGTTTCATGTTGTATTTATCATCTCCCTGCTTGAGTAAGGCGAGCCACGAAATCAGAAAATGATTCCGTGGTCCCTGCATACACTTACTGACAGCTCCCTCAGGATCCCCTTTAGCTGGTAAAGCCCACCAGGCTTTTCTCCCACAAAGTCTAATCTGCTCATAAGCTTGTTGCACACACTATAGCTGATTATGCAAGTCACTGTATTGTTCTTGTCCTGCTAACATTTCAAAAGTTATTTGAACATTCTGCCCGCAATTAGTATGTGCCTGCTCTTGACATCTCTGTAAAAATTCTCCCTTCCATAGTAAGTAATCTCCTCCATCCAGGGCTGCACGAGCTAAACAGTACCAATCAAAAGGAGGTAGGAATGTTAGCTTCAGAAATGTTAGTCATAATTTCTCCGGTAAATGGAGTGGTAGGACCATTTTGTATTATGCTCTCATGCAAGGCCTTTATCATCTTAAAGTCAAATTTGTCATGCTATCTTATTATTTGATTTGGGTAATGTGGGTATAATAGGAAAAGCAAGTCTCTCCTCCATCTTCATGTCCTTTAATCCTTGCACAGTTGATTCTATTAGCGGCGAATTAAATATTTCAGGATCAGAACACAGAGGTGAAGGGGGACAGGAAGGCCACTCCTCCAATTTTTCTTTCTGCTCCTCTTTAGGAGTGGATGGTGTAAGGGGAAGAGGTTTATCCTCTTTTGCCTCTCTAAAAGGTTCTAGCAAATGCAATACCGTGCTCCACAAGGAGAAACAATACGGAGACAAGTTTTTCCCCTGCTGATGAGCTTTTTCAAGTTCTGACCTACTCTTTCCCAACATTCAACATCTAATGTACCCTCGTCAGGAAACCAAGGATTATGTTCTATAATATGCAAAAACTGTAAGAAAAGACCTTCTGACACCTTAATTCCTTTATGCTTGAGCCTGCAAGCCAAAAGTCTACAATAATATTTTCCCCCTTTACTCAAATTCTGCCCCATTATAACCTGGCTGAATGAAAACATTCCTGTTCACTTATGTTCGCAACTCCGAAGCTGGCACGGGCGTTGTGTGCGGTGAAGTTCCCGCCTTTCCAGTGAATTTCCACGTTTCCTTTTCCACTTCGTTTTTTGCTCTGGCAAATCTTCTCCTCCAGTATCCTGTTCGAGGTGCCAGAATGCCGTGACCTGCACGGCTAGGGTTCAGGATCTGAAGGAGGGGATGACGCTAGACAAGAAATATGAATTTAGAAGGCACTGCGGAGCCAGGTGGAGACCCATTTCTTGAAGAGGCACACTGAAACCGCCAAGTGCTTTGTGTGTCACCTGCTGTGAGAAGGTGGCTGGGCAGCGAAGGACCAGCATTACTGCGGGGTCGCTACACAAACTTTGTGGCCAAGAAGTGCTGGATGCAGAACCCCATCACTGTGCTTGGTAAAGGCCTATGAGGGACAACCCTGGCACGACTGCTGCTTCCACTGCAAACAATGCTCATGAGTCTGGCCAACAAGCGCTTTGTTTCCATCAGAACCAAGTGTATTGCTCCAATGTGCCAAAAAGGGGCTCCTGTCCTATAAAATGGAATTGAGTCTTGTTCTTTGTGTCCTCGCCCTCTGCCCTACACCACCCATAGGGGAAGAGCATTCTTCAAAGTTGTTCCTTCTACCTTTTCTCCCATTTTACAATATTACTCAAATAAGGGCACAGAGTGATCATAGTAGATTTAGCAAAAAGCAGCTCCAAAACAAAGTGAATTTTGCAATGGCTACAGTTAAAAAATGAGCACTCAGGTAGATGAACTCTTCTGCATGTTATCATAGAGCAGAACAGTGGTAACCAGCTGCTTAGTGATGTAAGCAAAAGCCTAAGAGATAAAGCTTCCACTGAGATGCTCTTCATGACTCAGCTGGGACCCACTGAGTAACAACACGACACGAGAGTTGCAGTGGCTGCTCCAACTTGCTCAGCCTATGTTCTGTGAGCAGAAAGATAACTTACCGAAACGCATGGTTTAACTTCCTCATCAAAACCACCCCTTGAGGGCCTGACACCCTTCTGGGCCCTGGCCAGGTAACTCAGTTGGTTAGAACATCATCCCAGTTCACCAAGGTTGCAGGTCGATCCCCGGCCAGGGCATATGCAAGAATCAACCAATGAATGCATAAATAAGTGGAACAACAAATTGATGCTTCTCTCTCTCTCTCTCTCTCTCTCTCTCTCTCTCTCTCCCTCCCTCCCTCCCTCCCTCCCTCCTTCTCTTTAAAATCAATCAATAAATAAAAGTTTTTTTGTGTTCTTTCAGTTGATTAATATGAATTTCTAGAAAATTAACATTTGAACTTAGCTGTGATTCTAAACCGACTTTTTACCTGAACTAATGTTTGAGTTCCCTATGTGCTGTGTTTTCCGAACGTACCTACTTTAAACATGGAACATGCGGGGATGTGGAAAGTACAGGCAGATCTGGGAGAACAAGCCTGTTTCAGAGGACCATTGTTATAGTGAATACTTCTGGAAGTTTAACAAACTAACCCAGCTGCAGTTTTCCTTTTTAAAAAGATGTTTTTATTGATTTTTAGAGAGAGTGAGAGATAGAAATATCGATGAGAGAAACATTGATTGGCTGCCTCCTGCATACCCCCTACTGGGGATCAAGCCTGAAACCTGGACATGTGCCTGACTGGGAATTGAACTGGTGACCTCCTGGTTCGTGGGTCAACGCTCACCCACTGAACCACACTGGCCGGGCCCACTTTCCTTTTTTTAATTAATAATATTTTGTTTTAATGAATAGCAGCATAGTTTATGAATGGATACTTGCATGAAAATACCTTAGCCACCTCAAATGTTCCTGCAGTCTTGGATCATCCTACAGAAGTAACCATACACTCTAGAGGGGGAGCTGAGCAGTGCCAGGACTGTCACTGACACCGATGTGACACTTCCACACAGCAGCAAGTTGAAGCCCTTATAACCTAGTAGCTGTCTACTGTTCGTCGCTGTGTTAGAGGCCTGCCAAGGTCCCTTCTCCTATGATTCCTCAGATGGTTCCTCATGAGCTTAGCTGGATCTCTGGGGGATGGGGCGTCACCATCCTCACAGGCAGATGTCCAAGTAGTGCTTTTGAGATGCAGTATCCCCTATTCACTGTATTCTATCTACATTGTTATATTACAGTAGAATGAGAGGATACCAAAGTGAACATGTAATGAGTGTTCTTGTAGTGTGGTTAGAGAAGCTGATGCCTCATTTCTACCTTTTGTCATTAGCTTTTTTCTCATCTTACATGTCAGCAGAGCCTTACAGAAATAAAGCAGCATATAAAAAATACTTGGAAAAAGGGGACTTTCGGACACTTTCTCTTACTGTCTTACTGCAGTCTGAAATTTCCACTTTTATGCAGTTCTTTGGGTTATTAAATATTCTTTAGCCTGGCCTGTGTGGCTCAGTGGTTGAGCGCCAATCCATGAACCAACAGGTCACCAGTTCAATTCCTGGTCAGGGCACATGCCTGGGTTATGGGCTCTATCCCCAGTAGGGGGTGTGCAGGAGGCAACCTATTGATGTTTCTCTCTCATCGATGTTTTACCTCTCTATCCCTCTCTCTCTAAAAATCAATAAAAGCATATTAAAAGTATTTCTTATTTTTTTCTTCAAAGTATATTTGTTATGCATGAATGTTCAGAACATTGTAATGACCCAAACATAGAACCACCTGAAGGTCCATCAACAGGATGAATGGATAAACAAAATATGGTCCATCCATACACTGGGATATAATTTGGTCATAGAAAAGAGTAATGGTATGATGCCTGCTACAACGCAGGTGAGACTTGAAAACATCATTCTAAATGAAAGAAGCAAAGGTCAGATACTATATGATTTCATGTGTATGAAATGTCCAGAATAGGTAAATGTGTAGAGACAGAAAGATTATAGATTGCTTAGGTTCTGGGGGAAATAGGATAGGCGGTAATAGCTAAAGGATACAGGTTTCTCTTTGTGGTGATGAAAATGCTCTAAAATTGATCAAGGTGATGGTTGTATTATCTATGAATATACTAAAAACCCGTCGTACATTTTATTTTTATTTTTTAAATGTATTTTTATTTTATTTTTAAATATGTTTTTATTGATTTCAGAGAGGAAAGAGGGAGAGGGAGAGAGAGATAGAAAAATCAATGATGAGAGAGAATCATTGATCCACTGCCTCTTGCACGCCCCATACTGGGAATTGAGCCCGCAAACTGGGCATGTGCTCTTGACTGGAATTGAACCCAAGACTCTTCAGTCCACAGGCCAACGCTCTACCCATTGAGAAAACTGGTTAGGGCTAATTTTAATAATTTCAAAAAAGAAGGGAGAGAGAGAGGGGAGATAGAAATATCGATGATGAGAGAGAATCATTGATCGGCTGCCTCCTGCATGCCCCACACTGGGGATCAAGCCCGCAACTGGGTATGTGCCCTGACCAAGAATCAAACCGTAACCTTCTGGTTCCTAGGTTGATGCTCAATCACTGAGCCACGCTGGTGGGCTCTTTGCACATTTTAAGTGAGTGACTATGGTATGTGTAGTGTTATGAGCTGAACTTCTATTTTTTTAAAAATATATATATTCTTATTGATTTCAGAGAGGAAGGGAGAGGGAGGGAGAGATAGAAACATCAATGATGAGAGAGAATCATTGATTGGCTGCCTCCTGCACACCCCACACTGGGGATCGAGCCCACAACCGGGCATATGCCCTGACGGAGAATCGAACCGGTGACCTCTTGGTTTCTGGATCGATGCTCAACCGCTGAGCTACACCGGCTGGGCTGAACTTCTGTTTTTAAAGGTGAATTCCTATTCCCATATTTATTTATTTGCACATAAGAGAAATGTGCTAGTATTTTCTCAAGCTCCTTTCTGCTTTTGTTGGTGCTCTGCTTACAGACGCCACGGGTTTTGAGTGGCTGCCCCTGCCATGTGTCTGGACGAACCCCTTTCTCAGGTCTGATCGTGGCAACAAGTGCCTATATCAGAAGGAATCCCGTCAGCAGATTCCCTGATTTCCTGAGGTCGACTCTTCTGTGCTTTTCTGGCCCAGTTGTACTTGGTCATGATGGAATCACCCCAATCTGCAAGATTTGCGTGGCAGCACTTTATTTAGGACTTTTGTGTCTATGGACATTGTTGCAAATTGGCCTGAATTTTTCTATCTTGCTTCATGCTCTTTATCTATTTTTGTTTTTATTGAGGTGAAATTTACATAATGAAATGGACCATTTGAAAGTGAACAATTCAGTGCCATTTAGAACATTCACAGTGCTGTGCAGCCACCACCCTCTCATTCCAAAACATTTCCTCGCCCCTAAAGGAACCCACCCCTCCCGATTCATTAAGCATTGCTCCCATAACTC
Organism: Myotis yumanensis; assembly: GCF_028538775.1. Lineage (NCBI taxonomy): Eukaryota > Metazoa > Chordata > Mammalia > Chiroptera > Vespertilionidae > Myotis > Myotis yumanensis. Next base: position 98,629,813 of record NW_027223756.1, read on the forward strand.
CTTCTCCACCCCTGGTAACTCTTTTTTTTAAAAAGTATATTTTATTGATTTTTTACAGAGAGGAAGGGAGAGGGATACAGAGTTAGAAACATCGATGAGAGAGAAACATCAATCAGCTGCCTCCTGCACACTCCCCACTGGGTATGTGCCTGCAACCAAGGTACATGCCCTTGACCGGAATCGAACCTGGGGCCCTTGAGTTTGCAGGCTGACGCTCTATCCACTGAGCCAAACCAGTTAGGGCGACCCCTGGTAACTCTTAATCTTCCTGTCTGTGGAAAACAGAATTTTACACTGTATGGCCTTGCGTGTCTGGCTTCTTTGGTTGAGAATCTGTTTTTAAGGCTCATCCTTGTTGTAATCCTATCTGGTTTTGGTTTGTAGGTTATATACTATCCCTTTCAAAGAAGTTGGGTGTTCTCTGCATCTCAATCCCTTTTTTCTATTCTTGGTGTCAACCTGAATAAAACGGGAATTATCTGCTACTTGAGAGTCTGATAAAACTTGATGGTTAAATCCTCTAGGTTTTTGTTTTGTTTTTTGTTAATCCTTACCCGAGGTTATTTTCTCCATTGATTTTTAGAGAGAGTGGGAGGAGGGAGGAAGGAGGGGGGAAAGAGAAAGAGAGAGAGAGAGAATATGATGTGAGACACAATGATTGCCTCCTGCACACTCCCTGACCAGAGCTCATGACAATGCTTTTTACTCAATGTTTTTGGTGTGGCTCAGTGGTTGATCATGGGCCCACGAATCAGGAGGTCAAGGTTCAATTCTTAGTTGGGGCACATGCCCGGGTTACAGGCTCCATCCTAGTGTGGGGCATGCAAGAGGCAGCCAATTGATGATTATCTCTCATCATTGATGTTTCTATCTCTTTCTCCCTTTCTCTCTGAAATCAATAAAAATAGATTTTAAAGAAACAATGTTTTTGATTCTATTCATATTGATAATATGAATGTCATTCATAGTGCTATGTAGTATTGAACGTACATTTTATTAGTACATGTCCATATGAATGGCTTTTTGGGCAGTTTTCCCTTTTTCCCACTAGAACACGCCTCTGCATCGCAGGCAGTGCTGTGTGTGGGGTCAGCGTGTTTTCCCTTTTTTCAGTTAGTGCCTAGTGTCTTCCAAAAGTACTTGTGTCAATGCCCATGCCATACCTCCCCCCGCCAAGGAGAACAGAATTTTTCCCACAATCTCATTAACATTTGATATTATCAAACTTAAATTTTTTTTTTCCCAGCCTAATGGTTGGAAAATAAATCTTGTGAATATTTCAGTGGGCATTTTCTTGATTACTAGGGAACTCTTTTTAAAAGTGTTAAATAGATTTTATTTTCTAGAGCAGTTTTGGGTTCACAGCAAACTGTTCTCATGTCCCCCTGCCCGACACTGTTACTGGGAAGGGGACCTGGCCCTGAGGGAGTCTGCCTATGGCCAGCCAGTAGTTTGTAGGTTATTGACTTCGTGCAGGAAAGATTTCACAAAATGAGTCCAGGTAATTTTTAAAGGACATTTATTAAAACTGGGGACAGTGCAAGAAGGAAGGGCCTAGAATAGAAGAGGGACTAGAGGGGGAAATGAGCCAAGGCGGGCTGCTTTGGCTCGCTAATGTTACCTGGGATACCCCCGGGCGGGGGGCGGGGATGGGGTGGTGGATCGGCCTGCCTGTCGCAATGTCCAATAACGGAGGCAGGGTTGAATCATATAAGGCGTTTATTGAGAAGGCCAGCTAACTGAGAAGACAGGGAGCTTACAAGCATCCAAAACCTGTCTTGACAGTAAAGTGCAGGGGGCAGGATTATATAGGAAAATGGGCTGGGGTGAAGTTGGGGACAGAATGCAATTGCATGCAGTCCTGGATGTCAGCAGACATCAACCATTGTTCTTGGTTGTCAGGCAATGAGATGACGGCTTGGCTCCTGGTGGGGGTGGCCTGGTCATGCTTAGCAGTTCTGCTTGCCTGTTGGGTACAGTATACATTGTCCGCAGTTGAATCACCTCCTCCATCACGTTGTTCAGGATCAAAGGGAGTAAGTACGAAGGTGCACTGGCCTGAGAAACGAAACTTAGAAAAGAAAAACCTTAATCCTCGGTTCCCACACGTATTTCAGATTAACTTTTATGATTATCTTTTCGATTAACTCAGGTGCTCTATTAGATTATGAGCCCCCCCCCCCCCCCAATCACCAAGGTGTCAGAGAAAAGGGGGTTTTGGGGACAAGGTCAGGGGGTTAGCCTGGGATGAGCTGCTGCTGTCCATTGCTCCCTGATTGTAAACTTCATGGGGTCTCTTAGAGTTTAGGAGACACACGCCTGTGGGGGGAGAAGAGGAGGAAGGGAAAGGGGAGGGGTGCTCCTGGGAGGGAGACCATGCACTCAGGGACCTGGTTTTTGAGTGTTGGTAAAGGCTGGGGTTTTAGGGGTGATTTGGGGAGGATCTCAGCATTAGTTTTATGCTGACATGCCAAAATGAGATTTAATCCCTTAGCTTCAGCTGTCCTTGGGTGTGGTTGGCAAATGGCACTAACTGGTTTTCTGCTATTTCCCCGAGTAGGGTGATTTAAGGTACTCTGGTTGGGAAGAAGTATAAACCATTTACTTTTTTATTTTTTAGGACACAAAGTTTTCTTTAGTTATTCTTTGGGGTGAAGGGATGCCACACTTGCACTCAATTAAGAGAAACATTCTTATCAGCACAGAAGTCTTTTTTATTTTTCCCGCTTATTGTGCCCGGAATCATAGAGAATGGGTTCCAGCAGCTCGGGCTCCTTTCCTTTGGTTCTCTCTGGGCTTCTCTGGGTGGAGCAGGCTGATGCTTCAGTTGAACCAGGCACCTTTCTCTTTGGCTCCTTCTTTCTCTGATCATTGTCCTTGACATGTTTCCTTCACATGAGAAGCGATCTCAGTTCTTAGAGAGCTTAATATGCTCAATACGTACGTTAATTCTCTTGGCAAGAATCTTGCACTTACCTTGCTTGTTCACAACAATGCCCCAGCATTCTCTCTCTCTCTCTCTCTCTCTCTCTCTCTCTCTCTCTCTCTCTCTGTCTCTTTCTTTCTCTCCCTGCTCCTCTCTCTAGATTCAATGGGAAAAAAAAAACTAAAAAAAAAAAAAAAAAAAGATATTTAAAAAAAAAAGAAAGAAATCACCAAACTACCTCCCAAAATGGCTATGGCATTGTGCGTTCCCACCCAGTGAGTGAGAGTTCCTGTTGCTCCACATCAAGCACGTCAAACTCAAAGGCTGACACAAGCCAAATAAGCAAGGTTTAAGTTCATGTGGCCACAAAACAACAACACAAAACTTCAATTTTCACAGAAACGTAGGTTTATTTCAATGGAGACATGCTGAATACAAAGAGCTGAAATAAATGAGTAATAGTTAACACAAAATAATAGAACATTTTAATAAAAATGAATATTTTTTCTTGAACATTAACTTATCAGAAACTGAATAACTGCACAAATTAATAAGTGCAACACAAATAAACTTATTTTTCTTGTTCTCCGAAAGTGAAATATTTCCTGTTGCGCACACCAACCAAGTCAATACAAGACTAATGACATGGCATTTGGCTGCTAAAATATTTGCTGCTCATATTAGTGGAGAGAAATGGTGTGCCTTTGCATAAGGTATGTAAGGGAAATGAATGCAACATGATTATAGTAATGTCATTAGCGAATGTTGTAGTTTGTTATTAATAATCTACACTAATAAAAGAGAAACATGCAAATTGGTGGCACTCTGCCACGCCCACCAGCCAATCAGAGCGACTATGCAAATTAGCCCAACAAAGATGGGGGTTAATTTGCATACACAGGCACGGAACGAAGACTGAAGACTGAAGACTGAAGACTGAAGAGGCTTGGCTTCTCAGCTGCGGCTGCCAAGCCTTGCTGCGGCCGGACCAAAGGCCTGGGTCCTGGGTGCCGGAGGAAAACCGGTGCCAGCAGCCAGGGGAAGAAAGGCCTATTGCACGAATCTTTGTGCAACGGGCTTCTAGTCTATAATAATAAAAGTGTAATATGCTAATTAGACTGGATGTCCTTCCCAAAACCTTCCAGATGAAGCCCGGATCCTGGGTGCCAGAGGGAAGCTGGTGTCGGCAGCTGGGGGAAGGAAGGCCTACTCTTGCACAAATTTTGTGCATCAGGCTTCTAGTTATGTATAACAGGATATTGTAAAAATTAAGTTATGACATTTTTATTAAAACGTTTCTTACATACTGTTATATTGGGTGGGCCGCAAAAATATTCATTGTGGGCTGCATGCTGCCTAAGGGCCGTGAGTTTGATATGTTTGCTCTACATCTTTGCCAGCATTTGGTGTTGTCAGTGTTCTGGATTTTGAGCTATTCTGATAGGTGTGTAGAGGCATCTCATTGTGTTTCTTAAAAATATTTTTATTGATTTCAGAGAGGAAGAGAGAGGGAGAGAAACATCAATGATGAGAGAGAATCATTGATCAGCTGCCTCTTGCATGCCCTCCACTGGGGATGGAGCCCGCAACCTGGTGGCACTCCATCCACCAGAGCTCATGTGCCCTGGCTGGGAATTGAACTGTGACCTCCTGGTTTTTAATTTACATTTATTTCCCTAATGGCACATGATGTGTGATGACATATGTGTTTTCAAATGCTTATTTGCAATCTGCATATCTTTAATGATCTTTGGCCCATTTTCCAGGTGGGTTGTTTGTTTTCTTATTGTTGAGTTTTAAGAGCTCTTTGTACTAGTATATCTTAGATAACAGTCCTTTATCAATGTGTTTTGCAAATTTTTTTTCTAGTTTGAAACTTCTATTATCTTTTCTCTCTTCTTCTCTCCCTCTCTCTCCCTCTCTCTGGATAATGTCTTCCACAGAGCAGAAAAAATTAATATTAATGAAGTGGAGCTATCGATTCTCTCTCTCATGGATTGTGCCTTTGGTGTTATATCTAAACAGTCACTGCCAAACCCAAGTCCATCTAGATCTTCTTCTCTGTTATCTTCTTGGAGTTTTACAGTTTTGTGTTTTGCATTTAGGTTTGTGGTCCATTTTGAGTTCATTTGTGCAGGGTGTAAGGTCTGTATCTAGATTCATTTTTGAATTTTTTTTGGCCTGTGGATGCCCAGTTGTTCTAGTACCATTTGTTGAAAAAACTATCCCCGCCCCCCCCCCCCCCCCCCGCATTGTGTTGTCTTTGATCCTTTGTCACAGATCAGTTGATTATAATTACATCTGTCTGTTTCTTGGTGCTCTCTCAGTACCATTGACCTATTTGTACATTTGCCAGTATCACACTGTCTTGATTACTGTAGCTTTATAGTAAGTCTTGAAATTGTATGCTGTCAGTCCAACTTTGTTCTTTTCCTTCAATATTGTGTTAGCTATTTTGGGTCATTGTCTCTCCTTATAAACTTGAGAATCAGTTTGCTAATGTCCACAAAATAAGTTTTAGGGATTTTGATTGGAATTGCATTAGATCTACAGATCACGTTGGGAAGAACTAACATCTTGTCAGTATCAAGTCTTATCATGAACATGGAATATTTCTTCAAAAATTAAAGAAAAACAAACACGTTTTATTGCCCTACCTGATTTGGCTCAGTGGATAGACCATCAGCCTGAGGATCAAAAGGTCATGGATTCAGTTCCTGTCAAGGGCATGTACCTGAATTGCAGGCTCGATCCCCAACCACGGTTGAGGTGCATGCAGGAGGCAACCAATCAGTGTCTCTCTCACATTGATGTTTCTCTCTCTATGTCTCTCTCCCTCCCTTCCACTCTCTCTAAAAATCAATGGAGAAATATCCTCCAGTGAGGATTAACAACAACAAAAACATACACACAAAATGTTTTTTATTGATTTTTAGAGAGAGAGGAAGGGAGAGGATAGAAAGAAACATCGATGAGAGAGAAACATCATCGATCGGCTGCCTCTTGCACCACCACCACTCCCTTCCCTGCTGCCCGCCCCGCCCATCCCTGGTTGCCACTGGGGATAGAACCCTAAGCCTGGGCATGTGCCCTGACCAGGAGTTGAACTGATGACCTTCTGGTTCATGGGGTGATGCTCAACCACTGAGTCACATTGCCGGGCTGAATATTTCTTTAAATTTTTTTTTTTAAATGATTTTAGAGAGAGAGGAAGGGAGAGAGATAAAAACATTGATTTGTCATTTCACTTATTTATGTATTCGTTGGTTGATTCTTGTATGTGCCCTGCCCCGGGATGAACCCGAAACCTTGGTGTATGGGGACTATGCTCCAACCAGCTGAGCTATGAGGCCAGGGCAGAATATGTCTCCATTTATTTAGGTTTGTTTTTTTTTTTACTTCTTTCATCAGAGTTTATAGTTTTCCTGATGTAGAACTTGTACATATTTTATTAGATTTATACCAAAGTATTTAATTTGGGGGAGGGATGCTAATGCAACTGGTATTGTGTTTTTAATTTCAAATTCCACTTTTTAATTGCTGGTACATAGGAAAGTGATGGACTTTTATATATTAACCTTGTTTCTTGCAGTGTTGCTATAATGGTTTATTAGTTCCAACAGGTTCTTTTGGTCAAAAAATTTTTTGAGGGGGGGAGGATGGGGGTTAATGAGGGGGGGGAATGAGGACACATTTGTAATTCCTTAACTAATAAAGAATTTAAAGATTAAAAAAATTTTTTTTGAATTTTCTACATAGACAATCATATCATCTAGGAGCAAAGTTTTATTTCTTCCTTCTAAATCTGTATTCCTTCCCTTTTCTTGTCTAGACCTTAAGTAGGAATTGGAAAGGAGAGGTGAGAGGGGACTTGTTTGCCTTGTTTCTGATCTTAGTGGGAAGTTTGAATTTCTCACCATTAAGTATGATGCTAGCTGTCGAGTGTTTTGGGTAGATGTTCTTTATCAAGTTGAGTAAGTTCACCTCTATTTCTAATTTACTGACTTTTCCCATTTTTTTAAATTGTAGTAAAAAATACACCTAACATAAAATTACCATCTTAACTAATTTTTAAAATATGTTTTCATTGATTTCGGAGAGAGAAAGGGAGAGGGAGAGAGAAACATCAGTGAGAAACATCCATCAGCTGCCTCCTACACGCCCTCTACTGGGGATCAAGCCCCAAACCCAGGCATGTGCCCTGACTGGGAATCGAACCATGACATCCTCGTGCATGGGACAATGATCAACCAACTGAACCACACCAAGCAGGCACCAACCTAACTATTTTTAGGTGTACATTTTAGTAGGGTTAAGAATATTCACATTGCTGTGTAATCAATCTCCAGAACTCTTCATTTTGCAAAACTGAAACCATTAAATAACTTTCCATTTCTTCCTCCTCCAGCCCCAGGCACCCGCCATTCTATTTTCTGTTTCTACAAAGTTGAGTCCTGTAGGAACCTCATATAAGTGCAGTCACACAATATTTGTCTTTTTGTGTCTGGCTTATTTCATTTAGCATAATGTCCTCAAAATTTATCCAAGTCATAGCCTGTGTCAGAATTTCCTTCCTTTTTAAGACTGAATAATTCCATTGTATTTAACTATTCTTAAAATTTCATTCCTGTAACTTGCCTGTTCATATCCTGTTTGTCCCTTTACTTTCGGTTGGCTCTTTTTCTTGCTGATATTTGGGAGGGTTTTGTTTGTTTGTTTCTTGTTTTGTTTTTTAATGGAATGCTTTGCAAATTTGCGTGTCATCCTTTTGCAGGGACCACACCAATCTTCTCTGTATTCCAATTTTAGTAGGTGCTGCCAAAGCGAGTATGGGAGTTCTTTCTTAAGGCTCACTCCCAAAAATCTCCCTACCCATTAAACAGTTATTCCATGTAGTAGTATGTGGTGCTTTTGTGTTTTTTTAATAGAGGGGGAGAGAAAGAAAGGAGAGAGAGAGAGAGAGAGAGAGAGAGAGAGAGAGAGAGAGAGAATCATTTCCTTCCATAGGCACCCTGACCTGGGATCCAACCTTAAAACTTTAGGTGTATGGGATGACATTCCAACCGACCGAGCCACTAGGCCAGGGCTGTTTCTTTTTTATGGCTGAATAATATTCCATTGTGTGGATGGACCACAATCTGTCCATTCACCTGTTGATGGACCTTGGGGTCGTTTCCATCCTTTGGCTAGTATGAATGGTACTGCTGTGAACATTCATGCAAAATATTTTGAGTCCCTGTTTTCAACGGAGTCATATGTAGCTATTTAACCTTTTGAGGAGCTGCCAAATTGTGTTCCAGTGTTAACCATCTTATGTTTCCAGCAATGTATGTGGTTGTTCCAGTTTTTCCACATCTTCACCAACACTGGTTATTTTATTTTTTGCCACATCCATCCTTATGGATGGGAAGTGGTATCTTGTGGTTTTGATTTACATTGAACATCATTTGATTTGTTGGACATCTTTTTATGTGCTTGTTAACTATTTGTATATCTTCTTTGGAGAAATGTCAAGTCCTTTGCCTATCCTTTTTGTTGTTCTTGAACTGTAAGAGTTCTTTACATATTCTGGATACTAGGCCTTTTTCAGATATATGGCTTGCAAATACTTTGTCCTGGGTTGCATGTTGTCTTTTTGCACATTGCCTTTAAAATACTTTAAAAAAATTAAATTTATTGGGATTTACTTGGTTAATACAACTGTATAGGTTTCAAGTGTATAATTCTCTGATACAGCATCTGTATATTGCATTATGTCCACCACCCAAAGTCAAGTCTCCTTCTGCCACCATACACTCCACCCCCTCTACCCTTCACCACCCGCTCATCCCTCTTTCCTTCTGTAACCACCATACTGTTGTGTCTGAGTTTTATCTTATTAGTTCATTTGATGCTTTCAGTTTTATTTTTTAAATATATATATATATTTTATTTCAGAGAGGGAGAGAAACATCAATGATGATAATCACTGATTTGCTGCCTCCTGCACGTCCCCTACTGGGGATCGAGTCCACAACCCAGGCATGTGCCCTTGACCAGAATCGAACCCAGGACCCTTCAGCCCACAGGCTGACGCTCTATCCACTGAGCCAAACCAGCTAGGGCAGATGCTTTCAGTTTAAGATCCCACATGAGTGAAGTCTGCATATACCTTTCAAATTGTATTTATTAATAATATATCTGTCACCACACCTCACAACTTCAAAAACTAGAATAGTGACAGTAATTTCTATCTACCTGAATCCCATTCCCCTGCTTCCCCAGATCAAAGGTAATGTGTCAGTCTTCTGAATTTTCTGTCTATATTTTGTTTACTAAATAAATGCAGTAGTGTCTCCCTAGCCATGCTTTCTGAGGTCTGTTACCTGTGGTCAACTGATGTACAAAAATATTAAATGGAAAACTCCAGAAATAAACAAAACATAGTATACAGGGTATTCCCCCAAAATGTATACACACTAACAGCTGATAGTTCAATTTTGAAAATGGAATGCATTTTAATAAACACAGCCTTTATAATTATTCAAAGTGTATATGTTTTGGGGGAACACCATAAACAGGATTTGGTACAATCTGTGGCTTCAGGCTATCTGCTGAGGATCTTGTATAAGGGGGGACTACTGTAGTTCTACTAGACAGAAATTTATGCCTAAACAATACATCATTTTGAGATGCTCTGAACTTTATAAAATTGTCAACAATTTTACATGATGGTTTTCCAAAAGATTGTACCAGTTTACACTGTCCCCAGTAATATCTGATTCTTATTGATCTTACTTGCTTTGTCCAATGTATTTATTTTTGCCAATTGAATGGGTCTAAAATGGTGTCTTGCGTGGCATTATCCTGATTATGAATGAGATTGAGTGTGTCTTCATGTGTTTATTGGTCATAAATGTCTTCTCTTCTGTAAGCGTGCATTGTGTCGTTTTTCCTATTTTCTCTTTAGGTTTCTCCTTTCTTTATTGACTTGTAGGCATACTAGGGAGCTCTAGGTGTCTCTTTAGAGATAAAGATGAAATGCCCCTGTCCTGCCAGTGAAAGCCCAGGTTCCGCTCAACTGCATGTGCCACAGCAGCTCCCTTTCCCTGCAAACACCACCAGAGGGCGCTGTCACCGTCACTTTTGCCAGGATAGCTGGTGAGAAACAATTTGTCCTTTTCATTTGCACTTTAAAAACAAATGTTGAGCATCTTTTTTATTTGCTTCAAGGCCAAAATGCACCTTTCCCCTGAGTAACCTGTTCATCTTCCCATGGCTCCCTCCTCTGAGGATCTGCTTTTCTCTCTCAATATTTACTGTAACATTCCTATTTGATAACCCTTTTATACTCCATTTTTTCCCTCTTTGCCATTTCTCAACCCCCCCCCCCCCCCCCCCCCCCCCCCGGCAAGGTCCTTCCACCTCACAAATCTGACACTTCATCCTCTGAGCTCCGGGTCAGCTGTCTCTGCTGTCAGCCCACTCTCTCCAGGGCCTCTTTTCCTCCCATTACCCCAATGTCCCTTGTTCCCATACTACCTGCCCCTCTCCTCTCTGTTCTTCCCCCTCCCATCTTTCTAGCCCCTCTTTCCAGCATCTTAAACACCCTTTCTCTTAAATCTCTTTCCTCTCCCTCCATCCTCATCTCTCTCAGTGGAGACAAAGCAGAGACCTTCCTCCTCTGCCATGTCTGTGCCCACTCCATTCTCTCCTGGTTTGCACAGACCTGCATGCCTTCTCTCTTCTGCCTTCCCACTCCTGTCCCCCAGCCGTCTTGACAGGGTGTCTTCTCTTGCCTCTTCTGTCCCTCTCCCACGGCCACCTCTCCTAGCCGTTTCTTCTCTCAGATCTGTTCCTGTTTGCTTCCCCTCAATGGCTTGTCCTCCATCTCTAACCCATGTCCTCTCCCCCTTGTCCCCATGCAGTGCCCTCCTCTGCCATTTCCTACTTTAGTGTCTACCACTCTTCCGTTCTGTTGTTCTCCTGAGGGCAGCATGTTCTGGTCCTGCATGGGGCCGGGCTGGCTATGATTTCGGGGTGTGGGACAGTCAGCCTGCCTCAGCTGGGGAAGAGGGGGCACCTTCCTGCAGGGCTCTGGAAGAAAAAGTGACCTCACCCAGGTTAACCCTGGGGAAGCCCATGGGAAGCCCCACTCACGGGCCCTATTTTCCTGTCTCCAAGGAGGCCCAGGGGACCATGAGGGTGGGGTTCTGCCAGCCCTGAGCAAGAGCTGCAAGGATAGGTATGAACCTCCCCTTCGCCCTTTTGCTTGGCCTCTGACCTCTGTGACTTCCAGCTGTAAGCTGGGTGAGCAGCTAGCTGAAGGCTGCTCTGGGTGGCTGGAGGTGGCTTACGCTCACAAGCTGCTTGTTGTCTGGGTCTCGTGGGACTGGGCGTGTGTATTGGGTGGCAGTGCGTGTCCTGTCAGTGGGGTATGTAAACAGAGTCCTGGCTTCCTCAGGCCTTTGAGGAGCTGTGACAGGGACACAAACTCTAAGGCAGAGAATTTGGCTCTGTTCAAGTTTTATTGTACCCCTTACTGCCTGGGGATGGCTCTGGTGGGCTGCAGCACCCTGCTGCTGCCCATCCCCAGCTCTGTCTAGTGGCCTGAGGGGAGGCGGGAGGGGAGGCAGAGGAAGGGGCTGGAGACAGATCATCAGCCCTCCTCCCCCCCTGGGGTGGGGCCCTCTCTGTCTCCACAGAGCTGGCCCAAAGGCCACCAGTCCAGGCGCCCACAATCCAAGGCACTGGGCAGCCCTCACAGCCAATCCTCAGCCAGCTATGAGGCCAACATGTGCCCATTGGCCAGCCGCCCAGCTGCCCGGCTCCGAGGGCCATCAGTGGGGACTGCCTGGGGGCCTTGAGCTGCTCCATTCTTGAGCTGCGGATGCTCCTCCCCTTCGCTTGAGGCCGACTCCTCCACATCACTGCGAATGTCCTTCTCCATCTAGGGAACAAGGAGTGGGCACAAGGCTCAGCTGGGGCTCCAGGGTGGCATACAGGAGCCCACCCTTGCTCGGCCCTACCTGGCCTTTCTTTATGAAGTTGTGGATCATACGAAGGATGAGGCAAGACCAGAACACATGCAGCAGCTGCAGTATCACCAGAAGCGAGTTGAAGAAGTAATAGCCGAAGAAGGGGCTCGAGTTGGCAATGGACTCGTAGTATGTGGTATACAGGATCCTGGGGTAGGCAGGTAGGCAGGCAGGAGGGAGAAGCTCTAACTTGTGTGACCTTCCCTACTCCAGAACCTTCGATGGCTCCCCATTGTCCCCAGAGTAATACCAATGCTTCAGCTGGGCATTTAAATGCCCCCTCTCACTTGGTTGAGAGCAGGTCACACAAGCTTACCAACTGGCCTGTGCACAACCATGAGCCCCAAGGGAGCAGCACTTTGTATTCCCACTGCTCTGCTGGTGGTCTTTGCACACCTTTCCTTCTCTTCTCAGGGCCCCCCCCCCCCCCCCCCACCCCTCGTCCGCAGGCTTTCACCCACCGTCACCCTCACCCAGATCAGCTGTAAGGAGATCTGCCTGGCTCCTCCTTCTCCCTGGTACCCTTTCCTCAAATACCTTCAGGGACCCATATTCCGCCCCCCCCACCCCCCCTTCATGCTGCTCCCTCTGCTTCTCCCTTGCAGGCTCCCCTTGTCCGGCAAACATCAGGGGCTCCAGCATTGGGACTCTCTGTCCATACCTGGTCCCTGGATGACCCTGTCCAGTCTCATGGGTGCAAACACTGAATATTCATCTCTCTTCCAGGTGGTGTGCCCACTGTTTCCTCACGCCTTTTCTGGGGGTCCTTGGAGGCCCCTCAACCCCAACACAGCCAGAGCTGAGCTCCTAATCCTGACATGACAACTCTGAGCTCATAATCATCTCATGACCCCGAGTCATCCCTGAGTCCAGCCACTTCACCTGCGCTGGTCCGGTACCATCATCGCTCACTTGGACCAGGGCAGTGGCCTCTGCCCTGGCTCCCAGGCTCCTGGGCCAGGATTGGGATGGGGGGTAGGGGTCAGGGTGTTGGTTCCGGGGCTCTCACCAGCTGTTCTCTCTGCAGCTACCAGAGGGTGCCTGTGAGCACCCGAGTCAGGTGCCCTCCCTCCTCTACTCAGAATCCTTCGTTTCACTTGGGATAAAAACCCGTCTTTCCCAGTGGCCCATAAGGCCCTGCACAACCTGTCTGGTCCCCTACCTGCCCTCACAACCTCCCTCTCGGTGTCTAGCTCCCTCTGCTCCTGTCACATGGGCCTCCTTGCTGCTCAGGCCCAGTCCAGCCTCAGGGCTTCTGCCTGTGTTGTTCCCACTGCCTGGAACCTCTTCTGCTGTGGTCAGCACGGCCTCCCCCTCCCTCACTCCAGTCTTCCTGCATGAGCGCTGTCAGTGGCCCCCTGACCGTCCAACGACCCACACACTTCCGTGCCTGACTTTACTTTCTCTTTCTTTTCTACTTGTTTGCCTTCTTTATTTTTTTCCCCCAAAGTCAGCTCCATGTGAGCAGAGATCTTTAGATTGCTCCCTCTGCTGGGAGAGGCTCAGCAGATAAACAGGGCAGACTTGAGTGAGCTGGTGACAGACCCTGCCATCTGTTCCATGTTCCAGGCACATAGGGGATGAGGACTGAGCCCAGTTTTCGGTCTCTTTTGCCTCTGGCCCTTAGCACGTGCTGTGCCTGGGGCTGGGAACACAACACCCTTCTTTGTCTCCTCTGGGAAGCCTCCCAGCCAACACCCCCTGCTCCCTGGGTCTGGAACGGGGTGAGGCAGGCCTGGATCCCAGCTGCGCCCACCCTCCTCCCCAGCCCCCCATAGAGGTCTGACTCACTGGGTGGGGAAGAGCACAAGGCGAGTGTAGAAGAAGACCAAGGAGAAGATGAGGAAGAGAGAGTTGCACACTCGCCGATGGTGCGTGTAGTTGAACATCTTACAGGCCTGGGGAGACAGCAGAGAGGACTCAGGCGGGTGGTAGGGAGGGGAACCAGGTAGGAAGGGGTGAGGCCTCTTCTCAAGGAAAAGGTGCCGTGGGGCAGAGCCTTATCTCCAGGAACTGCCTAGAAAGGTACAGGGTGGGTCTCTGAGTGAGAAGCTTCAACTACCTGAAAGAGGGCGGGGCCTCACCTTCCAGGAATCTTAGGGGGTGGCCCTCACCTCCTAGGAAGACAAAGAGGGTGAGGGACACAATTCCTAGGAAGCCTGAATAGGGCGGGGTCTCCTCTCCCCGGAAAGCTGAGGGGGCGGGGCCTCACCTCACCGGAAGGCTGAGGGGCAGGGCCCCATCTCCAGGGGCACCTGGGAGGGTGGGGAAGGACTGCTGAGAGGGGTGGGCTGGGCCCACCTCCAGCAGGTAGTCTGCGCAGTCATGCAGCAGCAGCACCAGAGAGCCAATGCGCAGCAGGTTTGCGCTGTAGGAGAAGGTGATGAGGATGATGGTCACGAGGTGGTGCGCCAACTGTTCCTTGAAATCCTGCGAGAGACAGTGGGTGACCCCTGGGACAAGGCTGGGAGGCCAGAGGGACCCCCTCGGGGATTGGCTGGCACCATGCTTCCTGCCTGAGGTACCAGAGGATCTCCAGGTGGGAGTGAGGCCATCCCCCCAACTGAACTGGATCCCGATTCCCCCAGGACTTCGCTTCCCCAGCGGGAATCTTGGCCAGTCCTCACCTTGCGCCTGATGTCGAAGGGCAATGTCATCAGCAGTGAGATGTAGAAACTCAGCTCGAGGAGGTACCAACAGTACAGGGCTGGCTTCAGGGGCTGTGGTAGGGAGAGTGGGACAGGGTTAGCTGAGGGAGAACTCCCTCAGGGCCCTCCCCAATTTGCTCAAAACCAGGACCCTTGAATCCCAATGAGCGAAGAGGGGTGAGATCCGTATCCCTGGAGATAACCAAGGGCACCTCCTGCTCCAAGTTTCCTGCCTCCTAGCCCCTCTGCATTCCGCAGGGGAGGCAGAAATAGACAGGCAGACTTGGAGGGGGATCGTACTGTCATGTCCAGGTGTGGTTCTGCTGTCTTTGGCCACAGGGACTCTGACTACCCCAATCCCCTCTCCAGCCCCCAGGCACCCCTGCCACTCACCTGGTTTGGGTAACTGTCCCAGCACATTGCTGGCCTCCACAGCCATGACTCCTGGGAGGTGGGGAAGGGGGGTGGGGGAAAGACACACACACACAGACATCTGAAGCTGCCCAAAGATCAGACCCCAGCTCACCACCCCAGGCTTGGGACCTCCTTGGCCCTTGAGATGCCGCTGTCACTCAGCTCTGATCTTTTTAAAAAAATATTTTTATTGACTTTTAGAGAGACAAGAGGAGGAAGAGAAAGAGGAACATTGATGTGAGAGTGGAACATGGGTTGGCTGGCTGCTTCCTGCACACACACCGCCTGCAGAGAATTGAGCCTGCAACCTAGGCATGTGCCCTGACCGGGACAAACCAACAAACTCTGGGTGCATGGAACGATGCCCAACCAATGAGCAACCCCAGCCAGGCTACTCAGCTCTGATCTTTCCCACCTGGTTCCCTCTCTGCTCTCACTCTAAACCAGGGCCTCACTCACTGCCGGATCCCAGCCCCAACCACAGCTGGTCCCCACAGGCTCCTGTTGAGGGAACATCTACCATGATGTGTGTCAAGTTCTCCCTCCCTCTCCTGGGCACAAGCCTTCCCCACTGCTCACACCCATCCACACCCCTCACCCCCAAGCCAGGCCCAGTGCACAGTAGGTGCTTGTGGGACAGGTGGAGGGACAGGAAGCAGTCAGAACACTCACGTGGTAGAGGACGGAGAGGCCACCAATGAAGGAGCACAGATAGAAGAGAAACCTCCAGCTGCAGACAGACAGGAAGCCCCTGAGGCAGCTGCTGACACAGCAGACCCTCCCCCTCCCCCACAACCCCCAAGCCCTACCCGGGGCTGACCTGGCTTCACAGAACTTCTTGGTCAGGCAAGGCCGGTCCTGGTTTCGGCGTTTTCGGAACCAGCGTTGGGTCTGCCGAAGCGTGAGGCCACACTGCGTGGCCAGGACAGCCATCCGAGGCTGGGAAAGGGGTGATGGGGGCCAGGGTCAGAGAAATGGCGTCCCATTCCTGTCCCAGGAAAGATGGGACCCAGCTTTGCTACTCCCTCTCCTGCGGCTCCAGACCTCACCTGTGGGGCTGTCTACCTATGGAGATAGGGGAGTTGTGGGGTATGGGGTAGGGCCCCCTAAACAGTCAGGCCTATGAGAACCCAGCCCTGCTCACAGGACAGGCAGGTGACGGATGGGGACTGGGATTAAGGAAGGGGCTGGGGTATGGGAGCAGCTCCCCACAGAGGTTTTCCTGTAGAAGAGAGCGTTCTCAGCCCCACTCCAGGCGGGCAGTGGAGGCCTAGTCCTGACCCCTACGTGCGGAGGGGGGCTGGGATCACAAGGCTCTCTATTCTGAGGAGCTGAACCCCCTCCTCCCCCCAGGGTAGGAAGACCTCTCCCTTCCCTCTTCCCCCTCAGGACCCAGCCCAGACCCTGTCCATGGGGCAGCTATGCCATGGGCAGGAACTGAGGAAGAGCCATGACTGCAGAACCCCCAGAACAGTCAGCCCTTCCACTCTTCCCCAGAACAAGAGAGAAACCCCCCTCCCCTCACCCTCTCCAGGCCCAGGAGCTGCCCACTGGTCAGCTGAGCTCACTGATAAGGGACCGGATGGAGTGGGAGTGGGTGAGGCACTGGGGGGGGAGGGGGTGCGGGCGGGGATGGGCGGGACTGCCCTGGGCTTTCTCTGTCCCCAAGAAGTGGGCTACATACCATTCCTAGCCCCATCCACACTGCAGCCACACAGGCAGATGGGGACGGAAGAGGGTATCAGGGGTCCTCACCTTGTCGGGTCTCCATCCTTCCATGAGGAAGTGTTTCTCCAGTGTGGCGTTGGGTTCTACTGGCCTCCTGGCCTGATCCCGCACACCCAGCCACCGGCTCAAGGGCAGGCCGATGAGTCTGGGTGCAGGGGACACAGGGCTTGTCAGTCCAGGTGAGAAGGGATATACATGCTACAGGCAGGGAAACTGAGGCTCGGAAGGGGCAGGTCATATCCTGGGACCCTGGAGGATAGCTTGGCTGCTGCATTAAACTGAACATAAGGAAGGTAGCTGGACTGGTCTTCAGAATTGGGGTGTGGTCAATTTTGGGGGTACCAAATCACCTTCATTCAATCTAACCCCAAACCAGGGGTCAGAGTCCCCTCACTGCCTGTCTCATGGTGGCCTACATCCTGGTCTGGCCCCCACCAGGCTGGGGCAACCCTCCCCCAGCCCACCCCCCGCCACTCCAGGGTGGACACTTGGAGGAGCCGGACTCACCAATCATCACATTGCCCACAAAGGGGCTCCTGAGGCCAGGGAGTTGGGACTGAATTTCACACCTATCATTCTAATATCGAGGCTTCATTGGGGAAACAGGCTCAGAGCAGCCCTGCAAGGGCTGACATGTGCTGAGTGCTTACGATCTGCCAAGCACATGCACTTAACCCTATTGTCGTCATCCTGTGTCCTGACGGACAAAGGCTCAGAGAGGTCAGAAACGTGCCGAGGTGACACAGTGGGTGGAACACCTGGAATTCAAATCCAGGACTCACTTTCCCTTACTGAAGGGGAAAACCCTGCCTCCCCCCCACTCCCACTGCCCTTTGGCGGCAATTGACGGGCGGATAACACTTTCACCTCAGTTGGGGCCCTCAGTTAAATATGCAAACCTCCCTTGGGGATCCAGTACCTAAGCACACCCCTCCAGCACTTCCCACCCCTGTGGGAAAGCAGACCACCCATCAAGGACTGGCTAATTGTGCCTCCCAGAATCCCCTCAGGTGAAGCCTCAGTCTCCACTGGCCAACCCACTGTGTGACCTCAAGCAGGTCACCTGGCCTCTCTGTGCCTCCATTTCTTCTGTGAGATGGGGATGATAATAGTACCACCTCTCAGGGCTGCATTGAGGGCAAAGTGGGTTAAGACACATCAACTGCTTAGAGCAGTGGTTGGCACAGAGTAAGTGCTCAAAGGGTGCCTGTAAGATAAATGCATCAGTGGCTCCCCCGTGTCCAAGGAGCCCGTATCCAGGAAGCTCCTTATGCGTAGAAGAGAGAAAGCAAGATGCAGGATGCCTCCATGTCCCTGTGGTCAGGGCTAGACAGAGGTGGAGACCAGAGTGGCTGAAGGGGGTTAGGGCTCTGTGGTGGGAGGGGCAGGGCAGGCTTCCCTGGGACTCAGCCTTAAAGGAACTGCAAAGGAGTATGTGCAAACCAGGAATGGGTGTGAGAAGTGGAGGAAGCGCATGTGGAGAAAGGGGAGAGAGGGATCCTCCCCTGGCAAGGCAGGTCTAGTTGTGATCACAGCACTGGTCACACGGGAAAGGGTGGGACTACCTGGGACGGGGGAGGGAGCCCAGGAGAAGGACACTCAGGGAAAGAGGAAGAAACCCAATTCTGAGCAGCGTCTGGGTCATCTGAGAAGTGACTGAAAATCTACAGGGTTTGGCAACCGGGAGGGGCTAGTGCCGGGCTGCAGGAGACTGGGGGTGAGTGGAGGGAATCCCAAAGGGGAGGCCAGGGGAGGCCCACGCTCCTTCCTTTGGCTAAAAAGGGGAGTAGGAGGAGGGGTGATAGAAGGAGCAATGGGGAACCAGAGAGAAGTGGTCAGGGTGAGGGACTGGCTTGCCTACACAGGAAGAGGAGGAGGGAGTCGACAGGAGTTTCTCTGACTGACTGGCCTCTGCAGACCTGTCCTTGGTCAGCAAGTTGGGCATATGCCCACCCGTTTTCTGAAGATGCTCGCATAGCCACACTAGAGCTGCAGTCAGTGTTGCGATAAAACAGCCATCAGAGACCAGAAGAAACGTGAGTGGTGGCAGCTAGGGGCAGGATGGAGTAAGGGGCAATTTGGTTCAAAGTCAGAGACACTTCAGGACAAAGCCCCGCACAAGGTGGTAGCACAGGACCACAAGACACTCACCTCTCGAAGGTGAAGCGCATGGCTACCAGGACCAGTGCCAGGGGCAAGGCTGCCAGCAAGTCCTGGGGGTGGGCATAGACCAGGCCATCCCGGTCCTCTAGGTCAGCCCATGAGTTATTGGGAGGTAGCCAGAAGCGGTCCTGCCACAGCCACTCGTTCAGACTAGACCACATCCTGCGGACAGACGGTCCAGTTAGGGGAGCTCACCGTGGAGGGTGGGTGAAGGTGGAAGGCCCATCACCCGGCCCTCATGCCCCCAGCACCTGCAGTCCGGAGTTGATTACAGCCAGTGTTAGGAGAAACTTGGTCTGTGTGTCTTCAGACAAATGACTCGATCTCTCTGAACCTCAAGTTCATCTGTAAAACAGGGACAGTGATACCCACCTCTCAGCTGGGCCTGGTTAGGTACACAGTGCTCAGCCGGTGCCTCCTGACCTTTAACAACATGGCGCATGACAGTAGCTATTATTCTGCACTTGACAGACAGGATGGTGATGGCCAGGAGTTAAGGAAGGAGGGCCACAACCTCATGCTGTCAAATGCCCGGAAAAGTGTTTTGGATGCAGCCCAAACACCAAAAATTTAAGGAAATCTGTAACTCCCTCGCTGGCTTCCCTTCCCAACGTGGACTCCCCATGAGGTATGAATGTCACTGTCTCATTCGCTATCCCAAACCACGGTGGCAGCTGGGCGAGAGAACCAACAGCAAGACCGAGCTTCCTGGGTAATGGAGCAGTAACTGAGGTGAGCCAGCTTTCCACCAGGGACTATCACGGCACCAGCCCCATCTGCAGACCCTGCCATCTTGAGTAGCTCAGTTTCTCCCTTTCTCAAGATCCTCCTGCCTCCCTCTTGTAAGGACCCCTGAGGTTACTTTGGGACCCATAGGGAGTCCAGGGTCATCGCCCATCTCAAGGTTAGCCTGTTAGTAACCTTAATTCCTTCTGCAAACTAACTCCCCTTTGCTATGTGAGGTAACACGCTCCCAGGTCTGGGGATTAGGACATGGACATCTTCAAGGGGCGCTGTTCCGCCAGCCACACAGCCGGCCATCAGGAGAGTAGTTGGTCTTAGGGACAGGTAGTGACCGGAGGGGCCTGCAGAGGGCTGGAAGGTTCAGCCCTCAGTTAAGAAAATTCACTGAGCTGTGCGTGTATGATGTGGGTCCTTTTCTCTGTGCAAATGAAAACACTTGTATTTAAAAAGTCCATACAGTTCTGCCCACCTGGCGTGGCTCAACGGTTGAGAGTCAACCTATGAACTAGGAGGTCATGGTTTGATTCCCAGCCAGGGCACATGCCCAGGTTGTGGGCTTGATCCCCAGTAGGGGGCGTATGGGAGGCAGCCAGTCAATGATTCTCTCTCATCATTGATGTTTCTATCTTTTCCTCCCTATCCCTTCATCTCTGAAATAAAAAATTATATATATACTAAAGGCCCGGTGCACAAAATTTGTGCACTTGGGAGGGTCCCTCAGCCCGGCCTGTGCCCTCTTGCAGTCTGGGACCCCTCGGGGGGATGACCACCTGCTGGCTTAGGCCCGCTCCCCGGGGGATTGGGCCTAAGCTGGCAGTCAGACATCCCTCTGGCAGCCAGGGAGCCCTCGAGGGATGTCCACTTGCCAGCGGGGAGCAGGCCTAGCTGCAGTCGGACATCCTTAGCGCTGCTGAGGAGGCGGGAGAGGCTCCCACCACCATGCTGCACTGGCAAATCAGCCTGGCTTCTGGCTGAGCAGAGCTCTCCCTGTGGGAGCACACTGATCACCAGGGGGCAGCTCCTGCATTGAGCATCTGCCCCCTGGTGGCCAATGTGTGTCATAGTGACCAGTGATTCCGTTGCTCTGCTGATAGGGCCAATTTGCATATTACCCTTTTATTATATAGGATAGAGGCCTGTGCATGGGTGGTGGCTGGCTGGTTTGCCCTGAAGTGTGTCCCGGATCAGGGTGGAGGTCCCGCTGGGGTGACTGGCCAGCCTGGGTGAGGGGCTGAGGGCCGTTTTCAGACTGGCCACACCCCCTTCAGGGAGGGGGGTCCTGCTGGGGTGCCTGGCCAGCCTGGGTGAGGGGCTGATGGCTGTTTGCAGGCTGGCCAAGCCCCCCAGCGGGGACCCTCACCCCATGAGTGTGTGGCTAGCCTGGGTGAGGGGCTGATGGCTGTTTGCAGGCTGGCCACAGAACCTTCAGGGTAGGGGTCCCCGCTGGGGTGCCTGGCCAGCCCGGGTGAGGGGCTGATGGCTGTTTGCAGGCTGGCCAAGCCCCCAGCAGGGACCCTCACCCCATGAGGGTGTGGCCATCCTGGGTGAGGGGCTGATGGCTGTTTGCAGGCTGGCCACAGCCCCCAGCCACCCAAGCTCCCAGTAGAGGCTGGCTGGAAGCAGGTCTCTGGGATTTATTTAGCTTCTATAATTGAAACTTTGTTGCCTTTTGTGGAGGCCACCGCCGGCCAGGGCAGGTGGGAAGCTTGGCTTTCTCCATTGCCTGGGCAACCAAGCCTCCTGCTTGTTCCAGCTCCGTGGCTGCTGGTCGCCATCTTGGCTGGGTTAATTTGCATATAGTCGCTCTGATTGGCTGTGGCTTGGGCGTAGTGAAGGTACGGTCAATTAGCATCTTTGTCTTTTATTAGTGTAGATATATTTTAAAAGTCTACAAATCTGATTTTAGGTCTGACATGTGGGTTTTCTACCCCCACCAGCAAGCAAATCTGACACCACCTAACTGGAGACAATGTCAGATCCCACAGGTATGGACTCTGTCCTGCAAGACTGCCTCCCCCGACTTCACCTGGGCTTCTGACTGACAATGGACTACATATCAGAGGTTGCTACCATCCCATTCTCGGGTTTGATGTATCTGCTAGAATGGCTCACAGAACTCGGAGAGACAGTTTACTTGCTAGATCACTGGTTTGTAAAGGATATAGCTCAGGAGCAGCCAGATGGAAGAGATGCGGGGCCAGGTATGGGGAAAGGGCACAGAACTCCATGCCCCCTCCAGGCATCACTGCCCCCAAATCTCCATGTGTTCACAGCCTGGAAGCTCTCTGAACCCTGTCCTATTGTTTTTTTTTAATGGAATCTTTACTACACAGGCATGATTGACTAACTCATTGGCTATTGGTGATTGATTCAACCTTTAGCCCCTCTCCCCTCCTGGGAGGTCCTGGGGTGGGACTGACATAGTTGGGTCCCCTGACAACCAGCCCCCATCCTTAGGTGACTAAGGGGCTTTCCAAAAGTCACCTCATTAACATAACAAGATAACTTTATCCATGTCAATTCCCACAGTGTTAGGAGCTCTGTGCCAGGACCGCTGACAAAGACCAAATTTGTATTTATTATTATTAATCACAGTCTCACAAGTGAAATACAGAAAAAATAAAAATTCTTAAAAGTCCGAGGAAGTGAGTGAACCAGGATGGGTGAGAGGATTTGGGGGTAGTTGGGTTCAGTGTGAAGACAAGCTGGGTAGGGGTGGGAGAAGGCCAGGCAGGACTCATGAGTGCATGGCCGATGTTGAAATCTATGGGCATGGATGGAATTGCACATGTGTGAGACGGGGTGTGGATAAGGAGCAGCCTCGACCACACCGAGGCACCCAGCATTCAGTCTTCAGCGAGGGATTAGTAGTGACCACTGCCACTGGACACTCTGGTGGGGGAGGGGTGCTAGAGGGCAGTAGCCTGGAAAACAATCAAGGATGTGTGGCACTGACTAGTTTATTTTTTTACTATTATTTTTTAGAATTACCTTCCCGAAACTTGCATTTTATTTATTATTATTATTTTTTTAATATATATTTTTTTATTTCAGAGAGGAAGGGAGAGGGAGAGTGAGAAACATCAATGATGAGAATCATTGGTTGGCTGCCTCCTGCACGACCCCAATTGGGGATCGAGCCCACAACCTGGGCATGGAATTGAACCACGACTTCCTGGTTCATAGGTCTTCCTGGTTCATAGGTCGATGCTCAATCACTGAGCCATGCCGGCTGGGTGCAGTGATAGTTTCGACCCATGAGGCTCAGATAATCCAGACAGGATAGATAGATGGAAAGGCACCTGCAAGGACTTTTGTCCAGGTGGTTGATCTCTAGCAAAGAAACCATCTTCACTAGCAGGAAAGGCTGGCTGATTCCATGTACCCACTGGGGCACAGGGCACACGCCCTTCCTGGACTTCCTGGCCTCACACATCCACCACAGGGCATCTCCAGCCTCTTCCTCAGGAGCTGTCACAACCATCCGATAAGACACCCCCCACCAAGAGTAGATGGGAGTGGGCCAGGAGTCCAGGCCCCCAGCCCCATGTTCTTCCCCCACCCAAGGGGGCCAGATGGGGTCCACTGAAGCCAGTGTGCTTCAGAGATAAGGGAAAGCACACAACAATGGCATCTCATAATCTCAGGCCTCTGCTGATGTGTGCAGCCTCAAAGTCCACCATTCACTGCCTGACCCTTTGCTCCCATCACACTGTACAATTCCACACACCCAGCTTTACAAATGCTGTCCTCTGCCTGGAAGGCCCATAGAAAGTTTATTGCCCCAGGCTGGGTGCTGAGGACACAAAATGGTGGGGAAAGAGGGCAAGGTCTCTGTTCTTGCAGGTTGTTTAGTTGTCACTTCCTCCTGGAGGCACCGCCCGACTATCCCAACCTTGGATCCACTTAAAGAACCTCCCAAGCCCTGCCTGGCTCACTGTGGTGTTGGGAGCTCGCCAGGCAGTCTTTCAGAGGCGGTGAGAGGTGAAGAAGGAGAACCAGCCTTAAACCCGTCCCCTCAGGTGAAGCAGGCCCAGCCCTTTCTGGCCCCCGAGTCATTTTGAAAAAGTACGTTCCAAACCAGAGAACCCTCCAAGGTGGCTTCATACCCTACCCTGACTGCAGAGGTCTTGGCCCTGGAAGTCCTACCTCTCTCTAACCCCAATGTCTGTCGTCCCCCCACCCCCCTCCCTCACCCTCTCGATAAAGAAGAGACATCAGTTTGGGAAGAGAACAGGGTCCGGAGCCCAGCAAAGTGGCCAAGTCCCAGGTCCAATGTTCCCAGTCCAGGGGCCTCCATTTCTTCACCCACCTTTGGTGGGTCAGGTGCCTGACACACAGGGTGGGCTCAGGGGCGGCTGTAAACAAGCATCTATAGTCAGCAAGGCCTGAACTTCTCTTTCACTCCCGATCCCCCGCCAGATGTGTGCAGCCTCAAAGTCCACCATTCACTGCCTGACCCTTTGCTCCCATCACACTGTACAATTCCACACACCCAGCTTTACAAATGCTGTCCTCTGCCTGGAAGGCCCATAGAAAGTTTATTGCCCCAGGCTGGGTGCTGAGGACACAAAATGGTGGGGAAAGAGGGCAAGGTCTCTGTTCTTGCAGGTTGTTTAGTTGTCACTTCCTCCTGGAGGCACCGCCCGACTATCCCAACCTTGGATCCACTTAAAGAACCTCCCAAGCCCTGCCTGGCTCACTGTGGTGTTGGGAGCTCACCAGGCAGTCTTTCAGAGGCGGTGAGAGGTGAAGCACGGGAGGAAGTGGGGTTCTGAGTGGCACTCCTCCTCAGTCTTCACCTTTTCTCTTTTGGACACCTGCACTGTGACCTTCTGCCTCCTTGGGCATCCGCTACCCTGTCTGAGAAATGCGTACAGTCAGGTCTCCTGCTTTACCACTCACCCTGCATGCTGGTATTGCCACACACTGCGTTCCTGCCTCACCCATTTCCTCGGGCTACTGCCCTGGCTGTTCTATGCCTCCATTTCCTCATCTATAAAATGGAGTAACCACAGGCCCTTCCACATGAGGTAGCTGGAAAGACACCAGGAGAGGAGTGGGCACCATTGTCAGCAGTAGAAAGGGGTGGGCTGGAGAATGTTTTGGAAAGGAGGGGTGAAGGGTTCTAGGTGGTTCTTCCAGAACAGGCCCTGACCTTAAAGCTGTACCTAATGAACTCAGGCTGGGCTCAGCCAGGGCCACAGAGGGGTCATTTGGAGAATGACCATGTGGGTGGCAGGGCCAGCCTGAGCCTTCATCCCCACCCTGAGCCTTCATCTCCATCACCATCAGTCCGGCTGCATTTTGAAGCCTCTTTGGCCTTATTCCCAGCCCTGCCTCTGCCACCTGGAGCTAGACTCTGATAATCCTTCTTAGTGGCTAAAAATATCCCCAGATTGGGGGACGGAGAGAGAGATTAGGGCTTGCGCTGACATGAGGAGGGGGCAGGAGAGCAGAGGATCCCTGGTCTGCCTCAGGGGTCTGAAAGAGCTCGCCTGGTCCTATTATTCCCCTGAACCCGCAAATGTCCCACCAGAGCAGGACTGTGCACACAAGTTTGACTTATTTTCAATCTGGCTGGAAATAGGACTAGCCTGAGTTGTCTAATTGAAATAGGAAATCAATTCAGACTCCAGATGTCCAGGTCCAGCCCAGGGAAAGACAGACACACAACAGACAGACACAGACACGCACACACACACAATCACCCAGCCCCTATAGCCTGGCCTGCTGCCTGGAGTCACCTGACTCCTGCAGCTGGAGGCCCTGGCAAAGAACACATGATGTGCTAAGTGGGGATTGTTTGTCGGTAACTACAGTTGCCCCTGTACTGGGCCCTGGCTGTGCCCTCCAGATGGCCCTGGCCCCCACTCTGGACCTCTCTGAACAGGGTGCTAATAACCAGTGACGCAGCCAGTCCAGGAGACACTACCATATTGCGCCCTGCAAAGATCCAAAGAAGGGCCCCCAAGTCCAGGGTTCTACCTTGCCCCAGCCTATTTTATTTTTTAAAAATATTTTTATTGCCTTTTAGAGAGAGAGGAAGGGAGAAGGAGAAAGGGAAACATGAATATGTGAGTAGAACATCGATCAGCTGCATCCTACACGCCCCCTACCGGGGACTGAGCCCACAACCTGAGCAAAACCTTTTGGTGCCCAGAATGACGCCCAACCAACTGAGCGACACCAGCCAGGGCTGCCTTCATCCATCATTCTTCTCAGCTCACACATCACCTCCTCAGAGAAGCCTTCTCAGGCTACCAACGAAGCTACGTTATTAGTCCATCTCTTTACCCTGTTTCGTTCCTTTAGCCCCGTCATCTCAGTTGATCTGTTTTTTTATTCACTTGTTTGTCTGCCTCACTACAAGGCATAAGCCTCATGAAGGCATGGATGTTGTTTTAGTCACTGCATTTTCCTCAGACAGGGCCTGGCACAACATTAGGTACCATCTAATGAGTAGATGAATGAGTGGATAGAACAGACACATTGACAAGTGGGTGGACATGAAGACTTCAGGTCAGGTGGTCAAACTTCCTAGAAAAATATGCCACTTTCCATAACAGGCAAGGTCAGCTTGATCCCCACTAAGTAGGTGTACTGTCTCCCTATAAACTGGGAAGCTGAGGCTCAAAGCCAGAAGCTACTAGAAATATGTCACCCAGCCAGCAAAGGAGAGAGCCAGGGTTGGAAACTCCCTCAGGGGGATCAGGACTCACAGGACCCTGTGGAGGCCTCTACAGTCCTGCTTCTGCTTATCAAGGTTTCCTGGCAAGCTCAGGGGCCGGGGTGAGCTGAGTCAGGTACCCTGGTATCCCCAGCCCACTAGCCGCCCTTCATGACCTCATCCATCCCACCCACACTCCTGGTGGCCCCTCACCCCCCCTAATCAAACAACCAACAGTAGGGCCATGAAGTTGCTGCTCTACAGCTGCCTGGCAGGCCTGCTCTCCTAGCACTGCTCCCTCCCTCCAACAGCTCCATTCCAGTACCCCACCCCCCAACAACACCCAGGTCCTAGGATGCTCAAGAGCTTCCCCTGGTGGTCCAGCCTCCAGGGTCTTTATGAGCCTTTTGCCAGAAATGCCTCCACCCCCTTCGCTGGGCCAGTTCCTGCTAGCCTTTCAAGACCCCGATCAGATTAACTTCCCTTCTCTGCCCTTCCCACTCTCAGCAGAACCCCCTCCTCAAGTCTTTTCTTTCTTTCTTTCTTTTTTTTAATCCTCACCTGAGGATATTTTCCCATTGATTTTTAGAGAGAGTGGCGGAGAGAGGGAAAGACAGAGAGAAACATCGATGTGAGAGAAACACTTGATTGCCTCCTGTACGAGCCCCAATTAGGGCCCAGGCCAGGGAGGAGCCGGCAACTGAGGTATGTGCCCTTGACCGGAATCAAACCCCGGACCTTTGGGTCCACAGGCCGATGCTCTAGCCCAGCCGTGGGCAATCTACGGCCCGAGGGCCGGATCCGGCCCGTTTGAAATGAATAAAACTAAAAAAAAAAAAAGACCGTACCCTTTTATGTAATGATGTTTACTTTGAATTTATATTAGTTCACACAAACACTCCATCCATGCTTTTGTTCCGGCCCTCCGGTCCAGTTTAAGAACCCACTGTGGCCCTCGACTCAAAAAGTTTGCCCACCCCTGCTCTAGCCACTGAGCCAAACCCACTAGGGCAGAGGTTCTCAACCTGTGGGTTGCGACCCCTTTGGGGGTTGAACAACCCCTTCACAGAGGTCACCTAAGACCATCAGAAAACACATATATAATTACATATTGTTTTTGTGATTAATCACTATGCTTTAATTATGTTCAATTTGTAACAATGAAAATACATCCTGCATATCAGATATTTATATTACAATTCATAACAGTAGCAAAATTACAGTTATGAAGTAGCAACGAAAATAATTTTATGGTTGGGGGTCACCACAACATGAGGAACTGTATTAAAGGGTCGTGGCATTAGGAAGGTTGAGAACCACTGCACTAGGGCCTCAAGCCTTTCTTAAGAGCTGTGTTTTGGCCCTGGCCAGACCCCATGGAGCTTAGAGAGCGAGGTAGCTCTGAGTCTCCCTCAACAGTGAGCACCAGGGAAAGAGACCTCTGGGGTCCCCAGCATCACCTAGTGTGGGTATGTGTTGGGGGTCAGTCAGGGAGCTTTCAAGGACTGAGGGAGGATCAGGTCTCTGGAGGTTTGAGGGGGGAAATGAGCAGTCCCCAGCCTCAAAGGCAGGCAGAGGTGGGGCAGCAGGATCTGATGGATACCTGCCCAGGGTTGGGTCAGGAATACAGGTGAGGGTATAAGGCAGCCCTACTGGACTACAATTAAAATAACAACACAGCTTCATTGAGGTATCATTGACATGTAAGAAATGGCATGTTTAAAGCACGTGATCCAATGTATTTTGACATATATGCACAATCATGAAATCATCACTTCAATCAAGATATTGAATACAGCCGAAACCGGTTTGGCTCAGTGGATAGAGCATTGGCCTGCGGACTGAAGGGTCCCAGGTTCGATTCCGGTCAAGGGCATGTACCTGGGTTGCGGGCACATCCCCAGTGGGAGATGTGCAGGAGGCAGCTGATCGATGTTTCTCTCTCATCGATGTTTCTAACTTTCTATCTCTCTCCCTTTCTCTCTGTAAAAAATCAATAAAATACATTTTTTTAAAAAAGATATTGAATACAACTGACTCTTAAACAACACGGGTTTGATCTACATTGGTCCACGCTATATGCAGATTTTTCAAATCTTGTAAACAGATGACAAACTTACATATTGATAAACATATAGAGTACTAAATGATTTTCTTCATAACATTATCTTTTATTTAGCTTAGTTTACTGTAAAAACACAGTATGCATTTGTCGACTGTTTATGTTATCAGAAAGATTTCCAGTCAACAGTAGGCTATTAGTAGTTAAGTTTTGGGGAAGTCAAAAGTTAAAGGCAGCCCTAGCTGGTTTGGCTCAATGCAGCGGTTCTCAACCTGTGGGTCGCGACCCCTTTGGCGGTTGAATGACCCTTTCACAGGGGTCGCCTAAGACATCCTGCATATCAGATATTTACATTAGGATTCATAACAGTAGCAACATTACAGTTATGAAGTAGCAACGAAAATAATTTTATGGTTGGGTCACAACATGAGTATTTAAAGGGCCAGAAGGTTGAGAACCACTGGGATAGAGCATCAGTCTGTGGATGGAAGGATCCCAGGTTCAATTCCGGTCAAGGGCACATGGCCGGGTTGCAGGCTCGATCCCCAGTAGGGGGCGTGCAGGAGGCATTAGATCAATGATTCTCATCATTAATGTTTCTGTCTCTCTCTCCCTCTCCCTCCTTCCTCTCTGAAATTTATACATATATAAATATATATATATTGTCAAATGGGGTCAGGGTCCCTGACTCTGTATTGTTCAAGGGTCACCATCACTTCCTAAGTTTCCTTGTGCCCCTTCAGAGTCCTCCCTCTTGCCCTTCCAGTGAAAACTGGAAGGAACTTTGATGTCCAACATTTGGGAATCAGGAGCCTCAGCATTCCACACGATGAAATATTAGGTATGCGTTTAAAAGAGGGAAGACACATGGATGAACCCTGAGGACAATAAGCCAATCACAAAACGACAAATACTACAGGACACCATACGGGAGGTCCTTAGGGGAGTTAAAGCAATGGGAAGTTATTGTTTAATGTGATAAGAGTTTCAGTTTTGCAAGATGAAAAAGTTGTGGAGATAGGTTGCACAACAATGTGAACATCTCAACAATACTGAACTGTGCACTTAAACATGGCCAAGACGGTCAATTTTTGTTATATGTATTTTACCACAATTAAAAACATTTTGTAATTTAAAAAAATTATCAAAGGAGGGGGAAAGAAGAGGACAAGCTAAGTTCACTGACTTGGGAGGATCATCGAACTAAAAAAATAAAAGCAGAGACACACTGATGGCCTGACACATAGATTATGAAATGGACAACCACCAAGACTTCTGCTTCTGGTAACAGTGGAGTTAGCCACATCAGACCATTCCTCTTAGAGATGACAAATGCTAGATTATCTATTAAAAAACGACTATAGCAAGTCCTCAAACAATGTCATTTCAGTATAATGTTGATGAAATGCTGTAGGAACTTAACTCTGTTTACATCAATTAGGCTTTGGTAAATTGGCTTTGGTATTCGTCATTTCACTTAAAGTCACAGAACCGATCAATGTTAAGTGAGGACTTACTGTACCCGAATGCTCTGGTGCTGCAATGTCCAATGTGGGAGCCACTAGCCTTAATATGTGACTATTTACATTTCAATTAATTAAAATTAAAAATTAAATATAATTTAAAATTCAGTTCCTCAGTTGCACCAGAAACATGTCTACTCCACGGGCAGTGCAAACAGGGAACATTCTCATCATGCACACAATCCTACTGAGCAGCGCTGCTCGAGAGTGACCCAAAACATGGAGAAGGTGGATGGGAGTCCATACCTGGAATAAGGGAACAGTATGGGATGAGTTTCCCATTTTTTATTGTTATTTACTGGAAATAGAAACTGGCTTGAAAAATGAGAAGACAGAGCCCACAGAGACCATGACAGCTCAACAGTAGATGGAATATGTAAAAACAATGAGACAAAAAAAAAAAAGCAGCTCCAGGTTCTATACAAAAACTGTAAAACCTGAACCATACATGTACCGGGCAGACTCCAACCAGCCCAACTGAGGCTAAAAGAAAGAGTGAAATTTCACCTGTCACCACCATGTCAAAACAGACTTTGGAGCTTGAATCCAGATAAGTTAATTGCCTGATAAAATAAAAAAAAAAAAATCAATGCTCTTCAGAGGAACAACAGAATCCAGAGTCTCAGCAACATATCTTTCACAATGTCCAGAATACAATCCAAAATACTTGCCACATGAAGAAACAGGAAAACATGACCCATACTCAAGAAAGAAGAAAATCAACAGGGACTGACCCTGAGGTAATCCAGACGTTGTAATGAGCAAATAAGGACTTTGAAGCAGCTATTATACTCAGTATAGTCAAGGATGTGAAGAAAAATGACCTCCTAATGAATGAACAAATAAGACACCTCAGCAGAGAAGCAGAAACTATAAAAATGAACCAACAGAAATTCTAAAACTGAAAAATACAATATTTGAAATAAAGTTGTGTGTGGGCTTTTAGCTCTGTCACACTCAAGTCGTCCCCCACCCACTGAACATGCTTTCTTTCTTGGAGGCTTCTTGGCCAAGATCCCACCTTCCATCCAAGGCCCCTCCACACCCCCCGGACACTCAGCTACTCATCAAGTCCTGCAATTGTACCCATGTCCCTAGTTACTGTTGAGGAAGTCCCTGCTCTGCTGAGGCCTCATCTCTCCATCACAATCATTGTGGCCTCTGCCCAGCTCTCCCTGCCTAGGGTTTTGCCTAGGCCACCACCCTCCATCAGCATCCATGCCATCCTTCTACCATGCACACCAGACTCCCCTCAGCTTTAAACCCTGTTAAGTGCTCCCACCGACCTGGCTTTATGCACTCAGGCACATCTTTAGTCCTTTGCATGAATGAATGTAGTTCTTCTAGTTGCCAAAGTCGTCATTCTGAATTTTGAAACTGTTGCCTTTTTTACACCACAAAATTCACATGACTCTATAGGAGTATTCAGATTGGTGGAGTAGTATGGGTCCCTATCTCCCCCACCAATAATGCCCTCCCTTTCTGCCTGCCAAATCCCTCCAGTTCTTCAAGAATGTTCTACACCAGGGGTGGGCAAACTTTTTGACTCGAGGGCCACAATGGGTTCTTAAACTGGACCGGAGGGCCGGAACAAAAGCATGGATGGAGTGTTTGTGTGAACTAATATAAATTCAAAGTAAACATCATTACATAAAAGGGTACGGTCTTTTTTTTTTTTTTAGTTTTATTCATTTCAAACGGCTGGATCCGGCCCGCGGGCCGTAGTCTGCCCACGGCTGTTCTACACACTTCTTCCAGGAAGCCTGCCAGATGCCCTCACACTGGGCTAGGGGCCCTTACCGTGGCTTCTCCTACCACCTTTCTCAGAAATTTTGGGGCAACTCTGTCTCTTCCCCAGTAGCCTGGTGATGGGGCCTGACCTCTTCATGTCCCCTGCACCTGACACAGGACAGGTGCCCAGAAGCTGGCCACCAAAGACGACTGAAAGGAAAAAGGCTAAGCTGAGACGCTGATTGGCTGCAGACACCCGGGCCTCGGAAAACAACTTAGCTCGTCTCAATCCTCCCCACTTCTCCCATCCCTGCCCCACCTATGTGATTACACACCCACCAATCTCCTTCCAAGGACTCACTTTTTTCCCCCTAATTCCATTTATTTTTAGAGAGAGTGGAGGGGGAGAGGGGAGAGAAACGTTGATGTGAGAGAGAGACACATCGATTGGCTGCCTCCCGCACACTCTGACTGGGGTAGGGGGTTGAACCCGCAACCCAGGCACATGCCCTTGACCGGAAATTGAACCTGCAACCCTTTAGTCCATGGCCTGATGCTCTAACCACTGAGTACACCAGCCAGGGCCCCAAAGGCTCACTTTTTTCTTCAAGTACATTCATTTTCAGATTGCCCCCCACCCACAAGAGAAAGCCAGCTGTAGTGTCATGTGCAGACAGTGGGCATAAAACACAGTGAAAACAAGATGACATTCATTCCTGGCCAAATTCTGAAGGTCCTGAGGCATAGTTTTTATACCTATTTCTAAAATTTCAATCGGCTATGCTCACTTGAGCCCTGGATGAATATGGTCCAAGGTTGAAATAGGCTGACCCAGGTGAACAGTTACAGCCCTTTTGTCTCACTCCTGTCGCAATGCAGACATCACTGCAAGCATCTCTCTTATTGCATCAATACTCTTCCTGTATCCCTGGAGAATGTTCTGGAAACCCTGAACCCTCAGAGCCAGCTTTAAATCCAGGAACAACTCATGCCACAAAAAGAGGTCTTCTTCTGTGTTACTGAGATAGGCTCTTAGATCCAATAAACACACACTACTCCACCAATTTGAATACTTCTGTAGAGTCATGTGAATTTTGTGGTGTGAAAAAGGGCAAGTTTCAAAATTCAGAATGGTTACTTTGGCAACGAGAAGAACTACATTAAGGAGGCATGTGTGTGAGCAATCTGACCCCCCCTCCAAGAACCACCATATAATCTTGCAGTCCAGAGGCTCTTAGCGCCTGAGAAAACCTGGCACTCCACAGTGGAGGGGAAATTGGACTTGATCATCAGAAATAAGCCATTTGGAAAATGGTACTGCTATCTCACATCCTAAAGGGTCATGGCATTTGTCCTGGAAAATGGTCTATGAAACATTTCCTTTGTATCCAAAAGCAAAAGATAAACAATCTATGAAGAGAAAACAACAACAACATACATATGACCTCCTCAGAGAGGCTCAGACTACCTAAAGTAACCCCCCCTACTCTCAACACATTTCTTGAAAATCCTAGGACTATGTGGGAATGTATTAAGTGTCCTCTCCCTGGTCTGACTTGCCCCCAGCTTTTCCCAATCTCCAGCTAGGCCCCCAGAAAGCTACAGCAGGTGTCCAGTGCCAGGAGTTTCTGTAGTGTGTATTTTGCAGATGGGGAAACTGAGGCACAGGATGGAAAGTGGAAAGCTGGGATTTGAATCTAAGCCCACCTGTCTCCAGAGCCTGACACCCTATGCACCCTCCCCCCGAGCCCCTCCCCTTCCAAGCCAAGCCTCTCAGGAGGTACCTGTGATGCCTGTCATCCTTTCACACACATTTATTGGGTGCGGACTGTGCCAGGTGCTGGCTATACACTGGGGGGCCAGCAGGGTACTGACCGCCACAGGATTCCCACCACATCCAGAACCTCAGCTCTATGAGGGTGGAGTGGAGATGGCAAACAACATGTATTTTATTAATTTGTTTCATGATGTCAGGTAGTAGAGAGAAAAATAAGGAAGGAAAAAGGACCAGAAGTTGATCAGTAAGGGCTGCAATTTTAAACAGGAAGGTCAGGAAGGCCTCTCTGACAAGATATTTGAACAGAAGAGGCGAGGAAGGAAGCCATGGGGACAGAGCATTCTAGGCAGCTAGAACAGCTTGTGCAAAGGCCCTGAGTGATGGGGCTGGAACAGAGGAGAGAAGGGGAAGAGGCAAGGTGAGGGTAGGGAAGTGACAGCCAATATCTAACCAATATCTCAGATGGAGAAATGAGACTCAGAGGCAGAGATTTCCAGAGCTTGTCCTGCCTGCTCTCTCCTGTCACTCAAGCTCCCTGTACCCTGCCATCTCAATAGTTTAGCCTGACCTCCTTGCTCCAACTGTGGTCCCATGGCACCTGCCAGGATCAGGGCCATGGCTGAGCCAGGGCCTAAGGGAGCTGCTCTTAGGTGCACCCATCCCTATTTTGGAGGGTGATGGAGGGGGTGGGGGGTGGGGGGTGAGGGGTGGAAGGAATAGTCCCAACCATGGTGTGTCTTGGCTCCGATTAAGGTTCCAGGGTCCATGTGTCCAAAGCCTCTGAAGCCAGAGGGGTTTGGGGAATATCTGGGTGAGTGCTGGGAGTGTGGAGGGTCACCAGGCCCAGGTGACCAAGCCTTTTCATAGGGTCTGTGTGTGAGTGTGGGTTGAGGGGGGGAGGGGTGTCCTTTTCCTCAACCTGGAAAGGGAGTGACAGTGGGCTGGTGGCAGGGCCATCCTCAGGACCTGCCTAGGTTTTTGCTGCTTGTCCTGAAGGCGCAGTCAGACCCCTGCCTGCCATCCCTGTGTCCCTGAGGGCTCCTATCACCTTTTTGAGAGCATCTTACCTTAACACCCAGCTCTGAGCCCTGTACAATCTGCCTGGCCTGCAGGCCAGCCACCAGTGGCGGCGCCCCAGCCCCCATATCCCCCATCATTACCCTCCCCTGGCTACTTTCCTCCACTCCCTCTAGCCCCTCCAGGGAGTCTCCCAGGTCAGCTGAGCCCCACAAGTGCAGGGAGAAGGGGGTGGGCTTCCCTCCTGTCAGTCCCCTCAGACTTCAGGGTTCCAGGACTTCAGAGCAGAATGACCAGTGCACACAAGGGACAAAGTACCAAAGCAATACCCGCTCCCTGCAAACCGCAAAGCAGTCCTGGAGCAAGGACACTCCAGGGTCTGCTGTTGCACCCGAGAGCCTGTCTCTTCATCTGCTCCACTCCCCCCCCTCGCTCACTCTGCTCCAGCCACACCAGCCCCCTCACTCTACCTCTAACATGCTAGGCCTGGTCCTGCCTCGGAACCTCTGACATGCTGGTCCCTCTGCCTGAATGCTCTTCCTTCAGATGCCCACCCACCCCCAATCTGACGTGCTCCTTCTCATCCTTCAGGTCTCTTCTTATCACCTTCCTGCTTCCGTCCTCCCAGAACATCAGTTCCATGGGAGGGGGGAGATTTTACTTTGTTCACTACTAGTCTCCACTGTCTCCCAGTGCAGGGACTTTCGAAGTATAGGCTGAATGAAGGTGGAAGGGAGATAAAGCCAGGCATGGCTGGCAGGGGACCCCTACTCAGATACACATACTAGGACTTGGGCCAAAATATGGTTTTGAAAGCCCAGGAGGGCGGGGAGAAAGCCAAACTCCTGCTGGTTCAGTGTGGGGAACTGGTGTGAGGGCATCATATAACAAGGGTATAAAATCAAGATAGGGAGGAGAAAGGCCTCCTCTTTGCCACTGCGGTCAGAGACAGATTGGGTCTGAGGTGCAGATTCAGGTGCAGCTTCAAGGGTGGCAATAAAAAGCCCATTCTGAAAGGCTTGCGGGGTGGGGGGGTAGAAAGGGCAAACAAATAAGGGAGTAAGGCCCTGACAAGGGAGGGATTAGAAGCAGGGGATTGAGAAACATGGCTGAGGCTGACCTCTTCCTCCTTAAAAAAAAAATTTTTTTAGTGATTCCAGAGAGAGGAAGGGAGAGAGAGAAACAGCAATGATGAAATCACTAATCGGCTGCCTCCCACACGCCCCCCATTGGATCCAGCCAGAAAACCCGGTACGTGCCCTAACCGGGAATCCAACTGTGACCTCCTACTCAATGCTCAACCACTGAGCCACACCGGCCGGGCTCGTTCTCCTTTTTGAAGCCCTTGCTCCTTCGGCTTTATTTTTTAAATATATTTTTATTGATTTCAGAGTAGAAGGGAGAGGGAGAGAGATAGAAACATTAATGATGAGAGAGAATCACTGATTGGCTGCCTGCTGCAGGCCCCTAGTGGGGATCGAGCCCGCACCCCGGGCATGTGCCCACAGGCTGACGCTCTATCCACTGAGCCAAACCAGCGAGGGCTCCTTTGGCTTTTGACTTCTCACCCACTCCTGGTTTCTTTCCGCCCTCTCTCCAAACTCCATCCCTCCACCCAAGGTGGGTACGTGTCCCAAGCTCCAGGCTTGCTTCTCCAAAGCCTGCCCTGCACCCAGCCACACCTCACCTCCACCTGGACCTCCAGTAGCACCACAGAAACAGATTGCTAACTTGTACCTGAACCTGCTTCCCACGCAGCAGCTTCTGCATCCTATCCAACTGCAAATCTGTCCTGGACCCACCCACTTACTTCTCACACATCCACGCTTCCACCTGGTCCAGCTCCATCATGATCTGGACCAGTGCCCGTGCCTGCCTCCATGCTGGCTCCTGCAGGCAGCAACTCCCATGTACCCTGCAGTTCCTCCCCTCCACATCTTAGCTCACTGGTCTCTGCCCATTAACTCTTCTTTTTTTCTCTCCCTCTTCCCATTAACTCTTAATCATCCTTACTAATGAGTCCAACAGCCACCTCCTCCAAGAAGCCTTTCCTGACCCCTCCCCAGGCTGAATCAGGTCACTCCTCTGGGCCCCTACCCCCAGGCATTCTATTTTACCAGATGCTTATGGCCTATGAGCTGGACAATGTGCTCACCTCTGAAGTGATGATTGTTATTATTCCCATTTTGCAAGGAAGAAACTGAAGCACAAAGGAAGTGAAGTCACTAGCCTGAGGGCATTGACCTCAAACTGGCAGGACCTGGTCTGTGGCAACTTCCAGACAACCACAGCAGGAAAGGGGACAGCCTGCAGTGCCTGGATAAGAGAGAACCTTGCCTCGCCACCCCCATGCCTGCTTTCCTGTGGTGTCCCAGGGGTAGTGGGAGGTGGGAGGAGTGAACCAAGGCCTGCTCCCCCACCCGACCCCCCACCACCAGCTACAGTCATCCTAGTGGCTCCTGTGCCAGTGTTCACTCCATGCCAGGCACTGGGCCAACTAAACACTTTGCATGCCTGACTCAATCTGCAAATGGCCCTGGGTCTGGAGATGAGTGCAGTTACGAACTCCCATTCCCATTTCTCAGAACAAGAAATGGAGGCTCATGGGGCTGTGAACTCCCACTGGCACTGGAGTCTTCCCCATCTCCCCCTAGTCATGAGGCTGCCACTGGGATGGCCAAGCCCTTTCCTAGCCAAGGCTTCCTTTGACCTCCGACACTCCCAGGGATAGGAACTGCAGATGGGCAAACTGAAGCTCAGAACCTTTCCCTGGAGCCAAAAGGCCAGTTCAAGGCCCAAGGCTCCCAGCTTATTTTCACTGCCTCTTTCCTCTCCTCTAAGACATCTTTGCTGGGAGCTAGGAGGGCAGGCAAGGAAGGTCCCGAGAGCCTCCTCCCTGCAGTCTGGCCAGGCCTGTGGGACCCAGGTGTGCTGAGTGAGGCTCTAGGCCAGCCGTGGGCAAACTACGGCTTGGCCGGATCCAGCCGGTTTGAAATGAATAAAACTAAAAAAAAAAAAAAAAAAAAAAAAAAAGACCGTACCCTTTTATGTAATGATGTTTACTTTGAATTT
This sequence comes from Myotis yumanensis, assembly GCF_028538775.1. Taxonomy (NCBI): domain Eukaryota; kingdom Metazoa; phylum Chordata; class Mammalia; order Chiroptera; family Vespertilionidae; genus Myotis; species Myotis yumanensis. Next base: position 98,667,305 of record NW_027223756.1, read on the forward strand.
ATATTAGTTCACACAAACACTCCATCCATGCTTTTGTTCCGGCCCTCCGGTCCAGTTTAAGAACCCATTGTGGCCCTCGACTCAAAAAGTTTAAAAGTTTGCCCACCCCTGGTCTAGGCACTCACTGGTTTATTCACAGCAGCTGCTCTTGGAAGGGGACTGAGTTGAGGTGGGGATGCAAGGAGCTTCAAAGACAGCCCCATCCTCCAGAATTTCTAACTCAGATGGCCCCATGCAACAGATCCAGGCCGCCTCCATGGGGCCAGCTGGGGCTCACTTGCTTGGGACCTTGCCTGGGCTCCCCCATCAGGTGGCATTCTCATAGGTCTTGCAAATCAGCCTTGGCCAAAACAGGTTCCCCCCCCCCCCCCCCATGTTTTTCCCTCAGTTTCCCTATCCCAGCCATGAAAGGCCCCTCCACACTCCCAGCTGCCCAAGCCAGCAATCTCCTCTGGGCACTTTCCTTCATGCCCCACTTCTGAGCAGGGAGGAGATAATGATGTTCTGACAAAATTAACCCCCAATTCACCCAGTTTCCACCACCCCTGCCAGTCCGACCCCAAGCAGCAGCCTCCTCCCCTCTGTTCTGCCCACAGCAGCTGCTGGATCTTCTTAAGACTACCGCACCCACTTTGCTCTAAGCCTTCTGGGGACCCCACAGGCTTGAAAATGGAAACCACACACTCCTGCCACCCATCTTCGAGGCCCGGGCCAACCTCTCCCACTTCCAATCCCCGCGCTTCAGCCACGCTGGCTCTGTTCCGCTCTGCAGACACACCAGGCTGGGCCCTACCTCAGAATCTTGCCGTTTCCTGGGCCTAAATAGCCCTCGCTGGCTGGTTACTCTGGCCCGGACGGTACCTGCTCCGAGAAGCCCTCCCTGACTTGACTTACCCCATCGCCCTGATGCGTAGTCTTCCCCGCACTCAGCAGGGACCAGAATGGTCGGTTTCTGTTTACGCGGTTCCTAGCAGCCTCTGCGGCCCCGGCTGCACCCCCAACTCTGGCACGTCGGGGGCACCCGGGAGTCGCTCCGGATGGGTTCGCGGGTGAGGGACCGACACTCGCGCAGCGCTCCCCGCGTCCACAGCGATTCCCTCGCGTCACGGTGCCAGGCTGCCCCAGTCCCTCCCGCCCGCGTCGCAGCCGCATCCCCGGGAGCGCGCGGCGCCGGGGCCCTCCAGGGAGCAGGGCTCTCTCGGGGAGGCAGCCCGGGCCTGGGACCAGATGGGAAGCCCCAAGATGCCGTCCGGCAGGGCGCTGGGGGGCCGAACTGAGTCACGTGGGGGCCGGGCCGGGGCCGCCATGGCTGTGGAGGAGGGGCGGGCGCTGGCCGCGAGGGTGGCGTTTGGGACGGCGTTCTGGGCGCGGGAGGTTCGCTTACCTGGGGGGCGGGCGGCCGAGCTCACCGGGTTGGGGTCCGCACGCCAAACAGAGAAACACGCAGGGAGCACCAGGTAGCCGGACTCAGCACGGCGCCGGCTGGGGCCGCGGGAAAAGGCTGGAGGGGGTGCGGGGCGGGGCCTGGAAGGGCGGGGCTGGGGGCGGGGGCGGCGGGGCGCTGGATCCTGGCGGCGCTCGGCTCCCTCTCGGCAACCAGCCACTTCCCTCCCGCCCGCGGGCGGCCGCAGACCCTCCCCGCCGCCGGCCCCGCCCCGAGGCTTTCTTGGCTGCGATCCAGCCTCAGATTTCTCCCCGGAACCTACCGCTCGCCTCTGAATACGGCGTACTCAGTCTGGCCCCTGCTTCTCCTGCGTTCGCCACTCGTACCCCGGGCCCCCGCCGGAGTCCCCTCTGGCCCGGCTCTGACCCGTGCACCTGCCAACACTCGGAGGCGCCCTGATCTGCCGAAGCGCACGACTGGGCGTTGCAGAGGAGGCCCAGACACCGCCTCAGGCCTCAGAGGCCGCCTCGGTACCTGGAGTCTAGGGTCCTGTCCCAGCTCGCAGGCCACGTGGATCCAGTTCGTGGTGCGTGGGGCCCAGGCGCGCCCAGAGGCCCTTCTGGAGGCTGGGAGGCGTGGAGGGCAGCCGGGCAAAGTCTGCGGGTTGGAGTCACAGTAGGAGATTTGAACACCCCATTGACATCAGTGGATAGATCTTCCAGACATAAACTCAGCAAGGAACCAGCAGCCTTAAATAACACACTAGATCAGATGGACTAAATTGATATCTACAGAGCATTCCACCCCAAAGCAGGAGAATATACATTCTTTTCAAGTGCACACGGAACATTTTCTAGGATAGACCACATGTTAGGACACAAAACAAGTCTCAATAAATTTAAGAAGTTTGAGAAAAAAAGAAAAATTCTGCGGTTGGGTGGGGTGTAAGGGTCAGGTAGCCCAGCAGAGGGCAACAGAGGAAGGTGCTGGGCCCCCTCTTGGCAGCTGGAACCTAAAGTGTGAATGGAGGACAATCCAGTTTTCTCTGCACACCTGAGGCTCACCTGGCACTCAGGGTCCAGCTGTTGCCAGTTGGAGGACAGGGGGTTCCAGAGCCGCTGGCCAGCCGGCGTTATCTGGGCAAGTAGCCTCACCTTTGGACAAAAGCCTCTCCCCAAAGCAGATCCCGGGAGGTGGGGGAAGTCCTCATTTTCTGAACTGTGGGGCCCCTAGGCAAGTTGCTTTGGGTCACTGATATTTGATTTCCACACATAGAAAGTGGAGGGGGGTGGTGCACAGGCCTTGGTTGCAAGTATGGAAGAACCTGACCCTCCAATCCAGCTTCTGGCCTTGCATTTGCTGCCCCCCTCACTATCTCCCTCAGGCCTCAGTCCCCTGCAAAGACCCCCTCACCTCCACTTCTGCCCCACCCTCCACTTGCACTCATTCTTTTCCCCTCCAGCCAAGAACTTCTTTGCATATTAGAAAAGGAAACTAACTTTTCTCAGTTGTGGCCACTAGGAACTGTCTTGTATCACATGCCTTGCACAGGGCTGCTCAGAACAGGACAGTCATGTGTATGACTCCCCCTGAATGGGAACAAGTGGCAGATTCTGGGTGAAGTGCAGCGAGAGGCCCTCCAAAGTGGATGGGGTGAGCCAGGGCCAGGGGAAGATTTCAGGTGGGAGGTACTCTCCTTTTCCTGGTCCTCCATCCCCCTTCCATGAGCATTCTTCCTGGAGGAGGAGGTGACCTCAGAGAAATGAGTAGGTAGGGATTAAGCTGAGTCAGGGTCTGGAAGTGAATGAGGAGAGGACAGTAGGGTGGGGCCAGTGTCAAAAGGCCCTCAAAGGCTCTCTCTGGAGAGGCACCATTTATTTATTTATTTAACATATTTTTATTGATTTCAGAGAGGAAGGGACAGGGAGATAGAGATAGAAACATCAATGATGAGAGAGAATCATTGACTGGCTGCCTCCTGCACGCCCCCTACTGGGGATCAAGCCCACAACCCAGGCATGTGCCCTTGATGGAATCGAACCTGGGACCTTTCAGTCCGCAGGCCGATGCTCTGAGAGAAGCTGGATTGGAGGGTCAGTGGTTCTCAACCTTCCGCAACCCTTTAATACAGTTCCTCATGTTGTGGTGACCCCCAACCATAACATTATTTTCGTTGCTACTTCATAACTGTAATTTTGCTACTGTTATGAATCGTAATGTAAATATCTGATATGCAGGATGTATTTTCATTGTTCGCGACCCACAGGTTGAGAACCGCTGAGTCAATTTGGCTAGGGCGAGGCACAATTTAAAATTAGACTCAGGCAGGTCAGATTTAAAATGAGTGGGCACGACTGGGCGTTGCAGAGGAACAGCTGGGATCTGATGTGGAGGTTGCAGACAGAATGAAAGGAGGGACGCCAGAGGGATTTAAAGATAAAATTGTCAGGGTTTGGGGGGAATTCAGGGAAGGCCAGGGCCTGGTTAGTGGGAATGGGGCAATGGGCTGTTTCTAAGCTGGCCTGGCCAGTTCAGTGTGGGGTGTTTTGGGAGGGGACCCTAGGAAAGTCCAGAGCTCAGACTTGAGGAGAGAGAAGGAGCTCCTTGCCTCCTCTTCCTCCCTTCCAGGGCTTCACAGGAACAAGGAGGTAGGATGGAGGAGGCTGATAAGCCTGGATCCAGGTGACTCCCCGAAGATCTCCTTGTCCCTACTGCTTGTCAGTCCGCTTGTCCCAGCCACATGGTCCATTTTCAGACCCTGGGGCCATCATGGCCAGGCCTGGAAGCTGGACCATGGACTCCGAACTCTATGATAGGTGGAAAATAGCTATCCAGTGATGTCCATGAGTCCTAATGCCTGGAACCTGTGACTATGTGACCTTATATGGCAAAAGGGACTTTGCAGATTTGATTTTAAGGATCTGGAGATGGGGAGATGATCTTGGATTATCCAGATGGGCCCAGTGTCCTATGACAGAGAGGCAAGAGGGTTAGAGAGACTAGACTAGAAGATGCTATGCTGCTGACTTTGAAAATGGAGGAAGGGACCATGAGCCACGGCATGCAGGCAGCCTCTAGAACAGCAGTTCTCAACCTGTGGGTCGAGGCCCCTTTGGGGGGTCGAACGACCCTTTCATAGGGGTCGCCTAAGACCATTGGAAAACACATATATAATTACATATTGTTTTGTGATTAATCACTATGCTTTAATTATGTTCCATTTGTAACAATGAAAATACATCCTGCATATCAGATATTTACATTACGATTCATAACAGTAGCAAAATTACAGTTATGAAGTAGCAACGAAAATAATTTTATGGTTGGGGGTCACCACAACATGAGGAACTGTATTAAAGGGTCGTGGCATTAGGAAGGTTGAGAACCACTGCTCTAGAAGCTGCAAGAGGCACAGAAGGTTCTCCCCTTGAGCTGCCAGAAGGACCAAACCTCTGCAGACAGCTTGATTTTTATCTCAGTGAGACCCCTGTTGAACCTCTGATCTCTAGAACTATTAGATAATACATGTGTGATGATTGTTATTGTAGCCATAGGAGACTCATAAGAATCTGAGCCCCTTATTCACAGTCCTGCTTCTACTATCAGACCCCCCTCCCTTCCCAAGTTGACTCATTTTCCAAATTATCACAGCTCTGGACTGGCCCCCTCTCAGGGGCTGATGCTCTCCTGTTCTGGAGGGTTGGGGACTGAAGCCCTGAATGTCTGTCTGTTACTGCCTCTCTGGGCCCTGCAGTATCTATCCAGTTAAGTAACTCACACTCCAGCGCATCATGCAGGGCAGGTGTCTGCTGTCCCAGGGCCTGACTGTCCTGTCTAGCCCAGACTTTGCCAATCAAGATTCTTGCCCTTGGAATCTAAAGAGTAAAATAAATGAACAAACGAAACAGAAACAAACTCACAGATACAGAAAACAGTTTGATGGTTGCCAGATGGGTGGGGGACTGGGGACTGGGTGAAAAAGGTGAAGAGATTAAAGAGTACAAATTAGTAGTTAAAAATACTCATAGGAATATAATAGATAGCATAGGAAATATAGTCAATAATATCATAATAACTATTTATGGTGCCAGGTGGGTACTAGACTTATTGGGGGATCACTTTGTAAGTTATATAAATGTCTAACCACTATGATGTACACCTGAAACTAATATAATATTGAAAGTCAACTGTAATTGGAAAAAAAATTCCTGCACTCAATAGGGGTGAATCTACTCCCTGAAGTCAGAGGCCCCCATTTCAGATAGACCTGGGCCCCCATTTGTGCTGTGTGGCCTCAGGTGTGTCACACAGCTTCTCTGAGCCCCGTGGATGTCCCATCTGTGGAATGGAAGGTAACCAGGCCCACCAGGGGGCTGATACCTGGAGGGAGCACTTTCTCCAGTTGCCTATCCTATCCCTTCCCCTTCTAAATGGCCTGAGTAGAAACTAGGGGAGGGGATTAGAGGGGAAGAATGGGGACTGGAAAGGCCTCGGCACTGGCTGTTCCCTCTGCCTGGAATGCTCTTCCTGCATGCCTGCAAAGCCCCCTCACTCACTTCCTTGGGCCTTTAGTCAAAGGCCCCTAGCTCCTCCATCCTGCCATCCCCATGATGGCTCCCCAGTCCTCCTGCCTCTTGTTCAGTATTTTTAAAATTTTGTTTACTTAACCCTAACCCTCACCTGAGGATATTTTTCCTATTGATTTATTTAGAGAGAGTAGAAGGGAGGGAGAGAGAGAGAGAGAGAGAGAGAAACATCGATGTGAGAGAGACACGTTGATTGGCTGCCTCCCACATGCGTCCCCAACCTGGGTCAGGGATCAAACCTGCAACCCAGGTGCATGCCCTTAACCAGGAATTGAACCCGCAACTGTAACCACTGAGCAAACCTGGCCAGGACCCTCTTGCTCAGTATTGATCCTTGCACTGGCAGCCTCCCTGGACAGTGTCTGTCTCCCAAGGGCAGGGACTCTGCTTTGATTGCCCTGTGATGCTAACACCTAGAACAGGGCCCACTGCACAGTGGGTGCTTCATAAATATCTATTAGGGGCAGAGATGATGAGATAGACAAGACAAGAAATAGGGATTGTCGGAAAAAGGTTTCAGAAAGAGGGCTTGCTGAGTGTCTGTGTGTCTGTCTGCCTGCTGGGTCTATGTGTGTTTCTCTGTATTCTGTGTCTTTATGTCTCGGTAATTGTCTGGGTGTGTATCTATTCTAGGTGCATGTGTGCCTGTGTATGGAAGTGTCTCTCTGACTCTGGAGTATCCCTGTGTGTCTGTCTGTATGTCTCTTCTTTTCTTTTTCTTTTTAAAAAAATATATTTTATTGATTTTTTTACAGAGAGGAAAGGAGAGGGATAGAGAGTCAGAAACATCAATGAGAGAGAAACATTGATCAGCTGCCTCCTGCACACCCCCTACTGGGGATGTGCCCGCAACCAAGGTACATGCTCTTGACCGGAATCGAACCTGGGACCTTTCAGTCTGCAGGCCGAAGCTCTATCAGTGAGCCAAACCGGTTAGGGCAGTGGTTGGCAAACTCATTAGTCGATAGAGCCAAATATCAACAGTACAACTATTGAAATTTCTTTTGAGAGCAAAATTTTTTAAACTTAAACTATATAGGTAGGTACATTGTTATTAACTTAATTAGGGTACTCCTAAGGCTTAGGAAGAGCCACACTCAAGGGGCCAAAAAGCCGCATGTGGCTCACGAGCCTCAGTTTGCCAACCACGGGGTTAGGGCATCTCTTTTCTTTGTGTGTTTGTTGGTCTGTCTCTCGCCAATGTGACAAGAGTCCTATCTTGTCTTCATCAGGCCAGAAATAGGACTAGTGTCCAGATATTTTGCAACATTGGTTCAGCTCATGTCTCTGTTCTTTTTTTAAAAAAATCTTTATTGTTGAAAGTATTACATATGTCCTCTTCCCCCCCCTCCCCCCAATGACCCCCTCTAGCCTGCCCCTGCACTCCTCTCCCTCGGCCTCAGACCTTCACCACCCTTATTGTCTGTGGGTTACACATATATGCATACAAGTTCTTTGGTTGATATCCTCCCTCCCACCTTTCCTTCCCTGCCTTCCCTCTGAGATTCCTCATTCTGTTCCATGCATCCATGTCTCTGGATCCACTCCCATCATCAGTTTATTTTGTTAATTAGATTCCACATATGAATGCAATCATGTAATACTTGTCTTTCTCTGACTGACTTATTTCACTTAGCATGATACTCTCCAGGTCCCTCCATGCTGTCTCAAAGGGTAACAGACTGTTAAGTTTTACTGCTGCATAGTATTCCTTGGTATAAATGTACCACAGCTCCTTTATTCACTCATCTACTGATGGGCACTTGGGCTGTTTCCAGATCTTAGCAATTGTCAATCATGCTGCTATGAACATAGGGGTGCATACATTCATTCTGATTGGTGTGTTGGGTTTCTTAGGAGATATTCCTAGAAGTATGATCATGGGGTCAAATGGCAGTTTCATATTTAGTTTTTTTAGGAAACTCCATACTGTTTCCCATAATAGCTGCACCAGTCTGCATTCCCACCAGCAGTGTACTAGAGTTCCCTTTTCTCCACATCCTCACCAGCACTTGTCATTTGTTGATTTATTGATGGGAGTCATTCTGATAGGTGTGAAGTGATACCTCATTGTCATTTTAATTTGCATCTCTCTGATGATCAGTGACTTTGAGCATTTTTTCATATGTCTCTTGGCCATCTGTATGTCCACTTTGGAGAAGTATCTATTTAGGTCTTTTGCCCATTTTTTGATTGGATTGTTTGTCTTCCTTTTGTTAAGTTGTATGAGTATCCTATATAATAAAGAGGTAATATGCAAATTGACCATCACTCTAACACACAAGATGGCTGCCCCCATGTGGACATAAGATGGCCAGCAGGGGAGCACAGTTGTGGGCAATCAGGCCAGCAGGGGAGAGCAGTTGGGAGGGACCAGGCCTGCAGGGGAGGATAGTTGGGGGTGATCAGGCCTGTAGGGGAGGGCAGTTAGGGGTGACCAGGCTGGCAGAGGAGGGCAGTTGGGGGCGACCAGGCCTGCAGGGGAGGACAGTTGGGGGGGGACCAGGCCTGCAGGGGAGGGCAGTTGGGGGAACCAGGCCTGCAGGGGAGAACAGTTAGGGAAAACCAGGCTGGCATGGGAGGGCAGTTAGAGGTGGCCAGGCCAGCAGGGGAGGGCAGGTAGGGGCAATCGGGCCAACAGGGGAGCAGTTAGGCATCGATCAGGCTGGCAGGGGAGTGGTTAGGTGGTGATCAGGCAGACAGGCAAGCGGTTGGGAGCCAGCAGTCCTGGATTGCGAGAGTAAATGGGCAGTTGGATATCCCTTGAGGGGTCCCAGATTGGAGAGGGTGCAGGCTGGGCCTCTAGTCTTATATATTTTGGTTATTAACCCCTTATCAGATGCATCATTGCCAAATACGTTCTCCCATTTAGTGGCATTCTTTTTCATTTTGTTGATTTTTGTTGTTGTTGTTGTGCAGAAGCTTTTAATTTTGATACTAGAGGCCTGGTGCACGAAATTCAGGCACTGGGGGGAGGGTTCCTCAGCCTGGCCTGTGCCCTCTCGTAGTCCGGGAGCCCTTGGGGGATGTCTAACTGATGGCATAAGCCGGTAGGCGGACATCCTTAGCGCTGCTACTGCAGAGGTGGGAGAGGCTCCTGCCACTGCCACTGTGTTCACCAGCCATGAGCCTGGAATAAATCTCACTTGGACATGGTGAACGATCCTTTTAATATATTGCTGGATGTGATTTGCTAATATTTTGTTGAGGATTTTAGCATCTATGTTCATCAGGGATATTGGCCTGTAATTCTCTTTCTTTATAGTGTCTATATCTGGTTTTGGAATTAAGATAATGCTGGCCTCATAAAAAGAACTTAGAAGTGTTCTTTCCTCTTGGATTTTTTGTAATAGTTTGAGGATATAGGTGTTAGTTCTTCTTTGAATGTTTGGTAAAACTCCCCTGGGAAGCCATCCGGACCCGAGCTTTTGTTTGCTGGGAGGTTTTTGTTTTGTTTTGTTTTTGTTTGTTTTTTTTGTTTTTTTAGTCACTGCTTCTATTTCCGCAGTTTTTATAAGCTTATTCAGGTTTTCTGATTCTTCCTGATTTGGTTTTGGGAGATTGTATTTTTCTAGGAATTTGTCCATTTTATCCACATTGTCCAGCTTGTTGGCATATAGTTTTTTTAGTATTTTCTTACAATCCTGTATATTTTTGTGGTGTCAGTGGTTACTTCTCTGCCTTCGTTTCTGATTTTATTTATTTGGGTCCTCTCACTTTGTTTCTTTTTCTTTTCCCCTTCTCCTTCTCCTTCTCCTTCTCCTTCTCCTTCTCCTTCTTCTTTTACTGCTCCAGTCAACAAAAGAGAAACTTTATTGAGGCCCCAGGGTCACAAGGTTCAGATAGGTTCAGGCTGCCCTATGGACCCAAGGAGTTAGTGGAGGGGCTTTATTTAACCTTCTTCTTGGGGTGCAGGTTGTTGGTGTGGCTGCACTTCTTCTTGAGGCAGTTGACAGCGTGGGGGTGCAGGTGGGTGTAACACTTGTGGCAGATCATCTTGTTGCAGTTGTACTTTTGTGTGAGCTGGTGGAGGGAGGTTCGATGATGCCACCCCTCAGATGAAGCACCAAGTGCAGGATGGACTCTTTCTGAATATTGTAGTCTGAGAGAGTGCGGCCATCCTCTAGCTGTTTGCTCACAAAAATCAGATGGTATTGGTCAGGCAGGATGCCATCCTTGTCTTTGATTTTAGCGTTGACATTCTCAATGGTGTCACTAAGCTCAACCTCAAGGGTGATGGTCTTGCTAGTCAGGGTCTTCACAAAGATCTGCATCTCTGTCTGCAGGGGAGGCTGCTCCACCTACTTGTTGACGAGCCACTCTTGATGAATGTGGCTAATGGTTCATCAATCTTGTTTATCCTTTCAAAAAACCAGCTCTTGGTTTCATTTATTTTATTTTATTTATTTATTTTTGTATTTTTTAAAGTCTCTGTCATTTATTTCTGCTGTAATCTTTATTTCCTTCCTTCTACTTACTCTGGGCTTTTCTTGTTGTTCTCTTTCTAATTCTTTAAGTTGTAAGATTAAATAGTTCATTATTAATTTTTCTTGTGTTTTTGAGGTATGCCTGTAGTGCTATGAACTTCCCTCTTAGGACCGATTTTGCTATGTCCCAGAGATTTGAGGTTGTTGTGTGTTCATTTGTTTCTAGGAAGTTTTTTTTATTTCTTTCTTGATCTCATTGGTAATCCATTCATTGTTTACCAGTAATGACATGCTATTTTGCTTCCAGGTATTTGAATGTTTTTGGGTGTTTTTTTTTTTTTTTTTTTTTAAATATATTTTATTGATTTTTTACAGAGAGGAAGGGAGAGAGATAGAGAGTTAGAAACATCGATGAGTGAGAAACATCGATCAGCTGCCTCCTGCACATCTTCCACTGGGGATGTGCCCGCAACCCAGGTACATGCCCTTGACCGGAATCAAACCTGGGACCTTTCAGTCCGCAGGCCGACGCTCTATCCACTGAGCCAAACCGGTTTCGGCTGTTTTTGGGTGTTTTTACTGTAGTTGATTTCTAATTTCATTCTACTGTGATTTGAGAAGATGTTTGATATGATTTCAATTTTCTTGAACTTGTAGAGACTTGTTTTGTGTCCTAACATGTGATCTATTTTTGAGAATGACCCATGTGCACTTGGGAAGAATGTATATTCTGCAGCTTTGGGGTGAAATGTTCTATAAATGTCAATTAAATCCATTTAATCCAGTGTGTCTTTTAGAGTCACAGTTTACTTGTTAAATTTTTGTCTGGAAGATCTATCCAGTGCAGTTAGCAGGGTGTTAAAGTCCCCTACTATGACTGTATTGTTGTCAATCTCTCCCTTAAAGTCACTCGAAGTATTTTTTATATACTTAGGTGCTCCTATATTGGGTGCATATATGTTTACCAGGGTGGTAGCCTCTTGTTGGATTGATCCCTTTATGTAGTGACCTTTGTTGTCTCTTGTGATGGCCTATTTTGTCGGATATGAGTATTGCTACCCCAGCTTTTTTTTCTTTTCCATTTACATGGAAACATTTTCCACCCTTTCACTCTCATCCTATGTGTGTCTTTTGTTCTGAGATGGGTCTCTTGTAGACAGCATATAGTTGGGTCATGTTTTTGTATTCATTCAGCTACCCTATGTCTTTTGATTAGAGCATTTAATCCATTTACATTTAAGGTTATTATTGATAGGTACTTGTTTATTGCCATTTTAATTCTGTATGCCTACATTTTTTCTCTATTTTTTCTTCTCATTACAGCAGTCTCTTTAGCATTTCTTCTAGTACTGGCTTGGCAGTGATGAACTTCTTTTTTTTTTCAATCTTTAATTTCTTTATTGATTAAAGTATTACATATGTGACCTCATCCCCCCATAACGCCCCCCCCCACTCATGCTCTCAAGTGATGAACTTCTTTAGCCTTTTTTTCATTGTCTTATTTCACTGTCTATTTTGAATGACAGCCTTGCTAGATATAGTAATCTTGGTCTCATATCCTTGCTTTCCATTACCTTAAATACTTCATGCCATTCCATTCTGGCTTTTTGAGTTTCTGATGAGAAATCCTGTGTCAGCCTTATGGGAACTCCTTTGTAATTAACCATTTGCTTTTCTCTTGCTTCCTTTAAGATTCTTCCTTTGTCTTTAATTTTTGGCATTTTAATTATGATGTGTGTGGGAGTGGGCCTCTTTAGGTTCATCTTGCTTGGGGTTCTCTGGACATCCTGAACTTGTGTGACTTTTTCCTTCATCAGGTTAGGGAAGTTTTCTGCAATAATTTCTTCAAAAACTTTCTCTATCTCTTTCTACCTTTCTTTCTCTTCTGGTACACTTACTATGCAAATATTGTTATATTTCATGTTGTCCCACAACTTTCTTAACCTGTCCTCCTGTTTTTTAATTGGTTTTTCTTTTTGGTTCTATGATCAACTAATTTTTTTCTACCCTGTCTTCTAATTCACTGATTAAATCCTTTAATCTCCTAATCTGCTGTGTATTCCTTTATTTGTGCTATGTAATTCTTTATTTTTGACTGTTCTGTTTTCATAGTTACTATACCTTTTCTCATGCTGTTGCACATGTTTACTATCATTATTCTGAACGCTATATCAGATAAATTTCTTATCTCCATTTCATTTATTTTCTCTTCTGGAGAATTCTCTTGTTCTTTCATTTGGGGATTGTTTTTTTGTCTCCTCATTTTGGCTGCCTGTTAGGGTTTGTGACTATGTATTAGGTAGATCTGCACCTTTCAATATCTAGTGCAGGATAGTGTCAAAAGATGTTTTGGACTAATTAGATCAGGCAAAGACTCCAAGTGTCCAGAGACCTGCCTCTGCCTGAAGACTGATTGGATTCAGTCTTTTTTTTTTTTTAATAAATTGTTATTGATATCAAAAAGGAAGGAAGAGGGAGAGATAGAAACACCAATGATGAGAGAGAAGTACTGATCAGCTACCTCTTATATGCCCCACACTGTGGACGAGCCCACAACCCAGGAATGTGCCCTAACTGGGAATTGAACCATGATCTCCTGGTTCAGGGGTTGACGCTCAACCACTGTGCCATGTGGGCTGAGCTGGATTTAGTCTTGAATAGCCTTCATGTAATTTTCCACAGGTGTGGCGAGAGTTTTTTTTAATAGGGTGGGGCAGTTGCTTCTGCCTGGAGGCTAATTGTTGTTATCAGTCTCTTAATGGGCCTCACCAACTCCACACCAAGGTGCAAGGTGTTTTCCAATAGGGTAGGTCAACTGTCTTATCCCAAGCCAAATACCACCAGGATAGCCTGAGAAAACTGACCTCCACAGTGTACCTTGGTTGCAGGCTCAAATCTCAACCTTGGTCCTCAGCCCTGGTCATGGAGCGTGCATGAGGCCACCCACCAATTGATGTGTCTCTCTCACATCAATGTTTTTTCCTCTCTGTCTCTCCCCCTCCCTATCAGTCTCTCTAAAAATCAATGGGAAAATATCCTTGGGTGAGGATTAACATAAGTAAATAAAAAGGCCCTACCAGATTGACCTGTAGCATTCCAGATGCTGCAGTAGACATAGGCATCTCTACTGAAAGTGCAAGTTTGAATAATGGATCCTGAGGTAAGACCTTCCTGGGGAATGAAGAATAACCTGTGTGCCAGCACCCCAGGACATACATTATGGAGCTAATATATTAACCTGGCCTTGGGAAACTCAAAAAAGAACTACCTTTAGTTCTTTAAATATATTTAGTTCTATAAATATATATTTGTACCCTTTGGTGCACTCTCACAGCCCCATGGGGGGAGAGTCTTCCCCAGGACTTGCTTATACAACCTACCGTAACTGGTAAATGGCCAACTACTATTCAAGTAAATAACCCTAAGAAACTTATTTGTGTCGGTACCTTAATTATTTCCATCTGGCAGATTCAGACTTTTCCTCTCACAGCTAGCACTCTAGGCCAGGGGATGTCACCAGTAAAAGTTAGGGTATAGGAGACCAGGGAGACCACCTGAACAAGGATAAACAGGACAGAGCAACAGTCTTTATACTACCCACTGGTGCTGATATGCCTCTGTTGATGCCTGCTAAACATTTGTCTTATTCTCCTTAGTTCAGTGCAAGCTGACAGCTTTGTGAGATGGGTTGAAGAAGTGGATCTCTGGTCCAATGTCTTGGATTTTTGGGTATATTTGGAGATTCTCCCCTCTTCTACTGCTGGGCTGTTTTGGAAAACAAATCCAGTCAATGATCCTATCTCAACACGGTTTGGAAACTTGTTCTGGGGCTAATGATCAGCTTTATATACTCTGATACTGATATGTATAATTCTGTTATTCTTTTTTTTAATATATATTTTATTGATTTCTTTACAGAGAGGAAGGGAGAAGAATAGAGAGTTAGAAACATCGATGAGAGAGAAACATCGATCAGCTGCCTCCTGCACCCCCCCACTGGGGTTATGCCCGCAACCAAGGTACATGCCCTTGACAGGAATCGAACCCGGGACCCTTCAGTCCGCAGGCCAAAGCTCTATCCTCTGAGCCAAACCGGTCAGGCTAATTCTGTTATTCTTTTGCTGTATATTGTTGCTGTGGTATATAGATACAATGCTTCACCCATTTTTGTCCCTCTCCAGGGTTTGTGGAAGAGGTAATGGGCAGATTATATGGAGTGCAGAAGAATGGTACCATGTTGGGGTGGAGTGTGTGATATGTGAATATGTGAGAACATAGGCCCCTTCCCAAGTTCCAACTCCCTGCATGCTGAATAATGAAGGCCATCTGTGAGTGTCCTGTGGAACCTTGGGAGCCTGGCCAGCTCCTCACTCAAGAAATGACCAAAAAGAAACTGTTTCTGGATGTGAGCCTGGATTGTAAACATTATTACTCTGTTCACTTTGTTTTTTGTACTCTATATAATCCTGTAGCGAGAAAGTCTGTGTTGCAGAGACTTCACCAGTAGGCTGCCCTCCCCTCCCCTCCTGCGCATGTAGGTCCTAATAAACTCATGTCTTTCACAGCCAGTCCTCTGAGGTTGTTTTTTTTTTATCAGCAAGAAATAACAGTCAAACCCCAGTTCTCTACTGTCTCCCATCTTGAACAACTCACTTGTCAACCCGACAACCCTTTTATGCTGATACCTGTATGACCAGTCATGTGTCTCTCAGGCAACAAACAAAGGAGAGAATGTGCCACTATGAGTTAGTTTACCACTAAACCTCACATTGTTAACATCAGAAAATTGTGCTGTGAATATTTTTGTGGTTTTTTTCTGCTTTGGTTGCTGCTTATTATTATTAAATTTTCATTTTTTACCATATATTTCATTTCCTTTTTGTTAAAATTTCATTTCACATCCTTTTTGTTAAAGTGTTTATTTATAGATTAAACAGTACATTAGACATGTACCATGTATAAGAAAGGTTAGAACAGGGAATCATTTGAGGGTCTGGAATGGATTAATTAAATGTATATCATTTCTAATGGGAAAAAATGATTTGGTTTTTGAACAGCCTTCCAAACGAATTAAGTTTGAGAACCGAGGTTCCACTATACACTGAAGCCTTCTGGACCTTGGCTCTTTGGATAACAGGATGAAGCTGAGCATCTTCTCACTCTTTAAAAAAAGATGGATCGCTATTATTTTCTTGGGAAATTTTTTTTAGCTGTCAGACTTCTAAAAATTTATTTACAGAGGCTCTTTTTAAAAAACGATGGTAAAATACACATGGAAGCTCTTTTTTAAAAAAATTGAGTGTAGAGAGAGGAAGGGAAAGGGAGAGAGAGAAACACTGATCAGTTGCCTCCCATATGCTCCCCACGGGAGATCTAACCCACAACCTGGATATGTGCCCTGACCGGGAATCGAACCCCTGATCCTTCGGTGCATGGGACAACACTGCAACTAACTGAGCCACATTGGTCA
This sequence comes from Myotis yumanensis, assembly GCF_028538775.1. NCBI lineage: Eukaryota > Metazoa > Chordata > Mammalia > Chiroptera > Vespertilionidae > Myotis > Myotis yumanensis. The sequence goes on from NW_027223756.1 coordinate 98,683,172, forward strand.
GGGCTCAAATTGTTATTTTTAAAAGGCCCCCATGTGGTTTTTTCCCCTAGCACTTTTATGATTTTATTTTGCACATGTGATACTTTGATCTGTCAGAAATTTATACTGAGATCAATTGTGAGCTATGGATTTACCTTTTATTTTCCTAGTTGTCCCAATAGCATTTATTGCGTCATTCATCTTTTTGATGTGCAGTTTTGGGAAGATCCTTAGGGATGTCACAGCTGCAAGGAGGGTAGTTCTGAGTGTGGAGAGAAATTAGGGTTTTACAACATGGAAACTTCTTACTACTACATTGATGATTTAGAAAAACAGTCCTCCAAGTTTTTACAGTGCCAACTGCACCCCTGGCATGTGATTTTTTTTTTATTATCAGCTGTTCTCTGGTTGTGGAATGCTGTAGATAATCCATAAAAATAATGTTGACACAATGATAGGACAAATCTTGCAACTTGGTGGGATTTTATGTGGTGGAAGGAAGTGACTGTGGAGAGGAAATGAAAACGCCTATGAGTTATTGAAAAAGGAAGACTTGGTGGTCAGTCCAAAGAATAATTGATCGTGGGGAGAATGGCCACTGGTGAAGAAGGAGGGGGTGCTCCAGGAGGAGAGACCAGAACATCACATGAGTCAGACCAGGACATATGTACGGTTTCCTGAGCCACCAGAACAAAGTCCCACAAATTGGGTGGCTTAACAACAGAAATTTATTCTCTTCCAGTTCTGAGAGTTCAAAATTCAAAATCAAGGAGTTGGCAGGTCCATGCTCCCTCCAAAGGCTCTAGGGAAGACTCTTTCCTGCCCCTTTCCAGCTTCTGGTGCTGCTGGCACTCCTTGGCATTCTTTGGCTTCTAAAACACATCCCTCCGATTTCTAGGTCTATGTCCACACGGCCATCTTCCGTCTCTGTGTCCAAATTTATCTTATAAGGTCACCAGCCATTCGGTTAGGGCCCATTCTACTCCAGGGTGACCTCATCTTAACTTGCTTTCATCTGCAAAGACTCTATAGTAAACTCCTCAATGCAATAAGTTCTATGACTTTAAGCAAAATGATTTATAACAAAACTAATTTTATCAAAAGCTAATTGATATAAGCAAGAGTTCCATTCTCATCGATGTTATAACAAAATGACTGACACGACTTTATTCAAGGACCTGCTGTATTTCCAAATATGATCACATTTCCAAATACTAGGCGTCAAGACTTTAACTGATCTTTCGGGGGGACATCATTTGATCTAAAATACCTTCCAAGCACTTTTTGTTTATTTTCTTTGTGTGTGTGCATCTGTCCCTCTCCCCCTAAATGACTGTGTGGTGTCCGAACCCTATTGAAATATAGCATGTGAATTATTAAATATAAAATTTTAGGGGCAAAAATGCCCCCTCCAAAAAACCCAGTGAATTCATTTCTTTTTTTGTTTAGAGAATTAGCCTGTAATTTCCATTATAGCCCTCATCTTGTTCACTATAAAGTAGAATGAATTCTTTGGCATAATTTGGACACTGTTTTTGAAAGACATAGTTCCTTCCAACCGACCCTCTCATTTTCTCCTCTGGGTTTTGGTGCCTGTGTTTTGGAGGGCCTTTTCTCTGCGACCAGTGATCCAAAGGTCATGAGGAGGCCCGTTTGTCATTCCGTGTCAGTGTGCTGGGTGAGTGATGGGGGGTGTGGGGAACAGAATGTTCAGGACGTGGGTATGAGGTAGGGGTGACCTTCTCAAGGATGGATGGAATGTCCCTCAGCTGAAGGGGCAGTTGGGCACAGGGATGGGGGTGCCAGGGAGAAAGGGCTCCATTGAAGCAGAAAGCCCAGTGTGACCTGAGGGGCAGTGTGAAGCAGGCTGTCCACTCAGGCCTGTGGGATCCAGGCTCAGACTTCATGGGATCACTATCAGGTTTTTATAGAGAGTGCCATGCTCTGGTTTGCAATCACAGGGGTCACAGGGCCACATTGTGGGAGGTGTCAGGGGGAACAGAAAGGCCCAAGCCTTGTCTCCACAACGAGGGCCCTTGGCACTGGTAGGACCAGGGGAAGGAGGAGAGGGAGATGGGAGGGAGGTCTCATGTGCGCGGCTGGACTGTGCACCTAGCACGATGTCCCTCTCTGGCTGTGCTGACCGGTGGGCAGCACAGGGTGCCAGCAGATTTGGAGGGAGGTGCTAGGCTGGATGGGAGGGGTCCAGATGTCCTGGAAGACATGAGCTGGAAGCCCACTGTGTCTGTTTGAGCTGGAAATGCAGTGCCCATGGGTGACAGCCTCTGTGGGCGAGGGCAAGAGGAAGGAGTATGGGGGAGGCTCGGCCTAACTGCAAGGGGGACATCTGGCTGGTGCTGTCCCCACTTCCTCCTCATGCCAGCTGCATGGCCACCCTTAGCATCCAGGCAGAGGAGGCCATCCAGCAGCTTTGCTGGGCAGATGAGACTGGAAGACCAATTCACACTGTTAGGGGCAGAAATAGAATAATGGGAACTAGCTATAGTTATAAGAAATATTAATTATGCTCCATTAACCATGCTTATTCTGTTCTGATCAAAAAAGCACTAACTTGCTGAGAGTTGTACGCCCTGGGACATGGGAGTTAACCCTGGAATGCAGTCCCTTCTCCTTTTCGGAGAACTGCCCATCTTCACGGAAAGATTAACAACCTCATTGCTGAAACAGTCTGGCCTTGGCGGCACCCTCTGCGACCCACCCCCCAACCCACATGACCTGTAACCTGTAGCCAGTATACGGGACCTACTTCCCCATGCCTGTAATTCCTACTTCCCTGTGTAATCTTTTTCCTTCTACACAATATAAGCAGCTAGTTTATGGGGAGAGGCAGAACTGCCAGCATTATTGGAGTAAATGCTCAGATGTGATTCAACTCTGTCTCTGCTTAATTGGCTCTGGTAGTGACAGGCAACCCGGATCCCTTGGTTGCCTGGTTTCAAGACCTTGAACTTGGAACTCCAGACCACCATGTGGCAGGAGCTGCATGAAGACAATCAGAAAGGAGGAGCAGGATGGGGGGAAGTAGCACTTATTGCATTTACTGACCATTTACCAAACACAGGGCATATCCTAACCTCTTGCCCAGTAAAAATAACAACAGTGACAATTGTCACAGGGTGCTCATGTGCCAGACAATATTTTATTTTTATATTTCAACAAAATGACTTTAAATATAATAAAGTTACATGGAATAAACATTAATATTTCAAGAAAAACGACTTTAAACATAATAATGTTACATGCAATAAACATTAATATCTCAAGAAGAACTATTTTAAATATAATAATGTTACATGCAATAAACACCAATTATTCAAGAAAAACGATCTTAAATATAATAATATTACATGCAATAAACATTAATATTTCAAGAAAAAAGGATTTTAAGTATAATAATATTACCAAAACTGTACTAACATTGTATGATATCACAAAAGTTGTAGGAAATATTAAAAATCTGCAAATAACAGGATTACTTCTATTATATTCTAAAATATTTTTTTTCTTCTGGCTCTACTTTTCTTCATCAGTTTATGTTGTTCATTATATTTCACAAATGAGTGAGATCATGTGATATTTATCTTTCTCTGACTGGCTTATTTCGCTTAGCATAATGCTCTCCAGTTCCATTCATGCTGTTGCAAATGGTAAGAACTCCTTTTTTTACAGCAGCATAGTATTCCATTGTGTAGATGCACCACAGTTTTTTAATTCACTCATTTGCTGATGGGCACTTAGGCTGTTTCCAAATCTTAGCTATTGTAAATTGTGCTGCTATGAACATAGGGGTGCATATATTCTTTCTGATTGGGATTTCTGATTTCTTGGGATATATTCCTAGAAGTGGCATCACGGGGTCAAATGGGAGTTCCATTTTTAGTTTTTTGAGGAAACTCCATACTGTTCTCCACAGTGGCTGCACCAGTTTGCATTCCCACCAGCAGTGCATGAAGGTTCCCTTTTCTCCGCATCCTCTCCAGCACTTGTCATTTGTCGATTTGTTGATGATAGCCATTCTGACAGGTGTGAGATGGTACCTCATTGTCGTTTTGATTTGCATCTCTCAGATGATTAGTGACTTTTAGCATGTTTTCATATGTCTCTTGACCTTCTGTATATCCTGTTTCGAAAAGTGTCTATTTAAGTCCTTTGCCCTTCTTTTGATTGGATTGTTTATCTTCCTTTTGTTAAGTTGTATGAATTCCCTGTAAATTTTGGAGATTAAACCCTTATTGGTGATAACATTGGCAAATATGTTCTCCCGTGCAGTGGGTTTTTTTTTTGTTGTTTTATTGATGGTTTCTTTTGCTGTGCAGCTTTTTATTTTGATGTAGTCCCATTTGTTTATTTTCTCTTTAGTTTCCATTGCCCTAGGAGCTGTATCGGTAAAGATATTGCTACGACATATATCTGATATTTTGCTGCCTATGGCTTTTTCTAAGATTTTTATAATTTTCTGTCTTACATTTAAGTCCTTTATGCACTTTGAGTTTTTCTTGTGTATGGTGTAAGTTGGTAGTCTAAGTTCGTTTTTTTTTTTGCATGTATCTGTCTAATTTTCCCAACATCATTTATTGAAGAGACTATCTTGACTCCATTGTATGCTCATGCCTCCTTTGTCAAATATCAATTGAGCATAATGGCTTGGGTCAATTTTTGGGTTCTCTGTTCTGTCCCATTGGTCTATATGTCTGTTCTTGTGCCAGTACCAGGCAGTTGTGAGAACAATGGCTTTTTAATATAGCTTGATATCTGGTATTGTGATCCCTCCAACTTTGTTCTTCTTTCTCGGGATTGCTGCAGCTATTTGGGGTCTTTTTTATTCCAGATGAATTTTTGGAGAGTTTGTTCTAGGTCTGTGAATATTCCATTGGTGTCTTAATGGGGATTGCATTGAATCTATAGATTGGTTTGGGTAATATGGACATTTTAATGATGTTGATTCTACCAATCCATGAACATGGTATATTCTTCCATTTATTTATGTCTTCCTCTATCTGTTTTTTTTCAATGTCCTGTCGTTTTCTGAGTACAGGTCTTTTACCTCCTTAGTTAAGTTTATTCCTCGGTATCTTAATTTTTTTGGTGCAATGCTTAATGGGATTGTTTTGGGGTTTTTTGTTTGTTTGTTTTTGTTTGTTTGTTTCACTTTCTGTGAGTTCATTATTGGTGTATAAAAAAGCCTTAGATTTCTGTGTGTTAATTTTGTATCCTGCTACATTGCCAAATTCATTTATTAAGTCTAGTAGTTTTTTGATGGAATCTTTGGAGTTTTCTATGTACAATATCATGTCATCTGTGAATAATGACAGTTTTACTTATTCTTTTCCAATTTGGGTGCCTATTATTTCTTCTTGTTGTCTGATCAGTATGGCTAGCACTTCCAATACTATGTCGAACAGAAGTGGTGAAAGTAGGCATCCCTGTCTTGTTCCTGTTCTCAGGGGAAATGGTTTTAGTTTTTGCCAATTGAGTATGATGTTGGCTGTAAGGTTTTCCCAGGGATTTGTGGTTGTTGTGTGTTCATTTTCATTTGTTTCCAGGAAGTTTTTTATTTCTTTCTTGATCTCATTGGTAACCCATTCATCTACACTAATAAAAGAGAAACATGGTAATTAGCGTACGACCGCTACCCTTCCCATTGGCTAATCAGCATATCCTTATGCAAATTAACTGTCAGCCAAGATGGCGGCCGGCAGCCAGGCAGCTGGAAGTGAACATGAGGCTTGCTTGCTCCAGGGACTGCAGACTGCAACGTTCCCCGCCTGACTTGCCGGCCTCTGAGTTGTAACTCTAAGCAACTATGTACTATGTTGCAAATAAGAAGCTGAAACCAGCTTTCAGCCAGCCGGGATCTCAGAGCTGAAGTTATACATTGTTTCGATTATAGAACGGCAAACAAACCAGATACGAAGCCTCAGAGCTAGAGCCAGAGCTAAAGCTGGCCCAGAATAAAATAAAAAAAGAGAAAAAAAAGGAGCAGTTGGGAGCTTCAGTCAGCCTGAAAGCAGCCCTCAGTCCCTCACCCAGACTGGCCAGGCACCCCAGTGGGGACCCCCACCCTGAAGGGTGTGTGACCAGCTGCAAACAGCCATCATCCCCTCATCCAGGCTGGCCAGGCACCCCAGTGGGGACCCCCACCCTGATCCAGGACACACTTCAGGGCAAACCAGCCGGCCCCCAGGCCTCTATCCTATATAGTAAAAGGGTAATATGCCTCCCAGCACCGGGATCAGCGTGACAGGGGGCAGCGCCCAAACCCCCTGATCACCCTGCAGCTCTGTGTGTGACAGGGGAAGGTGCCCCAACCCCCTGATCCGCCCTGCTCTGTGTGTGACAGGGTACGGTGCCCCAACCCCTCTCCCCCGCACCGGCCCTGCTCTGTGTGTGACGGGGTAGAGCCATAACCTCCCCATCGGCCCTGCCCTGAGTGTGACAGTGGCGGCGCCCCAGCCCCCTGATCCGCCCTGCTCTGTGTGTGACGGGGGGCGGTGCCCTAACTCCCCTATCGGCCCTACTCTGTGTGTGACGGGGGGAGCTCCCCAACCCCCTGATGGGCCCTGCTCTGTGCGTGACGGGGGGCGGTGCCCTAACTCCCCTATCGGCCCCACTCTGTGTGTGACAGGGGGGAGCTCCCTAACCCCCTGATGCGCCCTGCTCTGTGTGTGACAGGGGGGAGCTCCTCAATCCCCTGATTGGCCCCGCTCTTTGAGTGACGGGGGCAGCGCCCCAACCCCCTGATTGGCCCTCCTCTGTGCGTGACAGGGGGTGGCGCCGCAACCTCCCCATCAACCCTGCCTTGAGTGTGACAGGGGGCGGTGCCCCAACCCCCCAATTGGCCCCACCCTGAGCGTGACTGAGGGTGGCATTGCAACCTCCTGATCCGTCCTGCTCTGTGCATGACAGGGGGCGGCGCCCCAACTCCCCAATCAGCCCTGCTCTGAGCCCGACCAAGGGCTGCACCTAGGGATTGGGCCTGCCCTCTGCCACCAGGGAGCAGGCCTAAGCCAGCAGGTTGTTATCTCCTGAGGGGTCCCAGACTGCGAGAGGGCACAGGCCGGGCTGAGGGACACCCCCCACCCCCGAGTGCACCAATTTTTGTGCACCGGGCCTCTAGTTGTTTAATAACATGCTATTTAGCCTCCATGTGTTTGAATGTTTTGGGATGTTTTTACTGTAGTTGATTTCTAATTTCATTCCACTGTGATCTGAGAAGATGCTTGATATGATTTCAGTCTTCTTGAACTTGTAGAGACTTGTGTTGTGTCCTAAAATGTGGTCTATCTTTGAGAATGACCCATGTGCACTTGAGAAGAATGTATATTCTGCAACTTCGGGGTGAAATGTTCTATAAATGTCTACTAAGTCCATCTGGTCCAGTTATCCTTTAGAGTCTCTGTTTTCTTGTTAAGTTTTTGTCTGGAATATCTATCCAGTGAAGTCAGAGAGGTGTTAAAGTCACCTACTATGACTGTACTGTTGTCAATCTCTCCATTAAAGTCCTCCAGAAGTTTTTAAAATATATTTAGGTGCACCTACCAGTATATTGGGTGCATATATGCTTACCAGGGTTATATCCTCTTGTTGGATCAATCCCTTTAGTATTATGTAGTGACCTTTGTTGTCTCTTGTGATGGCCTTCATTTTGAAGTCTATTTTGTCGGATATGATTTTTTTTGTTTTCCATTTGCATGGAAAATTTTTTTCCATCCCTTCACTTTCATCCTGTGTGTGTCTTTTGGTTTTTGTTTTTATTTATTTACTTTTTATTTTTTTAATTAAATCTTTATTGTTCAGATTATTACACTGGTTCCTCTTTTTTCCCACCATAACTCCCCTCCACCGGGTTCCCAACCCACCCTCTGCCCTCACTCCCCACCCACTGTCCTCATCTATAGGTGCATGATTATTGTCCAATCTCTTCCCGTACCCCCACATCCCTTTCCCCCCAAGAATAGTCAGTCCATTCCCTTTCTATGTCCCTGATTCTATTATAATCACCAGTTCATACTGTTCATCAGATTATTTATTCACTTGATTTTTATTTTTATTATTTTTTTTATTTTTTTATTTTTTTAAAATATATTTTATTGATTTTTCACAGAGAGGAAGGGAGAGAGATAGAGAGAGTTAGAAACATCGATGAGAGAGAAACATCGACCAGCTGCCTCTTGCACATCCCCCACCGGGGATGTGCCCACAACCCAGGTACATGCCCTTGACCGGAATCGAACCCGGGACCTCTCAGTCCGCAGGCTGACGCTCTATCCACTGAGCCAAACCGGTTTCGGCTATTCACTTGATTTTTAGATTCACTTGTTGATAGATGTGTATTGTTGTTCATAATTTGTATCTTTACCTTTTTCTTCTTCTTCCTCTTCTTAAAGGATACCTTTCAGCATTTCATATAATACTGGTTTGGTGGTGATGAACTCCTTTAGCTTTTCCTTATCTGTGATGCTCTTTATCTGACCTTCACTTCTGAATGATAGCTTTGCTGGATAAAGTAATCTCGGTTGTAGGTTCTTGGCATTCATCACTTTGAATATTTCCTGCCACTCCCTTCTGGCCTGCATAGTTTCTGTTGAGAAATCAGCTGACAGTCATATGGGTACTCCCTTGTAGGTAACTGACTTTCTTTCTCTTGCTGCTTTTAGGATACTCTCTTTGTCTTTTGCTCTTGGCATTTTAATTATGATGTGTCTTGGTGTAGTCCTCTTTGGATTCCTTTTGTTTGGGGTTCTCTGCGCTTCCTGGACTTGTAAGTCTATTTCTTTCACCAGGTGGGGGAAGTTTTCTGTCATTATTTCTTCAAATAGGTTTTCAATATCTTGCCCTCTCTCTTCTTCTGGCACCCCTATAATTTGGATGTTTAGACGCTTGAAGCTGTCCCAGAGGCTCCTTACACTATCTTCATATTTTTGGATTCTTTTTTCATTTTGCTTTTCCGGTTGGGTATTTTTTGCTTCTTTTATTTCAAATCTTTGACTTGATTCTTGCAATCCTCTAGTCTGCTGTTGGGAGTCTGTATAATATTCTTTATTTCAGTCAGTGTATGCTTAATTTCTAGTTGGTCCTTTATCACAACATCGAGGGTCTCACTAGATTTCTTGAGGGTCTCATTAAGTTTATCAGCAGTTTCTAGAAAATTCTTGAAAAACCTTAAAAGTGTGGTTTTGAACTCTATATCCAGTAGTTTGCTTTCCTCCATTTCTGTCATTTGTGATCTGTTTCTTTGTCTCCGCATTTTTTTATGCTTCGCTGTGTCAATAGAGTGGCTTTCTGTGCTAAGTGTCCCAATTACCTGAGGTAGACACTCTTGGTGCACCCCCTTGTGGGCTTTGTGCACAGTCTTGTTGTAGTTAAGGCTTGATTGTTGTAGGTCACACTGGGAGGAATTGACCTCCAGGCCAATTGGCTGTGAGAATCAGCTGTGTCTACGATGGGAGAACTTCTGTGCTGAAGACACCCTTCTGGGGCAAGACTTGCTTCAGTGGGGCTTTGGTGCTCACTGAGTCTGCCCCCTGAGTGTGTTCCTTATGGATCTGAGGAGTTGTAATTGGATGGTCCCACTCTGACCACTGGGTACACTGGTTCTTGGATCCAAGGAGGTGCTAATCTAGCCTTTGCCTGAGGCTACCCAGCAGAAGCCAGCTGTAAAGCAATGCAAGTTGCCCTGGGGCCTTGGGCAGCTGCAGTTTGTTAAGTAATTTTCAGATTACAAAGGGCCAGGCCTTTCATATGCAAAAGCCTCTGTGCATGGCTTGGGCGGGGCGGCATCCCAGGGGATCAACAGGGTGGGCCGAGCGAGCCAGCAGTATGGCTGCTCTCAGCCCTGCCTTCAAAGGTCCTGGCAATAGCCGCGAGTGCCTCCAAGAGAAAGCTGCCCTCGAGTTCCGACTGATGCCAGACAGTCCAGTTTCTCCCGTATGAGTCTGGGTCCCCAGAGACTTGCCCAGAACTGGAGCTCAGAGCCTGAGAGTCCTTTCCGATTGAAAAAAACCAATAGTGTCCTCAGCGGCCAGCCCTCTCCGCATGCACCTCTGCACCTTTGTATTTACTTCTGCACCGCACCTCCTCTGAGTCTCGATATGCTTTTCTCTTTCCTTCTAGTTGTAGAAATTCCACTCAGCCAGCCTTCCTGTGGTTCTGGATGATGTCCCTTATGTCTTTTAGTTGTATTTTTGAAGTGGTTGTGCGAGGCAGCAATCTCCGGTGTTTACCTATGCCGCCATCTTGGTTTCTCTTTTATCCTGTGTGTGTCTTTTGTCTTGAGGTGGGTCTCTTGTACATAGCATATAGTTGGATCATGTTTTTTTATCCATTCAGCTACCCTTTGCCTTTTGATTGGAGCATTTAATCCATTTACATTTAGGGTTATTATTGAGAGGTACTTATTTATAGCCATTTTAAGTCTGTATAGCTGGGTTTCTCTCTCTGTTTCTTCTCAGCAATCCCTTACAGCAATCCCTTTAGCATTTCTTGTAATGCTGGGTTGGTGGTGATGAATTCATTTAGCCTTTTTTTTTTTTTTTTTTTTTGGTCTGGGAAGCACTTTATTTGACAGTCTATTTTGAATGATAGCCTTGCTGGATATAGTAATTTTGGTCTCAGATCCTTGTTTTCCATTACCTTGAGTACTTCATGCCATTCCTTTCTGGCCTGTAGAGTTTCTGATGAGAAATCCAGTGTCAGCCTTATGGTGCTCCTTTGTAGGTAACAGTTTTCTTTTCTCTTGCTGCCTTTAAGATTCTCTCTTTGTCTTTAATTTTTCGCATTTTAATTATGATGTGTGTAGGCGTGGTTCTTGTTTGGGATCTCTGTGCCTCCTGAACTGTGTGACTTTTTCCTTTACCAGGTTAGGGAAGTTTTCTGCCATTATTTCTTCAAACACTTTCTCTATTTCTTTCTCCCTTTCTGCCTCTTCTGGCACACCTGCTATTCTAATATTGTTACGTTTCACGTTGTCCCACAGCTCCATTAAGTCCTTCTGTTTTTTAATTGTTTTTTTCTTTTTGGTTCTCTGATTGAGTGATATTTTCAAGTCTGTCTTCTAATTCACTGATTCAATCCTCAGCTTCCCCTAATGTGCTGTGTTCCTTCCAATGTGTTCTTTATTTGTGTTATGTCATTCTTTATCTCAGACTGTTCTTTTTTCATAGTTACTATATCTTTTTTCATACTGTTGAGCATTTTTACCATCATTACTCTGAACTCTGTTTCAGATAAATTTCTGATCTCTGCTTCATTTATCTCTTCTGGAGAATTCTCTAGTTCTTTCATTTGGGGGTTGTTTCTTTGTCTTCTCATTTTGGTTGTCTGTTTGGGTTTGTGACTATGTTTTAGGTAGGTCCTCTTCACTTCTCAATCTCTAGTGCAGGATGGTGTTAAAGGCTGTTTCTAACTAATTGGATCAGGCAAAGACTCAAAGCCTCCAGAGACCACCTCTGTTTCCAGAGTAATATGATTCTGACTTGAATTGCCCCCCAAGCAATCATCCTCAGGTGTAGTGAGAGTTTTTTCAACAGGGTGGGGCAGTTGCTTCTGCCTGGAGGCTAATTGTTACTTTTAATCTCTTAAGTGGCCTCCAGGCAAGGTGTTTTCCAATAGGGTGTGTTGACTGTCTTCTCCCCAGGCAGGGCAAATGTCTATGTGGGAAAGATGTCCTTTGCTGTGTGAGGGAATGACTTAGCCCAGGAAACTTGGGGTATCTACCTTCTGAACTCTATGCCCTGAGTCCCCAGTCCTGGGTTCTGCTCTCACAGCTCCAGTCTACTTCACCCTCCCTCTGCCAGAGCACAAGGTGGGTGGCTCCACAGGGAATTTTTGTGCATTGGCCCCTCAAGAGGGTGTCTGAACTTTCAACTGCCACTCCCTAGCAGATAGCACCCCACTGTTTTTCACAGCTACATGTTATGTGGGTACCCTCCTCAGATTTAGTGCTCTCTGCTGGGGAGCCCAGCTTGGGTATTAGATCCCAGAGTTCTCAGTGGCAGCCCCCCCCCCCCCCCCCATACACACACACAGCTGAGATATCTCTCCAGGACTTCAGTTGCCATCTGTGGACACCTTGCCAGCCCTTTCGCACCTCCTCCCCTCTTACCAGTCTCTATGCTGTCTCCATCTTCGGTCCTTGGGTATCAGGGTTCTCTCCTGTGCGTTTTCCATTGATTATTCAGGAAGCCTTTCCATATTTCATTTGTAATTCCAGCTTGTTCCTGGGAGCATCCAGACACTATTTTAAATACAATCTCTCAACAGCCCTGTGAGGTGGGTATTGTTTTTTTTTTTTTAAGCTAAGGACCCAGACACATAGAGAGGTTAGGGCACTGTCCCAAGGTCACAGAGCAGCTGAGCTGGAAGTGAATCCCTGGGCTGTGTTTCTGCTCTACTGGCAGTGAGTCAGTGGCAGGTGTGACGGAGCCCATTTTCTGGGCAAAGTTTGGCTCTGATTGAAGCCTGTCACTGGGGGTGTGAGCTGGAGGTGGGACCGACCTAACCCCACTTTCCTGGAACCTCCTTCCCAACCACTTCCCCATTAGCAACAACTGCAAGCTGGGGAGGTGGAGGGAGAAGGGGGAGATTTCTCTGGAATTGGGAAGGTGGGAGGAGGTAGCCAGGGCTGGATAGGCAGAGCTGGGGGAGGGGTCTGGAGATGTGGGGTTGGGGGACACAGGAAGGGCCTGCCAGGAAAGCAGAGGGGCAGTGTTCAAGCTCAGGACCTTTGGAATCTCTGCCTTGTCCTCCCCCAATGGGGTAGGGGGCAGTCTTTAGGCAGAGGCTGGTGGTGGTGGTGGTGGTGGGGGGGGGGGGGGTCCTGAAGGAAAGGATCCTAGGGTGAGTGGCTAAACTTTTGCATATTACTCAATGCTTTCTCTTGCATTTTGCAAAAGAGAGAGAGAGAGAGAGAGAGAGAGCGAGAGAGAGAGAGGGAGAGAGGGAGAGAGTGTGTGTGTTGACTAGAAGAAAATCAGCTATGATCCCAAAGCTTCCTGTCTGGAGATCTAGCTGGGGCAAAGGGAAGGTGGGCGGGTGAGTTCCAGCGCAGGGACACTGGAGCTGAACCTAGAAGGGCAAGAGTGTGTCTGGGCAGTCAGGCAAAGAGGACAGCAGGTGCAAAGGACTGGAGATTTGAAGCAGTGTGTTCTGGGATGAAGGTTAATTTCATGGTGCAAGGAGCAGAGAGGGTAGGTAGAGATGAAACTGCAAAAGAAGCACCAAGGAAGTCTTTAAAGACTTGGATCCGATCTTGGGGGCAATAGGAAACCATGAAAGGTTTTAGAGCAGGAAGGGATCCTAGAGATCCCCTGGCTGCTGTCTGGAGGACAGGCAGGGGAGAGGTGAGGGCAGTTGCTCAGTGCAAAGTTGATAAGGCCCAAACAGGGCAAAGGAATGGAGGGAAGGGGGAGAGTTTTTAACTTTAGAACCTTTTATTCAAATATAGCACGCAAACAGAAAAAGCGCGCAAGTCACAACGGTACAGTACAAAGTTTTCACAATGTGAACATGCTTGTGTGGCTAGCACCCAGGACAACGATATACCATCACCAGCCCCTGGAAGTCTCCACTGTGCCTCCTTTCCTTCATTCCCGCCCATGGGAACCACTGACTTTGAACAGCATAGAATCATTTTCTCTTTCATGTCTGGCTTCCTTTGCACAGCATTAGGCTGGTGAACATTATCCAAATTGTTCTAGATCGGGTAAGTGTTTATTGTCATTGTTGTACAGCAGGGCTGCTCAATCACTAATGACATCCAGGGCTGGATAATTCTTTGTGTGTCTGTCCTATGCATTGTAAGATGTTGAGCATTGTCCCCATGAGATGACAGTAACACACCCCTCCACATGATGACAACCACATGAGCATTGTCCCCTTAGGCTGGGAATCACCCTGGTTGAGAATCACTGCTATAAAGTATTCCATTTTGTGATGTCACTGCACTTATTGACCCATCTTTTTTGTTGGGTATTGAAATTGTTTCCAATTTTGGGGTATTACAAGGAGAGGTGTTATGAACATTCTTGTAGAATTTTTATGAACATAAATATGCATTTCCAAAAGTTTATTCCTCAGAGTCATAGTGTAGGTGTTTGTTCAACTTTATGAATACTGCAAACTGTTTTCAGAAGCAGTGTGCCATTTTACACTTCTACCAGCAGCACAGCATGACTTGATATTGTTGTTCTCCTGTTAGCCATCTGGTAGGTGTAGAGTGCCATGGCATTTTGGTTTTAATTTGAGTTTCCACAATGAGTCATGATATCAAGCATTTTCATTTAATGGCCATTTGGAGATCTCTTTTTATAAAAAGCCCATTTTTTTTTCTGTGGGGTTTCTGCCTTTTTCTTTTTGATTTGTAGGAACTCTTTATATATGCTGGGCACAAGTCTTTTGCCAGAGATTTCTATAGCAGACCTTTTGGAAGAGATTTGGGGAGGTATTCAGGAGGTAAGGTCAGCAGACTTGGGTGACTGACTGGAGGAGAGAGAGAGGAAGGACTGGAGAATGATTCCCCAGGTGACGTGCCATGACTCCGGTGGATCATGGGAGGGCCTGCAGATGAGGGAGGTGTTGGTGGATCTGAGGAGTCACTAGAACTTGTCCTGGGGTGCCAAGGACAAAGTAGGGCTTGAAGGGAAGGGCGCCTGGGTGGTCTGAAGACCCCAGACATCGTTGGCAAGATGTGCAACTTTGTGTGTGTGTTCTGAGCATCTGCAGCTTACTGCAGGTCCAGACATGCCAATCCTTGATTCAGAGGCCAAAACCCAACAGGGTCCTGTGGACTAGCTGAGGATCTGGCAACAGAATTTTCTTTTTTACATTAAAATTTTAAAAAGTATATCAGCCATGGCCGGTTTGGCTCAGTGGTTAGAGTGTAGACCCCTGGACCGAAGGGTTGCAGGTTCGATTCCCAGTCAAGGGTATGTACCTGGGTTGCAGGTTTGATCCCCAGCCCAGGTCAGGGCATGTGCAGGAAGCAACCAATCAATGTGTCTCTCTCACATCAATGTCTCTCTCTCTCCTCCCTCCCTTCTGCTCTCCCTAAAATAATCAATGGAGAAAATATCCTCTGGTGAGAATTAACCCCCCCCCCCCACAAAAGTATATCATAAAGTAAAATTAACACTTTACCTTTGTTATGTAGCTCTGTGAATTTTAACATATGCATAGATTCATGTAATCATGACAATGGATATAGAACAGTTCCATCAACCCCCCAAAAACTCCCTCACACTACACCTTTATCATCTCACCTCACTCCCTCCCCTGGCAACTCTGTCCTCTGTCTCTGGAGTCTAGTCCAGTGGTCAGCAAACTCATTAGTCAACAGAGCCAAATATCAACAGTACAACGATCGAAATTTCTTTTGAGAGCCAAATTTTTTAAACTTAAACTATATAGGTAGGTACATTGTTATTAACTTAATTAGGGTACTCCTAAGCTGGCCTTTGCTAAAAATGTCCTCAATCTGATTGAGGTACGTTTGCTGAGGTCGACCCCTTCCAACTCTCCCATCCACACTCGTCTTGTATACTTGTTTCAGATAGATAAGTGTGGATGGGAGAGTTGGAAGGGGTCGACCTCAGCGAATGTACCTCAAAACAATGTACCTCCCCCGCGCTGCGTATCCCCCGGCCCCCTGCACCGCGTCTCCCATCGCCCGACCGATCGACACCCCCCACTTCTTCTAACGCCACTTCTTCAAAATAGACTCGCCCAGGCCAAAAACCAACTTCTGCGCATGGGCCACGAAGTTTCAATCGCACTGTACATGCGCGCCCGCATGTGGTATTTTGTGGAAGAGCCACACTCAAGGGGCCAAAGAGCCGCATGTGGCTCGCGAGCCGCGGCTTGCCGACCACTGGTCTAGTCTTTCTGAGACTGTCGCATAAATGGAATCACACAGTGTGTAGCCTCATTCTGCATAAGGGCAACAAGATTTTACTTTTTTCAATAGACTTTATTAGAGCAATTGTAGGTTCACAGCAAAGTTGAGCAGAAAGTACTGAGATTTCTCATACCCCTCCTGCCCTATCAGTACAACAGCCTCCCCACTAACCACATCGCCACCAGAGTGGTGCATTTGTTACAATCCGTGATCCTACATTGACACATTGTCATTGAAGCAGGAAAGTTAGAATAGAGAATGAAGGACTCAAGCTCTACCCCTGCCTTTTCTGTCTTGGCTGGAACATCTCAGACTCCACCTTCACTGACCACCTGTTCCCCTGCTTCCCCCTCCCCAATTTCCTATAATTAAGAGCACCCAAAAAATAGTTACCTGGAGAGTGGGGACAAGGACGAGCAGCATGGGGGGGAGGGGTCACTCCACCAGCCCACCAGCATCAGAAACAGAGGACCACCCTATCTATCTATATATATAAAAGCCTAAGCTACCGTCGCAACTGAAACAATGGAACAGGCTGCATGGGACGACCAGGCCAGCAGGGGGTTTAGTGAGGGAGACCAAACGACTGAACAGCAGGCTGTGTGGGATGATCAGGCTGGTGGGGCATGAGAGGCAACAAGGCCAGCATGGGGGGGAGTTGGGGGTGACCAGGCCAGCAGGGGGGCTGTTAGGAGTGACCAGGCTGACAGGGAGGGGGCAGTTGGGGGCAACCTGGCTAGAAGCAGGGGGCAGTTAGGGGTGACCAGGCCAGCAGGGGGGCAGTTAGGGGCAATCAGGCTGGCAGGGGGGCAGTTAGGGGCAACCAGGCAGGCAGGCAGGTGAGCAATTAGGAGCCAGTGATTCAGGATTTCGAGAGGGATATCTGACTGCTAGTTTAAACCGGCAATCATACATCCCCTGAGGGGTCCCAGATTGGAGAGGGTGCAGGCTGGGCTGAGAGGACACCCCCTCCATGCACAAATTTTGTGCACTGGGCCTCTAGTATATATATAAAAAGCAAGCAACCCGAACGCCGTAATGACCCGTCACTATGCCCCCCACTGCGGCCACCGAATCAGCCAATGGAGGCCCCCCTTCCCCCATGGCCAACCTCCTGCAGCCCCTCCCCCTATCCCAGTCGGCCCTGCCCCTGATGGGCTCCCACCACCCCACTGGCCAGCTTGTCCCTCCCCGCAGCCAACTTCGCCCTTGATCGGCTACCCCACTCCAATCAGGGGCAGGGCCAGCTGGCCAACCTCCCACAGCCCCTCCCATGGCCACTGACTCCCAAACGGCCCCCCCACCCCATTCGGGGGCAGGGCCATCGGCCCACCACCCATAGCCCCTCCCCATAGCCAGGCCACCCCCAATTGGCCCTCCCACCCCAATCAGGAGCGGGGCTGTTGGCCAATCACCCACAGCCCTTCCCCCCAGCCAGCCCAGCCCTGATCAGCTGATCAGGGTGGCTGGGAAACCTCCCACCATCTCCTCCTCCTGACAGGCCCGGTCTCGATCTGCTGATTGGGGCCGGGCGGCAGGACCCCACCTGGGCCTCTAGTCCTATCTAATAAAGAGGGAATATGCCAATTGACCCTCACGCCATTGCAAAGATGGTGGTGCCCACAGCCAATGAGGAGGGAATATGCTAATTGACTACCCCACCCTCAAAGATGGTGGTGCCCACAGCCTCAAAATGGTGGTGCCCAGTCCCCTCAGCGCCCCAGCCCCCCAGGGCCGCCTGAGGCTCAGGTAACCAGGCCTGGCGGAGGCTTGTGCTGCCAGCAATGGCAGCAGCAGAGGTGTGATGGGGCGTCGCCTTCCCTTGATCGCCAGGTCGCCTCCCACCCCTGAAGGCTCCCGGACTGTGAGGGGGGCAGGCTGGGCGGCCGGACACCCCTCCAGTGCATGAATTTTCATGCACCGGCCTCTAGTCTTTAATAAAAACCTTACACCCAGACTCTATCTGCGTGTCTTTTTTTTTATATATAATATATTTTATTGATTTTTTACAGCGAGGAAGGGAGAGGGATAGAGAGTTAGAAACATCAATGAGAGAAGAACATCGATCAGCCGCCTCCTGCACACCCCCCACTGGGGATATGCCCGCAACCAAGGTACATGCCCTTGACTGAAATCGAACCCGGGACCCTTTGGTCTGCAGACCGACGCTCTATCCACTGAGCCAAACCGGTCAGGGCTATCCACGTGTCTTGTTCCCCAAGATTGCCCACGCTCACTTCTCAAGTGTGCACCATCACTTTAATAAATTTAGTGTGCGTTGTTAAACCTTTCTGTCACAGTCTTGAATTCCTTTTTGTCCCATGACAAGGACCTGGATCAGGTTGAGGCCTCCCTTGGCCTCCCTGGGTGCTGCCCAGCATCCGGGATCACCTCAAGTGCATAGTTTACATTGGGGTTCATCCTGATATTGAACATTCTATAGGTTTGAACAAATGTATTACAATATGCATCCGTCATTACAGTATCACACAGAATATTTTCACAGCCCTACAAATCCTTTGTGCCCCACCTATTCATCCCTCCCCCTCCCAGACCCTGGCAGCCACTGATCCTTTTGCTGTCTCCATAGTTTCATCTTCTCCAGAATGTTATAGTGTTGGAATCATGCAGCTTGTAGCCTTTCAGACTGGCTTCTTTCACTTAGTAACATACGTTTAAGCTTCCTCCATATCTTTGCATGGCTGACAGCTCATTTCTTTCTCATGATGAATAATATCCCATTGTCTGGATGAACACAGTTTGTTTATCCATTCACCTGCTGAAAGGCATCTTGGTGGTTTTGGTAATTATGAGTAAAGTTGCTATAAACATTCACAAGCAGGTTTTTATGTAGATGCTGGGGTCCAACTCCAGCGGGTCCAGGGGTCCCCAAAGGCGCGGGCGGAGTCGGCGAAGAAGGAATGACATGGAGACAGCCTTCAGTTGATCAGCAGCCTAGTCAGGACCTCTAGCCAGGATCTCCAGCCAAAGTTCTGGTTAGGAACTCCAGCCAAGCTCTGGTTAAGATCTGATCAGGATCCGACGAGGATCTGACGTTTATTGTCTTGTTACATCTGTATTTGTACCAGCCGATTTTAATCCTGTCAATTTCTATTACAAAAGTTAGGGCGTTTCTTATCTCCATTCCAGGGAGTAAAGATTATGTAGCTTAACTACCCGCCTGGCACTTAATTAAGGGGTTGTATCTCCTCCCTAACCTCAGGGAAAAATCCCCACCTGGGGAAACAACCTTTCTCAGAGAGGTGACCTTGGTTAAAACACATGGCGCTAAGGAGAGCAAATATATTAAGAACAATATGCTATATATGCCAGGTCCCTTGAAACATATGCTGTGCAGATGTTTCTTTCCTGCAGCGACTGTGTCAAGCAGCAAGGATGGACCGGCTTCCGGCATGTAGACATAGATTTCAACTCACTTGGGTAAATACGAGGAGCATGGTTGCTGGATCATATGGTGAATATGTTTAGTTTTGTAAGAAACCACTAAACTACCTTCCAAGTGGCTGCACCATTTTTTCCCACCATCAATGAAGGAGTGTTTCTGTTGCTCCATAGGCAACAGGATTTTATTAACAGCTAATTTTATTAGAGATCTTTATTGTATATAAAATAATTTTATTAACATTATTTCTTTTGGGAGCAGAGGAGGATCTCCTTTTATTTATCCCCCCCCCCCAGATTTATTGTGATATAATTGACATAGAACATTTTGTGTGATTATGTGAGTTTAAAGTGTACAAGATGTTGATGGATTTGATACACGAATATACTGAAATTGATGACCAAGATAGAGCTGGCTAACACTTTACATCATTACCATTTCCTTTCTGTGGAGAACGTGAAGATCCACTTTTCATCCTAGCGGGTTTGGCTCAGCAGATAGAGTGTTCGATTCCGGTCAAGGGCATGTATCTTGGTTGCAGGTTCCCCGGTCCTGGTCAGGATGCACGCAGGAGGCAACCAATTGATGTGTCTCTCTCACATTGATGTTTTTTTTTCTCTCTCTCTCCCTTCCACTTTCTCTAAAAATCAATGGAAAAATATTCTTGAATGAGGATTAAAAAAACCCACACACACACAAAAAAACCCCACTCTTCAAGTCTGGCAACTTCAAATCTATAATACAGTATTAACTATAATCACCATGTTGTACAGTAGAGCCTCAGAATTTACCCAGAATTTAAAAAATTTAATTTAATTTTTAAAATTAAATTTCTTGGGGTAGCATTGGTTAATAACACTATATAAATTTCAGGTGTATAGCATTATAATATGACATCTGTGTATTCTATTGTGAGCTCACCGCCTGAAGTCCAGTCTCCTTCCATCACCACAACTTTACCCGCCTTTACCTTCTCCATCATTCTCTATGCAGCAGGATTTTTAGTCTCAGAGAAATCTAGAAAAAAAGGTTGATTCCACCTGTATGCAGCTTTTTTCTTAAAATATTATATGAAAACACTTTCCACACTGTTGAAAAAAATCTGTTCATGTCATTAGAAAAATCTCCACATATTAAAAAATGCCACTTAGTCTGTGTGCTAATTGAACATTAAAATAATGTTCCATGAGTATTGTTATGTGTACATATTTGCCTACTTCTCATATTTCTTCAGAATGAATTCTCAAAAGTGGAAATACTGGCTTGCAGAAGATAAACATTTTATGATTCTTGGCACATGGTGCCAAATGCTCTCCCCGAAGGCTGCACTTTATACTGAAAGCAGCAAGCCAAAGCAAAATTTTGTAATTTTAAAAAATATATATTTTTATTGATTTCAGAGAGGAAGGGAGAGGGAGAGAGAGATGGAAACATCAATGATGAGAGAGAATCATTGATTGGCTGCCTCCTGCACATCCCCCACTGGGGATTGAGGCTGCAACCTGGGCATGTTCCCCGACCAGAAATCAGACCTTGACCTCCTGGTTCATAGGTCAATGCTCAACCACTGCGCCATGCTGGCTGGGCCAAATTTTGTAATTTTTATTTTTATTTATTTTTTATTTATTTTTTAAAAATATATTTTATTGATTTTTATAGAGAGGAAGGGAGAGGGATAGAGAGTTAGAAACATAGATGAGAGAGAAACATCGACCAGCTGCCTCTTGCACACATGGCCTTGACCGGAATCGAACCTGGGACCCTTCAGACTGCAGGCCGACGCTCTATCCACTGAGCCAAACCAGTTAGGGCAATTTTTAAAAAGTCACTATTAAAATAGACAAAAAGATATCTCATTTTAAATTAGCAATTGGTATCTTTGAGTACTTGTGAGGTTGAACATCGTTCCTAGATGGATCAGCACCATTGGTTTGCTTTTTTCACCTGGATATTTGTGATTTCTCTGTTCATGGGCTTTTCTATATCTTGGCTGCAATATTCACATCAATCAATTCATATAGGCTCTTTAAGTTTTAAAGAGAAATAACCCAGTACATTTCTTGCCCATTTCTCACACTGCTCTTAAGCCTAGAAAGAGCTTTGAATCCATTTCCTATTAGTCACATGGAAGAGTGTGGTTTGATTTGTAGATATTCAACTATTTTTTTAAAAAAACATGTTTTTATTGATTTTTTTTTTTTTTTTTTTTTTTTAGAGAGAGAGGTAGACACATTGATGAGGGAGAAACATCAATATCAACTGGCTGCCTCCTGCACGGCCTCAACTGGCGGTTGAACCCGCAACCTGGGCATGTGCCTGATCAAGAATTGAACTGGTGGAGAAACCAAGATGGCAGCATAGGTAAACACCTGAAATTGCTGCCTCACACAACCACTTCAAAAATACAACTAAAAGACAAAACAGACATCATCCAGAACCACAGGAAGGCTGGCTGAGTGGAAATTCTACAACTAGAAGGAAAGAGAAAAGCACACTGAGACTCAGAGGAGCTGCAGAAATAAAGTGCAGTGGTACGGAGGCTTGAGCGCTCGCGGAAAGGGGCTGGCAATGGAGGATGCCAGTGTCTTTTGCAATTGGGAGGGAGGCACAAGCTCCCGACGGCCCTGGCTCCAGTTCTGGTGAGTCTCTGGGGACCCAGACTCATACAGGGAGAAACTGGACTGTCTGGCAGAGGGCAGAACTCAAGGGTGGCTTTCTCTCAGAGGTGCTTGCAGTGATTACCAGGACACTGAGACCCGGGACCTCTTAGGGTAGGACTGAGGATCAGCCATAGCTGTTTGCTCCACCCTGTTGATTCCCTGAGACCCTGCCCCACCCAAGCTGTGCGCAGAGTCTTTTGCATATGAAAGGCCTGGCCCTTTGCAATCTGAAAATTACCTAACAAACTGCAGCTGGGTCAGAAAGACCCAGAACATCCAAAAGAAGGCCTAAGGCCCCACAGCAGCTTGCATTGCTTCACAGCTGGGCCTCATCTGGGCACCTCCAAAATCCAAACAAGGAAGAGGAACCTGCAGATCTCTCCGTAGCTCCTGCTGGGTAGCCTCAGGAAGAGGCTAAATTAGCACCTCCTTAGAGATCCAAGAGCCTGTGTACCCAGTGGTCAGAGTGGGAACATCCAGATTACAACTCCTCAGATCCATAAAGGACACACTCAGGGGGAAGACTCAGTGAGCACCAAAGCCCCACTGAAGCAAGTCTTGCCCTAGAAGGGTGTCTTCAGCACAGAAGTTCTCCCACTGTAGACACACCTAATTCTCACAGCCAATTGGCCTGGAGGTCAATTCCTCCCAGTGATACCTACAACAATCAAGACTTAACTACAACAAGACTGTGCACACAGCCCACAAAGGGGTGCACCAAGAGTGTTCACTCCAGGTCATTGGGGAGGCTGAGCCACTGGGCCCTATAGGACACCTAGCACAGAAAGCCACTCTATCAACACAGGGAAGCATGAAAAATGTGGAGACAAAGAAACAGATCACAAATGACAGAAATGGAGGAAAGCAAACTACTGGATATAGAGTTCAAAACCACAGTTATATGGTTTTTCAAGAATTTTCTAGAAACCGCCAATAAATTTAGTGAGATCCTCGAGGATATGAAAAAGGACCAACTAGAAATTAAGCATACACTGACTGAAATAAAGAATATTATACAGAGATCCAACAGCAGACAAGAGGATCCCAAGAATCAAGTCAAAGATTTGAAATACAATGAAGTAAAAAGCACCCAACCAGAAAAGCAAAAAGAAAAAAGAATCCAAAAATATGAAGATAGTGTAAGGAGCCTCTGGGATAGCTTCAAGCGTCTCAACATCCGAATTATAGGGGTGCCAGAAGAAGAGAGAGAGCAAGATATTGAAAACCTATTTGAAGAAATAATGACAGAAAACTTCCCCTATCTGGTGAATGAAATAGACTTTCAAGTCCAGGAAGCGCATAGAACCCCAAACAAAAGGAATCCAAAGAGGACCACATGAAGACACATCATAATTAAAATGCCAAGGGCAAAAGACAAAGAGAGAATCTTAAAAGCAGCAAGAGAAAAACAGTCAATTACCTACAAGGGAGTAACTATACAATTGTCAGCTGATTTCTCAACAGAAACTATGCAGGCCAGAAGGGAGTGGCAAGAAATATTCAAAGTGATGAATAGCAAGAACCTACAACCAAGATTACTTTATCCAGCAAAGCTATCATTCAGAAGTGAAGGTCAGATAAAGAGCTTTACACTTAAGAAAAAGCTAAAGGAGTTCATCACTGCCAAACCAGTATTATATGAAATGCTGAAAGGTATCCTTTAAGAAGAGGAAGAAGAAAAAGGTAAAGATACAAATTATGAACAACAAATACACATCTATCAACAAGTGAATCTAAAAATCAAGTGAATAAAAAATCTGACGAACAGAATAAATTGGTGAATATAATAGAATCAGGGGCATAGAAAGGGAGTGGACTGACAATCCTCAGGGTGGACGGGGTGTGGGGGGTGCGGGAAGAGACTGGACAAAAGTCATACACCTATGGATGAGGACAGTGGGTGGGGAGTGAGGGAGGAAGGTGGGGTGGGAACTGGGTGGAGGGAAGTTATGGGGAGAAAAAAGAGGAACAACTGTAATAATCTGAACAATAAAGATTTATTTAAAAAAAAAAGAATTGAACTGGTGACCTCTTGGTGCATGGGTCGACACTCAACCACTGAGGCATACCAGTTGGGCTAGATATTTAACCCTTTAGATCACCTTGTATTCATTAGCTATTGCTGAGTAACAAGTTACCTCAAGATTTAGTTGCTGAAAATTAAAGGCTATGGATCAAGTGTGACCCACTGCCTGTTTTTATAAACTTCTACTGGAACACATGCTCATTTGTTTACAAGTTGCCTGTGATTGCATTTGCACTGCAAACAGCAAGTTAAGCCATTGAAACAAAGATTGTATGGCCTCTAAAGCACAAAATATTTACTATCTAGTCCTTTACAGAAAATATTTATATTGCCCTTTAAATTGCCAAGGCAGAAGTTACCATGCCATTTATGACCTAGCCTTGGAAGTCACATACTGTCTACAGAACGCCTTTAGTTACACAGATCACCCCACCTCTAACTTCATATGGGAGGCGACTTGAATACCAGAGGTGAGGATCACAGGAGCCAGCATGGAGGCTTACTGCCACCTCAGAAATTTGTTTGCAGGTATTTTTGCAAAGATGCTTAGCCGCCTGCCCCATATTCATTTTCCTTCTTCGTTACTAAAAACATTGATTTTGTATGGGGCAGCAATATGCTTTATTTATTTATTTATTTTTCTAAAATCATGTTTTTTATTGATTTTAGAGAGAGGAAGGGAAGGGGAGCTAGAAACATTGATGAGGGAGAAACACCGATTGGTTGCCTCCTGCATGGCCCTTACTGGGGATCAAGCCGGAACCTGGGCATGTGCCCTGAAAGTGAATCATACCCGTGACCTTTTGGTGCATGGGTCGACACTCAACCACTGAGCCACACACTGGCCAGGTAGTAATATGCTCCATTTAAAATACAAATGTCCCCAGATTCCCTTGTAGCTAGAAGTAGTCATGTGACACATTTGTGACTAATGAGATGTAAGTGATGTTAGGGCTTCTGAAAACTATTGTTTTCCTAATTAAAAGTAAAAACTCTCCATCCCTGCCTTTAAAAATTTTTTTTATTGTTGAAAGTATTACATATGTCCCCATTTTCCCCCCATTGACCTCTCCAGTGCCCCCAGCCCCCCACCCCAGACTTTCACCACCTAATTGTCCATGGTCATGGTTATGCATATATACATACTAGTACAAGATCTTTGGTTGATTACCTCCCATCCACCCACCCTCCCCTGCCTTCCCTCTGAGATTCCACACTGTGTTCAATGCTTCCGTGTCTCTGGATCCTCTCTGTTCATCAGTTTATTTTGTTAACTAGATTCCACATATGAGTGAGATCATGTGATACTCGTCTCTCTCTGACTAACTTATTTCACTTAGCATGATAATCTCCAGGTCTCCCCATGCTGTCTCAAAGGGTAAGAGATTCTTCTTTTTTACTGGGCATAGTATTCCATGGTATAAATGTCCCACAGCTTTTTTATCCACTCATCTACTGATGGGAACTTGGGCTGTTTACAGATCTTAGCTATTGTACATTGTGCTGCTATGAACATAGGGGTGCACACATTAGTTCTGATTGGTGTTTCCTAGGCAATATTCCTAGAAGTGGGATCACTGGGTCAAATGGCAGTTTCATATTTCATTTTTTGAGGAAACTCCATACTGATTTCCATAATGGCTGCACCAGTCTGCATTCCCACCAGCAGTGTACTAGGGTTCCCTATTCTCCACATCCTCGCCAGCACTTGTCATTTGTTGATTTGTTGATGGGAGTCATTCTAACAGGTGTTAAGTGATATCTCATTGTCGTTTTAATTTGCATCTCTCTGATGATCAGTGACTTTGAGCATTTTCATGTCTCTTGGCCATCTGTATGTCCTCTTTGGAGAAGTGTCTATTTAGGTCCTTTGCTCATTTAAAAATTGGATTGTCTATCTTCTTTTTGTTAAGTTGTATGAGTTCCTTATATATTTTGGATATTAACCCTTTATCAGATATATCATTGCCAAATATGTTCAGTGGGCTCCCTTTTCATTTTGTTGGTTTCTTTTGCTGTGCAGAAGCTTTTTATTTTAATGTAGTCCCATTTGTATATTTTCTCCTTAGTTTCCTTTGCCATAGGATATGTATCCATAAACATACTGCTATGAGAGATGTCTAAGATTTTGCTGCCTATGGTTTCTTCTACGATTTTTATGTTTTCCCAATTTACATTTAAGTCTTCATTTTGAGTTTATTCTTGTGTATGGTGTAAGTTGGTGGTCTAGTTTCATGTCCAATTTCCCCAGTGCCATTTATTGAAGAGACTGTCTTGACTCCATTGTATGCTCTTGCCTCCTTTGTCAAATATTAATTGAGAGTATTGGCTTGGGTTGATTTCTGGGTTCTCTGTTCTGTTCCATTGATCTATATGCCTGTTCTTGTGCCAGTATCAGGCTGTTTTGCTTAGAGTGACTTTGTAGTATAACTTGATATCTGGTATTGTGATTCCTGAAACTTTGTTCTTCTTTCTCAAGATTGTTGCTGCTATTTGGGGTCATTTTTGGTGCCTTATAAATTTTTGGAGTATTTGTTCTAGGTCTGTGAAATATGCTATTAGTATTTTAATAGGGATTACAATGAATCTGTAGATTGCCTTGGGTAGTATGGACATTTTAATGATGTTGATTGTACCAATCTATGAACATGGTATATTCTTCTTCTTGTTTATATCTTCCTCTATCACTTTTTTCAACGTCCTGCAGTTTTCCGAGTACAAGTCTTTTCTCTCCATGGTTAAGTTTATTCTTAAGTATCTTAATTTTTTTTGTTGCAATGGCAAATGGGATTGTTTGTTTAGTTTCTCTTTCTGAGAATTCATTATTGATGTATAAAAAAGACATGATTTTGGGGTGTTGCTTTTGCTACATTGCCAAATTCATTTATTAAATCTAGTAGTTTTTTGGTAGAGTCTTTAGAGTTTTCTATGTACAATGTCATGCCATCTGAGAATAATGATAGTTTTACTTCCTCCTTTCCAACTTGGATGCCTTTTATTTCTTCTTGTCTGATCATTGTGGCTAGGACTTCAGTACTGTGTTGAATAAGAGTGGTGAAAACGGACATCTCTGTCTTGTTCCTGTTCTTAGGGGAAATGGTTTTAGTTTTTGCCCATTGAGTATGATGTTGGCTGTAGGTTTGTCATATATGGCCTTTATCATTTTGAGATATGCTCCTTCTCCTCCAACTTTGCTAAGAGTTTTTTTTATCAAAAATGGGTGTTGGATTTTGTTGAATGCTTTTTCCCCCGTCTATTGATATGATCATGTGAATTTTGTCTTTCAGTTTGTTTATGTGATATATTATGTTTATTGATTTACAAATATTGTACCAACCTTGCTTCCCTGGAATAAATCCCACTTGGACATGGTGAATGATCTATACTAATAAAAGCCTAGGTGGACCCTGCGTGTGACGTTGTCACAAGATGGCTGCCATAAGATGGCCACATGCACAGCGGAGGTGGGGCCTGGTGGCCACTCCACGTGGTGAGGCCTGGGGGTCCCACAGATCCGCGTGGTGCAGAGGAGGCCGGTCCTGGCATCTCTGCTGCCTCTCGAAGAGGAGGCGGGTCCCCGGGGAGGAGGTGGGTTGAGGCATGGGAGGGCAGTTGTGGGTGATCAGACAAGCAGGGGAGGACAGTTTTTGGTGATCGAGCTGGCAGGGGAGGGCAGTTTTGGGTGATTGGGCTGGCAGGGAAGGGCAGTTGGGGGCCATCGGGTTGGCAGGGGAGCAGTTAGGGGGTGATCAGGCTGGCAGGCAGAAGCGGTTAGGGGCAATCAGGCAGGCAGGCAGGCGAGCAGTTAGGAGCCAGCAGTCTTGGATTGTGAGGGGGATGTCCAACTGCTGGTTTAGGCCTGATCCTGCAGGAATTGCTGCGGGTTCGGGCCTAAACCGGCAGTCGGACATCCCCCAAGGCATTCCAGATTGGAGAGGGTGCAGGCTGGGCTGAGGGACATCCCCCCCCACCCCGTGCACAAATTTTGTGCACTGGGCCACTAGTCTTTTTAATATATTGCTGGCTGTGATTTGCTAATACTTTGTTGAGGATTTTAGCATCTATGTTTATCAGGGATATTGGCTTGTAATTCTCTTTCTTTGTAGTGTCTTTATCTGGTTTTGGAATTAGGATAATGCTGGCCTCATAAAAAGAGCTTGGAAGTATTCCTTCTTCTTGGATTTTTTGTAATAGTTTGAGGAGTATGGGTGTTATTTCTTCTTTGAATGTTTGGCAAAACTCCTCTGTGAAGCCATCTGGACTCTGGCTTTTATTTGTTGGAATTTTTTTTTTTTAAATCACTGCTTCTATTTCCTCAGTTGTTATTGGCTTATTCAGGTTTTCTGATTCGTCCTGATTCCATTTTGGGAGATTGTATTTTTCTAAGAATTTGTCCATTTCATCTACACTGTTCAGCTTGTTGGCATATAGTTGTTCATAGTATCTTCTTACAATCCTTTGTATTTCTGTGGTGTTGGTGGTTACTTCTCCACTTTCATTTCTGATTTTATTTATTTGGGTCCTCTCACTTTGTTTCTTGATGAGTCTGGATAAAGGTTCATCAATCTTGTTTATCCTTTCAAAGAACCAGCTCTTGGTTTCATAGATTTTTTTGTTTTGTTTTGTTTTGGTCTCTATATCATCTATTTCTGCTGTAATCTATATTATTTCTTTCTTCTACTTTGTGCTTTTCTTGTTGTTTTCTTTCTAGTTCTTTATATTGTAGGGTTAAATAGTTTATTATTAATTTTTCTTGTTCTTTGAGGTAGGCCTGTAGTGCTATGAACTTCCCTTTCAGGACTGCTTTTATTGTGTCCCAGAGATTTTGTGTTATTGTGTGTTTAATTTCATTTTTTTCCAGGAAGTTTTTGGCTTCTTTCTTGATCTTGTTGGTAACCCGTTCACTATTTAATAACATGCTATTTAGCCTCCATGTGTTTGAATGTTTTTGGGTGTTTTTATTGTAGTAGATTTCTAATTTCATTCCACTGTGATCTGAGAAGATGCTTGATATGATTTCAATCTTCTTGAACTTGTAGAGACTTGTTTTGTGTCCTAACATGTGGTCTATATTTGAGAATGACCCATGTGCACTTGAGAAGAATGTATATTCTGCAACTTTGGGGTGAAATGTTCTATAAATGTCAACTAAATCCATTGAATCCAGTGTGTCCTTTAGAGTCATTGTTTCCTTGTTAAATTTTAGTCTGGAAGATCTATCCAGTGAAGTCAGCAGGTGTTTAAGTCCCCTACTATGACTGGGTTGTCTTTCCCTTAAAATCCTCTAGAAATTTTTAATATATATATATTTAGGTGCTCTTATATTGTGTGCATATAGTTTACCAGGGTGACTAGTATATCCTCTTGTTGGATTGATCCCTTTAGTATTATGTAGTGACCTTTAGTATTATGTAATGGCCTTCATTTTGAAGTCTATTTTGTTGGATATGGGTATTGCTACTCCACCTTTTTTTCCTTTTCCATTTGCATGGAAAAAATTTTCTATCCCTTTACTCTCATCCTGTGTGTGTCTTTTGTTCTGAGGTGGGTCTCTTGTAGACAGCATATAGTTGGGTCATGTTTTTGTATCCATTCAGCTACCCTTTGCCTTTTGATTGGAGCATTTAATCCATTTACACTTAAGGTTATTAGTGATAAATACTTATTCATTGCCATTTTAATTCCGTATGCCTACATTTTTCTCTTTATTTCTTCTTCTCATTACAGTACTCCCTTTAGCATTTCTTGTAATGCTGGCTTGGTTGTAATAAACTTCTTTAGCCTTTTATTTTGTCTGGGAAGATCTTTGTTTCACTGTCTATTTAAATGATAGCCTTGCTAGATATAGTAATCTTGGTCTCAGACCCTTGCTTTCCATTACCTTGAATACTTCATGCCATTCCCTTCTGGCCTGTAGAGTTTCTGATGAGAAATCCAGTGTCAGCCTTATGGAAGCTCCTTTGTAATTAACCATTTGCTTTTCTCTTGCTGCCTTTAATATTCTCTCTTTGTCTCTAGTTTTTGACATTTTAATTATAATGTGTCTGGGCGTGGGTCCTTTTGAGCTCTTCTATCTTGGGGTTTTCTGTGCATCCTGCACTTGTGTGATTTTTTCCTTCACCAGATTAAGGAAGTTTTCTGCATTATTTCTTCAAAAGCATTCTCTATCCCCTATTCTCTTTCTGCCTCTTCTGGCTGCTATGTGAATATTGTTGTTTTACATTGTTCCACAGCTCCGTTAAACTGTCCTCATGTTTTTTAATTGTTTTTTATTTATGGTTCTGTGGTTGAGTGATTTTTTTCAACCCTGTCTTCTAACTCAGTGATTTGATCCTCAGTTTACCTTAATCTGTTGTGTATTCCTTCCAATGTGTTTTTTATTTGTGCAATGTCATTCTTTATTTCTGACTGCTATTTTTTTCATAGTTACTATATCTTTTCTCCTTCTGTTGAGCATCTTTATCATCATTATTCTGAACTCTGTATTAGATAAATTTCTTATCTCTATTTCATTTATTTCTTCTTCTGGAGAATTCTCTTGTTCTTTCACTTGGGGGTTGTTTCTATGTCTATTCATTTTGGATGCCTGTTTGGGTTTGTGTCTATGCATTAGGTAGATCTGCTATGCCTCTCAATCTCTAGTGCAGGACAGTGTCAAACACTTTCTGACAAATTAGATTAGGCAAAGACTCAAAGCCTCCAGAGACCATCTCTGCTAGCAGACTGATTGGATTTATTCTTTTTAAAAAAATATATATATATTATTGATTTTTTCAGAGAGGAAGGGAGAGGAATAAAGAGTTAGAAACATTGATGAGAGAGAAACGTCAATCAGCTGCCTCCTGCACACTCTTTACTTGGGATGTGCCTACAACCAAGGTACATGCCCTTTACCAGAATTGAACCTGGGACCCTTCAGTCTGCAGGCTGACACTCTATCCACTGAGCCAAACTGGTTAGGGCCATGGTCGGCAAACTGCAGCTCATGAGCCAAATGTGGCTCTTTGGCCCCTTGAGTGTGGCTCTTCCACAAAATACCACAAAACACCACATGCGGACGAGCACATACAGTGCAATTAAAACTTTGTGGCCCATACGCAGAAGTCAGTATTTTGTGGAAGAGCCACACTCGAGGGGCCAAAGAGCCGCATGTGGCTCGCAAGCCGCAGTTTGCCGAGCCACAGTTTGCTGACCACTTGGTTAGGGCATGGATTTATTCTTGAATAGCCCTTAGCCAGTGGTTCTCAACCTGTGGGTCGCGACCCCTTTGACGGTCGAACGACCCTTTCACAGGGGTTGCCTAAGACCATCCTGCATATCAGATATTTACATTATGAGTCATAACAGTAGCAATATTACAGTTATGAAGTAGCTACGAAAATAATTTTATGGTTGGGTCACAACATGAGGAACTGTATTTAAAGGGCCAGAAGGTTGAGAACCACTGTCTTAGGCAATCTCCACAGGTGTGGTGAGAGTTTTTCCCATCAGGGTGGGGCAATTGCTTCTGCCTGGAGTCTAATTGTTTTTCTCAGTCTCTTAATGGGTGGGCCTCAGCAACTCTATACCCTGGGCAAGGTGTTTTCCAATAGGGTGGGTCAGCTGTCTTCCCCCCCAGGCAAAACCACCTAGATACCAATGGTCTGTGTGAGCAAGATGACCTCCACAGCATGAGGGAATGACTCAGTACAGGAAACCAGGGTGTCTGCCTTCTGACCTCTAACTCCAAGCCCCCAACCCAGGCTTCTGCTCGCACAGCTTCAGTCCACTCTGCTGTCCCTCTGCCAGAGCACAAGGTGAATGTCTGCACAGGGAATTTTGTGTGTTGGCCCTTTGAGAGGGTGCCTGCATTTCCAGCTGTCTCTCCCTGGCAGATAGCAACCTTGCTGCTTTTCACAGCCAGATGTTATGTGAGTATCCTTCTCAGTTCTGATGCTCTCTGATGGGAGGCCTAGCTTCAGGATTAGACCCAGAGTTCTCAGTGGCAACCCCCTGCAGCTGAGATATCTCTCCCAAACATCAGCTGCTGTCTGTGGGAGCCTGGTCAGCCCTTTTGTGCCTCTGCATCTCCTACCAGTCTCTATGCTGTAGAGGGCCCCCTGGGAATGCACATGGATGACCTTTAAATTAATGTCAGCTGAGTCCGAGGTGACTGGCAGGGCCGTCTCCCGGAAAAACAGCCTCCCAAAATGTCGGAGACTGTTATCAGTACTGATATCTTATCTTTATCCATGTGCTGGGAATAAGGAATGAATTGACCCACCCAAGTCTTGATATGCTAAATCCTGTCCTTGTGCCAGGAATGAGGAATGAATAGGACCTGGGTACACCCAAAATTCCTTTGACCTTAAACCTCCCCTTTGGAAGTAAATAAATGCGCTGTGTTGTCTGTGGTGGGTGTGACTGTCTCTCCATCAGAG
Organism: Myotis yumanensis; assembly: GCF_028538775.1. Classification (NCBI taxonomy): domain Eukaryota; kingdom Metazoa; phylum Chordata; class Mammalia; order Chiroptera; family Vespertilionidae; genus Myotis; species Myotis yumanensis. Next base: position 98,715,573 of record NW_027223756.1, read on the forward strand.
TGGCAGCCCCCCACCTGGCCCCAGCTTTTCTCTATTTCTGTGTCTGGTCTCGTTTTTTCTTTATTTTCTTAATCCCCAGCTCCTCCGCTCAAGAACCTGTCGTTTTCCCGTGCGGGTCGCGGGGAAACAGAAACAGCTCACCACAATTGGCGCCCGAACAGGGACTGAGTAAGGAGGCAAGAGAAGGAAGCGAGGGGGTCGCTCCTAGAAGTGCGCACGCGTCAGATTGAAGGTAAGGAGTGTATTGTGTGAATTGAATCAACCGGGTGTAAAATATGGGTAATTCAGGGTCTCGGGAAAGAGATCTCTACTCTCAAATACTTAAAAGTATGCTTAAAGCTGGAGGACGTTCTGTTAAGCGTAGTCAGATTCTTGAATTTTTAAATTTTATTAATGAAACATGCCCCTGGTTTCCTGAAGAGGGAACCGTGGATATTCAGATGTGGGAAAAGGTTGGAAAGCAGTTGCGTGACCGATACACAGCAGAAGGTCCAGAGAAGAGTCCTGTTCCCACGTTTACACTGTGGCCATTGATTCGTGATTGTCTTGATCCAGCACAGGCGAGTTCAAGAATGCCTAAGCGGGATGTAGCTAAGACTTTACAGCCTGCAGTTGAGGAGGGCGAATCTTTAAAAATATCACCTCTACCCTCTGCGCCTCCTCCACCTCCCCCCGCTGCTCCTGCTGCTGCTCTGCCATCTGTAGTTAAGAGTCCGCCTAACAAAGATTTGCCTCCAAAATATGAGCGGGAGCCAGAGATTGAGGAAAAGAGAGGCAAGCATCACCGTGAGTGGGATGATTCAGATGATGAGGAAGATCTTGCTCACAGTTTTGCAAAAATGGCCCTAGCCACCCGGCCTTTACGGCTACAAGCTGATGCACAGCCAAATGTGAAAGTAATTTCAACTCCTGCACAGGTACTGTCCCCTTTACAGCAGACCTTACGGAAGGCCAGACGAGCTGGAGAGGATGTTACAGGATTTTCAATGTATCCTGTCGTAGAAAGGCCAGACCCTACCAATCCAGGGCAGGTACTGAGAGTGCACGAGCCTATTCCTTTTAAAATCCTCAAGGAGTTTAAAAGCTCTGTCTCCATGTATGGCCCCACTTCTCCATTTGTCTTAAGCTTGCTTGACACTGTGACTAGTGAAGCTCTGCCTCCTCTGGACTGGCAAACACTGGCTAAGGCATGTCTCTCCCCTGGAGATTATTTAATGTGGAAATCCAATTGGACTGAACTTAGTACAGAGCAGGCGGCTAGAAATCAACAACATGGTGTGCCTATCACTCTTGAAATGTTAACAGGAACGGGGGCATATCACAGCTTACAGGCTCAGATGATGTTCCCTTTGCAAGCTTATCAGCAGATAAGTATTTGTGGTACTAAGGCTTGGAGGGAGCTGCCCACTAAGGGAGAAAAAACCATGGACATTGCTAAAATTATACAGGGGCCAGAGGAGCCCTATCAAGACTTTGTGGCACGGTTGCTTCAGGCAGTAGACAGAGTGATTGGAGATCCCGATTCGGGATCTCTACTAGTGAAGCAACTGGCTTTTGAAAATGCCAATAGAACATGTCAGGAGGCTCTACGCCCCTACAGAAAAAAGGGGTCAATTCCTGAGTTCATCCGTATTTGTGCTGATATTGGGCCTTCCTATGTTCAGGGAGTGACTTTGGCTGCTGCATTGAAAGAGTCTCTGCAGAAGGACCATTCAGAAAAGAGAACTTGTTTCAATTGCGGAAGGCCAGGTCACCTTGCTAGGAATTGCAGGCAACAAGTTGCCTCAGGGGGACAGGGAAGTTCTGCTCCTAGTCTCCCTGCTAGGCAGCCAGATCTTTGCCCTCGCTGCCGCAGGGGAAAACATTGGGCCAATGGCTGCCGCTCCCAGACGGACATTAATGGCCAGCCTCTTGACTCACGTCAGGGAAACGGCAAGTGGGGCCGGCCCCGGCCCCACCAAACAATAGAGGCACTGTTGCAAAAAGTAGGGGCACTACTGCCTGCGGAAGGCCTACCGTCAGGAAACTCTACCACGCCACCCCAGGAAGTGCAGGATTGGACCTCTGTCCCACCGCCGGATATGTATTAACTCCTGATATGGGTCCACAAGCAATCCCTACAGGGATTTATGGACCATTACCTGAGGGCACCATGGGACTTATTTTAGGAAAAAATAGCTTAACTATGAAAGGATTTCAAGTTTTACCAGGTGTGATAGATCAAGACTATACTGATAAAATTAAAGTTATAGCACAGACAACAAATACCATAATTCAAATTTTTCCAGAGACTAGGATAGCCCAGATTATAATTTTACCCTATTATAGAGCAGGGAAACTTCTCTCCACAGAGCTTCGGGGAGAAAGAGGATTTGGATCCTCTAATCAAACGTGCTGAGCGCAGCTGGTTAAACGAGGGCGCCCAGAGCTAGAATTAAAATTGAATGGTAAAGTTTTCCTAGGAATAATAGATACGGGGGCAGATGTTTCTGTGATTGCCTCCAGGCACTGGCCCCCTGCATGGCCTCTTAATACAGCCACTGCCAATTTGCAAGGCATCGGCCAAGTCTCTCAGCCTCAGCAGAGTGCGCAGCTCATCAAATGGGAAGATTCAGAGGGAAATACAGGATATTTTACACCTTATGTACTTGATCATTTACCTATTAACCTCTGAGGAAGAGACATTCTAGAGCAAATGGGAGTATTACTAATGAGTCCCAATGCTGCGGTTACAGCTCAAATATTAAATCAAGAATTTTATCCCGTTAAAAGATTAGGAAAAGGGCAGCAAGGCAGACTATCTCCTATCCCCACGTCCACCCAGCAAGGGAGAAGTGGATTAGGATACGGAGAGCCGCAGCCTTTTCATTAAGGGCCTTGGTCGTCTCTCTGACCCAGAAAAAGACTGCTGCAAAAATCACATGGCTGTCTAACGACCCTATTTGGGTTGACCAATGGCCCTTAACTGGAGAGAAGCTTCAAGCAGCACAGCTTCTAGTACAAAAACAGCTTGAAGCTGGTCACATTGAACCCACTTATAGTCCATGGAATACACCTATTTTCGTAATTAAAAAAAAAATCAGGTGGGTGAAGACTTTTGCAAGATCTCAGAGCAATAAATAAAACCATGGAGATTATGGGCCCCCTTCAATCAGGGCTGCCCTCACCTACTGCTATTCCTCTTAATTATGAACTACTCATTTTAGATTTAAAGGATTGTTTTTTCACTATACCTTTGCATCCGGATGACTGTAAACGATTTGCATTTAGTGTCCCTGCAATAAACTTTAAAGAGCCAGCGAAGAGATACTCCTGGAAAGTGCTGCCGCAAGGAATGGCTAACAGTCCTACGCTATGCCAGGATTTTGTAGATGCAGCTATCCACCCCATAAGGCGGCAGCACCCCCAGGCATACATCATCCATTATATGGATGACATCTTGTTGGCTCATGAGAATGTGGACACTCTTCATAAAGTTTTTGCAGATTTACAACACTCTCTTTTAACTATGAGACTGTGTATTGCACCAGAAAAGATACAGAAAAGTTCTCCTTTTCAATATCTAGGCAGTTTAATTGAGGGACGTACCGTACGTCCTCAACGCTTACAAATTCGGACGGATTCATTGATAACATTAAATGATTTTCAAAAATTACTTGGAAACATTAATTGGGTCCGTCCTTCATTAAAATTGACTACTGCAAATTTAGCTCCTTTGTATAATATTCTTCGAGGGGATTCCTCACCATCTTCTCCTAGACAATTAACTGCTGAAGCTGGTGCTGCTTTAACCAAAGTAGAAGCTGCTCTTCAAGCTGCTCAGCTTACAAAAGTAGATTTGACTAAACCCCTTCAAGTATTAATTTTCCCTACTACTCACACTCCCACGGGAGTCATTTGGCAGGACTCAGGAGTAATAGAATGGCTCTATCTGGCACATTCTCCAACCAAAGTATTAACACCTTTTCATGATTTGGTTTCTCAGCTCATAGCAAAGGCACGATACAGACTAGTTCAATTGGTAGGGCAAAAACCTTCCCTCATTATAGTACCATTTACCACAGCGCAGCAAAGTTTGCTGTGGCAAAATTCTGTAAATTGACAAACGGCTCTTGCTAACTATCCTGATCAAATTGGAAGTCATTATCCTGCTAACAAAATTTTACAATTCTTGTCTTTAACAACTTTTATTTTTCCAAAAATAGTTAAACAGCAATCTCTCCCCCAAGCACTAACCGTCTTCACTGACGGGTCCAGCTCAGAGAAAGCTGGATTTCATAGTGTAAAGGATTCAAAAGTAATTCAAACAAATTACTCCTCTGCGCAACGAGTAGAAATCCAAGCTCTCATTTATGCTTTAAAAAGCTTTGCCTTTGAACCTGTCAACATCTATAGCGACAGTGCTTATGTAGTTGGAATGGCTACAATTATTGAAACTGCTACCATTGGATATACAAACTCTGAAGAGTTATTCCATCTATTTATCACCTTGCAAAGAGTTATTCAAAAACGGCAGTTCCCATGTTTTATTGGCCATATTAAATCCCATTCTGGTCTTCCAGGTCCTTTGGCTGCAGATAATGAGGAAGTAGATCGTCTCGTTGCCTCAGTAGAGTAGACCACCCCATTTTCCATGGCACAGGCCTCGCATGCCCTGCATCATCAAAATGCCTCTGCCTTGCGCAAGGAATTCCATATTTCCCAAGAGCAGGCTCGCCAAATTGTCAAACAATGTCCTCAGTGTGTTATTCACCTCCCTGTGCCAGCATTAGGGGTGAATCCCCGAGGTCTTAAACCTAATCAAATCTGGCAAATGGATGTTACTCATGTGCCTGAATTTGGCAGATTTCAGTGGGTCCATGTCTCTATAGACACATGCTCACGTTTCATTTTTGCTACTCCCCGAACAGGAGAAAGTGCAAAGCATGTAATTAACCACTGCCTAGCGGCTTTTCCAGTAATGGGACGGCCCCTAGAAATAAAAACAGATAATGGACCTGCATATACTAGTTCCTCCTTTCAGAAGTTTTGTAAACAATACCAAATTGTGCATAAAACAGGAATTCCCTATAATCCCCAGGGACAGGCAATTGTAGAAAAAACTAATAGAACCTTAAAAACTCAATTACAAAAACAAAAAGGGGGAGAGAGGTATAATCCTACTCCACAGAATCAGTTAAATCATGCCCTTTACACTTTAAATTTTTTAAATTGTGACGATGAAGGTCACACAGCAGCCGAGAGGCACCAAACTCCTGGTGTCGTGGCATCTGCCGGTATGGCAAGATGGAAGGATTTGCAAACAGGACAGTGGAGAGGGCCAGACCCAGTAATGAAGTGGGGAAGAGGCCACGTTTGTATCTTTCCAGAAGGAGCTTCTAACCCTATCTGGGTGCCAGAACGAGCAGTGCGTCACCACCATGGACCTGGGAGAACAACTCATCCCACCTTTCAAGAAGCTGAAGATCACATCTCCGGCGATGACGCCAGTTCAGCCATCGGCCCCAAAGAAGGAGAGAAGAGTAAGGCAGCAGGCTAAGACCACCCGAGAAGCTAGTGTCCCCACATGGGGTCAACTGAAGAAGCTGACCTCCGATGCTCAACAAGTAGTGGAGAAACAGGGGGTTCAGGTAACCCCCTCCAACCTTTTTCTTGCTATGGTGACACTTGTCAGCTGCCAGGTAAATATGGCTGCAGCAGAAATTTACTGGACTTATGTTCCAGATCCCCCCATGGTCAATCCAGCCACCTGGACTGGAGATTCAGTGCCAATATTTACTAATAACACCAATATGGTTGGGGGTAGCTCTGACAAGCATATAACACCTTCTTCCCAAGGTGATTATACTTATAATGGCTTTAGTGGGGAGCTCCCTATTTGCTTGTCAAAAAGGGGAACTTCAGGATGTTTACAACTCGGCCAAGAGAGTAAGACATCTTATGGTGGCACAAACATTGCTAACATTGAAGGCCCCTGGGATATGGGAAAATATGTTCAGACAGTCACTAAACTAGGATTTCCTAAGGCCACCCGATGGCTGTCTGATAAATATCCCCTGCTCCCCTCCTGCCCTAATAGTACTACTTCTGAGCTGGGAGCATTTCCTCTATGGCAAGATTGTGCCAACCCTGTACCAGTGAGGCATAATATTTCTGACTCTGACTTGTATGTATTGGATTGGTCCCACAGGCTTGATGCTAAATATCCCTACCACGAGCCTATGTCACCAGGAGGGTTTGTAGGTAATGCCCTAACCACAAACTCAGGAAATTTACAGAAAGATCTGTGGCGTTTAGCTGCTGCTCTTGATTTTCTTAATTTTACTGGCTCCTTTTCAGCTAACACTAAAGGAGCATGTACTTTAAACCCTTGTTATGGCTTACGAGCCTGTGTCCAGCGCCCATATGTATTGGTGACTGGAAATGTGAATATCACTAGACTGGACACCCATTATGCTGTCCAATGCCATCACTGTAACCTTACCAGCTGTGTCTCCAGGCATAACCTGAATGAAGATATATTAATTTTAAAGCAGCCTTCTTTTATTATGCTTCCTACCAATATAACAGGAAAATGGTATCATAATGTAGGCCTTCAAGCATTGCAGGAATTACACAATCAGCTGTCCAGGGAAAAGCGTGCTTTGGGACTTATTATTTTTGGTATTGTCACTCTAGTTACTGTTATTGCATCTGCTGTAACTGCTTCTCTTGCATTGACCCAAAGCATCCAGAATGCAAAGTTTGTCAATGAATTGGCTCAGAACACCTCAACTACATTCCATGATCAAGAAGATATAGACAAAAGGCTAGAAACAAAGCTAAATGCTTTGGAAGCTGTAGTGATAGGACTAGGTAGTCAATTGGAAAGTATCAAGTTGAGACAGCAGCTGCAATGCCATGCTGCTTTTAGATATATTTGTGTGACTTCAGCCCGCTATAACAGTTCTCTGTGGGATTGGAATAAAATCAAGATGCACCTACAGGGAATATGGAATCATAATAATATCAGTATAGACCTGGCGCGGCTACCCAAACATGTGCAAGCCATTCAGAATAGTCAAGATGAAATTATATCTCCGGCAAAATTGGCAAAAGAATTGCTGGATGATTTTAAAAAATTTAATCCTTGGGAAATATTAAAAAATATCGCCTCATACCTAATTGAATTCCTTTGTGTACTACTAATCTTATCCTGCTCTTTTTCAGTCATCAGCAAGCTCCTGCAATCTCAAATCCGAAGGATCCAACTAGATGTCCACAAGCTGCATTTAAAAATTAAAAATGGGGGAGATGTAGAGGGCCCCCTGGGAATGCACATGGATGACCTTTAAATTAATGTCAGCTGAGTCCGAGGTGACTGGCAGGGCCGTCTCCCGGAAAAACAGCCTCCCAAAATGTCGGAGACTGTTATCAGTACTGATATCTTATCTTTATCCATGTGCTGGGAATAAGGAATGAATTGACCCACCCAAGTCTTGATATGCTAAATCCTGTCCTTGTGCCAGGAATGAGGAATGAATAGGACCTGGGTACACCCAAAATTCCTTTGACCTTAAACCTCCCCTTTGGAAGTAAATAAATGCGCTGTGTTGTCTGTGGTGGGTGTGACTGTCTCTCCATCAGAGTGGCAGCCCCCCACCTGGCCCCAGCTTTTCTCTATTTCTGTGTCTGGTCTCGTTTTTTCTTTATTTTCTTAATCCCCAGCTCCTCCGCTCAAGAACCTGTCGTTTTCCCGTGCGGGTCGCGGGAAACAGAAACAGCTCACCACACTATGCAATCTCCATTTTTTGTCCTCAGTTATAAGGGTTCTCTTCAGTGAGTCTTTTTTTTTTAAATTAAATCTTTATTGTTCAGATTATTACAGTTGTTCTTCTTTTTTCCCCCCATAGCTCCCCTCCACCCGGTCCCCCCCCCCCCACCCCCCGCCCTCATCCCCCACCCCCCACTGTCCTCATCCATAGGTGCACGATTATTGTCCAGTCTCTTCCCGCATCCCCCACACCCCTTTCCCCCCCAAGAATAGTCAGTCCACTCCCTTTCTATGTCCCTGATTCTATTTTTTAAAATTAAATCTTTATTGTTCAGATTACATTTGTTCCTCTTCCCCCCCCTCCAACTCCCCTCCTCCCAGTTCCCACCCCACCCTCCACCCTCACTCCCCACCCACTGTCCTCATCCATAGGTGCACAATTTTGGTCCAGTCTCTTCCCGCATCTCCCACTCCCCTTTCCCCCCCAAGAATAGTCAGTCCATTCCCTTTCTATGTCCCTGATTCATTATAATCACCAGTTCATTCTGTACATCAGATTATTTATTCACTTGATTCTTAGATTCACTTGTTGATAGATGCATGTTTGTTGTTCACAATTTGTATCTTTACCTTTTTCTTCTTCTTCCTCTTCTTAAAGGATACCTTTCAGCATTTCGTATAATACTGGTTTAGTGGTGATGAACTCTTTTAGCTTTTCCTTATCTGTGAAGCTCTTTATCTGACCTTCAATTCTGAATGATAGCTTTGCTGGATAAAGTAATCTTGGTTGTAGGTTCTTGCTATTCATCACTTTGAATATTTCTTGCCATTCCCTTCTGGCCTGCAAAGTTTCTGTTGAGAAATCAGCTGACAGTTGTATGGGTATTCCCTTGTAGGTAATTGAGTCTCTTTCTCTTGCTGCTTTTAAGATTCTCTCTTTATCTTTTGCTCTTGGCATTTTAATTATGATGTGTCTTGGTGTGGTCCTCTTTGGATTCCTTTTGTTTGGGGTTCTCTGCGCTTCTTGGACCTGTAAGTCCATTTCTTTCACCAGGTGGGGGAAGTTTTCTGTCATTATTTCTTCAAATAGGTTTTCAATATCTTGCTGTCTCTCATCTTCTGGTATCCCTATAATTCTGATGTTGGTGCGTTTGAAACTGTCCCAGAGGCTCCTTACACTATCTTCGTATTTTCGGATTCTTTTTTCATTTTGCTTTTCCGGTTGGGTGTTTTTTGCTTCTTCGCATTTCAAATCTTTGACTTGATTCTTGCGCTCCTCTGGTGTGCTGTTGGGTGTCTGTATAATATTCTTTATTTCAGTCAGTGAATGCTTAATTTCTAGTTGGTTCTTATCACAACATCGAGGGTCTCATTAGATTTCTTGAGGCTCTCATCAAGTTTATCGGCAGTTTCTAGCAAATTATTGAAAGCCCTCAAAAGTGCATTTTTATGCTCTATATCCTCCATTTCTGTCATGTTTTTTTGTCTCCGCATTTTTTATGCTTTCTTGGTGCACCCCCTTGTGGTCTTTGTGCGCAGTCTTGTTGTAGTTAAGCCTTAATTGTTGTCGGCAATACTAGGGGTGAATTGACTCCCAGGCTAACTGGCTATGAGAGTCAGCTGTGTCTGCAGTGGGAGAACTTCTGTGCTGAATCTCTAGGGCAGTGCTTATCTAGCCTTTGCCTGAGGCTATCCAGCAAATGCCTCTGTGCAGGGCTTGGGCGGGGCGGGTCCCAGGGGATCTATAGGATGGGCAGAGGGAGCAGCTATGGCTGTTCTCAGTTCCGTCCCCAGCAGCTCTGAAACCGCTGCAAACCTCGGAGAGAAAGCTGCCTTCCCACTTCTCCCGTTTGAGTCTGGGTCCCTAGAGACTCGCCCGGATCTGGAGCTGAGTCTGAAACTCCCTCTCGATTGAAACCAACAACCGCGCCCTCCGCCGCAGGCCCGCTCCACGCGCACTTCCGCACCTTAGTATTTCACTTCAGCACTGCGCCTCCTCTGAGTCTGGGTATGGATTTCTCTTTACTTCTAGTTGTAGAATCTTTCCTCAGCCAGCCTTCCTGTGGTTCTGGGTGATGTCCGTTCTGTCTTTTAGTTGTATTTTTGAATTGGTTGTTAGAGGCAGCAAACTCTGGCTTTAACCTATGCCGCCATCTTGGTTCCTCGGGCCCCTGATTCTAGTATAATCACCAGTTTTCTCTGTTCATCAGATTATTTATTCACTTGATTTTTAGATTTACTTGTTGATAGAATGTGTATTTGTTGTTCATAATTTGTATCTTTACCTTTTTCTTCTTCTTCCTCTTCTTAAAGGATACCTTTTAGCACTTCATATAATACTGGTTTGGTGGTGATGAACTCCTTTAGCTTTTCCTTATCTGTGAAGCTCTTTATCTGACCTTCAATTCTGAATGATAGCTATGCTGGTTAAAGTAATCTTGGTTGTAGGTTCTTGCTATTCATCACTTTGAATATTTCCTGCCACTCCCTTCTGGCCTGCAAAGTTTCTGTTGAGAAATCAGCTGACAATCGTATAGTTACTCCCTTGTAGGTAATTGACTGTCTTTCTCTTGCTGCTTTTAAGATTCTCTCTTTGTCTTTTGCTCTTGGCATTTTAATTATGATGTGTCTTGGTGTGGCCCTCTTTGGATTCCTTTTGTTTGGGGTTCTCTGCGCTTCCTGACTTGTAAGTCTATTTCTTTCACCAGGTGGGGGAAGTTTTCTGTCATTATTTCTTCAAATAGGTTTTCAATATCTTGCTGTCTCTCTTCTTCTGGCACCCCTATAATTCGGATGTTGAGACGCTTGAAGCTATCCCAGAGGCTCCTTACACTATCTTCATATTTTTGGATTCTTTTTTCATTTTGCTTTTCTGGTTGGGTGTTTTTTGCTTCTTCGTATTTCAAATCTTTGACTTGATTCTTGCAATCCTCTGGTCTGCTGTTGGGAGTCTGTATAATATTCTTTATTTCAGTCAGTGTATGCTTAATTTCTAGTTGGTCCTTTATCACAACATCGAAGGTCTCACTAGATTTCTTGAGGGTCTCATTAAGTTTATCAGCGGTTTCTAGAAAATTCTTGAAAAACCTTAAAAGTGTGGTTTTGAACTCTATATCCAGTAGTTTGCTTTCCTCCATTTCTGTCATTTGTGATCTGTTTCTTTGTCTCCACATTTTTTATGCTTCGCTGTGTCCATAGAGTGGCTTTCTGTGCTAAGTGTCCTATAGGGCCCAGTGGCTCAGCCTCCCCAGTGACCTGGGGTGAACACTCTTGGTGCACCCCCTTGTGGGCTTTGTGCACAGTCTTGTTGTAGTTATGCCTTGATTGTTGTAGGTAACACTGGGATAATTGACCTCCAGGCCAATTGGCTGTGAGAATCACCTGTGTCTACAGTGGGAGAACTTCTGTGCTGAAGACACCCTTCTGGGGCAAGACTTGCTTCAGTGGGGCTTTGGTGCTCACTGAGTCTGCCCCCTGAGTGTGTTCCTTATGGATCTGAGGAGTTGTAATTGGATGGTCCCACTCTGACCACTGGGTACACTGGCTCTTGGATCTAAGGAGGTGCTAATTTAGCCTCTGCTGAGGGTACCCAGCAGAAGCCAGCTGTAAAGCAATGCAAGTTTCCCTGGGGCCTTGGGGCAGCTGCAGTTTGTTAAGTAATTTTCAGATTACAAAGGGCTGGGCCTTTCATATGCAAAAGCCTCCGTGCATGGCTTGGGCGGGGCGGGGTCCCAGGGGATCAACAGGGAAGGGGGAGAGAGCAGTATGGCTGCTCTCAGTCCTGTCCTCAGAGGCCCCGGCAATCGCTGTGAACATCTCCGAGAGAAAGCTGCCCTCGAGTTCCGACTGATGACAGACAGTCCAGTTTCTCCCATATGAGTCTGGGTCCCCAGAGACTCGCCCTGAACTGGAGCTCTGAGCTTGAGAATCCCTCCCGATTGAAAAAGACAATCTGTCCTCAGCTGCCAGCCCTCTCCGCATGCACCTCTGCACCTTTGTAGTTTACTTCCACACCGCACCTCCTCTGAGTCTCGGTATGCTTTTCTCTTTCCTTCTAGTTGTAGAAATTCCACTCAGCCAGCCTTCCTGTGGTTCTGGATGATGTCTGTTCCGTCTTTTAGTTGTATTTTTGAAATGGTTGTGCAAGGCAGCAATCTCCGGTGTTTACCTATGCCGCCATCTTGGTTTCTCCTCTTCAGTGAGTCTTTAGTTGATTATTCAGGAAGTTTTCTGTATTTTAGTTGTAATTCCAGTTTGGTCCTGGGAGTATGTCCATGCAGCATCCACTTACTCTGCTGCCATTTTTAATCTCTCCTTTTTTCTTTTTTAAACATAATCCTTCCCCTTTCTTGCTGCCTGGAACATGATCATGATGCCTGGAAGCACTGCCGACATCTTGAGACATGAAAACAAAAGTCACATAGCTAAGGATAGTGATGCAAAAACTTGGAATGACCCTAGGTCATAGCAGGCTGCATGTAGCCTCGGCACCAGGCTCTTTATTTCTAGACTAGAGGCTTGGTGCATGAATTCGTGCACAGGTGGGGTCTGGCAAGCCTGCCCCAATCGGGGCCATCATGGCCGGCCAGCCAGGGGAAGGGGATGTGGGAGGTTGGCTGGCCAGCCTCGCCCCCGATCGGGGCCCCTTCAGGGCTGGGCCGGTGGGGTGGGGGAGGTGCCACAGGAGGATGGCTGGCCACAGTGTGCATAGTAGTGACCAGTCATTCCAGTCTTTCTGGTTGTTCTGGTCATTCCGACTGCTTGGCATATATATATATATCTAATCTAATAAAAGAGAAACATGCAAATTGGCCGCACCTCTGCTATGCCCCAAGCCATGCCCACCAGCCAATCAGAGTGACTATATGCAAATTAACCCAACCAAAATGGCGGCCGGCAGCCACGGAGCTGGAGCAAGCTGGAGGCTTGGTTGCCCCGGCGATGGAGGAAGCCAAGCTTCCTGCCTGCCCTGGCCGGCTGAGGCCTCTGCTTAAGGCAACAAAGTTTCAATTATAGAAGATAAATAAATCCCAGATACCTGCTTCCAGCCAGCCTCCAATGGGAGCTTGGGTGGCTGGGGGCTGTGGCCAGCCTGCAAACAGCCATCAGCCCCTCACCCAGGCTGGCCACACCCTCATGGGGTGAGGGTCCCTGCTGGGGGCTTGGCCAGCCTGCAAACAGCCATCAGCCCCTCACCCAGACTGGCCAGGCACCCCAGTGGTGACCCCTACACTGAAGGGGCTGTGGCCAGCCTGCAAACAGCCATCAGCCCCGCACCCAGGCTGGCCAGGCACCCCAGCAGGACCCCCACCCTGATCCGGGACACCCTTCAGGGCAAACCAGCCGGCCCCCACCCATGCACCAGGCCTCTATCCTATATAATAAAAGGGTAATATGCAAATTGACCCTAACAGCAGAACCACTGGGAATGACTGGTCACTATGACACACACTGATCACCAGGGGGCAGACGCTCAATGCAGGAGCTGCCCCCTGGTGGTCAGTGTGCTCCCACAGGGGGAGCTCTGCTCAGCCAGAAGCCAGGCTGATGGCTGCCAGTACAGCAGTGGTGGTGGGAGGCTCTCCCGCTTCCTTATCAGCGCTAAGGATGTCTGACTGCAGCTTAGGCCTGCTCCCCGCTGGCAAGTGGACATCCCCCGACGGCTCCTGGGTTGCCAGAGTGATGTCTGACTGCCAGCTTAGGCCCAATCCCCCGGGGAGTGGGCCTAAGCCAGCAGGTGGTCATCCCCTGAGGGGTCCCAGACTGCGAGAGGGCACAGGCAGGGTTGAGGGACCCCCACTGAGTGCACGAAATTCGTGCATGGGAGCAGGGGGTCCCTCAGCTTGGCCTGCACCCTCTCCAATCTGGGACCCTCAGGGCTGCTGGCTTCTAACTGCTCACCTGCCTCCCAGCCTGATCCCCCTAACTGCTCTCCCCTGATGGTCTGATCTCCCTAACTGCTCTCCCCTGCTGGTCTGATCCCCCTAACTGCTCTCCCCTGCTGGTCTCATCCTCCTAACTGCTCTCCCCTGCTGGTCTCATCCTCCTAACTGCTCCCTCTGCCTGCCTGATTGCCTCTAACCACCTCTGCCTCAGCCCTGCCACCATGGCTTTGTCTGGAAGGACATCCAGAAGGCCGTCCGGAAGATTTCAGTCTAATTAGCATATTACCCTTTTGTTAGTATAGATGCCACCTTGTCCTAAAAATGCAGGTTGTTAACAGGTTTTCCTAGCATGGAAGGGGAGCCTGCAGTAGCATCCTGGGTTCTGACCAGGGCTTATGCACTCATGCTTTATCTCAGCAGATGAAATTCCTAGAAGAAGACTCTTGGATATACCTTGAACATTTCTATTGATTTTGCCAAATCATCCTCCAAAAATGTTGAACCACTTTAAACTCCCACCAACAACCATGCTTGTGACCTCTGTCCTACTTTGATGCCAATATCATTGATTTCCCCCTAGAAGCTTCCCTCCCCTCAGCCGGGACTGCTTGGCACTTGAGCCAAACTCACTGCTCAGCCCAAGACTTGATTTCTCAAGATAGAATTATGGAGGAAGAAAAATAGTTTTCCTCTATCCTTCTGAGTTCTTAGTGGAGGCCCTTGTAATGAAAGACAGATTACCAAGAGAAAAACAAAAGTTCATTAACATGTGCATCTCGTGTATATGTGGAGATCCCAGGGAAAAATGAATAACTCCCCAAGGTGGCTTAGAATCCAGATTTAAATATCTTCTTCCTAAGGAAAGGGGACAGGATATGTAGGCCACTTAGAGGAGAGTACATGATTTTTAGGAAAGATGAATGGGGATTGGGGAGATAGTTTCTAACAAAGTTTGGGTGTGATGTCAACTTCTAGTCTCCTGTCCTGTGACAGGAGTCAGTCTTCACTGGCTGATGGCACTTTTCCCATTGAGGGGACCTTTTGGGGAGGTCCGATTTTAGGCAGATCAGGAGACTTCAGGGAAAGCCTCTCCTTGCATTTGCTGTTTTTCAAGCATCTGCAGCTCAAGATCATCAATATAACAACATGGCATATGTTGGGGTGGTCTGTTCTGTGACTTTCAGAATAAACCCAAAAGCTTGTTTCCTCTCTTAGATGATTTGCCACAGTAGCATTATTCCCTGGAGACAGTATTCTGACCAGACCTTCCTGGGAGTGGTCCTAACATACCCTGTGCTTGTAGAAAGGTGTGGACCATATCACAAAATAAATCAGGGTCAGTTTTTTCATCTTGTGGAAAGGGAGATAAAGTTATGATAGTTTATCTCCCTTTCCACAGGTTTCCTGTGGGTTTGTGTCTCTGCTGAAGTCCCAGTGGCCCCAGTGCCTCTGCGGCCCCGGGGTTTGGGGTTGCTGGGTGCCAGCCCCCCTGCGGGCTGTGTCTCTGCTCCTCCAGCCCCAGCGCCAAAGCAGGGCTTGGGGCTGCTGGGTGCCAGCCCCCCTGCGGGCTGTGTCTCAGCTCCTCCACCCCTGTGGCAGTGGCAACCAAGCAGGCCCAGAGGCCCTCCACCAGTGGGTTGGGGCAGAATGCCTGCGTCGTCGCCATGGCGACGATGCAAGCATCTTGGCCCAGCCGCTGCCATCTTTGTCATGGAGTGATGGCTAATTTGCATATTACTCTTTTATTAGATAAGATGTATAGATATAATGTTATATGAACAATAGCAAAGCTTCTCCTTCCCTGATTCAGTCACTGTTAAATCCTTTTTCTTTTCTTTCTTTTTTTTTTTCGCTTAAAGTATTACAAAGGGTATTACATAAGTGTCCTTTTTTCCCCCCCGCCCTTGACAAGCCCCTGCCCTCCCTTACCCCCCAGTGTCTTATGTCCATTAGTTATGGTTATATGGGTGCATACAAGTCCTTCGGTTGATCTCTTACTCCCCTCCCTCCTGTCCCCCAACCCTCCCTGGCCTTCCCACTGCAGTCCAACAATCAGTTTGAGGCAGCTCTGCCATTGTATTTATTATTGTTCAAAGGTTTGTAATGGTCTTAATTATCCATGAAAGAGTGAGATCATGTGGTATTTTTCCTTCATTGACTGGCTTGTTTCACTTAGCATAATGCTCTCCAGTTCCATCCATGCTGTTGCAAATGGTAGGAGTTCCTTCTTTTTAACAGCAGCATAGTATTCCATCGTGTAGATGTACCACAGTTTTCTAATCCATTCATCTACTGATGGGCACTTAGGCTGTTTCCAGATCTTAGCTATGGTGAATTGTGCTGCTATGAACATCTGGGTACATATATCCTTTCTGATTGGTGTTTCTGGTTTCTTGGGATATATTCCTAGAAGTGGGATCACAGGGTCAAATGGGAGTTCCATTTCCAATTTTTTGAGGAACCTCCATACTGTCTTCCATAGTGGCTGCACCAGTCTGCATTCCCACCAGCAGTGCACAAGTGTTCCTTTTTCTCCACATCCTCTCCAGCACTTGTCATTTGTTGATTTGTTGATGATGGCCATTCTGACAGGTGTGAGATGGTACCTCATTGTTGTTTTGATTTGCATCTCTCGGATGATTAGTGACTTTGAGCATGTTTTCATATGTCTCTTGGCTTTCTGAATGTCCTCTTTTGAAAGGTGTCTATTTAGATCCTTTGCCCATTTTTTGATTGGATTGTTTATCTTCTTTTTGTTAAGTTGTATGAGTTCCCTATAAATTTTGGAGATTAAGCTCTTATCAGATATGACGTTGGCAAATATGTTTTCCCACGAGGTGGGTTTTCTTTGTCATGGAGTGATGGCTAATTTGCATATTACTCTTTTATTAGATAAGATATATAGATATAATGTTATATGAACAATAGCAAAGCTTCTCCTTCCCTGATTTAGTCACTGTTAAATCCTTTTTCGTAAATAGTCAAATTCAATCCCAAAGTGTTCTAAAGTAGTATGAGAAAAGCATCTTTTTCTTCTCCTAAATAGTTAACTAATTGTCTGATCACCATTTGCTGATCTGTAATACCACCTTCATTATGTAGAAATCACATACACATGCATACACGTGACTTTTGGGTCTACAAATTCTGTATCAAATCTCATTGCTAGAGCAATGTTGTTTTCATTATTCTAACTCCATGATGTGTTCTCATGTCCAGTAAGACCTCCTTCTTCCTCTTAATTTTACCTCAGTTATCTTCACCTCTTTATTCTTCTCTATGAACTTGTGAGTTGATTTGTCAATCCCCTACCTGTCTCCCACAGTATCTTCAATCAGAGTCTGGTATTTAAGGACAACTGTTTATGTTGTTTGGTTTAGGTCAGCTGTTGCTTTTTACCCCTACTTTTATTTTCTAGACTATTTACAGGGACCGCCCTGGATCATGTGAGATCCCAAACCAAGGATCTCATTTAATTTACACAGTCCTCGCTGGAAGTAGCTACTATGATGTTCTTCATTTTACAGATGAGGTAAGAAGGGCTCTTGCCTGGCCAGCATGGTTCAGTGGTTGATCATTGACCTTTAAACCAGGAGGTCATGGTTCGATTCCTGGTCAGAGTACATGCCTGGATTGCAGGCTCGATCCCCAATGGGGCGGGGGAGGGGGGGCGGGTGCAGAGGGCAGCCAGTCAATGATTCTTTTTGATCATTGATGTTTCTGTCTCTCTCTCCCTCTCCCTTCCTCTCTAAAATCAATAAAAATATATTTTAAAAAAAGACTAGAGATGTAATTCAAACTTAAACACCCAATTGCAAGGACTGTTTTAACTCCTACATAATCCTGCCTCCTCTTTGTCATGTCAATACACCAGGAAGTCACTCTTCTCACCTAGAGTCAATTCAAGGGGTGCCAAACAGCCTCAGCAAGTTACTGGAAAGTGCTAAACTCTCACTGGGAGGTGTCCACGAAACCCCTGCTTTATGCCTTCCCCCCACCCCTGTGTCTCTGGCTTCCCACAGGGAAACTAAGGCAGATGAGGCAGTGGCCAGCACTCCCAAACAACCACAGAAAGGAATTCAGAAGAAAATGTCAGAACCCACAAAGCAATCACCTGTTAATTGGGGTGCAATTGCCAGGTCTTCACCCCTACAGAGACCCCAGGGGAAGAAGGCTTCACCTAAGTCTAGAATCCCACTTCCTGTGACCTATAACCACTAACATGTTTATAGTTCCCTCACTTGTCTGTCCCTTTTATCCTCATACCTGCTTTGCCCAAGGCCCTGAACAGGGAACAGTAAGTCCATTCATTTAGTGCATCAACAGATATTAATTGAGCAGCTACTGTGTGCAATGGGCCCCGCTGGAAATTCAGCAGTGAATGGTATTGACAAAATTCCTCCTTCCTGGAATTGACAGTTCAGATGGCAGCAACCAGTCTCCTCTCTCTGAGCATCACAGAGGTCAATGACTTCCCCATTTTCCTAAACCTTTTTTCAACAGTCTGCCACCACCATCCTCTCTCAGTTTGGATGAGTCTAAATCATTTCATTTATCCATCCATCAGTGGGGATCCCCCTAGAGCAGCGGTTCTCAACCTGTGGGTCGCGATCCCTTTGGGGGTCGAACGACCCTTTCACAGGGCTCGCCTAAATACATCCTGCATATCAAATATTTACATTACGATTCATAACAGTAGCAAAATTACAGTTATGAAGTAGCAACAAAAATAATTGTATGGTTGGGGGTCACCACAACACGAGGAATTGTATTAAAGGGTCACGGCATTAGGAAGGTTGAGAACCACTGCCCTAGAGCGTGGCCCTTGGCAGATTTGCAGTTGCTGATCTGTCAGCTGACTGCCCCAAGTCCAGTTCTATGTCCTGCTGTGGTTACTCCAAGGGCATAGACCCTGGCATCACCTAGATCTCAACCACCCAAGTGGCTCTGCAGAGGTGATTCATACTTTAGGCACTGTGTCCAGGGCCCTTGATACTTTTAAGGACCCATAAAGATGTTGTGAATTTAATTTAAGGTCAGAAGAAAAAAGTGAATAAAAATGAGTGAATACATAATCATGAATCCAGTCTGAATTGTATTCATTTTCATACCAGTGCAATTCAGAATAGAATTACTACTTTTGTTTAAATGGAAGAGGGGGCTCATGAAAGCACAGTGCCGAGGGTCCACTCAAGCAGCCCTGATGCTCTCCCAGGAAAACCCAGCCCCACCTGTCACCCTCACCCTGTGAGAGAGATTGGGTCTTTAATCATCTGTAAAATGAAGAACATCATAGTAGCTACTTCCAGCGAGGACTTTGCCCCTGCTCAAAAACCTCCTGCAGCCTCCCAGCATAATAAAACACAACTGCAATAATCGTTACCACAGCCAACGAGGCCCCATCATCTTCCTGCTACTCACCCCTTTGCCCTCTCTCCTCCAACCTCACTGGCCTTCCTGCTATTCATTCCTACCTCAGGGCCTTTGCACTTGCAGTTTCTGCTGCCTGGGACACTGTTTCCTAGTTCTTATCATAGCTGACTCCTTCTTGTCCTTCAGGTCTCAGTTCAAATATCATCTCCAAGAGGCCTCTTTGATGTCCCCAACTAAAGCAACCCCCTTTAGACACATCACTCCACTTTTGTATTTCCATTCCATTGATTGAAATTCTTTTGTTTGTTTACCTGATTCTGGTTATCTACTGCTGTGTAATGTCATCCTCCAAAACTTAGTTTTCACAGTTTTGGGGGTTACTGGACTTGGCTGAGTGGATCCTTGATCATGGTTTTTCATTGGGTTGCAGTCAGGCTGGAATGGGAGCTATTGCAGACTTCACGGCTCCCCTGTCTAGTGGCTGATGCTGGCTGCCCTCTAGAAGCTCAGCTGGACTGTCAACTGCAACACCTATGTGTGGCCACTCCATGTGGTTTGGGCTTCCTCCCATCATGGCGGCTGGTTACAAGAGGGAGTGATCCAAGCGAGCCAGGAAGGAGCCGCACACCATTTAGGACCTATATGCATTATGTCACTTCCACCACACCATATTGGTTAGGAGGTAGACACAAAGGTCTGCCTGGTCTAGACCTCAGCTCTCATGCAAGGGTATCAAGTTCACACTGAAGAAGAGACAGTGGGACAAGGGGTAGTATTTCAGCTGTTTTTGCAGAATTCAATTTGCTTCATCCCCACTGCAGGGTTCTCATTCAGGTTGCTCACTGCTGTGTCCCCAACAGTGCCTGGCACAGAGTAGGTAACCAGCATACCAGGTGCTTCTATAAAACATTCCAGTGTTTTCCTGAAAAATCCTGTGTTCTGAAAACTCACACTCTAAAAATAACAGGATATTGCCCTAGTTGGTTTGGCTCACTGGATAGAGCGTCGGACTGCGGACTGCAGGGTCCCAGGTTAGATTCCGGTCAAGGGAATGTACGTTGGTTGCCGGCACATCCCCAGTAGGGGGTGTGCAGGAGGCAGCTGATCGATACTTCTCTCTCATCAATGTTTCTAACTCTCTATCCCTCTCCCTTCCTCTCTGTAAAAAATCAATAAAATATATTTTTAAAAAATAAATAAGTAAAAATAACAGGATATTATTCATATACTGATACACATTATAATATAAACAAAACTTAAATTATAGCAGAATATTAATTATTTCTCTATATAAAAGCCTAATATACAAAGTGTCCCCTTGGGAGTTCAACCAACCAGGAGTTCGATCACTTGTTATGATGTGTGCTGGCCACCAGGGGGCGGTGTGGAATGAAGTAAGGCCCCAGACAGCAGCCAGCAGCCACTAGGGACCCTACCCATGCACGAATTTCATGCACTGGGCCTCTAGTAACAAATGTAATTGGGGGGAAACAGGGTTGAGGGCAGAACAACAAAACCTACTGCATTTTTTACCCAAAGCACTAACAAAACCTGTTGGCCTCTTGGTCAAACCCCTACCCCAGGTAACTTCTCCTGGTATCTGTGCCATTCCCTCTTCTCCAGGCTCAAACTCAGAGCACCTGCCTCTTTCTTTGAGGTGAAGGCATTCATTCACTCTAAGAGAGGTCATTTTTAACCCAATTCAAATCAGATCTAGCATGTGGGTATTTTCATTAATTTATTGCTTCAACTATGGCAAAATATCTTTGCAGTGTCTTTTCACCTGAACTAGAAACTTCCCTAACCAAGATAGCAGAAGGTGTAGAGGTTGTTGAACATAGCCACAAAACCTAACCATGGAATCCAACACAAAATTCAGCCACAGAATCCAGCTGTGGAATCCAGGTACAAACCCAACCATGAATCACAGCCATAGAAACTAGTCTTAAAACTCAGCCACAGAACCCAATATGAAATCCAATCACAGCACCCAAGCATGAAACTCAGCCACAGGACCCAACCATGGAACCCAACCACAGAACTCAACACACAACCAACCATAGAATCCAACCATGGAACCTAGCCACTATTTATCCTAAAGGAAGGGGTTTTTTTGTGGCTCTTCCTGTTTTTTCTTCTTAAGTAAGTTTATTCATATACCATTAAGACTTTCTCTTTAGCCTGGCCGGTGTGGTTCAGTGGTTGAGCATTGACCTATGAACCAGGAGGTCATGGTTTGATTCCAGGTGAGGGCACATGCCTGGGTTTGGGCTCCATTCCCAGGAGGGTGTGTGCAGGAGGCAGCCAATCAATGATTCTCATCATTGATGTATCTCTCTATCTCTCCCTCTCCCTTTCTCTCTGAAATCAATAAAAAAAATTTTTAAGGGAAAAGCTTTAAATTTCTTCCTCCTCCTCCTTCTCCCTCTCCCTCTCCCTCTCCCTCTCCCTCTCCCTCTCCCTCTCCCTCTCCCTCTCCCTCTCCCTCTCCCTCTCCCTCTCCCTCTCCCTCTCCCTCTCCCTCTCCTTCTTCTTCTTCTTCTTCTTCTTCTTCTTCTTCTTCTTCTTCTTCTTCTTCTTCTTCTTCCAAGAGGCCCCGCAAATTATGCAGTTGTCCTGTATGGCATTATAAATTTATAGCTTAATACAGAACAGGGTTTTGGTGAAGATTAGCTACCATGACCACTGCCACTGTCAACACCACCATCATCATCACCACCATCATTATCATCATCATTATCATTATCACCACTGTCATCACCATTATCATCACCATCACCACCATCAGCACCAGCACCATCATCACCATCAGTATGAGTACCATCATCATAATCATCATCATCATCACCTCTCTGTCCACACACAACCTTTGTGCTCTTACTCTCCCACCTCCAGCTCCCTGACTGCACTGATCTCTCCCCATTGGCCAGTTCAACCTCAGGGCCTGCCATAACCCCTCTTCCCCACCACCTTTGACCCTTCTGGCCACCCCTTCCAGCCACACCTTACTTGCATGCTGCCAATGGTGCCTCTACTCCTGCATTCATTCAGTCCAACAATCCTATGCCTGTTCCAAGGGGCACAGTGCAAGTCAGCTGAGCCCTCAGCCCTCTCCCTCATCAGCTCCTCTCCCCTTTGCTCACCCCAGTATTCTTCCCAAAACTTACTATGCTCTCACAATCCTTCACCATCTCTTCCACTGCCCCAAAGCAAAAATGCTTCTTTAAGCTGGTATCCCTTCAGCTGTCCACAGGCTTCTTCCATTTGGCAGTTAACCCTGTGCTCATTTCCCAGTCAGAGATGACATTCTGCCCTCCACATGCCACCGCCAGTCCATCTGTCTCAGTGGGGACCCCTCAGTTCCTACAGTCACAAGCTACTCTCGGCTGCCCTGACCTCTTATGGCATCTCAACATTGTCCACCTGTGAGAATAAACAAGTAATCTTTCCTGTCAAAGAACAGTGTAGGCAGCCACCATTTTGGCCCCCATGACTTGCAGCTCCCCTGGGGGCCACCATCTTGAAATGGCAAAGGTCAACCCCTTCCTTTGAATTAGCCAATCATGAAGACTACGCCCCTGAGCTCCAATCAAGAATGAGGAACA
The DNA here is from genome assembly GCF_028538775.1 of Myotis yumanensis. NCBI lineage: Eukaryota > Metazoa > Chordata > Mammalia > Chiroptera > Vespertilionidae > Myotis > Myotis yumanensis. The sequence goes on from NW_027223756.1 coordinate 98,738,189, forward strand.
AGTCAGGTGCATCAGGATTAAAAAGCCGAGCAGACCGCCTGCTCAGTGTGAGTGTGCTTCCAGACCATGTTTGTGTGCACCCTTCTGCAGAAGTAAAAATATTTGCCTTGCTGCCTGGCTTCCAAGTGTGCTTTGTGTTCTACCAGGACCCCTGAATTTGGGGGATTGCCTTATTTCTAACACACCCATCCACATATGAATTGAGTATCACCCCAGATGCCACCTTCCCCCTCATGCCCTGCATCCATGGAACCCAACCTCAGGACCCCGCCATGGAACCCAACCACAGGACCCAACCACAGGACCCCGCCATGGAACCCAGACACAGGCTTACTATCCAGCTCTGATGGCGTTACCTCAGTATTTCTCAAAGCCTCCTTTTTGGGCCACCCCTACTGTTGCATGTCTTCATTTCATCAACAAATGATTATTGGTCTTTCCGTTCACCAGGCCTTAGGCCAGTGATGGCGAACCTATGACACGCGTGTCAGAGGTGACACTCGAACTCATTTTTTTGGTTGATTTTTCTTTGTTAAATGGCATTTAAATATATAAAGTAAATATCAAAAATATAACTCTTTGTTTTGCTATGGTTGCAAATATCAAAAAGTTTCTATATGTGACACAGCACCAGAGTTAAGGGTTTTTCAAAATGCTGACACGCCGAACTCAAAAGGTTCGCCATCTCTGCCTTAGGCCATGTTCTTGGGGCCAATGCAGTGGCCAGAACATACACAGTCCCTATCCCAGAGCTCACAGTCCCTGGGATCCAGACACCTGACATCTGTTTCTAGTTTTGAATCAGCTCTCTACCTGGGCCTCCTGGTTCAGCCTACCTCCATTCCCACCTGCCACCAGCAGCCAGATAAATGGTTCTGAAACAGACAGGATAGCATTGCATATCCTTGCTCAGAATCCTGAGGCTTCCCTGCCTGGCTGGCATGGCTCAGTGGTTGAGCATCGACCTATAAAACAGGAGGTCATGGTTCAAATCCTGCTCAGGGCACATGCCTGAGTTTCGGGCTTGATCTCCTGTAGGGGGTGTGCAGGAGGCAGCAGATCAATGATCCTCATCATTGATATTTCTATCTCTCTCCCTCTCCCTCCCCCTTCTTTTCTGAAATCAATAGAAAAAAACATTTTTTTAAAAAAAAAGAACCCTGGGGCTTCCCTGTTCCCCTTAAGAGAGTTCACACATCTTGACGGGAGACACAAAGCCCTTTGTCTGGGCTCACTGGCCTATGGGTTGCTTAATGATGATGATGGTGGTGGTCTTAAGCACCAAGTACCGTGCATGCAGACCTCCTGCTTCCCTAGCCCACTGACCCTCACCTGTCCCCAGGCTGGTGCCCCTGCTTCTGTCTACTTCAAGGTCATATCCCCTCTTTGTCTTTCTGGTATTAGATGGGCAAAGATCAAAGTTTAAGAGACACACAGTCATTGCAGGTGTATCCCAGCCTGGAAACAACCTCACAGGAGGCCAACAGTGTCTAGTTGTGAAATGTGCATGTCCTTGGGGTTGGCCATTCCATTTTGGGGAGATGTATTCTGTAGACAAACTTGCACATGCAAATAAATTCATGTGAGTTGATTCCGGGCTGCATCATTTGTGGTAGCAAAACCTAAATGTATGTCCATTGTGGGGCAGTTAAATAAAAACAGTGGCCCTTCCACAAAATCTATGGCTGTCAAATGGAAGGAAGCAGGTTAGGATGCTCTCATAAAAGCACCACACTGTGGTAATCTTTCTCCTTTATGTGGATTAAAACGCTCATCACATTTAGATCTAGGAAATAGGTGCTGCAATTCTCATTTTAGGATGAGTAAGAACCGAGTCTGCATTGAAGAGTTAAATGACCTGCCTGGAGCTGCTGCAGATGGAAATAGGGTCCTTTTGTTTTAGGCAGAGGGGGTGTGGGGAGAGCAGGGGATGGGGGAAGGGGGGAGAGACACCAGGTGTCTGGACCGGTGAGGTCAGACCAGACCTGGGTTCAGCAATACTGGTATGTGAGTTCTGGCTAAGAAATAGTTCAGAGCCAAGACTCCAACTCATTAGAGAAGATTTATTGGGCAAACAAAGAGAAAGTACACTTGAAGAGAAATGTCTAGTGGGCGAGCTGCCCTGGGGTGTGGGCTAGGACTCCTTTTAACACCTCGGAGGGGGAATCAATTACTTTCTTCTTCAAATTGATGTATCATATCAGGGCCACCCAGTCATCTTCTGTCCTTGTATGGAAATTAGGTGGGGCTTCCTCCAGCCCCCTTGTGTTCCTCTTAGGGTGGCAGTCTATTACATGGTTTCACCACATGCCAGGGGAGAAAAGGTCAGGAGAATACGACCTGCAGGGCTGGAGGCATTCTAGGATGGAGGGGGGTCTTAGAGGCAAGGTCCTGATTAACAATACTTACCTCCAGTACTTGCTCTACCAGTTTTTTCCATTGCTAGGTGTCCAGGACGTTCTGCCCTGGTGACCTTCTGTAACTGGCCCATTGTCCTTGCTATATGTAGGAGAGCGACTAGGAGGGCCTCACCTGGGTGAGAGCCAGGACCTTCAGGTTTGGCTCTCCTCCAGGCCACCCCAAATCTGAGCCCAACCTCAGGGCCACGTCCAACTCAACTTCTCTCTGAAAATGCTGTCCCCTCAGCGCCTCACTCCAAGCGTCGGGAGCCCCCCACCCCAAGTCTCAGCCTCTGCCCTGGCTTTGTGCTCCCTCCCCTTCCTCCAGCCCCGCCCCCCAGAGCCCCAGGCCCTCCCCTAGCTCTAGCCCCTCTCCCAGCCCGATAGGCCCCGGAAACTTGGAGGTGCAAACGTGCCCTCCCCCAACTCCTGCCGCCGAGCTCCCCCGAGTGGCAGCTCTGGGAACGCGGTGGGCTTGGCGGCCTTGGCCTCTCGATTCGGTTCCAGCTCCAGTCCCTGGCGCCCGCTGGTAGGGCCCCAAGAGAAGGCTGGGGGAGCCGGACGGGGAGGAACAGGGGGTGATTCCCTGGTTTGCAGGGGCCCAGCCCCTTCCCTCTCTGAGTTGGGCACAAGTCTTGGGACAGGCGCTGGCGGGAGGTGCACAGGACGGGCTGCACGCCGGGCTCAGACCCTCCGGTGAGGACGGAGCCCAGCGTGGTGGCGGCCCTGCCAGCAGGAGAACTCGACCCGCGGGCTCCGGGCCACGCACCCCTCCACGCTTCCCGCCTGGGCCGCCTGCGCCATCCCTGCTCATTTATTTGATGCGGGACCCTGTCAGGCCAGGCCTGAAACACCCTGGAGAAGGCATCTTGGAGTGCAGATGGGCCTGGACACCTTGGAAGCAAGAGAGGGTGCTCGCGCCCCCCCCCCCCCCCGCCCCACCCCCTCCCCCGCCGCCAAAGCTGACAAGGCTCTCTCTCCCTCCTCTGAGAACCTTGGGACCACCTTGTTGGGCTCTTGTGTTATCACGAGGCCCAGAAAGGAGCAGCCACTGACAGTGCACACAGCGCACTCCCCACCCATTTGCCACCCAGGTCCCATTCCTCTGTTTCTGGTCCTGAAAGCGGGACCTGAAAGCCTCCTGCCCCCAGGGCCACTAGATCTGGCTTCTTTCCCCTCAGTGTTCAGGCTCCATCCCCCAGCCTGTGCCTACTCATCCTCTCCACCAAGAGTAGCCCTGTCCTCCTGGCCTTCCCCTCCTTTCAGGACCTGGAGAGAGCCAGCCACGTCTTGGGGGAGGGTGCCCCTGATCTGCTTCTCCCTCCCTTCTGCCTGAGTTTCAGCCCTTGATAGCGCCTCGCTAACTGTATGATGGCCTTAGTTTGCTCATCTGTGAAGTGGGCATAAAAGCTGACCCTTCCGTCTGTCAAGGGCGGGGGGGAAAAAAGGACACTTATGTAATACACTTTGTAATACTTTTAGCGAAAAAAAAAAAATAAATAAATAAATAAATAAATTAAAAAAAAAAAAAAAAAAAAAGCTGACCCTTCCTTGTTGTGTGGAGGGGTGGGCTCTACACTGGGAAGTTCCCACCTCTGCCTGGTGCCCCTGCCCAGAAGGTCCAGCTGCCTCCCATAGACTTACCACCCCCTTGGCCCTCCCAGCCAGAATTCTCCATCCAACACCCATGTCTGCCCTTGTTCCTCCCACCGAAAGCCCTTCAAGGGCTCTCCATTGTCCTTCCTCTACAGGTGGAAGCTCCATCACACAGCTGTGCACTCTTGTAACACTGGCCTGCTAGTCCCTCTCTTTCCTACACTCAGTGCTCCATGCCCTTCTCGCCTCGGTTCTCACTGTGAACGCCCTGGCCCAGCATCCTTCTCTTGGCGAACTATCTCTGAGCCATCACACCTCCTCCGAGAAGCCTCCTCCAACTATTCACCTCCTGGCACAGGGATGGATCCCAACCTGGGCTCCTGCAGGCCCCAGGTAGCTGTCCCCACTGTTCCTGGTTCTCCTGGTGCCCCAGGCCAAGGGCTTCTACTGGGTTAACTCTGCTTCCTGTCCACGGCCTCTGACACGTCATGGTTCTGGAGTGTCTGTGCCTGGCAGGGAGAGGAGCCGGTGCCCTCATCGTGGCCTGGGGCCCCCAGCTCTGCTCCTGCTGGTCTGGGTGGCCTTGTCATGCATGGTGAGTGTCCAGGGCCACTGGGATGGGCCATAGCGCCTGCAGGTTCTGGCTGTGTGTGCAGGTGTGGCAGCCCAGGCATCTTGCATGATACCCAGGATGCTGGGAGGCCCCAGTGTGTGGGGGCTGGGTTGGGATGTCCTTGGGTGGAAGGGGACAAGGCCCGGGGGACATCCAGCTGAGCACAGACTCACCAGCCATGCCGTGTTCTCTCCAAGGCCAAATGTGGTGGCTCCCGCTTCAATGCCTACTGCTGTCCTGGCTGGAAGGCGCTGCCCAGCAGGAACCACAGTGTCATGTGTGAGTGCTGCTGACCTGGGTAGGTGGAGGCACAGGCAGGGGACACTGGTGCAGCTCTCCTACCTGCTGGCAAGTCCAGTCCTCTGTACATGTGGTCTTGGCCAAGGGTATATGGCTGAACCCAAGAAATGGCCTGTGGCGATGTCCTCAGGCTCCCAGGCCACCCTCCCAAGTTGATTTGCTTTGGTTTACAACCTCCTTGTGTCTGTCTGCCTGTCTCTCTCTGTCTCTTTCCTTCTCATTCTTTCTTTTTCTCCCAGTCTCACCTCTCTCTTTCTCTCTTCCTCTGTCTCTGTCTCTCTCATTTTCAATCTCTCTCTCTCTCTCTCTCTCTCTCTCTCTCTCTCTTTCTCTCAGTCTATCTTTCTACTTCCCTCTCTGTCTCTCTCTTGGTCTCTCAGTTTCTGTCTCTCTCTGTGCTCCTCCCTCCCCCCCATCTCTGTCTCTCTCTCTCAGCCTGTCCTAATCTCTAGAATTTGACTCCACCTTCTGTGAGTGCCCTGTTCCCCGTCTCTCCCCCACCTCACACACATACCTCCACCTCTACCCCTTAGTGGTTCCGGCCCAAAAAGCACCTCTCCCAAAGGCTCCAGCAGAAACCCAGAGCCTCGGTCTGGCACTGATGGGGTGGGGATAGCACAGGATTTGGGTTCTGACTGTCGTCCTCTCTGCCTTGCCATCCGTCTGTAGGCACACCTGTGGTGAGGGCTTCTGCTTCTGACCCAGACTGGGAAGCTGGCTCCCAGCTACCTGGTGAGCCGAGGATAGCGGTGTGAGCCAAGGTAAGCGAGCAGGAGTGGTCCCTAGGGGTGGGAGGAGAAGGTTAGAGGCTTCTGGATGCCTCTGGGAACCCAGACTGGTTTTGCTGAAGGATCAGAGCCAGTGGGTATGCTGAGTCTGCTGCCTTACGTGTGTGTCTTGGAGTCTGCCACCAGCTTACTGTGTCCCTCCTCCTCCTTCTTAGGGTCAGGGTCCAGTGTGAGCTGCGTGAATGGGAGCAGCTGCTGATGGTAGTCCTGCCTGTGCCAGAGGGGCCACACCACTGTGTGTGGGCAGCAGAGCGCCTCATGCACATCTGGACCTGGGATCCCAGAGGGTGGGTCTCTGCTGTCACCTGCCCACTGCCCATGATTACTCTTCTGGGACCAGGGATTGAAGGGGACACATTCATTGTCATAGTCTTACCATTTGGGTCTGGGCTAGATCATGGGAATTCTCGGCTCAAGATAGGCTTGCTGGGGTCCCAGCTCCTTCCATGCTGGGGGACCTCAGGCCACTCCCCACTCTCCTTCCTCAGCCCTCTGCAATCCCGGCTGTCACAATGGGTGCCACTGCATTGGGCTGAACCGCTGCGCTGGTGTGTATGGCTTCATGGGGCCTCAATGTGAGAGAGGTACCAAGCTAGGTGTGCGGAAGGGGGCTCAGCGGAAGAAACGGGGCTTCCTGGCAGCCCCTGAGACATGGCTAGGGCCTGGAGGATCCAGCTGGCCTCCATCCTTCCTCCCATGCTGCTGTGAAGGACAGAGAAACCCTCTATTCCGTGAAGGGGAAGGAGGAAGGGCCTGGAGGAAGGGACAAGTTCATGAGATGGACAAGCCAATGGATCCCTTGGGCATCACCTGTTGGGAGGCTGTTGCCACAACTAAAACAGTGGAAGCAAGGATGTTTTGTTAAAAGTTGGATATGGAGGCTCTAGCTGGTTTGGCTCAGTGGATAGAGCATTGGCCTGTGGACTGAAGGCTCCAGGGTTTGATTCCAGTCAAGGGCACATGCTCGGGTTGCAGGTTCAATCCCCAGTAGAGGGCGTGCAGGAGGCAGCCGATCAATGATTCTCTTCATCATTGATGTTTCTATCTCTCCCTCTTCTTTCCTCTCTGAAATCAATGCAAATAGATCTTTTTAAAATAAAAAGTAAATAAAAGCAGTCTTTTAAAAAAATAATTGGCCATGGGGGCTGAGAAGGGGGCTGGAAGCAAACACGAATCCCATGTCTGATCTGAAAACTGGGGCGGGGAGGGGGGAGTGGTGCAGCTGAGTGGACAGTGGAGGTCCTGGGGGAAGAGAAGGGAGGGCAATTTAGGGGCACAGAAAAAACGGAGCCCACAGGAGGCTGAGAAGGAGTAAGTGAATAGGCGTGGGTTGCTTTGGGGGTGCCTAGGCTGAGTTTTTCAGCTGCAGGAGCCATCAGAGTGCGCAGCATGGCCAATGAGCCCAGGACAGTGAAGATGGGCACGGCCCTGGGACTTAACCCAGTCTGGAGGGGTTGTTGCTGAAGGAGGAGGCACATCTGTGACTGAAGCTGAGTTGGAGAGGGTGTAGTGATGATTGGGAAGCTGGAGGGGCTGGAGCAGTGATGGCGAACCTATGACACGCGTGTCAGAGGTGACACGTGAACTCATTTTTTTGGTTGATTTTTCTTTGTTAAATGGCATTTAAATATATAAAATAAATATCAAAAATATAAATCTTTGTTTTACTATGGTTGCAAATATCAAAAAATTTCTATATGTGACACGGCACCAGAGTTAAGTTAGGGTTTTTCAAAATGCTGACACGCCGAGCTCAAAAGGTTCACCATCACTGGGCTGGGGGGTTACCAGGGTTTGAGGGTGGGCTTTTGGGAACTGGATTTGATCAGAAATGGAATTGGAATTCAGTGGAGAGGAGAGAGAGGAGAGGTCTGGTGTGGGTAGTGGACATTGAAGGCCCCAGAGAGAGGCAGGGCTGTAGGCCTAGCATTTACAAGTGGGGTTCCAGGCTTCTGGATGAATCAGACGAGATTTTGGGAACAGTGCATTGGCTTAGGGCAGTGATGGCGAACCTTTTGAGCTCGGTGTGTCAGCATTTTGAAAAACCCTAACTTAACTCTGGTGCCGTGTCACATATAGAAATTTTTTTTTTTTTGGTGCCCTTGACCAGAATTGAACCCGGGACCCTTCAGTCTGCAGGCCGACGCTCTATCCACTGAGCCAAACTGGTCAGGGCTCATATAGAAATTTTTTGATATTTGCAACCATAGTAAAACAAAGATGTATATTTTTGATATTTATTTTATATATTTAAATAACAGTTAACAAAGAAAAATCAACCAAAAAAGTGAGTTCACGTGTCATCTCTGACACGCGTGTCATAGGTTCGCCATCACTGGCTTAGGGAGTCAGGACCATCAGAGGCCTCTGTGAAGCCCCTCCTGCATACAGGGCCTGAGAGGGAGCTGGCTTTGGCTTTTCCTCTGGGAGGGGCTTGAGCCAGTGACAGCCCCTTAATTGGAACCATATAGAGGATAGAGCCAGGAAGTCCCATCTGGGCCTATGCATGGTGGTGGGGGCAGTGATGGGACCACCTTCACCTGGGTGCAGGGGTCAGGGATGTGGTGTTGTGGGTCCGGAGCATTTGGGCAGACTCTGGGTACCTCCCAAAGTCTGGGAGATTTAGCAGGGCCAGCCAGGTGTTCAGGGTTAAGACAGGCACTCCAACAGGGCATCCATGGGTCCCTGCCCAGGCCTGCAGGGCTTGGCAGTTCCCCAGCACCCGAGGCCCCTGCAGCCTGGGCCACAGGGAGTATTGGGAGTCTCCAGACATGTCCTGGCTTTGTGGGCTTGGAGGTCCTGGCCTCTTTCTTGGAGGTTGGTTGGGGGATGTTTTTGGAGAAAGGGTTTGGAAGGGTGAATAGTAGTTCATCAGGTAAGAAAGGGAACAGTGTGATTAAAAATATGGTCAGGAAAAAGCCTGATGTGTTGGTGTAGGGAGGCTGGGAAGGTGGCTGCAGCAGTGGTCCAGGTGAGAGGTAGAAGCCTGAGCTGGGGCTGCAGGGATGGAGATGCAGAAGGTTGGGGGCAGCCTGAGGCCAGCTGCCAGCATCCTTGTCCCAGAGATACCAGTTGGGGCTGTGCTTTGGCCAAGTGGTTCCCGAAGAGTGCCAGCACCAGCTGCCAGGTCTTGTCTGCACCAAGGCACTCTGCTGTGCCACTGTGGGCCGTGCCTGGGGCCTCTCATGTGAGCTCTGCCCCGCACAGCCACACTCCTGCCCCTGTGGCTTCATTATCAATATCCATAAGGGGTCCTGCCAAGGTGAGTAAGGAGATTAGCAAGAGGGGAGGGAGATCTTGGGAGCCAGAGCTGAGTGTGCCGGGGTTCTTGTCCCAGCATCAAGAAGGGTTCAGGAATCTGGAGAAGGCTGTGTGTAGATGTTAAATAAGAGTCCAGAGACTAATAAAGAGTCTGGAGATGAGATATAATTTTGAAAGGCATTTGGGGGTCAGAGGAGCTTAGCTAAAAGAGCTAAGTTCTAAGGTCTTAAGTCTAAGGCCTTACGTTCTCAGGTCTTAAGTCTAAGGCCTTACGTTCTCAGGTCTTAGGTTCTCCTCGTCCCCAGGACCCCATGCTTTTTATTAACACCACTTGCCCTGGGGCGAGGCAGAGATATATACATCCAAAGGTTAGGGTTTGGTACAGAGTCCATTGTCAGAATGGGAATTAGCCTATGGTTGTTCAGGTGTCTGGCCAGTAGGAGGCAATAACATGTAGATTAAGATGCCTTTTAGCTGTCTGGCAGCCAAGCAATAATCCCTTTTCAGGTTTGGGGAAATGCCCTCAGCCATTCCCAGATGCAGCCCTGCTGTCATGCTGGAATTGGTCTCTGGCATGAGTGGGAGCCCTTGCAGCCTTGGTTCCTGCCTCTGCTGGATCTCTCATCCCTTACCAGTGTGGATGAGTGCCGTCTCTCCCAGGTCTGAGCCAGGGGCAGCTGCATCAACACTTGGGCTCCTTTGAGTATCATTGCCTGACTGGACGCCAGCTCAGTGAGAGTAGTGCCATGTGTGAAGGTGGGATGTGGAGAAGGGGACCTCCACTGTGCTCTGGGCCACTCAGGCTCCCCTGTGGGGAGGTGGAGGGAGTGGCCTAGGGCTGCTGAGGGCCAGGTCTCACCGATGTTTGTCTACACACGTATGAATGAGTGTCTTGGTGTGCCAGACCTCTGTTCCGGAGGCGAGTGCACCAGCACAGGCGGGAACTACGCATGCACCTGTCCCTATAGTTTTGGCAGCAGCCTGGATGGCACCCACTACTTGGGTGAGCCAGGGCCTAAGGGGCTGGAGGGAACCAAGGCAGGTAGAGACAAGCCCCTTGCTCTCTGCAATCCTCTGGCCTTGGACTCCTCTACTCCTCCAATCTCTATGTCCTGTCTTTTTTGGACCCTGGATTCCATCCCCTCTGGCATTCTGGCTCCCTACCTATTAGGCTTTGTGCTCTTTGGGCCTTAGTCAGCAAGCCCCCTTGGCCCTCCATCACTATGTCCTTTAGCTCTCTGGTCCCCTATCTGGTCCTCTTCCCTACCCCACTCCCCAGTGCCGCTCTCTACTTTCATCTCCACGCCCCTCTGGTCCTCTAGCCTCCAACTGCCCTTCTGTCCATCAATCTCTCTGGCCTTCTGTCTCTTTGTCCCTCTTTCCATTTTCAAAAACTTTTTAAGAGCACCCCATCTTCCCCCACACAATGTTTGAGGTAGAGAAACTGAGGTCAAGAGAGGGGTTTGTTTGAGTCAACTCAATAAATCCAGAGCAGTAGCCCACACCAGCGCTCAATCTCCCAGCCAGGGTGGGATCTGGGCCTTGCCTCCCCTGGATCCCCATCTTCCTATGCTCCTCTACAGGCAGCCTGCTAGGCAGGGGGGCCTTGGCCTCTCAGTCTGTCCTGCTGTCTTGAGCTGGTCAGCACACCTTAGAAGCTTCTGGTGGCCAACAGGGTGGGCCAGGACTATGGATACTTGTAGTGGGGGATGGGCAGAGTCCTGATTTGGGGAGGAAGGCAGGGCTTGGCAATTCCCCAGGACCCGAGGCCCCTGCAGCCTGGAATATTGTTTGGAGTTCTGTCAGTGTGCTGTGGCCAACCTCAGATCTTCTGTTCCTCCTCTGGGGACCATCATGGCTGGCATGCCGGATACATTGGGTCACATCCCCTGGACTTAGGGGCTATCCCAGCTACCAAGTAGCAGAACCTAGATTGAACCAAGGTCAAGTTTGCCTCTGAACATGGCTTGGGGTTCAGTTCTGGGTTCCAACTACCACCTGAGCTGCTCACAATTCTGTGACCTTGGGCAAGTGACTTAACCGCTCTGTGCCTCAACTTCCTCCTCTGTAAAATGGGAATAATGTCAGTATCTACCACATGGAGTCACTGAGAAGATGAAATATAATTTGTGGAGTGATTTGCCCAGGGATGGATATAGTGAGCACTCAGCACACGTTTACAGAGATGGGAAAGCAGTGATGTTGGGGTTGTGACCACTTAGCAGAGCCTGATCACAGTGGGTGCTTAATAAGCAGCGGCAGCATCTTTTTCATTAAAATTCTTATGTTCTGTCTGTCTTCCCTACTTGAGCGGCAGCTGCTTGGTCAGACCCCTTGGGGTTCAGGGATTTGGGTTCCCATTCCCCGCTTCCTCTTTAGCCACTGTGTGACCCTGAATGAGTCTTGACCTGCCCTGTCCACCATCCCAGGCCCAGCCCCCCTTGAGGACCTGGGATGGTGTTGGGAGTGCACAGCTCCCACTCCCACACTGCCCCTGGGAGGGTCACCAGGTGCCTGGGGTATAGCAGGGGAGGTGGAAAGATTGCCTGTTTTCTCAGCCTGGCCCAGGTCAGGGGCCCTCCCAGCTGGTGGAACTACCTCCCAAGATTTGTGGGGTTTGGGGGGGCTTTTTTGGTCAATCCTCACTGGAGGCTATTTTTCTATTGATTTTAGAGAGAGCCACATCAATTGGTTGCCTCCCACACATGTCCCAACCATTAGACTTGCAAAGGTAGGTGCCCTGGACTGAATCCAACCCGGGACCCTTGAGGTCGAGGGCTGATCTCTAACCATTGAGCAACCGGCCAGGGCCACTTGTGTTTTTTTAAATTTAAATTTTATTAATTAATTTATTTTTAATTTAAATTATTTATTGTTTAAAGTACTACATATGTCTCCTTTTTCCCCCATTGACCTCTCCCAGCCAGCTCCTGCCCCCCCAGCACATGACCCCACCCACCTATTGTCTGTGTCCATTGGTTATGCTCATATGCATCCATACAAGTCCATTGGTTGATCTCTTACCCCCCTACCCCACCCTCCCCTGCCTTCCCTCTGAGGTTTGATGGTCTGTTCAATGATTCTATGTCTGTAGATCTTTTTTTGTTCATCGGTTTATGTTGTTCATTATATTCCACAAATGAGTGAGATGATGTAATATTTATCTTTCTCCGACTGGCTTATGTTGCTTAGCATCTATACTAATAAAAGGCTAATATGCTAATTAGACCGGACATCTTCTGGACAAAGCCACAGTGGTGGGGGCTGAGGTAGAGTCAGTTAGGAGCAATCAGGCGGGCAGGGGAGAGCTTTAGGGGGTGATCAGGCTGGCAGGGGAAGACAGTTGGGGACAATCAGGCCAGCAGGGGAGCAGTTAGGGAGCAATCAGGCCAACAGGGGAGCAGTTAGGGGGTGATCAGGCCAGCAGGGGATCGGGCCTAAACTGGCAGTCAGACATCCCCCGAGGGGTCCCAGATTGGAGAAGGTGCAGGCTGGGCTGAGGGACACAGCTCCCCTGCCCCCCGTGCATGAATTTCGTGCACAGGGCCTCTAGTAATAACATAAACTGATGAACGGAGTGGGTCCAGAGACATGGAAGCATGGAACAGAGTGAGAAATCTCAGAGGGAAGGCAGGGGAGGGTGGGTGGGTGGGATGTAATCAACCAAAGACCTTGTATGCATATATGCATAACCTATGGGCACAGACAATAGGGTGGTGAAGGCCTGGGGTGGGGTGGGGGGGCAGGGTGGTGGTGAGGGCAGGCTGGAGAAGGTCAATGGGGGGAAAAGGGGACATATGTAATACTTTCAACAATAAAGAATTATTAAAAATAAATAAAAAATAAAATAAAATACTGTTGAGAGCCCAGTCGGCACCCCAGAGTGCCTATAGAATGTTATTTACCCTGGCAGGTCTAATGTTTGCTGCACTATTGGGTCAAGAAGAATGAGGGCAGACGGATATCACGGATTTAGCCCAGTCAAATAAAAAATCCAATTGGTGTTTCGGCCTCTGCCACAGATGCCTCACAATTACCCTAAGACTTTTGGCAGACACACAAATCTGAAAATCACTTCTCGATTCTGTTTCTTGGCCAGGTCACAATTTAACTCCCCAGTATAAAAGAAATAAAGAAACAAATTGGCACTGGCCAGTGTGGCTCAGTTGGTTGGGCATCAGTCCTGTGCACCAAAGAGTTGCCGATTTGATTCTCAATCAGGGTGCATGCCTGGGATTTTGGCCTGATCTCTGGTAGGAGGCATGCAGGAGGCAGCCAAATGGGGTTTCCCTCTCACATAGCTTCTCTCAATCTCCTTCTCCCTTCCTCTCTCTCTAAAAATCAGGGGGAAAGGGAACAAATTGAAAAGCTAACATGAACCAGAGCTGCTAAAAAGCATGAGGTTGATTAATTATATAATTATTAAACAGGAATCCATAGCCATCATCCAATCAGTCCAACTTCTCTGTACATTGAATGTTTTTCAAGAACCTATAGAGACCCTAGCTGGTTTGGCTCAGTGGATAGAGCATCAGTCTGCCAATTGAAGGATCCTGGGTTCGGTTACAGTCAAGGGCACTTACTTTGGTTGCAGGCTCCATCCCTGCCCCTGCCCAGGGAGGGTGGGGAATGCAACCAATTGTTGTCTCTCTCTCACACTGATGTTTCTTTCTGTCTCTCCCCCTCCTTTCCATTCTCTCTAAAAATCAATGGAAAAATATCCTCAGGTGAGGGTTAACAACAACAATAACAAAAAGAACCTACAGTGTACAGTATGCAACAACAACAAAAAAGACCTACAGAGTACTAGCAAAGAACATCATGCTATAAGTGCAACATCATGCTATAGGTGCATGGCAGGTAAGCAAAGCATGGTTTTTCCTTTAAGACCCTCATAGGGCCAGAAGAAAAATGTCTCATTTACAACTCCCCTGAGCACCGGAAAGATTATGATTAATGTTAGAAGGAAGGGACCTGGGCAGGAAAGATAGCAAGAAAGAAAGAAAGAAAGAAAGAAAGAAAGAAAGAAAGAAAGAAAGAAAGAAAGAGAAGGAAGGAAGGAAGGAAGGAAGGAAGGAAGGAAGGAAGGAAGGAAGGAAGGAAGGAAGAAAGAAAGGAAGGAAGGAAGCTTGGCCATCTCCTAAATTCCTTCCTTCCTTCCTTCCTTCCTTCCTTCCTTCCTTCCTTCCTTCCTTCCTTCCTTTCTTTTTTGTAAATATGTTTTCATTGATTTTTTTAGAGAAAGAGGAAGGGAGAGGGAGAGGGAGATAGAAACATCAATGATGAGAGAGAATCATCGATCAACATATGCCTTGACTAGGAATCGAACTGTGACCACTGAGCCATATCAGCTGGGCAGAGATGATTGAGTTTTCCATCCACTGTTGGGCCATCGGGGCTGAACAAATGTCCCACCCTACTTACCCCTCCCCGCCACTCCAGTTAAAGGCACAGATTATGACACCAGATACCTGGGTACAAATCCTAGCACTACTACTTACTGATTGAATAACCCTGGGCAAATGACTTACCTCCTCTGTACCTCAGTTTCTTTTTCTGTAAAGTGGGGTTAGCCAAAACCGGTTTGGCTCAGTGGATAGAGCTTCGGCCTGCGGACTGAAAGGTCCCAGGTTCGATTCCGGTCAAGGGCATGTATCTGGGTTGCGGGCACATCCCCAGTAGGAGATGTGCAGGAGGCAGCTGATCGATGTTTCTCTCTCATCGATGTTTCTGACTCTCTATCTCTCTCCCTTCCTCTCTGTAAAAAATCAATAAAAAATATATTTTAAAAAATAAAATAAAATAAATAAAGTGGGGTTAATAATAGGACCCATTTTAGGGCTGTTGCAAGGATCAAATGAGTTAATATTCTTGACACAAACTAGTAAACACCCTATAATATTATGTTTATGATCCTTTTGTGTGTGTGTGTGTGTGTTGCGGCTATATAAAGTGTTCCATAGATTCCAAACTGGGGACAATTTATGCCCCCCAGAGGATATTTGGCAAAGTCTGGAGAAATATTGGGGAGGGAGCTACTGGCATCTCATCGATAGAGGCCAGGTCTGCTGCTCAGCATCCTATAATAATGCACAGAATGGCCTGCACAGCAAACGATCCACCATCCAGTGTCTACAGTGCTGAGAAACCCTGGTTTTGAGGGCAGTGAGGCAGGGTGTGGGCTGGAGCTCTGGCCCTAGCTTTTGGATACCCTGGTGACAGGCTCCTCTTGCTGCGGACATCAACAAATATACCCTTGACCCTGACATCTGTGCCAATGGTGTGTGTGAGAACCTGCCAGGCAGCTACTGGTGCATCTGCCACCTGGGCTATGAAGCAGGCACTGCCAGTGGGGAGTGCACCAGTGTGTGTGCCCATGATGCTGGGCAGGTGGTGGGTGGGCCTCCCACTGCACAGCCCTCACCCAGCTCTCTCGTCTCGCCCTGCAGATGTGGATGAGTGTGACCTCAACCGCCTCCTGTATGACAACAGGTGGTGCCAGAACAGCCCTGGCTACAGCTGCTCCTGCCCCCAGGGTTTCAGCTTCTGGCTGGGCATAGAGACTTGCGAAGGTACAGGATCCCGGGCATGCTGCACAGGGCATACACATGCACAGACACGCACATGCATGCTGTGTGTATACACACTCATGCTCAAAGGCACAAGCATACCCACAGTCACCCACACATTTACACTCATATACACTCAAAGACATATAAATATATTTACACTCAGTCTCATATACACTCATGGACATACACTCAAACACACATATACCCACATTTACACACTCACTTATTCTCATACTTTACACATTTGTATTCACAGCCACACACAGTTACACCTTCAAAGGCTGCACTATGTATGCATTCAGACACTCATATATTCACACATGTGTGCATATAATTAGAGACTCATTTATACGTGAGGACTCGCTCAAAACACAGGCACATATCCATATTCACACAGACACTCCCACAGTTACACCCATTCATGTGCACATACTCAAAGACAGATGTGTACGTACACTTGCTCACACTTTCACACATTTAGGTTCACAGTAACACAAACGTGTATTTACACAACCCTCCTACAGCCCCCCCCCCCACAGGAATATGTGCCCATCCTCACTCACAGTCATACTCATACACTTTTAAGCATGCATACCCATTGTTGCCCCCACATACTTTGTGGTGATGACCTTTCTTGCCTGTCCCACAGGCCCCCAATATTCACAGAAATGTGTGTGCGCGCGCGCATGCACGTGTACACACACACACACACACACACACACACACGTGCACCTTCCACCTGCCCCCACCTCTCCCCAAACTCTGTGCCTTCTTCTGCCCTTACAAAAAAACTTCCCACAGTGCCCACCTCACTTCCACCTCACCTCACTCTTGTTTTCTCTTGTGCCAGGACCCCGTTGAGGGTCACCATTCCCCACTCTGTCTCTGCACTTTTCACACATGCACACAATCAGGACCCTGCATGCCAGCATGCTTGCCTGGGTGCACAAGATTCAGTGCAAATACATGAGTCCACTCTGCCCACATGCATATGCCTTGTCTGTTCAGCCACATGCATGGACCTGGGTGTACCCCATGCGGCTGGACTTTGGCAGCCCCTGGAGAGGAGGGTGCTCTCCCCAGGTGGGACTCTCCTTCCTACAGCTTAGGACCTGATGGGGGCTGTCCTCACAGACATCGACGAGTGCCTGTCCAACTCGTGTGTGAATGGTGCGTGCTGGAATCTGGCCGGCTCATACACCTGTGAATGTGCCCCTGGTGCCTGCTAAGGCCCTTGGGCACTGTGTGCATAGGTGAGAGGCCACAGTCCCACGAGTTCCAGGGACCTTGCCTTCTGACCCTGTATCCTACCAGGGTTGGGGGGAGTTTGGGCCTCTGTGGTCAGTGTGCAGGTGTGGACTCGGCAGGTCAGACAGGTGACCCTTCTGCAGGCAGCACCAAGGGCACCTGCTGGCTGGAAGTCCAGGATAGCTGCTGCAAGGTGAACCTTCATGGAGCCACTCTGTGGTCTGAGTGCTGTGCCACTCCAGGGGATGCCTGCGGGGGCCTCTGCGAACACTGCAAGATGGGTAACACCCTGGGGACAGCCCTAGGGTGGGTTTCTGGAGGCCTCCCAGGTGTGGCCACTGGGCCTGCCTGGGTGTCCATTGAGAGAACTGATGTAGAACAGGTGACTCGAGTTTGGGTGGAGAGAGTAACCCTGTCCACACTCTGGTTCTCCCATCCACAGACCCTGCCTGTGCCCATGGCTTTCCCCACATGAAGGGGCTCACCTGCGAAGGTAACTAACTTCCTGCCCCTCTGGGGTCACCCCCACCCCAGCCGCACGCGGGCAGCCACATGTTATGAGGGCTGAAGTGTTTGAGATCAAGACAGACACCCGCTCCTTGGCACCCAGATCTTCCCTTTGATGTCCCTTTAATGAAGCTCATGGCAAATAGTAAAACCTTGTGAAATGACATCTGCAGGTTTGTTTATTGTTTTTCTTGACCAGAGAAGACTGACTTGGAGAACTGAGTGTGAAGCGCCCTCGGCATCCAGGGTTCACACACTCACCCTAAATGGCTCCCCATCAGGTTCAAAAGCTCTGAGATACTTTTCCCCTGAATGAGGATTTCTTAACTTTGCCCCATAGCAACACCTTGAGCCAGGCATTTCTTGGCCACAAGCATCTGCTGGCCAGCAGATAGGGTTCTGCGTTCTATAGTTTTTTTCTCCTGTAGTCCCATCAACCCATTAATAGCCTCCTCGTCGGCACCTTGGGGCCCGGTCAGCTGTAATGGAGATGGCCTGGTGACCCTTCTCAACTGTGATTTCATTCTAACCTGAGTTTCAGGTGGCAGCAGGTCTTTTAATTGACACCCAAAATGTGCAAGGAAAGAAAGTAACTGAGTAAAGGGAAACAGGGGTACCCTGTGCTGAATTCAGGGCCAGGTGAAATGGGGACGTCTGGTCAGGCGTAACCAGTAGCCTTGGACCAAGGCACTGGGTGCAGGAGAAGTTAAGGGGCTCTGTATATGTTGCAGCACTTCAGGATGTTTTTTAGAAATTCTACAGGGCTCATCCTCAAATTGGCTTAAACATATGTCCCTGTTGTCAATAGAGAAATGTTGTCTTGACAAGTATTCAGCAAACGTTTTCTAAAAAGAGCCAGAGAATGAACATATTCAACTTTGTGGGCTACACAGTCTCTGTTGCAACTATTTCAGCTCTGCCATGTAGCCCCAAAGCAGCCACAGACAGTATGGAAATAAATGAATGTGACTGTGTGTCAATAAAACTTTATTTACATAAACAGGTGGCTGGCTATCCCAGGGCCACAGTTAGCTGGCCCCTGTCTTAGACATTCATGTTGTATCTGGTGTTGAGGAAGGTGTCTGCTGTCAGATTGTTCTTGGAGTTTTACAGATTAAGCACTCAGCCTCTGGAGTCAGGTGGCCTAATTTAAACTTGGCTTTACCTTTTACTAACTACCTGGCCTTAGACAAGCTATTTACCCTTCAATGCCTCAGTTTTCTTGCCTGTAAAATGGGCATGATAATATTTTATCTTGGTGTTATTTGAGGATTAAATGAATAGATGAGTTTAAAACAGTGTCCACATAGCAAGGGCCCTAGTGGTGGGAGTTATTGTTATTAAAATGAAACTATTGGATGACATTGAATTGCAGTGTGAGCCCATTACCCCTTTCACTTTCACTGTTGGGAGGTTTCAGATGGGTGCTGCTGAGTGAGGCTGTCCCTCCTTTCTGGCGACAGGCTCAGTGTGGCAGGGCCTGGATCGGTGACTGTCCCTCCTGCAGTTGTATGCCTGGAACTGTGTTTCCTGTGCTGGGACAAGGATGACTGTGGGGCCGACCTGCCCTGCAAATACTGGATGGACGTCTGCTGCTGCCCCGTGGGGGTTGCATGGGGGACCATGTGTCCCTGAGCCTGAGTCCCTGGCATTCACTGGCCTGTGACCCCAGGGGCTGGGCTTTGCCAGCAGGGACTTCCTGTCAGGCCAGCCCTTCTATAAAGGTGTGTGGAGGCTGGAGGATTGGGAGAGGCCACAACACAGGCAAAGGCCTGGAGGTGGGAAAGCTCAGGACTTGAGCCACGGGTCAGGGCACTTGGCATAACACAGCGGGCAGCTTCCTCTGCTCCTGTGCGGGGGGGCTTCACCCTACATGCCCAGGAGAGGAACTGCACAGGCACATGCCCCCCTCTGCCTCTTGGGGAGGCACCTGCAGGGATGGGGCCATGAATCAGAGTTGGAATCTGAAAGGGTGAGGGCTATGCGCTCCCCGCCATCTCCTCCATGTTGGGGCCACGTGTAGCCTTCTTCCCGGAAGCCCAGGCCTCTGCTGGCCGCGCCCGGGATTTTAAACTAACCAATGACAATCAAGGGAAGTGCGCGCCATAGATATGACCACATCCTGTGTAACAAGACCCGGCTCACGCCTGGCCAATCGGCAGGGCCCACAATCCCCTTGCGTCACCCCCCTATTTAAGCCGGATTTTCCCATGGGAGGGCACTCTCTCTTCCTGTCGCCGGGCTGGCCGGGAGCAGGGCCGGGCCGGCCGGGAACGGGGGGTCGGTCTAGCTAGCCCAAAAATAAAAGGTCCTTCTGCTGTTGCATCGAACTGGCTCCCAGTGTGGAATTTTCTTTGGGGATCTTGGAATCTGGGCACAACAGAATCAAGGCATCTATGTTTAGGCACCTCTTGTCATGCCTGCCTGCTGCTGTGTGACTCACTGCAGGTCACCACCCTCTCTGAGCCTCAGAGACCTTGACTATAAAACAAGAGGCTGGTAAAGGTGACCTCCAGGGGCCTCCTGGGTAGGTGGAAACTCTTGTCCTGTCTAGTGTGCAGTCACAGCATTCCCATTCTCCCACTCAGTTCGGTTTGGCAGCTGGGGCTGCTGGGTAGCCCTGTGTGTCTATAGATGTGGAGGCCCAGCCCGAACCCTCCATCTCCAGACATCGATGAGTGCTGTACCTCCCCCGACCTCTGCGGCCAGGGTGCCTGTGCCAACATCCTGGGCAGCTTCCAGTGCGAGTGTTTCCATGGCCATGAGAGTGGCTTCATGTTGATGAGGAGATGCCTGGGTAGGTGGCAGCCCCTGGGCAGGACAATGCCTGCAGGGTTTGGGGCCAAGCAGAAGGATGGTGGGGACACTGCTGTGATGGACGTGGGTAGAGGGTCAGGTGTGGGGATAGCTGTGATCCAGCTGGGACACAGCAAGTGTGACGTCAGGTCTGGCGTGCAGAATTGAGGCCAGGGGACCAACCTTCCAGGAGTTTCCCCAGGGTGGTGAAGTGTGAGAAGAGAGAGCCCAGAAGGGAAGAGCTGCTTGCCTCCTTCCTTCACTTCTGCATGTGCTTCTATCAGGGACTGCAGAAAACTCGGCAGCAGAAAGTCACATTCTTGGTCTCCTGGCCTAATGGAGAGACAGGTGTTAATAAAATAAATCCCCAGAGAAATGCACTGTAGGAAGGGCTGGAACAGGACACATGGTGCAGTGGGGGCATGGAGCTGGGGGACATGTCCATTCTGCGGGGCTTGAGGTTGTGGCTGAGAGAGTAGAAGTAAATGAAGTGAAGAGGGGCTGAGAGAGGCCTGGAGAAAGAGCAGCACATGCCAAAGCTCTGGGTGGGCCTGAGGGAGAGAATGTAGCATGTGAGACTGGAGCTTGGGGAAGTGGGGAGGTGGGGAAGTGGGTGGCTGGGTGCCTGTTCCCTGCACTGACACTTGGCCAGGCAGGGCCCTTGCCTTCCCTCTGTGTCCTCTAGAGGGTGTTGTTGTTGTTTAAATAATTCTTTATTGTTAAAAGTATTAAATATGTCCTCCTTTCCCTCCCATTGACCCCCTTCAGCCCGCCCCCACCCACCACCCCAGGCCCTCACAGCAGCATTGTCTGTGTCCACAGGCCATGCATATATGTATACAAGGTCCTTGCTTGATTGCTTCCCACCCACTCCCATCATCAGTTTATTTTGTTACTTAGATTCCACATATGAGTGAGATCATGTGATACTTGTTTTTCTCTGAGTGACTACTTCTCTTAGCATGATACTCTCCAGGTCTTTTGAGGCTGTTGCATAGTATTCTGTGGTATAAAATGTACCACAGCTTTTTTATCCACTCATCTACTGATGGGAACTTGGGCTGTTTACAGATCTTAGCTATTGTCAATTGTGCTGCTATAAAAATAAGGGTGCATAATATTCTTTCTGATTGGTATTTTGGGCTTCTTAGGATATATTCCTAGAAGTGGGATCACTGGATCAAATGGCAGATCCATATTTCATTTTTTGAGGAAACTCCATACTGGTTTCCATAATGGCTGCACCAGTCTGCATTCCCACCAGCAGTGTACTAGGGTTCCCTTTTTTCCACATCCTCACCCGCACTTGTCACTTGTTGATTTGTTGATGGGAGTCATTCTGACTGGTGTGAGATAGTACCTCATTGTCATTTTAATTTTCATCTCTCTGATGATCAGTGACTTTGAGCATTTTTTCATATGTCTTTTAGCCATCAGTATGTCCTTTTTGGAGAAGTGTCTAAGTCCTTTGCTCATTTTTTAATTGGGTTGTTTGTCTTCTTTTTTTAAGTTGTATGAGTTCATTATATATTTTGGATAACACTTTATCAGATGTATCATTGCCAAATATGTTCTCCCATACAGTGGGCTCCCTTTTGGTTTTGTTGATGGTTTCTTTTGCTGTGCAGAAGCTTTTTATTTTGATGTAGTCTCATTTGTTTATTTTCTCCTTAGTTTCCTTTGCCCTATGGGATGTATCTGTAAACATATTGCTACGAGAGATGTCTGAGATTTTGCTGTCTTAAGGGGAGGCATGGGACACGAGTTGGACGAAAGCATCCCCCACCTCTGCCTTGACTTTTCCAAATAGGTCTGATCCCCTGGTGTTTACTGGAATCTTTATGGTTAGTCTTTAGATGTCCTTGCTTAAAGGATACTGCAGAGGCAGTGTCTTCTCAAGGATGCTTACGCTGCTGATAGTATCTAATAGTTATTTTAGTTCAAGCTGTTGTTACAATAAAAGCCTAAGGAGGCAGGCGAACGGGGCTGTTTGGTTTTTCAAGCCAAGCAGTCCCTTAGCCCTCTCTTTCACAGAAACATGTGTCAGAGTAATCATTCATCCATCGCTCAGGGTCTGCCGGTCAGCCCGGGCAGGTGGTGCCCCGTGTGAGGAGGAATGCAACGAGATGCGGCGGAAACCTTGAGAATGAAAAATAACTGTGCAGTAAGTCATTGGAGCCCTCTTGGGATTTCCAAGTTCGAGGGAATTGTTTCTCAGCTAAGGCATTTACTATCTCTGTTATGCTTCTTAAGAATGTAAGTGTATTTTCCATTGGAAAAATAAGCCTACTTCTGAAAGTAAGAAAAAAACCTCTTTCCTATATTTGCCTAGGAAGCAAAGGTTTTATATATATTATATAAATAGTTTTGTTCATCAGGAAGTTGATTACTTTAAATGAATAGATTACTTAATACTGTTTAATAAAAATAACAACAACAACAACAACATATAATCTTTTAGTTTAATGTATTTGACTACATTCTCAAGGTTTGAATTGTAAGAAACTTTCCTTGACCTAGAATTGGCTTTGGATCATTCCAATGGGCTCTGGAATGACTCAAGGATTTGCTTTTTCTCCTTAAGAAGGAAAATTGTATACTTAAGGTATATGGGAAGCTCTGTCAAATAAGGAAATAATAATTATATTCTATTTATATATACACTAAAGGCCCAGTGCACAAGTGGGGTTCTCAGTCTGGCTGGTGATCCAGGCCTATCGGGGGGGCTGGCCAGCCAGGGGGAGGGACCATGGAAGGTTGGCCGGGCAGCCCCCCAATGGGGGCCTATGGGAGGGGCAGGCCAACAGGGAGGAGGGACTGTGGGAGGTTCGCCGGCCGGGGGGAGGGGCCACAGGAGGTTGGCCGGCCAGGGGGAGGGGCTGCGAGAGATTGGCTGTGGGAGCACATTGACCACCAGGGGGCAGCTCCTGCATTGAGCATCTGCCCCCTGGTGGTCAGTGCGCATCATAGCAACTAGTCGGCTGGTTGTCCTGTTCATTCGGTCATAATGGTCACTTAGGCTTTTATATATAGAGATATTAAATAGATTCTAATATGCTTTCATTTATAGCTAATTGTTATTAGTTATAATATTGTGGAATATTGTATTTTGCAGAAAGGACAAGATTTCATGTCATTTGCATTATAATCAAATCAATAACCATGTCATTTTTTTTTTAATCTTTATTGTTCAGATTATTACATTTGTTCCTCTTTTTTCCCCCCATAACTCCCCTCCTTCCAGCTCCCACCCCACCCTCCACCCTCACTCCCCACCCACTGTGTTCATCCATAGGTGCATGATTTTTGTCCAGTCACTTCCCGCATCTCCCACACCCCTTTTCCCCCCAAGAATAGTTAGTCCATTCCCTTTCTATGTCCCTGATTCTATTATAATCACCAGTTCATTCTGTACATCAGGTTATTTATTCACTTGATTCTTAGATTCATTTGTTGATAGATGCATGTTTGTTGTTCATAATTTGTATCTTTACCTTTTTCTTCTTCTTCCTCTTCTTAAAGGATACCTTTCAGCATTTCATATAATACTGGTTTGGCGGTGATGAACTCCTTTAGCTTTTCCTTATCTGTGAAGCTCTTTATCTGACCTTCAATTCTGAATGATAGCTTTGCTGGATAAAGTAATCTTGGTTGTAGGTTCTTGGTATTCATCACTTTGAATATTTCTTGCCATTCCCTTCTGGCCTGCAAAGTTTCTGTTGAGAAATCAGCTGACAGTTGTATGGGTATTCCCTTGTAGGTAATTGAGCCTCTTTCTCTTGCTGCTTTTAAGATTTTCTCTTTGTCTTTTGCTCTTGGCATTTTAATGATGATGTGTCTTGGTGTGGTCCTCTTTGGATTCCTTTTGTTTGGGGTTCTCTGCGCTTCTTGAACCTGTAAGTCCATTTCTTTCACTAGGTGGGGGAAGTTTTCTGCCATTATTTCTTGAAATAGGTTTTCAATATCTTGCTGTCTCTCATCTTCTGGCACTCCAATAATTCTGATATTAGACCGCTTAAAGCTGTCCCAGAGGCTCCTTACACTATCTTCACACTTTCGGATTCTTTTTTCATTTTGCTTTTCCAATTGGGTGTTTTTTGTCGAATCTTTGGTTTGATTCTTGAGCTCCTCTGGTCTGCTATTGGGTATAATATTCTTTATTTCAGTCCGTGTATGCTTACTTTCTAATTTCTTTATCGTAGCATCGAGGGTCTCATTAGTTTTCGTGAGGCTCTGCACAAATTTATGGCAAGCCCTCAAAATTGCGATTCTTAGCTCCATATCCTCCATTTCTGTCATGTTTTTTTGTCTCCGCATCTTTTATGCTTTCTTGGTGCACCCCCTTGTGGTCTCTGTGCGCAGTCTTGTTCTAGCCAAGCCTTAATTGTTGTAGTTAACACTAGAGGGATTTGACCACCAGGCCGACTGGCTGTAGGAATCAGCTGTGCGGAAAACGTCTGTCTTCTGGGGAGGCGCTAATCCAGCCTTTGCCTGAGGCGATCGGCAAATGGCTGTGGGCAGGGCTTGGGCGGGCGGGATCAACAGGGCGGGGGGAGGGAGCCGCTATGGCCGCTCTCAGTCCGTCCCCAGGGGTTCTGCCTCTCTGTCCCAGCAACCGCTGCAAACCTCGGAGGGGCCGTAGCCAGACAGTCCCGCTTCTCCCGTTTGAGTCTGGGTCCCTAGAGACTCGCCCAGATCTGTAGCCCAGAGTCTGAGACTCACTCCTGATTGAAAACGACAACCGCGCCCTCAGCCTCCAGCCCGCTTTGCGTGCGCACCACCTCACCACCGCACCACCGTACCTTTAAATTTTCCACACTACGCCTCCTCTGAGCCTCGGAATGCTGTTGTTTTTGCTTCTAGTTGAAGAGTCTCTCCTCAGCCAGCCTTCCTGTGGTTCTGGTTGATGTCCGTTCTGTCTTTTAGTTGTATTTTTGAAGTGGTTGTTTACGGCGGCAATCTCCTGTGTTTACCTATGCCGCCATCTTCGATCTCCGTGTGTCAATAACCATGTCATTTTAAATTTCTTCTCATTTGGAGACAGTCACTGTCTTGTTATGATGCATTTGAAAAAAAAATTACATCTTCGAGGGATCATGGAAAAGGACTCTGACATTTTCAGATCATCCCCTCAAATTAAATGAAAATTATTAGAACTCTATAGAGTATCTGGATTTATAGAAATATTGGCAAGAAAAATCAGTAGAAACAGAATTTGCTTATAGGACTGAATGAACTAAAAATAATTGCAGTTTTTGTAATTATTGTTTCATAGCAATGTGTTTGTTTGCATGAATCCAATAAGAATCTGACTTCTTCATAACAAGACATAAGTCAGTTTCCAATTGTGGTTTTATTAACCAAAACTTTACTGGAATGTCATGTCTGAAAGAGAAACATGCCAAGACTCTAGATGTCACCAGAAAGCTCTAAGGAATGAAGACTGACTTTGAAGCCCATAAGCCCCTTGGATAAATAGCCTGGTACCTTGCTTGGTCACGTGGCTCATGGTGGTCTTTCCAGGTAAGGCTCGAAGGTTGCTTTCCTGAGAGATGCCATGAAAGAAACCTCCAGAAACCTGAGGGGGATTCAACTTGAGGAATGCACCCCAATTCTGTAGGTATTTCAGGCAAAGCCTAATGACAACTGTGTGGCTAGGCTTCTTGCCCTAGAGTAAACTTTCTCATGAGATTCCAGCAAAGCATATTTTAAAAAAATAATCTATGTAATCAACTATTATTCTTGTTGTGTTCATGCAAATGGGCCAAATTATAACTAGACTTAATACAGTAAACAGATTAGTCTTAATTTGGCTCTTTAAAAAAAATGAGGGTGATTTTAGGAAGAAAAATTATTTCAACCGGAAAGTATTAGAACTAAAATGCTTTTTCTTTCACCAGACCATTTGTCATAATTCTTGCTGTTCTAACTTTTGGCCAACAATTAATAAATTTTATAGCACAGTTTTTCTCCATCAGGTAAGGAGCCCTACTCACACCTGGAGAATACCACCAGTGCCATCCCCTTCTGTGTCCAGGCATCATCGTCCCTCTGACAGAGAGCAAGGATCTCTTGGCTCTGAGAGAAACTTTCAACCCCTCATCAGCAAGTCGCAGTTTCAGAAGGAAACCAGCATCCCCTTTCCCTGAAAGAATTCAGAGCCAAGATCCTTGAGGGGGATGTGGTAGGCAGTTAGACAGACACGAGCAGAGCAAGGAGGATGGGCCAACTGGAGGAGAAATAGATGAAACCCTGATATGTACTTTTCAACACTCCAACTGTTCTGAAGCTAGCAATAGAGGAACCGGTATAGAACTGACCTTTACATTTTGCTTTGTAAGAGTTAGGACACCTATTCTATTAAGTAATTGGAAAGAATTTATAGTTTTCATGTAATAGAAGATTTGGAGATGAAGAAAAAAGTAAATTAGCCGAAACCGGTTTGGCTCGGTGGATAGAGCGTCGGCCTGCGGACTGAAAGGTCCCAGGTTCGATTCCGGTCAAGGGCATGTACCTGGGTTGCGGGCACATCCCCAGTGGGAGATGTGCAGGAGGCAGCTGATCGATGTTTCTCTCTCATCGATGTTTCTAACTCTCTATCTCTCTCCCTTCCTCTCTGTAAAAAATCAATAAAATATATTTAAAAAAGAAAAAAAAAAAGAAAAAAGTAAATTAATAAACAAGGGTTTGTGTAAGTTACAGAGGATCTATAAAGTATTAGAGTTCAGGAAGTAAAAATAGTAAGAAGTGATATAAAGAAAGGAATATAACAGGAAGAAAGGATATTAGAGTAGGAATACTTAATAGAAGGCATAAAGAACAGAGATACATTTTAAAGGAAAAGAAAGTAAGTTGAAGTTATAAGAATGTTTATAAAAGTCATAGAAGGATTATAAAGAGAAATCTTAAAAGAAATTTACTATTATAGTATAAGATTGATAGATATCAACCAATCTACCTAATCAGAGGGGGAATAATAAGGGGGACCTATAATCTAATAGATAGAGCACCTGTATTAATCTGAAAAATAATCATATTCCTTTAAATCTTAGAACACATACACTTATGTGAATGGGGGTTAAGTTTCTCATATGTGAATAGGAAGTTAATTTTTTCTCAAAGTTTCCTTTTCAAGGCCTGTGAAGCAATTGGGGAGGTGACTCAGTTGTGAATCCAGCAAGCAGAACCCATAGCATGGTCAGACCGACCCATCAGGAGTCAAAACATCATCTCATCAACATCATCTCATCACCTGAGGACTACAATAGCTGATGTCTGTAGACCCCAGGCCTGCATGTAGCTACATTCCTCACATTTTCCTTTTCCTTTTAGAGTCCTGTTCCCTACACTTTGCTAGAAGGCAGGATTTGATGCTTGTAAGCACCCTGTCTTCTTAATTGGACTAACCACTACTGTCATTATAATTCTCTTTGTTTTTCTTATAGTTTGTAAAATTGGAATGCAGTGAACAAGCTTCATGGACCCCAACATTCCAAAACAGAAAGTTTGCCACCTCCTTCTGTCTTCTGCAGCCAGCAAAACAAAATAGTGGGAGATATGGGGAGGCATGAGACAGGAGTTGGCCAAAAGTACCCCCCTCCTCACCCTGCCCCCCCTCCGCCGCTGCCTGCCTTGACTTTTCCAAAGAAGTCTGAGCCCCTGGGTGTTTACTGGAATCTTTATGTTTAGTCTTTAGATGTTCTTGCTTAAAGGACACTACAGACGCAGGTGTCTTCTCAAGGATGCTTATCCTACTGATAGTATCTAATAGTTAATTTTATTTCAAGCTGTTGTTACAATAAAAGCCTAAGGAGACAGGTGAATAGGGCTGTTTGGTTTCTCAAGCCAAGCAATCCCTTAGCCCTCTCTTTCACAGAAACGTGTGTCAGAGTAATCATTCATCCCATGCTCAGGGTCTGCCGGTCAGCCTCGGCACTGTCTAAGGTTTCTTCTAGGATTTTTATGGTTTCACAACTTACATTTAAGTCTTTTATCCATTTTGAGTTTATTCTTGCATATGGTGTAAGTTGGTGATCTAGTTTCTTTTTTTTTTTTTCATGTATCTGTCCAATTTCCCCAATGCCATTTATTGAAGAGACTGTCTTGACTCCATTGTATGCTCTTGCCTTCTTTGTCAAATATTAATTGAGCATAATGGCTTGGGTCAATTTCTGGGGTCTCTGTTCTGTTCCATTGATCTATATGCCTGTTCTTGTTCCAGTACCAGGCTGTTTTGATTATGGTGGCTTTGTAGTATAACTTGATATCTGGTATTGTGGTTCCTCCAACTTTTTTCTTCTTTCTCAAGATTGCCGCAGCTATTCTGGGTCTTTTTTGGTTTCATATAAATTTTTGGAATATTTGTTCTTGGTCTGTGAAATATGCTATTGGTATTTTAATACGAATTGCATTGAATCTGTAGATTGCCTTGGATAGTATAGACACTTTAATGATGTTGATTCTACCAATCCATGAACACAGTATATTCTTCCACTTGTTTATATCTTCCTCTATATCTTTTTTCAACGTCCTGTAGTTTTCTGAGTATAGGTCTTTTACCTTCTTGGTTAAGTTTATTCCTAAGTATCTTGCTGCAATGGTGAATGGGATTGTTTGTTTAGTTTCTCTTTCTGAGAATTCATTATTGGTGTATAAAAAAGCCATGATTTTGGGGTGTTGACTTTGTATCCTGCTACATTGCCAAATTCATGTATTGAATCCAGTAGTTTTTTTGGTGGAGTCTTTAGGGTTTGCTATGTACAATATCATGTCATCTATGAATAAGGAGAATTTTACTTCCTCCTTTCCAATTTGGATGCCTTTTATTTCTTCTTCTTATCTGATCACTATGGCTAGCACGTCCAGTACTATGTTGAATAAGAGTAGTGAAAGTGGGCATCCCTGTCTTGTTCCTGTTCTTAGGGGAAATGGTTTTAGTTTTTGCCCATTGAGTATGATATTGGCTGTAGGTTTGTCATATATGGTCATTATCATTTTGAGACATGCTCCCTCTGTCCCACTTTGCTGAGAGCTTTTATCGAAAATGGGTGTTGGATTTTGTTGAATGCTTTTTCTTGGTCTATTGATATGATCATGTGAATTTTGTTTTTCAGTTTGTTTATGTGATGTATAATGTTTATTGATTGCAAATATTGTACCAGCCTTGTATCCCTGGAATAAATCCCACTTGGTCATGAATCTTTTTAATATATTGCTGGATCCAATTTGCTAATATTTTGTCGAGGATTTTAGAATCTATGTTCATCAGAGATATTGGCCTGTAATTCTCTTTAGTTGTAGTGTCTTTATCTGCTTTTGGAATTATAGTAATGCTGGCCTCATAAAAAGAGCTTGGAAGTGTTCCTTCCTCTTGGATTTTTTGTAATAGTTTGAGGAGTATAGATGTTAGTTTTTCTTTGAATGTTTGGTAAAACTCCCCTGTGAAGCCATCCAGACCCTGGCTTTTGTTTGCTGTGAGTGTTTTGATTACTGCTTCTATTTCATCAGTTGTTATTGGCCTATTCAGGTTTTCTGCTTCTTCCTGATTCAGTTTTGGGAGATTGAATTTTTAAAAAAATATATTTTATTGATTTTTTACAGAAAGGAAGGGAGAGGGATAGAGAGTTAGAAACATCAATGAGGGAGAAACATCGATCAGCTGCCTCCTGCACACTCCCCACTGGGTATGTGCCTGCAACCAAGGTACATGCCCTTGACCGGAATTGAACCTGGGACCCCTGAGTACGCAGGCCGACACTCTATCCACTGAGCCAAACCAGTTAGGGCAGGAGATTGAATTTTTAAAGGAATTTGTTCATTTCATCCACATTGTCCAGCTTGTTGGAATATAGTTGTTCATAGTATTTTCTTATAATCCTTTGTATTTCTGTGGTGTCAGTGGTTATTTCTCCAAGTTCATTGCTGATTTTATTTATTTGGGGTCATTCTCTTTGCTTCTTGATGAGTGTGGCTAATGGTTCATCAATCTTGTTATCATTTCAAAGAATCAGCTCTTGGTTTCATTGGTTTCATATATATCTTTAGTCTCTATGTCATTTATTTCTGCTCTAATCTGTATTATTTCCTTCCTTCTACTTACTCTGAACTTTTCTTGCTGTTCTCTTTCTAGTTCTTTAAGTTGTAGGGTTAAATAGTTTATTGTTGAGTTTTCTTGTTTTTCGAGATATGCCTGTAGTGCTATGAACTTCTCTCTCAGGGCTGCTTTTGCTGTGTCCCAGAGATTTGGGGTTGTTGTATGTTCATTTGTTTCCAGGAAGTTTTTTTTATTATTTCTTTCCTGATCACATTGATAACCCCTTCATTGTTATTAACATGATATTTAGTCTCCATGTGTTTGAGTGTTTTGGAGTGTTTTTACTGTAGTTGATTTCTAATTTCATTCCACTATGATCTGAGAAGATGCTTCATATGATTTCAACTTTCTTGAACTTGTAGAGCTTTGTTTTGTATCCTAATATATGGTCTATCTTTGTGAATGATCCATGTGCACTTGTAGAAGAATGTATATTCTGCAGCTTTGGGGTGAAATGTTCTATAAATGTCAAATAAATCCATCTGATCCAGTGTGTCCTTTAGAGTCACTGTTTCCTTGTTAAATTTTTATCTGGAAGATCTATCCAGTGAAGTCAGCAGGTGTTTAAGTCCCCTACTATGACTGTATTATTGTCGATCTCTCCCTCAAAGTACTGTAGGAAGTTTTTTTACATATTTAGGTGCTCCTATATTGGGTGCATATGTTTGCCAGGGTTATATCCTCTTGTTGGATTGATCCCTTTAGTATTATGTAGTGACCTTTGTTATCTCATGTGATGGCCTTCATTTTGAAGTCTATTTTGTCAGATATGAGTATTGCTACTCCAGCTTTCTTTCCTTTTCCATTTGCATGGAAAATTATTTTCCATCCCTTCACTCTCAACCTGTGTGTTTCTTTTGTTCTGAGGTGGGTCTCTTGTAGACAGCATATAGTTGGTCATGTTTTTGTATCCATTCAATTACCCTATGCATTTTGATTAAATCATTTAATCTACTTACTTTTAAGGTTTATTATTGATAGGTACTTATTTATTGCCATTTTAATTCTGTATGCCTTGGTTTCTCTCTCTATTTCTTCTTCTCATTACAGCTATCCCTTTAGCATTTAGTAATGCTGGCTTGGTGGTAACGTACTCCTTTAGCCTTTTATTTTTTATTTTTGTACAGGAAGCTCTTTATTTGACTGTCTATTTTGAATGATAGCCTTGCTGGATATAGTAATTTTGGTTTCAGATCCTTGCTTTCCATTACCTTGAGTACTTCATGCCATTCCCTTCTGGCCTGTAGAGTTTCTGGTGAGAAATCAGTTGTCAATCTTATTGGAGCTCCTTTGTAGGTAAGAGTTTTCTTTTCTCTTGCTGCCTTTAACATTCTCTCTTTGTCTTTAATTTTTGGCATTTTAAATCTGATGTGTCTGGGCATGGGTTTGTTTGGGTTCTTCTTACTTGGGGTTCTCTGTGCCTCTTAGACTTGTGTAACTTTTTTCTTTACCAGGTTAGGGAAGTGTTCTGCCATTATTTCTTCAAA
Organism: Myotis yumanensis; assembly: GCF_028538775.1. Classification (NCBI taxonomy): domain Eukaryota; kingdom Metazoa; phylum Chordata; class Mammalia; order Chiroptera; family Vespertilionidae; genus Myotis; species Myotis yumanensis. Next base: position 98,769,849 of record NW_027223756.1, read on the forward strand.
AAAATGTTCTCTATTTCTTCCTCCTTTTCTGCCTCTTCTGGCACACCTGCTATGTGAATATTGTTACATTTCACATTGTCTTTATGGTTCTCTGATTGAGTGATTTTTTTCAACCCTGTCTTCTAATTCACTGATTCAATCTTCAGCTTCCCCTAATCTGCTGTGTATTCTTTCCAATGTGTTCTTTATTTGTGCTATTGCATTCTTTATGTCTGTTTTTATAGTTACTATATCTTTTCTCATGCTGTTGAGCATCTTTACCATCATTATTCTAAACTCTGTATGAGATAAATTTCTTATCTCCATTTCATTTAGCTCTTCTTCTGGAGAATTCTCTCTTTTTTTTTATTTGGGGGTTGTTTCTTTGTCTCCTCATTTTGGCTTTATGACTATGTATTAGGTAGGTCTGCTACACCTTTCAATCTCTAGTGCAGGACACTGTTTCTGACTAATTAGATCAGGCAAAAACTCAAAGCCTCCAGAGACCGCCTCTGTCTACAGACTGATAGGATTTTGTCTTGTCTTACCCTCAGGCAATTGTCCACAGGTGTGGCAAGAGTATTTTTTTTTAATAGAGTAGGGAAGTTGCTTCTAACTGGAGGCTAATTGTTATTCTCAGTCAGAGGGTCTTTTTCACTCCTGGAGTGTCAGCCTCATGGCCCTGATTTTCCTAAGATTCCACTTCCCTCACCATCTGACTTGTCACTGCTCCTCCCAGCTCAAACTCCATTCCCTGGGTCATTGGCACCCCAAACCTCCCTGCTCCTCCCTGCTCCCTGGGTGATGGGGTTGGAGAGCCAAAGGGGGAAGCTTCGAGAGCCACATCACACCCTCCCATGCCTGCATCTTCACACTTTCTGTCTCCTTCCATGTATCCAGACGTGGATGAGTGTGTGTGGGACCCACTGCTGTGTTAGGGAGGCACCTGCACCAACACAGACAGGAACTACACCTGTCATTGCCCCCTTGGGCATGTGTTGACGGCTAAGGATACTTCCTGTGAGGGTGGGTGTGCAACCAGGTGTGCAAGTGGGGGAGTAAGTGTGAGTGGTTTGATTGAGATATTGGGAATGTGTATATGTGTGTCTCTCTGAGTATGTACTTATTGTCAGTGTGCACGTGTGTATCAGTGCATCTGAGTGTTGCGTGCATAAGATAGTGGGAGTGTATATTCATATATATGTCTGTGAAAAAGAAAGTGGAAAAGCAAGTATGCAAGTATGGGTCAATGTGTGTGTGTGTGTGTGTGTGTGTGTGTGTGTGTGTGTCTACATAAGTGTTTATCTCAGTGTATTTACACAAGGGCAAATATGTTTGCCTATGAGTGGGTGTGAGGTGTGTTTGTGTGTGAGCCTGTGTGAACGTGCATGTGGATACATCTGGGTGTGGATGTGTGGCTGCTGAGGGTGAGTGTATGAATATGTGAGGGTGTTTGTGTCTTGTGAGTGTACAAGAGGATGTACATGTGTATCTGGATGTGGGTGTGCTTGTACAAGAATGGGTGTGTTTGTGTGTGAGGGTGTATCTGTGTGTGGACTTGCATCCCTGGGTGTGTGAGGGTGTGTCTGTGTGTGGACTTGCATCCCTGGGTGTGTGGATGCCTGTAGCATGAGCTCATCAGCATGTATGTGTGTCTGAGTGTCTCCGGGTCGCACAGATGGCAGAGAGAGCCCCTCGCCCATCTGTGCACATTGGTCCTAGCCAGCCATGTGCTACGTGGATGTTGATGAGTGCACCCTCAATAATGGGCTGTGTCCCCATGGCCAGTGCATCAACGTCATTGGCACCTTGCAGTGCTCCTGCCATGCCGGCTTCTGGAGGACTGAGACTGCATCCACCTGCCACACATGGATATCACCCTGCCAGTCCCTGGTCCCCACCTCAACCTCCTGACCTCCTCCAGCCCCCAGATCAGTTCTATGCTTGACCTTCTCCAGGCCCTGTCCCTCCCCTTTGGCCTTGACCCCTGCAGACATCAATGGATGCCTCACTGGGAACGATGGGTGTACTTGTGGGTGTGCCATGCACTGCATTAACACTGAGGGCAGCTACCAATGTGGCTGTTGACATGGCTTCTCGCTGATGCCCAATGGGAGGGTGTGTGCAGGGGCGGGGGTGCAGTCCTGTCCTACTATCTGGGATGGGAGAGCCAAAGCAAAGCTAGCTAGACAAGGGACAGGCCACTGACCCTGTGGGAAGGTTTCTGGGCTCCCCCTTCATCACTGCTCGCCTGTAGCCCTGCCCCTATCCTGCTGCCCCAGACATTAACGAGTGTGAAGAGAACCTGGACATCTGCAATGGTGGATAGTGCAACAACCTCCCAGGAGGTCAGCATTGTTTGTGCTATGATGGTTTCATGGCCACACTGGACATGAGGACAGGTGTTGGTGAGGAGCTGGGACTGCCAGGTGGAAGAGGTAGTGTCAAAACTCACACAACAGGCCTTCCTCAAGGAGGGTGAGACAGAGACCAGGTCCCATTCCTGTCACACATAAAGAGCAGGCTTTTCAGCAGCGCTTGGTGGACTGCTCGTGACTCCAGTGCCCTGAGCCTGCACCAAAGCTCATGGGATGTCTTTCATAGCAGCAGAGTCCCCAAACCTTATTCCTTTGAAGTACATTTGTTGAACACTCACTGTATAGACAACACATATCAGAGGCTCACACCATGTTCCAAGGGCTGTATTTTATTTATTTTTTTGAGGAATATTTCTTTAAATTTTTATTTATTGACTTTTTAGATGAGGGAGAGAGAGAGAGAGAGAGAGAGAGAGAGAGAGAGAGAGAAGACATTGATTTGTTGTTTCACTTATTTATACATTCATTGGTTGATTCTTGTATGTGCCTTGACTGGGGATTGAACCTGCAACCTTGGTGTGTCAGGACAATGCTCTAACCAACTGAGCCACTAAACCAGGGCCAAGAGCCATATTTTACAATTGCCACTGACTGAGGTCTTTTTGTTTGTTTAAATATGTTTTTATTGATTTTAGAAAGAAAGGAAAGGAGAGAGAGAGATAGAAACACTGATGAAAGAGAACCATTGATCAGCTGCCTCCTGCAAGCCCCCTGCTGGGGATCGAGCCTGCAACCCAGGCATGTGCCCTGACTGGAAATCAACCAGAGAACTCTTGGTGCACGGGATGACATTCAATCCAGGCGTGACTGCGGGGTTTATGCAGAGGATGGTGTGCAAGATGGAAAGACACTCAGAATTATGTTCTCTGAGCCCTGTGTGGAGACCCTGGGCTATTTGGGCTGCAATGACTGTTTTCTCCTGGTTAGAAGTCACTCTGCTAGGGAGTGATGTGTACTGGGTGCCCTACCAGGACAGAGATGAGGGCCAAGTGGGGGAATTTCCAGGAAGAAAATATATAGTAATTGCCTCCCAAGAAGACATGCCCAGCCCAGTGCAGCTTAAAGAATTCCAGATCACAGGAGTCTTTAGGAAGCACTTAAGAAAAAGGCCTTGGGACCAAAGATATTCAGGGAATGCTGTCCACTTCATACCTATCTTGCAGATCCACATTGGCATAAAGGCTCTGAAAAGGTCTGCAGTAGCAAATCTGGTTAGTTTTGTTTAATTTGGTATTCTTTATATGTATTTGGCCATAAAATCCTTTTGGAAATGCATGTCTCTATGTGCTGTGCTCTATAAACCATTGAGGTAACACTCACAGCTGCCTGATGGTGGAACCGATGGGAGCTCCCCATCCCTGGAGATGGACAAAGGGTATCTGTGTGGCAGGGCACTCAGCAGTGCTGATGCAATCCCTCTGTGCTCACCTGCTTCCTCTCCCATCATCCCGCAGATGTGAACGAGTGTGACCTGAACCCCCACATCTGCCTCCATGGACTCTGTGAGAACACAAAGCGTTCCTTTGTCTGTCACTGCCAGCTGGGTTATGTCGTCAGAAAGGGAGCTACAGGCTGCTCCAGTGAGCTGGTGGTCAGAGTGCAGGTGGAGGGGGCTCTGAAGGACCAGCTCAGGAGTCATGGGGTCTGCCCTGTCCCTTGAGGCAGAGCATGGCTGCCCTCATTCTTACAGATTTCTGCTGGTGAGGTTCATGTTCAAGCAGGAACAGGACCCAACTGAGAGTCCCTGGGGCTCCCCTTAACAAATAGCTCAGTGGGGAAGCCCTGGAGCCCCAAAGTGTCCACAGCAACCTTCCCCAAACCATGCAAGCCTGATGATTTTCAGTGATACAGGGACCAACACGTTAGCATTTTAGCAGCTACTGTTTTAGCTTCGTAGGTTGCTGTAACCAACTACCGCAATCCTGGTGGCTGAGGACCATCAGGACTTATTCTTTATCCAGAACAACAGCTCTGCAGGCCAGAAGTCTGAAATCAAGGTGTTGGTGGGTTGGCTCCTTCTTAGGGGCTCAGAGGGAGAATCTGTCCCATGCCTCTTTCCTGGTTTCTGATGATGGCCTTTAGTTCTTTGTGCCCCTTGGCTTATAGATGCATCAATCCAATCTCTATGTCTGTCATCACATGGTATTCTCTCTTTCTGTCTCCAAATATTTCTCCTTCCAAAGGATACCAGTCGTTGGGCCCACTGTCATCTAGCATGACCTCATTTAACTTAGTCACATCTACAAAGAACTGATTTCCAAATAAGGTCCTATTCCCAGGTTCCAGAAGAGAGGACTTACTAGTAAACGTATCTTGTGGGTGAACATAGGGCCTATCTGTTACAATTATACAATTATTTTAACACATATCAGGCTCAAACATTATGTGAAAGCATCAAATCCATGACTTCTTAGAGATTTGATGTTGACATAAAATTTTCTTTGAAAATATATTTACGTAAGTGAAAATGGGAGCAGTGTAAAGAAACATTCAGTAAACAGTAGCTCACTTAGATGGTGTATGAGTGTTGCAGAGAATATAAAGGTGATGCAGAATTGCTGGTTCAGAAGGCTTTAAAGAGGTAACATGTACCTTAGGACAATTACTCTTTTTAAACTTTTTTATTTTTCAATTACTAGTGCAGTTAATATACAACATTATATTCATTTCAGGCGTAGGACAGTTACTCTTAATGTCTACTTTAAGTCTCTCATGCTACCATTTTAGATTATTTCTAAGGGGTGCTGGGAGTCATGCCTGTTAGGTTTTGGGGTTTCCCTCTTGGCTCTGGTGGAAGTTCCTGGAGTGATGGGCGGACATACCTGCTCAGCCCTGTCCTTTATTCTTTCCCCTACACTCAAAGCCCTATTTCTACAAGGCCCAGGCCTTGTGGGGGTGCTGTGTCCCTCTCTCGGTCCTGCCCCTACTGTAACTGGGTCCCTGTCCTCTAAGATGTGGACAAATGTGAGCTTGGATGACATAGCTGTGATGGCCATACCTCCTGCCTCTACTTCCTCTGAAGTTTCAGCTGCAGGTGCCAGCCAGGCTGGGTAGGCAATGGCTTTGAATGCCACAGTGAGTGTCTGGGGGCAGGAGGTTTGGGCAGAGAAGCTGAGTTAGGTTGGGAGCAGGACTCAGGGGTGCCGGTGGGCAATGTTCAAGGCTGAGATTGGGGGTCTGCCTCCTGCAACCCCCTAATGCACACATCCAGGGGGTTGTGGGTCCTGTATCCTGCAAATCTGCATGAATGCACCTTCCAGGAGCACCAGTGCAGTCTGAGCACCACCTGCCTCAATGCCCCCATCTCCTACCACCGTGCCTGCCACCTGGGCTTTGCTGGGGACTGCTTCTCCTGTGAAGGTGAGATCTGAGACGGGCAGGAGGGCAGGAGGGGCCCAAGAGAGCAGCCATGGGGGCTGCATGTGTCAGAGTTAGCCTGGATCCTCTCTGCCCACCCTGCCTTCTCGTAAAGCCTCATCTCAGGTGCTGGGGCCTGAAATGCCCTAAGAGCCTGTTCACCTGCCTTGCTGCTGAGGCCCATTGGATGTGTGGGGAAGGCTGCAACAGAGTACCCATCCGTACTCTGCTCTGCTGCCTCCTCCTCCCGGCTGCCTGACTCTGGACTTATTCCCACTCAGAAATGGCCTGGCTTTATACAGAAGTCATGCCCTTCTCCCTTTGGGCCAAAGATGACAGAGGCCCAGAGCTAAAAGTGAGAAGGCAAAGACACAGAAGGAACAGTTCCACCTTTCCTTCAAGTATCACTTCACTTGTCTTATTGTTCTCATTTGAGCATCATAGTAACTATCAACAGCTAACTGGTGTCTGTGACTGCATTACCACTGTCGTGAGCACTCATATTTGTCATTCATTCATACATTCATCAGAACAGAGATATTCCTATTACGATCCCATTTTTTAGATGTAGCAACCAAGGCTCAAGGAGCTTAAGTAGCTTGTTGAGAGGTACCAGCTAATAAGTGATGGAAACTGGCTTTTAGTCCAACCATTCTGATCCTTGAGCCTGAACTCTTTCAATGCAGTGTACCAAATTCATTTATTCACCCATCAGTCCATTCTTTTTCTTTCAACAATATTAGCTGAGCATGTACATGCAGCCAGACACCAACATAAACACACAAGGATAGCATACATTTTGCTCTGAGCAGCACTGTTTAGAAACTCAAAGAAATGGTAAAGGAAGGGAGAGATTAAGATCAAAACACCTATTTCCTCTGTATGTGGAGGTGGGAGCTGTCAATCCAGATTCATAGCCGAAAATGCTTAAAAAATATCTTTTCCCTTCCTGCCACCCTTATCCCATAGAATATCAAGGAAAAAAGGGAATCGACATCAACAAATATGACAGTGTGCCACGTTTCTTGAATGTCACAGGGATAGGAGGCTTTAACCTGAATGCTGACCTTGGATGAAAGACATTTGTGTGTGCAGGGGCGGGGGTGCAGTCCTGTATGAACTGTGTGGACTTGCAGTACATCCCAGCATAACCTTGTAGGGTCAGTTTGTGCAATTGATATGACTTAGATATGACTCCAAAAGCACAAGCGCTTTCCAGCAGTCAGACTCAAGGGCCTTGTACTCCAAAGGGCCCAGCTATTAATTCTTTACCATCTCCATCTTGACATTTTTTCATATTTTTTTGAGCAAGGAAGCCCTTTTGCACTGAGCAAATTCTGTCTCCAGTCCTTGTCAAAGGGTTTGTCTCACTCTTGGAATCACTGAGTCATATGCTAATACTATGTTGACTTTTTGAGGAATTGCCAAATTGTGTTCCCCAGTGACTGCACCATTTTACATTCCCGCCAGCAACATACGAGGGTTCCAGTTTCTCCCCCTGCTCACCTATACTTATTTTCTATTGTTTAAAGCTATACCATCCTAGTGGGTATGAAGTGGTATCTCATTGCACTGATTTGTAGTTCCATAATAACTAATGCAGTTGAGCGTTTTTTCATGTGCTTATTAACCACTTGCATATCTTTTAGAGAAATGTCCATTCAAGTTTTTTGCCCAGTTTTAAATAGGGTTGTTTGTCTTTTAGTTGTTGAGTTTTTAGTGTTTTTTTTAATATATATTATGGATATAAAACTCTTGTCATATATGATTTGCAAATAGTTTCTCCCATTCTGTGGTTGTCTTTTTACTTTCTTGGTAACGTCCTTTGATGCACACTGGTTTTAATTTTGATGAAGTCCAATTTATCTGGTTTGTGTTTGTTTTTTTAGCTTGTGCTTTTGGAGTCATATCTAAGAATCCATTGCTAAATACAAGGTCTTTAAGATTTACCCTATGTTTTCTTCTGAGGGTTTTAGCTCTTACATTTAGTTCTTCTATGTTGAGCTGTTTTTTATTGTTGTTGTTAATCCTCACCCAAAGATATTTTTTCTATTGATTTTTAGAGAGAGTGAAGGCACATGCACAAGAGCAAGAGGCAGGGGAGAAAGAAAGAGAAACATTGATGTGAGGGAGACACATCAATTGGTTGCCTCCCACATGCACCCTGATTTGGGTCAGGGATCAAACATGCAACCCAGGTACGTGCCTTGACAGGAATCAAACCTGAGACCCTTCAGCCGAGGGCTGATGCTCTAACCACTGAGAAAAACTGGCCAGGGCCCAGCAGGGTCAGTTTCTGAAGACTCTCTTCCTGGCCAATAGATGGGCAACTGTCTTCTCATCGGCATTCACAGGGTAGAGAGAAAGCAAGCTAATACAATTATAGCCACACATCCCCCATGACCTCATCTAATCCTAAGCACCTCCCAAAGGCCCCATCTCCAGTAGGGGTTCAGCATACAAATTTAGGGGAGTCGCAAACATTCAGTCTGTAACACTGGCTGACATTCTATGATTGTCAGGTTTCCATGAGAACAGAGTACAACAGTTATCCTGAGTCACTTTCCCATGGAAAGGAAAAGGAATTTTATTATTCTTTTACTCCCCTGTCAAGCACTGCCCTAAGCTCTTTACATGATTAGGTTAATTTAATTCACAATGAGTGGGTATCATAATCTGCATGCTATAGCTAAGGAAACTGGGCAAAGAGCGGGAGGTAAGTCAGGCCACACAGGTTTGAGGTGGTGCAGATTCAAATTATGTTCTATATGTGTGTGATCTCAAATGTTTGTGGCAATTCTGCAAGGTAGGAACTGTTCCAGATCTCATTTCACAGAGGGGTAAACTGAGACACAGAGAGGATAAGCTATACCTTTGATCAGGTGGTAGCCCCAGCGTCATGGTGCCTGACATGTTTCCCCTCACCCCCAGGTGGCCCTGCTCATCCTCTGTTCTCTGCAGGTAATGATGAATGCTTGGCTCAGCCTGGCCTTTATGACACCTGTGGATGCTGCCACAATGCTCCAGGCAGCCTCGGCTGTGAGTGCTATCAAGGTTTCACCCTGGACAGCTCAGGTTGTGAGGGTAGAGCTGGGCTTTGGGTGGAGTCTAGGCTTGGGAGGTGATCCTGAAGGACGCTGGGTGAGCCCTTTATCTTTTTTTTTTAATTAAATCTTTATTGTTCAGATTATTACAGTTGTTCCTCTTTTTTTCCCCCATAGCTCCCCTCCACCCGCTCCCCGCCCCCGCCCTTACCCCCCCCACTGTCCTCATCCATAGGTGTACAATTTTTGTCCAGTCTCTTCCCGCACCCCCCACACCCCTCCCCCCCTCCGAGAATAGTCAGTCCACTCCCTTTCTATGCCCCTGATTCTATTATATTCACCAATTTATTCTGTTCATCAGATTTTTTATTCACTTGATTTTTAGATTCACTTGTTGATAGATGTGTATTTGTTGTTCATAATTTGTATCTATACCTTTTTCTTCTTCCTCTTCTTAAAGGATACCTTTCAGCATTTCATATAATACTGGTTTGGTGGTGATGAACTCCTTTAGCTTTTTCTTATCTGTGAAGCTTTTTATCTGACCTTCACTTCTGAATGATAGCTTTGCTGGATACAGTAATCTTGGTTGTAGGTTCTTGCTATTCATCACTTTGAATATTTCTTGCCACTCCCTTCTGGCCTGCATAGTTTCTGTTGAGAAATCAGCTGACAGTTGTATGGGTAGTCCCTTGTAGGTAACTGACTGTTTTTTTCTTGCTGCTTTTAAGATTCTCTCTTTGTCTTTTGCTCTTGGCATTTTAATTATGATGTGTCTTGGTGTGGTTCTCTTTGGATTCCTTTTGTTTGGGGTTCTCTGCACTTCCTGGACTTGCAAGCCTATTTCTTTCACCAGGTAGGGGAAGTTTTCTGTCATTATTTCTTCAAATAGGTTTTCAATATCTTGCTCTCTCTCTTCTTCTGGCACCCTCATAATTTGGATGTTGGTATGCTTGAAGTTGTCCCAGAGGCTCCTTACACTATCTTCATATTTTTGGATTCTTTTTTCTTTTTGTTTTTCTGGTTGGGTGTTTTTTGCTTCTTCATATTTCAAATCTTTGACTTGATTCTTGCGATCCTCTAGTCTGCTGTTGGAACTCTTTATAATAGTCTTTATTTCAGTCAGTGTATGCTTAATTTCTAGTTAGTCCTTTTTCATATCCTCGAGGGTCTCACTAAATTTATCGGCGGTTTCTAGAAAATTCTTGAAAAACCTTATAAGTGTGGTTTTGAACTCTATATCCAGTAGTTTGCTTTCCTCCATTTCTGTCATTTGTAACCTGTTTCTTTGTCTCCGCATTTTAAAAAAATATATTTTATTGATTTTTTACAGAGAGGAAGGGAGAAGGATAGAGAGTTAGAAACATCGATTTTAGAGGAACATCGATCAGCTGCCTCCTGCACACCCCGCACTGGGGATGTGCCCACAACAAAGGTACATGCCCTTGACCAGAATCGAACCTGGGACCCTTCAGTCCGCAGGCGGACGCTCTATCCACTGAGCCAGACAGGTCAGGGCTGTCTCCGCATTTTTTATGCTTCCCTGTGTTGATAGAGTGCCTTTCTGTGCTAGGTGTCCTATAGGGCCCAATGGCTCAGCCTCCCCAATTACCTGAGGTGGACACACTTGGTGCACCCCTTTGTGGGCTTTGTGCACAGTCTTGTTGTAGTTATGCCTTGATTGTTGTAGGTATCACTGGGAGGAATTGACCTCCAGGCCAATTGGCTGTGAGAATCAGCTGTGTCTACAGTGGGAGAACTTCTGTGCTGGAGACACCCTCTGGGGCAAGACTTGCTTCAGTGGGGCTTTGGTGCTCACTGAGTCTGCCCCCTGAGTGTGTCCCTTATGGATCTGAGGAGTTGTAATCTGGATGGTCCCACTCTGTAGCGGTAAAGTGGAAAGAAGTTAACTAGAAGAGGACGCTCTGCCAGGAGAAGGCGTGAGCCTGCAAGCGGGCCGCGTCAGAACAAAGTCTTGCACGCGAGACTTATTGTTCCGAGGCAGAACTTTCCTTGACGTGATGAATAGTCCATGAAGGCATAGAAAGTTCAGGGGAGGGTGCACTGCTGCAGGTGGAAAGAATCTTTATATAATATAGGAAATTAATAGTTTAATGTATAACTTAGCTTTGATGATTTCATAAAGCATGTTTATTAATCATTGTCACTTGCTGTACCCCATTGTTAATCATTGTCACTTGCTGTACTCCATTGTTAATTGCTGTGCTCACCCCCAATAAAAGCCATGAGGGATCAGAGGATCTTTGCTATTCGCCTGAGCGAGCGGTAGCCCTCTGCTTCTCCATATCCTGTCGTCCGACTCATCTCTGCGCCTCCGTTCACCAAGAACATCAATATCTGGCGCCCGAACAGGGACCAGGGGTGAGTCTAAGGGGCGTGGGACCGAAAGGGAGATGCCAACGCCGAGTACGCGGAACTTTCGGCAATAGAAGCAGAGTAAGGGGACTAGCCCGTCGATGCAGAGTCAATATATAGCTGTCTTGAAATCATTGTTAAAGAGTTCAGGGGTAAAAGTGAAGAATGAGGCTTTTAAAAAATTGTTTGAGGCAATTCAGCAGCACTGTTATTGGTTTAACCCAGAAGGAAAACAGCAGTTAAATCTTAAGTTGTGGAAACAAGTTGGAAGGTCATTAAGAAGGGCTCACCAACAGGGAAATGCTATAGAGGCTGATGTATGGGCTGTTTTTAATTTAGTAACGTTAGCTTTACAGCCTTTTCAGTCTGATTCTGAAGATTGTGAAGAAATTCCTATGAAGTCACAAAGTGCTGCTCCAGGAGCTGAATGTTTAAATCCTGAGCCTCTCCCTCCTAGGAAATCACTACCACCCGAGCCGCTCCCGTTAGAGGTCACTGAACCAAGGGAGTCAAATAAAGGACAGAAAGCTAGGGTTAAAAATGAAGTAGGGGGTTATGAAAGAATAACTTCAGCCAGCGATTCAGAGCTGGATGATTAATCTTCTGCTGGTTCGGAAGATGATTATTGTCCTCGCCCTAAGTTAAGGAAAAGAAGAGTGGCGAGAAGGGAAACAGAGTTGAAGGAACTTTTAGGGAGTTTAAAAGAATTATTACTTACAGTAGTAAGGAAAAGAAAGAAAATAAAAGCCCTCAGGAGTTGGCTGCACCGCCGCCGAAAAGTGAAAGTAAAGCGGCACTAGCCATTAATCTGGCGTTAGCAGCTGAGCCTCCACCCACCTCCTGAGGACACAAAGAGCTGCTAATGCTCAATACCCTCAAGGGTTATATGTATTATTAATTATAATATTATTATATATAATTATATATGTTATTAATTTTTATATATTAATATAAAATTAATTTATACAGATTATAAATTAATTCCTTATCATTAAAATGCTATAGCTAAGGCAGTATTAGCCCCAGGGCAATATCTGCAATTTAAATCCTGGTGGTGGGAAGAAGCCAGGAGAGTGGCGATGATTAACACCCAACAAAATCCACCTAGATGTAATTTTGACCAGTTAACAGGAACCAACACATAGTAGCTTACAGCAACAGGTGCTGTTAGAGAATGCTGTTATTGCACAAATTAGAACTTGTTGCTTAAAGGCTTGGTCAAAAATAGAGGAGGCTAGCATCCCAGTCCAATCATTTTCTAAAGTTATATAAATAATATTAATATAATAATAATAATAATCTTATTAAAATCTTATATAAATAATTAATAATAATACTATTCTTCTTGCTGATGCATTAAAAACTGCAATTCCCATCCTGCTAAATGCTATGGATGTGGGAAAGTGGGACATATGAAAAAAAAAAAAATGGTCTGAAGGCAAAAGTCCCACAAGGGAAAGCTAAACATGCTCCCGGAGTTATTAATGCAGATTATAAAGGAGAAATATTAGTTATGATGTCTGCTTTTAGTATTATAAATATAAAGGCTAGAAAAAATGGCACAGTTATTATTACTTCCCTATAAACAAATAGGGCATATAGCACCAGTTAAGCAAACTAGAAGATTTAGTAGCACAGGAAAAAAGGTTTTTTAGCATACAGTCTTGGGAGGCCAAAGACCTCAATTTTTACAGTTTATTCCCAGAGGGAATAAAAATGATCAACCTAGTAGATTCTAGGGCTAATGTAACTATAATTTTTACTTTGCACTGGCCTCAATCTTGGCCGGTGCACAAGGTGAATGCAACTTTTACAGGTTGTAAACCTCACTGAAATTTTACAAAGCTCTAATCTACTTGAATGTCAGGGGCCAGAAGGACAAAAGGGCCAAATACAGCCATATATTGCCTCCATTCCACTATCTTTGTGGGGAAAAGATCTTTTACAACAGTAGAAGGCTACAATTACTATACCTTCTTTACAGAAAGGTCATAGACAAATGATTTGTCAAGCTGGTGCTGGCGTCACTGGTGCCAGTATTCAGGACCAAAATTTATAAAGGGGGCCACTTCAAAGCGCTACGTCCTACCATTAAAATGAAAAACAACTGAACCGGTTTAGATAGAGCAGTAGCCCCCAACAAGAGAGAAGTTGGAAGAGCTCCAAATTATTATCAAAGAATAAATACAATTAGGGCATATAGAAGCCAGCTCTAGTACATGAAATTCCCGTCTTTGTTATAAAGAAGAAAAAATCAGGTAAATGGAGAATGTTAACTGACTTAAGACGGATTAATGAGATTATTGAGCCTATGGGACCTTTACAACCTGGAATTCCAAATCCAGCATTAATTCCTAAAAATTGGCATTTAATAATTATTGATTTGAAAGACTGTTTTTACACAATCCCTTTATAATCTCAGGATTGTGACAAATTTGCTTTTACGGTCCCTTCCTTAAATAACAGCCAACCTAATCAAAGATATCAATGGCGAGTTCTCCCCCAGGGAATGTTAAATAGTCCTACTATGTGTCAAGCTTATGTTCATCAACCTTTACAAATATTAAGAGAAATGTTTGTTACAGGCATTTGTTATCATTACATGGATGATATTTTATTAGCACATAAAGAAAAATCTAAAGTAGATAGAATGCTGCAAGAAGCTAGAAAATTGTTTAAAGAGTACGGGCTCCAAATATCAGAGGAAAAAATTCAGCAGGTGGAGCCCTGGTTATATTTAGGACAGAAAATTTCAGCAAGCATTATTCAACCTCAAAAGGTTCAGATTAGAAGGGATAGTCTTAACACCTTAAATGATTTTCAGAAACTGTTGGGGGATATAAATTGGCTTCGACCATCTATTGGAATCCCCACCTATCAATTAACTAATCTATTTCAAACATTAGAGGGACCCTCAGATCTCAACAGTCCTAGGCAATTGACTCCTGAGGCAAAAGCCGAATTACAATTAATTGAGCAACAAATTCAAGCAGGACAGTTAGATCGTATACAATCACTGCAGAATCTTAAAGTTTTAATTATTCATACCCCACATTCTCCAACGGGAATTCTTATGCAGGATACTAACATAATTGAATGGGTATTTTTGCCTAACAAATCCAGTAAAAAATTATCTACATATTTACAGAAAATTTGCATTTTAATAGAAAAGAGAAGAATCCGTTTGCGACAGTTATGTGGACAAGATCCAGATGAAATAATAATCCCCTTTAGTAAACAACAACAAGAAATTCATTGGCAATTATCAGATGATTGGCAGAGAGCCTTTAGTGATTTTATGGGAAAAATTCATAATATTTATCCTAAAGACAAAAGAATACAGTTTTTAAAAAGAACTCAATGGATTTTGCCAAAAATAGTTTCTCCAACCCCCCTATCTGGAGCAGAAACTTATTTTACAGATGCAAATAAACAAGGAATGGCTGGATACAGTAATTTTAAAGAAAATAAAGTAGTACAATCTCCCTACCAATCAGTACAAAAGGCAGAATTGTTTGCAATTGTTATGTTACTACAAGATAAAGACTCTATGTCTCTTAACATTATTACTGACTCTCAATATGCGGAGTTTACTGTGCAACACATTAAAACGGCTACTATCTTTAATGATGGGTCTGACTTGCATGAACTATTTCTACAGCTTCAAACACTCTTACGCCTCCGGCATGATCCTATCTTTATAACACACATTCGTGCACACTCTTTACTACCTGGACCTTTATCTGCTGGGAATGCTAACATTGATCAATTGGTTGGTACAGTAACCTCCGCTCAAAGAGAGCATAATATGTATCATTCCAATGCTAGAGCATTGAAAGAAAAGCATCATATTACTTGGAGACAGGCTAAAAATATTTTTAAAACATGCCCTCACTGTCAGCCATTCCACACTGCTCACTTACCCATGGGGGTTAATCCCAGAGGAGAAACTGTTAATGCCCTTTGGCAAATGGATGTCACTCAGGTGCCAGAATTTGGCAAGCTTAAATTTGTTCACCATTCTATTGATACTTATTCCCATTTCTCATGGGCATCAGCGATGTCCTCTGAAAAAGCTGATGCTGTTATAACACATTTATTAGAAGCCTTTGCTGTAATGGGCAAGCCCCGAGCCATTAAAACTGACAATGGCTCAGCATATTTATCAGGTAAGTGTCAACAATTTTTTCAACAATTTAATATTAAACATATTACAGGAATTCCTGGAAACAGTACAGGTCAAACAATTATTGAACAACAGAACCAAACCCTTAAGGAAATGCTGCAAAAACAAAAAGGGGGAGAAGAGCTGGTATCAGGCCAGACTCCCCGACGAAGATTATTAAGAGCTCTATTTACTTTAAATTTTTTAAATTTGAATACAGATGCAGTGTCAGCTGCCGAAATGCATTGGAGACATAAAAAGGAGGTCCCGGTAGAACAACCTATTATGTATCAAGATGTCACTACTAATCAATGGTGCCCGACTACCGTTTTAAGGTGGGGTCGAGGCTATGCTTATGTTTCCACAGGAACTAAAAAGTTCTGGATTCCTGATAAAAGAATCAAGCTAAGGCATGGCGAGCAAGAGGAAGCGTGACGAGGCGGGACTAGAAGACCGGTTTGCGCAGCTAACCATTCAGAGAGGACAAACAATTCGCACGCAGTTGCCTGGCACCCGAAACACCCCTCCACCTACATGGGGACAGGTGAAGTGCCGATGCCAGGAAGGGGAACGTCTTGTGACTGCCCATGGAAGGCCCTGTAACTAATGACTCTAATTAGATGCCTGGACTTTTTAAAGATTGTGGGCCTTTGAAACCAGATGAAAAAGGGTCCAGTCCAATAGAATCAAACTACTGGAGAAATATCTTGTTTTAATTGTACTTTGTTAACCTGTGTAAATAACTCTGTACCTTTTAATCACAGTAGAGAGAGCTTGTATCTATTGCGGAAGGAATATTGAAGAGATCAAAAAGATTTATTGGCATACTAATTACTGCAATTCTAGAATTGATTGCTGTGACAGCGACTGCAGCAAAAGCTGGGATGGCATTGCAGCGATCAGTCCAAACTGCTACTTTTGTTCAGGAATGGCATAAAGATTCAGAACAGTTATGGAGTTCTCAACGGAAAATTGATAGTAAAAGTAATGAACAAATAGCCGATCTTGAACAAACAGTAGCTTTATTAGGGGACCAAATTGTGAGCCTGCAAAGGCGATTACAGTTAAAATGTGATTGGAACCATACTGGTCTGTGTATCACCCCTGTGCCTTACAATGAGACAGTTTTTCCTTGGGATAAGGTTAAGAAACACTTATTGAATCATGGCAATTTAACACAAGAAATTATTGATCTTCAAGATCACATTCACACAACATTTCAAAAGAAATTAGAGGAGGTAACTGGACAGCAAGTTTTACAAGGTCTTATAAATGAGATACAAAATATGAATCCTATTCCACATATTCAAGCATTAATGGAAACCTCCTCAGGGTTGTTATTGCTAGTATTGATACTTTGCTTTGTTCTATATTTAGTCTGCAGAAGATCCCGTAAAGCCGCAGCAGTGAATAATCAACGCAGTGCTATTTTTTCTGTCATGAACCTGAAGCAAAACAAAAAAGGGGGAAATGTAGCGGTAAAGTGGAAAGAAGTTAACTAGAAGAGGACGCTCTGCCAGGAGAAGGCGTGAGCCTGCAAGCGGGCCACGTCAGAACAAAGTCTTGCACGCGAGACTTATTGTTCCGAGGCAGAACTTTCCTTGACGTGATGAATAGTCCATGAAGGCATAGAAAGTTCAGGGGAGGGTGCACTGCTGCAGGTGGAAAGAATCTTTATATAATATAGGAAATTAATAGTTTAATGTATAACTTAGCTTTGATGATTTCATAAAGCATGTTTATTAATCATTGTCACTTGCTGTACCCCATTGTTAATCATTGTTACTTGCTGTACTCCATTGTTAATTGCTGTGCTCACCCCCAATAAAAGCCATGAGGGATCAGAGGATCTTTGCTATTCGCCTGAGCGAGCGGTAGCCCTCTGCTTCTCCATATCCTGTCGTCCGACTCATCTCTGCGCCTCCGTTCACCAAGAACATCAATACACTCTGACCACTGGGTACACTAGCTCTTGGATCTCTAAGGAGGTGCTAATTTAGCCTCTGCCTGAGGCTACCCAACAGGAGCCCAGCTGTGAAGCTATGCAAGCTGCTGTGGGGCCTTGGGCCTTCTTTTGGAGGTTCTGGGTCTCTCTGACCCAGCTCAGTTTGTTAGGTAATTTTCAGATTGCAAAGGGCCAGGCCTTTCATATGCAAAAGCCACTGCGCACAGCTTGGATGGGGCGGGGTCTCAGGGAATCAACAGGGCGGAGCAAACAGCTATGGCTGATCCTCAGCCCTGCCCTAAGAGGCCTCAGGTCTCAGTGTCCCACGGTAATCGGTAATCACTGCAAGCACCTCTGAGAGAAAGCCAGCCTCGAGTTCTGACCGATGCCAGACAGTCCAGTTTCTCTCCGTATGAGTCTGGGTCCCCAGAGACTCGCCCAGAACTGGAGTTCAGAGCAGTTGGGAGCTTGAGACTCCCTCCCGATTGAAAAAGACAACCGCGTCCTCAGCCACCAGCCCTCTCCACGTGTGCCGAGTCCTCAGCCGCCAGCCCTTTTGGCGTGTACCTCCGTACCTCTACACTTTACTTCCGCACCTCCTCTGAGTCTCAGTGCTTTTCTCTTTCCTTCTAGTTGTAGAATTTCCACTCAGCCAGCCTTCCTGTGGTTCTGGATGATGTCCGTTTTGTCTTTTAGTTGTATTTTTGAAGTGGTTGTGTGAGGCAGCAATTTCAGGTGTTTACCTATGCCGCCATCTTGGTTTCTCTCCTTTATCTCTCTTTGTCTTAAAGACAGAGAGATAAATGTGCTGGGCTCTATTGCTGCCAGTATGGCTGTCAGAACTAGCTGGGGGCTGCCACTGTAGCTGCTCCCATGGTTTCACCCCACACTCCCAGTGGAGCCAGTATGATGGTGAGTGGTGGAGGCTGGGAGGAAGCCAGGCTGCCACCTGTCTGGAGAGGGCAAGTAGGAACCACCTCCCTGCAGGATATCATGCTAAGTACAACTACCTAGAGGTCAGATGGCGCAGCCTGGAGTAGTGTGTTCCTACTGCCAGGGAGTCTGGGCTGCAGAGCCAGCATGACAGAGTTCAAGTTCATTCTTAGGGAGTGGTGACCTGGAGGGCTCAACTGAGAAAGATTCTGAAATGGTGCCTGTGATCAGTGGGAAAGAGCGCTGTGATTGATTAGTGATGTCTCCTTTCGTGGCCTGTGATGCAGCTGTCTCCACTCTCCTCACATCTTACCAGTACTGCCTTTTCTCCAGCTCCTCCCCGCCCCCACCCCGCCCGCCCTTTATGGTGGGTCTCTATCTGACCTCTGGCATTTGGCCCTGGGGACCACTCAGACCATCACCGCTGCTATCAATTCCTTGTTCTTAGTCTGTCTCCTCCTCTTTGTACTCATTCATTCCTTCAGCCATGGTTTGCCCAGGACCCACCTGGCACCAGGACCTCTGGATACAGACATGAGCTGAGAAACAGATCTCATCCCTGCCCTCTAGTCCAGTCTCACCAGGGAACCAGAGATTAATTAGGCCAGTGGTCCTCAACTGGGGACTGTTTTGTCCCTTGGGGCACATCTTAAAGACATTTATAGTTGTCACAACTAGGCAGTGAGTGCTTCTGGCATAAAGTGTGGGGGGGCCAGAAATGCTACTCAGCACCCTACTGTGCCCAGGACACCTCCCCCCACACCCCCCCCACACACACACACAAGAATGACCTGGTCACACATGTCAGCAATGCCAAAGGCAAAAGACCTTGCGAGGATTTCTGGAAAGTTTTGAGAAATGATTTTGAGGAGAATTATAGGGCTGGGGGCTTAGGGGAGGCTGATGGAGATTTTGACATTGGCCTTGGGCTCTGAAAGAGGAGCGGGAGTGGGAGGGAGAACATTATTGGTGAAAGGCTTTTGGGGTGTAAAGGCTGGCCCCTGCCCCCAAGTCCTCTCTCCCTCCCTACCCTCAGGTGAGAATGAATGTGTCCTGTTGCCCATGGCCTGTGGCAGTGCCTCCTGCCACAACACGCTGAGTGGCTTCCACTGCGTCTGTCACTCTGGCTTTGTCTTTGACCAGACCTTGGGGAGCTGCCAGGATGTGGACGAGTATGTTACATGGGGAACCCTGTAGCTACAGTTGCTACAATACCCCTGGCGGCTTCCTGTGTGGCTGCCCCCCAGGCTACTTCCAGACTGGGCAAGGATGAGGGGCTTGAGTGGGATGTACCCAAACTCTCAAACCCTGGGGTGTCTGCACATGGGCAAGCCTGTGCACACATGTATATACATGTGCACAGAGAATGGGCACAGAGCCCCAGCAGCAACCGTACACGTGTACACACAAACTCACATGCACTGTGGTATAATTGTCCTCATGGCACTCCTGCATGATTGCACATCCATAGGGATGGATGCACACTTCTTTGATGACATGTGCGCATGAGCACAGCTCACACCTATACCCACAAGCCCAGGCACCCTTGTTCATTCATATATCCAACATGCATGTGTGCAAACACACATTGACATCCCAGCATGCATGCAGACTTGCACATGCACTCGCCCCTGGGTACACTCAGGTACATTCATATACTCTGAGTGCATGCAGGTTCACATGTCTCCGGCCAGTTAAGCCAACGATGCATGTTCCCGTGCGTGCGCGCGCGCACACACACACACACACACACACGTGTGCACGCCTGGAGAGGTTCACACATAGCCACACTGACACATTTGCATGACACCACTTGCACCCAAGGACAGTATGGCTACAGATGAATTATGGGGGTGGCAGGGGGGCCTGCTGCCTCCACCTCCATCCTGGCATAGGCACTGTGTCTTCAGCCTGAGCTTCAGCCCCAGATCTCAGAACACTCTGGATGAGGAGAGCTGCTCTCACGTAAGCCTGCTATGAGTGTAAGATCAAGGACCTCCCCAGCCATAGCACGGCATGCACAGGGACCACCAGGTGCCATGGAGAATGCACTAGGTGTGGCAGTACAGTCAGTGGCGGGGACAGTCGGAGGATGCGCCAAAAGTGGAAACACCAGACTGTCCAGCTTGTCCCAGCGTTGTGGTACCTGCCTAGGCCTTCCTCCACTTCCTCAGCTCCTGGATTTCCCTTGGGCTCTTTGGGGTAAACAAACCCCACAAGCACCCCACTTCACTCCTGGTAATGAGTCAGGTACCTCCCACATAGACTCTGGCCAGGTGTGTTGCCCCTCATGATCCCTTCCATGGCACTTTGATGCCCCCCAATCTTATTTGCACCCCAGAACTTGTCACCCCTCACCTCTTTGCTGGCAAAACCTTCCCTCAGAGCTCCTCTGAATTTAGCACCAATGGGGCCCAGAGTAGCCAGCTTAATGCCTTTGTTCATTCATAGGGTTGTGGTCCTCCATCACTCTTCTCTCCCCCTTCAGACCCTCCTCCTCTGCACCTCTTTCCTGCACCTTTGATGCTTGGGACTCTTGAGCCCACCTCAGCTCTAGAAATCATCCCCATACTCTCGGGGACAGCAGAGCACCTGTAGCTTTGTCCCTCTTGTCCTCTGGGGCCACTCCAGCCATAACCCTGACCCCAGGTTGTGTAGAACAGTGATTTTTGTCCCTGAGGCCACTGCTGGCCAGCCTTGCCACCATCCCCCAAAGGATCTGAAGCTAAACATTTATTAAGTGCCTGCTGAATGCACACACTACTCCAAGCACTCTGCATTCATGGCCTCTCAATGTTTACAACAGTCTTGAGAGGTGGAGATGCCACTATCCCTATTTTACCAATGAGGAAACTGAGGCACAAAGAAGTTAGGTCACATTGCAGATCTCACATTGCAGAACTTAAAAGTGGCAGAGCAGGGGATTCCAGAGCAATAGCACATGGCCTTTTCTTTACAAGCAGCCTTGGTCTTCACGACCAGGCATCCTAGGCCACTCTGCAGTCACTTCCCTCTGAGACCATCACTTTATGTTATTTCAAAAAATCATTGAGCACAGAGGCCATTACCCACATCTGGGACCAAACTTCTTCACTCCAAAGATTTTTCTGAACACTTACTGTGCACTGGGAACTGTAATGGAGCAACAGTAAACAGCAAAAAAAAAGTCTCTGCCCCCATGGGGCTGATACTCTAAAAATAGGGAGACAGATAAGAAACAAGTAAAACATTGTATTTTATAACACATGATAAATTATGATACATGATAAATGCTGGGGAAACAATGAAGGCAGAACTAGGATAGGAATTGGATCTGAGGGGCTTTTAATATTAGATTAAATATGAGTGGATTATTTTGCCCTGTTTTTTCCCTTTTTTTTTTTTTTAACCTCTTGCTGGAAAAAAAAGTGACTGTATATGTTATCCCATTGTTACCATTATTTTCTGTAACCTTTGCAAGGGCAGGGCCATGTGTCTGTAGGGTTTGCCACTGTGTCACCAGCCCTTGATCCTCAGAAGGGTGTTTGGGTTCTGTGACTTTGCCTGCAATACCCACAGACTGCCAGTAGGTGCTGGTAGGAGCACATGTCTGCAACACTTAATGGGAAGGACTGAAATCTCCAGAACTCAGGGGTTAGGAAACAGGAACAGCTTTCACTTTTAATGCAACAGCAAAACACCCCAGCAGCATATCAATTAGGCAAAACAAACACAGCATTGCCCAGAGCAAAGGAGAAGAAAACAGTTAACCTCCTGTGTGATTGGATATGGCATCCAGCCCTGGTTAGTCTGCCATTGCGGCTGGCTGACTTACTCAGAGCCCTATCTGGCTGCCAGGACCAGGAACACACTCACAGGAGCTCAGATAAAGCAGAGTTTGTCATCTGCACACAGAGGGCTCTCAAAAAGCCCAGATGCAGAAAGTGCAGCGGGCCTCCAGGAACCGGAAAGCTATCTGGCAATTCCTCTCTAGCCCAGCGGGATCTTGTGTTTCTCTCACTGTGTTGGGTCTGGCATCCTCTCTTAGGCTGGCTTCTGCTACAAGGCCCTTGGTCATAATTCCAGCCACCCCATCCACCTTTGGGATCTGATGCTGTCTGAGTCTTATATAGGACTCTTAGGTCATATCCTCAATCCCCTCTGGCCAGACTGGCAGGAATCTCACGAAAGCCCCTCTACTGAGATTCGGGGTCTGGAGTAAGTGTGTAAAATTGGTTGCCTACCTTCCCTCTTTGCTTTCCATCTGAGAACCAGCCTCTGATTTCATGCCTCTATCTATAGCCCATGTGCTGTCCATTGACCTTGTGGATGGAGGGCTAGACAGAAGTCAAGGACAGAGGCTGTTCTGTGTTTTCTTCCTCTTTAGAGATTGGCTAAAATCTACCCTTGGCCATGACTCCATGGCCCCCTATTTACCGCATTCCAGTTCTGCCAGCCTCTAACCATCATCCACTTGGTTTTTCTCCCCAGGTGAGCCTAGCCAGCTTTGATGTGGAGATCCTGCTGACCTTGGGCTTGAACCTCTCATGCCTAGGCTGGGCCGAGCACATCCTGGAGCTGCAGCCAGTAATGGAGAGTTTAAGAGGCCAGGTCCACTATGTTATTGTCCCGAGCAATAATCAGCTTCTTCCGCATGCATCACCTCTGTGGTCGCAGGTCCCTGAAGCTGCGGTGTCAGAGGCGAGAGACTGGAACCTACCAGCTGGAGGTGGTGAGCATGGCAGGCCCCTGGTGCATCTGGGCAGAGGGACAGCCAGGGCCAAGGGTCCAGGCCTTGTGGCTGAAGGTTTGGCTACAGCTACTATAGCCTGGTCCCAGGCCCCCAGCCCCCTGTCCAGACTCACTGCCTGGGTACCACCCAGCCCCAGCCTCATTCCATGGGTTTTGAGGAAAACTGATGAAACTCTGCTCGCTACACACCGCAGGGAGACCCTGGTGACGAGCTGGGGCCTTACTAAGGCCTCCATGCCTCCTCCTCTCCAGAGACAGGATACTTTGGAACTGTTGAGAATCCATCCCTGGTTGCAATGGCTGACCAGGTGGAACCCCGAAACTCAGGAAGAGTGACATGCTACGTTATTACCTCAGGCGAGATGAGCCTCTCCCCAGCAGTCTTTCCTGGAGACAACTGGAAGTTGTGGCCTGCACCTCCACCTCCCACATTAGGGTCAAGCAGGGCCCTGTGATTCACTGTATCTGGACAATCTCAGACTAAACTTCTGCACTGCACAAGAGGTGGGCATAGGGCTCATCCCTCCAAGCAGAAGGGCCCACAGGGCCCCAGCCAGAGCTGGTGTTGCACAGCCATGTTCATGCCCCCTAGGGTTCCAAGGATGCTTTATATCAGAAGTGGAAAAACAATAGTTATTTTCGGGTTACATCTGCCTCCTTAGCACGTTCTTGAGGTAAGTAGACACTAAAGGGCTACATGAAGAACCGGAGACCCTAGGAGGGCGGAAGCTATGGGGTGGGGGATGAGCTACAGTGCAGGGCTCTGAGCAGAAAGTATATAGGTGAGAGGTGGGTGGAGACACCTTCCACCTGGGGGTGGAGACACAGTCCTGGGGTACATATAGGCTCTGCCAATTCTTAGGCTTGTGTGTTTGGCATCAACTGAGCCCTCATGGGTTCACTCCATACTGATTAAAATGGCCTGGCTGGCGTGGCTCCATGGTTGAGCATCAACCTATGAACCAGGAGGTTGGGGTTTGATTCCCAGTCAGGGCACATGGCTGGGCAGCCTATCAATGATTCTCTCTCATCATTGATGTTTCTTTCTTTCTTTCTTTCTTTCTTTCTTTCTTTCTTTCTTTCTTTCTCTCTCTCTCTCTCTCTCTCTTTCTTCTCTCTCTCTCTCTCTCTCTCTCTCTCTCTCCCTTCCTCTCTGAAATCAATAACAATATATTTTTTAAAATATTGATGAAAATGGCTCACATTTCCAGACCACATACTACATATTGGACACCATTCTAAATATTTTCCAATTATTGACCCATTTGTTACTACAGCCTCATGGAATAGAAACTGCTATCCTCATCCTTTCAATCATATTGCAGATTGAAAACCTGAAGCTCAGGGAGGTCAAGCAACTTACTAAGGTGACTCCAGGCTGGAGGCAGCAGAACTGGGTTCAAAGTCAGACAGCTGTGCCGTCACCGGCCTGGCCCCAGGTTGATGGCTGAGATTCTCATCCTGTTAACATGTAGTCAGTATGTGTGTGTCTACAACACAGATAGGAATATATTTAGTCCCCACAAACTTGTATGAGGCAGGCAGTGCTATCACTACATTTTACAGATGGGGGGGGGGGGGGGGCAGGCGGGGACTGAGGTTTAGAGAGTTTGTGGAATCTGCCTGGATCACAATAGCACGGTGAGGCCTGGATGTGACCCAGTTTCCTCCAAGTCTGGCTCCTGGCCCCAAACTACCTCTTCTCCTCTAAAGATGGTACATTTGCTTTCATTCAGAACATTCTTTGTCATGGATATGGGCTGCCTGAGGACAGCACATTTGGTTACATTGAGTTTGAGTGGTGACCTGGACCCTGAAATTTGCCCCTTCCTCCTCCTGCAGAGCAGTCACTGAACTCTGTCCTAGCTGGGGTCTGGTTCACCCAAACTATCAGGAGCTTCTGGGCACCCATCAGAGCTTACAGAGGCTTCATCCATTAGCCGGTTATGACAACCCAGGGACCTGGGCAAAGCAAGCATGTGGCCCCACTTTATAAACCAGGAAGGAGGCAGCAAGAGAGTGGCGCGGTTTGCTCAAGGTCACCAGCTGAACATGCACCCGGTCCTATATCTAGCAATCCAGTGCTCGGCCCCCCGGAGATGTCTGCTATCCTGAAGTGAGAGGGGATCATGTGGAATTCAGCACAGGTTGGGACTGGCACCCCATAATGAAACGTGACAGAGACAGGAATGATGTCCCACCAAAGGTTTATTTTTAAAAGCACAGCTCAAGAGGGGTGTCCATGGATGGACTAGAGCTTTGCAAGGGCCCAGAGGGACATAGGCAGGTGTGGCCCCAGAGTAGGTGACAAAAGACTGCAAATGGGTGGTGATCCTTGATGATTGTCCATCAGAACCATTGGCCAGGGCAGGCTCTGGTTCTCAAAGAAAACAAAGGGCTCCCTCCTTACAGCTGCCTAAGGAGCAGGAGGTGGCGGGGTGAGAGACCAATGCAGACTTGGGTACAGGCTTGGAGAGTTGGCTTGAAGGATAGAGCAACTGGGGGGCTGCAAAGCAACAGTCACGGTGGAGAAACTCCAGCCCATCTTGAGTTGATTGATCCTGGAGATGTGCAGTCTCACAGTCCTGCAGGAGAGATTGGAGAGGACTGGAGAGGACAGCAGGTGACAGAGAGTGGAGTGGAGCTGAAGTTTCCTGGGCTGGGTCAGTTGTGGACACCTAGGACGCTCTCATGTGAACCTGTGGGGCTGACCACAGAACCAACCCTCCTTGGTCATGCTGATGAGTCCTCGACCCAATCTGGGCTCATCATGAGCCCTCATCATGATGAGCCCAGAGATGGTAACATGATCCAAGTCCTTACCTGGATTAGCTGCTGTTGGGAGGGAGGCATTCCTCTTGCTGCTTCCAATGCCACCTCTAAACAAGGAGGGTGGAACCCTGTAGGTTCCAGAGCTCAGCTTCTTCCCAGTAGTGTGAGAGCCTGTCAGAAAGATGGAAATAGAAACAGATAATAGATTCATCAATACCCTTTGAGCACCTGGATCCAGCCAAGCCTGAAGCCATTAGCTGGTCATTTGAACTGATGAGTTTCCCATTAGCTTGACTTTCCCATCTCTGGCAATTGAAAGTGTTTTGACTAAAAGAATTGCTCATTCACTCAGTCTCCCACTCCCCAGCAACTGGCTTTCTTTGGGGTGTGGGCAGCTGTCAGTGTGCTAGGCTGCAATCCCCTCCTTTGGGGCTTGAGAAGCTCAGTAGCCTGCAGCTGGGCTGGGGTCTCACCCACCTTGGAAGTTTCCCGAGGTGCCTTGGTGATGCTTTTTCCGATGATTCAGTAACCTCATCCCATTTTGTACCCACTTGGCCTTTGGGTTCCCACACACCATCTTATGTCTGTGAGGGAAGTAGAATCTGTGCAAGTGGGAGTAGAGTGCAAGGTTAATGTGTAAGTGGGAAGCAAAGTTATGTGTGAGCTCCCACCCACCGTAGCCCCCATTGTCCCACTCACATCACAGCGGGTAGGTTACAGCTGCCACTCACATCCTGGTGATGGTAACTATGGGCCCGCCGGAGGACAGTCTGCTTGATGTAGGGATGGTAAGCCAGGCAGCAGTCCTCAAAGACACCTGCAATCACACAGTCACCCAGGCTCACTTTTCTTTTTTGTATTTTTATTTTTGTTGTTAATCCTCACCTGAGGATATTTTTTCCATTGATTTTTGGAGAGGGAGGAAGGGAGGAAGGGTGGGAGGAAGCAAGGAGAGAAACATCAAGTTGAGAGAGACATTGGTTGCTTTCCCGCATGTGCCTGCAACCCAGGTATGTGCCCTTGACCGGAAATTGGTGCACAGGCCATTAAGTGACACAGCCATGGCCAGGATCAGTTTTCTATGTATCTGTGTGGCTGCATTTGCACTGGGTGTGCAGGCACAGCCACCGATGTAGGCACCCTCAAACATATCATGACTGTCCCAGGCCCCATGGAGGCTGAGGGACAGCCCAGGTGATAAGGAAGCCATTAGGCTCACCTTTGGTCCTTGATATGGAGACAGCTGGCAGGAGTTGGAGAGGGCCTGAGACCCTGGCTAGGAAGGGCTCAGGACCTCAAAATGAATGGGAGACTAAGGCCATTTCTACTCCTGCTCTGGGACAGAGGGCAAGGAGGGCAGATGCAGTACCCTGAGGAGGGGCCAGGGGCCACCACTGCCATCTGGGTCCCTCCTCCTAAAATGAGTGGGCTGGCCTGCTGTTCCTGATGTTTTGGTTTCTGCTCCAGATTGGTCTTTCCCCACCTAGGTCTACCTCAGGTACCTCCTCTCTGTTCCCATCAGAGTCACCTCTCTGAGTCACCTGACCAGAAACCGGGAGGTCTCTGTTCATTTACCCTTTAGTTGAATAAAAGCATTTAAAGTTCCTACTCAGGGCCAAATGTCTGGATAAACAGAAGGGAATTGGACCTAGTGTTGTCATCAGGGATGTCCTGGCCTAGCAGGAAGACTAGGAAATTGATCTATGCTGGGAGGGGGAAGTTCAGAAGGGGAGGCACTCAGAGGAGGAGGTGCTGGTGCCAGAGGGTCTGGAAGCAAAGGATGAATTGATGCAAAAGATGGTACAGAGGCCTTCAAGGGATCTGTCCCTCTATTGGCACCTGGAGTGACCATGACTAAGCCCTGGCAGAGTGAAGCCAGAAGGAGGGGTAAAGGAGAGGGCAAGAATGGCCCCAGAGAGCAAGGGGCAGTGGAGTCAAATGGATCCTGGGGCACAGTGTCAGGCAAGCAGTTCCTCAGGCTGGGGGCCAGGATCAAAGGGCCTGGGCTTGCCTGCCTGCTGGAATGAGCCTCTGATACCAGGGCAATGGAAACTAAGCCCAGCCCCCTCTGGGGCAAAGGCTAAGATCTGCTGGGGGACAGGAGAGAGCCTAGTAAGGGGTGGGTGGGGCAGGCGGACCTCGACCCTGCCCTGCCAGCTGCTGGGGTTCGGTTGCCTCCCCTGGGCCCACTGCGATGGAGGGCACCGTGGCGGGGCTCCTCTCCTGGGGTATTGCATGCCCAGAACTGGCTTTTAGTCACCAAAATCCTCAAGTGCCTAATCTAGGGAGAGGAAGGAAGGTATTTCCCAATAATAACAGTAATTACTGTTGGTGCTGCAGGCACTGGGCCAAGTGTTTTGCAGGCATTAGTCCATTGGATCTTCATGGCCCCTCTCTCTACAGCGGGAATTTGGAGCCCCACTTTGCACATGAGGAAACTGAGGCCCATAAAGGCTGAGTAGTGACCCTCAGCCTGACCACCCAGTTAGCCCGGGTTGGGGGAAGCTGGGAAGAGGACCCTTTCCTGCTAGTCTCTGGGGCTCTACAGGGTGAGATCACTGCAGTGTGTCCCTGGTGACAAGGGGCTAGGCCACTATGGGAGCCACCCTCTGCTTCCCACATTCCCTGGGCTGACTGGAGTCCCTGCAGGGAAGACTTGGGTCATGGGCTTTGGTGGAGGCACCACAGGGACTGCACAGATGCCAGGAGTTTCCGCATGCCTGGGGATGGGGTAGCTGTCAGAGAATCTGATGGTGGAAATCAGCTCAGACTAGAGGAGGGGATAGGCAAATGGGAGGGGGGGCAGACAGAAGGATGGATGGGAAGGGGGGGAACTTGGGGGGAGGAGAGTAGGTATGGGCCCAGACAGTACCTTGAGCTTGGACAGCAGGGGCCCAGGTGCCTATGAAGCAGGTCATTAGGCAGGCGAGGAGCCACAAGTTCATGGTGCAGATTTGTTCTCCTCCTCCTGATCCTTGAGGGATAACAGGGGAGGTGGGAGGGGGGTAAGGAGAACACCAAATGGACAGTAGCAGGCACTGGGAACACCCCCCTCCCATCTCAAGCCAGGACCCTCTGCAAGGGAGGCAGGCAGCACAGGATCGGGCCAAGTGGTTCCTGGGAGATCAGCTGCTGGTCTCGGTTGCAGCGAGAGGACACTTACCAAAGCGTACGGGGCTCCTGGTGCCTCTGGAGTATGGGCAAGCTCTCCTGCCCACTAGCCAGCAGGCGTTCTCACTTTATAGATGGAGCCCCACCCTGCACCACCCGTCCTCCACCCTCTTCCTCCTCCTCACCTGTTCTCCCACTCCACCTCCAGGCTTCTCCCTCCTGCCCCGCCCTCCTCTCTTCTCCTGTTTCTCTTTCTAGCTCCTTTCTCCGAGGTCAGGATACCTATGGAGGGAGTTGGGGGCAACTGGGGGTGAGAGGATCCAAATCAGGAAACAATGAGTCCCTCAACTAACTACTCAGAGGTGGAACCGACAGGGGTTTGGCTTCCTTGGCAATAAGAGGCTGAAGATGCCTGCAGGTGGACAGCCCAGCCCTGCCAGGCCACTGGAAGGCTGGCTACCCTGTGACCCCCCACGACTTCCTTCCCTATCCCAGGCCTTTCAGCCAGCACCCTGCTTTCTCCCTGAAGGACCCTTTCTTCTCCTCCTATTCCCTCTCCTCTCAAACACCTGGGTGGCTTCTTGTGGACAGGTGTCAGGCTGCCTAGAGCCCAGGAAACAGACTTTGCCTCTGCTCCCCACTCTCAAGCCACCTGTTCTCTTGGGACCCTGCCTTCACATGGCTTTTCTCTCCTTCCACACAATGGGGTGACTTATGTCACAGAAATGATCTGGTGTTGAGAACAGGCAAATCTATAGAAACAGAAAGTAAAATTAGTGGTTGCCATGGGCTGGGAGGAGGGGAGACTGAGTGACTGCCAACGGGTTGTTGGTGGTGTGTTGCTGTTTTTGTTTGTTCTGAAACTAGATAGTGGTGAGCATCCAGTGACTCTGAGAATACAGTAAACATTACAGAATGGGCCTCTTGCAATGGGTGCAACATACATATGTGAATTTTATCGAATATTCTTGAAAATAATCTCAATAAAACTATTAACTGCAACTAATGTTCTGGTTTTGGAAGAAAAGTCAGGAGCCCCATGTAGCCACACCACCAGGAATAAATGCCACACTAGTAGTGTTACAGAAGACCAGAGAAAAACCAAGCAATGCTTAGAGAAATGGAGTTACACTGCTTTATTATGCCTGTGGTCTCAGTGGAGTCACCTCCAAAAAAAAAATCTGAGCCAAAAACATGGAGGAAGCTTTACCTTTTTATATCTTTCCACCCCTTTGTCTCCCAAATAAGAGTTTTTCCGGACCTTCTGCAGACTTTACCAAGAGCTCTATGTAAGTTATTTTTGCAGGCAGCTTGTAATCTTGAGCGCAGCACAACTTAGTAGATAACTAACAGGCACCTGGTATGGGGGTGGGTAGAAACAGCAGCAGAGCGGCTTGCAAGGTCAGATAGTTGAATTCATAGAACAAGACTATTTATGCATAGTAGAAAATTCAAACAGCAGTTTTTACAAATAGAAGTTAATATATTATAGAGAGCATTAGCCTTTAGCCTTCTCAGTAGGCATCTCTTCTTTCCCTGGGTCCTATGGCACAGCTGAAATAGGGATGCGGGTGTGGGAGGGAAGATGGGGTGCAGGTAGGGGAAAGGGAGCTCTGCAGAGTACTCACAACTGATCGCTTTTAACTTTAAAAAAAATGTTTTTATTGATTTTAGAGAGAGAGGGAGAGAGAGAAAGAAATAGAAACATCAGTGAGAGAGAAACATCAACATCAACATGAGAGAGAAACATGAATTGGCTGCCTCCTGCATGCCCCCTGCCAGGGATCGAACCCGCAACCCGGGCATGTGCCCTGACAGGGAATCAAACCGATGACCTCTTGGTGCATGGGTCGATGCTTAACCACTGACCCACACAGCCCCGGCTGCTTTTAACTTTTAGTTTCCGGCATTATTAGCTGTAGACCACTCTGGGTATTTATAACAGCCTGCACCCCTTTTTCATTTCTCCTGCTCCACCGGAGCGCGTGGTGGGGCCGCTCCTCGCCCCTGCCCTAGCTGAGTCGAAGCTGGCTGGTTGGGGCTTGGCGTGGGGCGGGCCTTGATGAAGGCGCTGGACTAGGGTCAGAGCTTTCTGGGTGGGGCTTACACCTCAGGGCGGAGCCTACAGCCCTGCCCTGTCCCATCCCCGGTGCTGCAGTCCCGGGTGGGCGAGGCTGGGCCCCGCCGCGGCTCCCGCGTGGCTGCGGGCGTGGGGACGCGGCGTGGCGAGCCCGGGCCAGCCTCCGGCCCACTGCCCCTGCCTTCCCCGCTCGTGGGCAGCGGCCAAGACGTGTAGTTTTCCAGACTTAGCCCAGGTCCCGGGCGAGCGAGTCCCTCTTCCCGCCCACTCTGTTTGTTCCAGCGCAGCCTTCACAGGAGGGCGGAGAAGCTGAGGACCCAGAACGCCTATCAGACAGGGATTTGCGCGTTCTTGGACTTGGCTCAGGACCCAGGTGTCTGGGCAGGAGACAAGATGTTCGGAAGCCCTGAATGAAAACCCCCAGTTCTAAGGACCACAGCTGCTGAATGTGAGGAGGACCACACATTCAGGTCAAGGCTCAACCGGGGGAGGAGAGGCCTCTTCCGTTGTACAGCTGCCTCCAGGGGACCTTCTTCCTCATCATGTGTGAAATGAGTGCAGCTGTGGAGACAAATGCATCCTCCTGCTTCCTGGTCACCAGTTCTGACAATGGAAGCTGATGGGGGTGGTCTCCAGCCTGGAGCTGAGCCAAACTCAGGGACTGATTACACCCCAGGGCCTGCAGCGTAGGCTGCAGTACAAGGGTGGTGGGCAGGGCCCCCTGTGAAAAGCACCCTAGTGGGTATACACAGGTGGCCCTACTGTAGAGCTGGGTGGGCAGTGGGTCTGTGAGGAGAAATACCAACTGCTCCCTTTGGAGTGAACTCCTCTTCAGGCTGAGTAGTTCTTACTTCTCTGCTTGAGGATCTTCCCAGGTGCTCAACATTGGCCCACTTTATAGAGGAGGTGATGGAGGGTCTAGGAGGCCAGTCATTTGCCTCTTTTTGGCCAGGAAAATTAACTGTTCTTAAATACTTTGAAGGAACAGGGGACAACCCCCTCCCTAATGGCAGAGAGCCATTGAGCAGAGGCCTAGGGGTCATCAGGAAAGATGCTGGAGAAGTACCACCAGCTGAAGTGGGGGTCCTTCTGCAGTTGCTTTTGCATATCAAATCCCCCTCATCCCCAGGTGCTGCCTACAGTTTTCTGAACCTCTGGTGCCTCAAGGTCCCAGCAGTTCAGGTGGCCTCCGAGAGAAGCAGCTAGGGACCGTTCTCTCTCCTCCTCCCCAGGTCACGCAGCTCTTGGGGAGACGGGTGTCCTGTCTGCTGGGCCTGGACTCCTGTTATGCCGAGTTGCCTCTTGCTCTGGTCCAGAGCCACAATGGTTGCCAAGCAACTAGAGGTAGGTTGGGAGGAGGGAGGGGAAGATGTCTTGCCAGCCTGACCTGACTTTCAGGGACTTGGTTTACAGATTGTGTCTGTGTGTTCCCAATATGGTTGGCCCTGGTCCCTTCTGCAAGTCCAGCTTTGAGGGGTTTCCATCCCCAGGCTAACCAGCTACCTTTGTGTTCCAGAGGGCAGCCACACTGATGGCCAGGGTGAGGGAACTCAGGCTACTGGCACTGGTCTCAGTCTTGGCCTCAGTTCTTATGCTTCTCCTGCTCTTACTGCATTTGTGGAGGCCAGGTGAGGCTGGGGCTGGGGCAGGGGTGGCTTCAGAAGGGAGAGTGGTGTGCCCTGAGGAGAGGATCTTATCCCATTCCAAGAACCTCTAGAAGCTGCTAAGCTCTATTCACCCCTTCCACACAATTTTTCTGGGTACCTCTTACATACCAGCCCTGGGGCGACGGCAGTAAGGAAGCATCTATGTCCCTAACATGAAAGATGACAAGGATGTCACTGATCCTCACTGGACACCTACGTTGGGGCCACTTGCTATCTCATTCATTCTTCACTTAGCAAGCAGCACTTTCTATATGCCAGGCACTGAGCTGGGTGCTGGGTCAAGCAGTGAAAAAGACAGACAGTCCCAGTGTAGAGCAGACAAGACAAGCAGCAAAACAACAAAGCAACAAACTAGGACTGAAGGGTCCTGGGTTCGATTCCAGCCAAGGGCACATGCCCAAGGTGTGGGCTTGATCACCAGTAGGGGGTGTGCAGGAGGCAGCCAATCAATAATTCTCTCTCATCATTGTTGTTTCTATCTCTCTCCCTCTCCCTTCCTCCCTGAAATCAATAAAAATATATTTAAAAAAAACAAAAATGAAGCAAGATGCTGTGAGGTTAGAATCACTGCCTCTAATCCTGAGTAATAGGGAGATGCTAGGGATGAACTTCCCTCCCCTCCCCTCCCCTCCCCTCCCCTCCCCTCCCCTCCCCTTCCCTTCCCTTCTCTTCTCAGGCGTAATTGGAAGCTGGCTGCAGATCAAGAGACAGGGCCAGCTTTTATTTTGTGTAACTGGTGGGGAGCTAAGGAAAGGGAGAAGAAAAACAGACCCACTTTAGACCTGCTAAGAGTGGGGAAACTATAGACATTCAAAGAGAAACACCCTAGGGCCAAGGGCAGGATCTTGGATCTGGAGCCCAAAAAGCCGTGGCCATTGGGGCATGGAATCACAGCCATGATCCACATTTTATGTTGGAGGGAGGTGCCCCCGCCAATTCCACCAAGCTGCATTTCTTTAAAGAGAGCGGTTTGAATTAACAATAACCCTAGAGCAGTGGTCCGCAAACCGCGGCTCGTGAGCCACATGCGGCTCTTTGCCCCCTTGAGTGTGGCTCTTCCACAAAATACCACGTGTGGGCGCTCACATACAGTGCGATTGAAACTTCGTGGCCCATGCGCAGAAGTTGGTTTTCGGCCTGGGCGAGTCTATTTTGAAGAAGTGGCGTTAGAAGAAGTGGGGGGTGTCGTCCGGCGCAGGTGGGCTGCGGGATACGCAGCGCGGGGGAGGTACATTGTTTTGAGGTGCGTTTGCTGAGGTCGACCCCTTCCAACTCTCCCATCCATACTCATCTATCTGAAACAAGTATACAAGACGAGTGTGGATGGGAGAGTTGGAAGGGGTCGACCTCAGCAAATGTACCTCAATCAGATTGAGGACGTTTTTAGCAAAGGCCAACTTAGGAGTACCCTAATTAAATTAATAACAATGTACCTACCTATATAGTTTAAGTTTAAAAAATTTGGCTCTCAAAAGAAATTTCAATCGTTGTACTGTTGATATTTGGCTCTGTTGACTAATGAGTTTGCCAACCACTGCCCTAGAGGATTGCTATTTATCGCCACGTTACAGGAAAAAAACAATCAACTGAGGCCCAGAGAGGTTAAGTTGCCTGACCAAGTAAGTGGGGTCCAGATTCCAAGCTTAGGTCTGACTGCTTCATTCCACATATACATACTATTGAGTGCTGTATTAAACATGTCTTTTAAAAAATCTTAATAATGTAGCCCTGGCCAATGTGGCTCAGTTGGTTGGGTGTTGTCTGTGCACCCAAAGGTTGCTGTTTTGATTCCAGGTCAGGGCACATGCCTGGGTTTCGGGCTTCATCCCCCACGGAGAGCATGCAGGAGGCAGCTGATCAATATTTCACTCTGGCATCAATGTTTCTCTCTCTCTCCCCCTTCCTCTCTCCCTAAAAATCAATTTCTTAAATTCTTTAAAATTTTTTAATAGCCCTGACCAATTTGGCTCAGTGGATAGAGTGTCAGCCTGCGTATTGAAGGGTCCCAGATTCGATTCCGGTCAAGGGCATGTACCTTGGTTGCGGGCACATCTCCAGTGGGGAGTGTGCAGGAGGCAGCTGATCGATGTTTCTCTCTCATCGATGTTTCTAGCTCTCTATCCCTCTCCCTTCCTCTCTGTAAAAAAATCAATAAAATATATTTAAGAAAAAAAATAATAAAAAATAAATTTTTTTAATAATGTATTTTGTTTTACCCTATCTATCATGTTGAAATTATAATACAGGGGTGGGTAAAAGTAGGCTATAGTTGTGAGTATGCAACACTTTTTTCTTGTATTATTATTATTAATTTATTTATTATGTATTACTAACCTACTTTTGCCCACCCCTGTATTATCATTTCAACATGTAACCAAATAAAAATGACTGAGATATTTTCCTTTTTGCATGGTAAGTCTTCAAAACGTGGTTTGTGGTACACCTGCAACTCATTTCAAGTGCCAAATAGCCACATGTGGCTGGTGTTCACCTTACTGAACAGTGCAGTTCTAGCCACAGATAATGGTCAGCTCATCATTTTTTGTTGTTTCTTTTTTATATTTCTTATTGACTGTTTTTTAAAATATGGTTTTATTAATTTTAGAGAGAGGGAGAGAGAGGGAGACCCTTTGATGTGAGAAACATCAATAGGCTGCCTCCTGCATGCACCATGAGCCCGCAACCTGGGCATGTGCCCCAACCAGGAGTCAACTGGTGACCCTTTCAGTATGATGGACAATGCTCAACCAACCGAGTCATACCTGCCACTGAAAGACTGTTTTTTTTATTATTTTTTAAAATATATTTTTATTGATTTCATAGAGGAAGGAGAGGGAGAGAGAGATAGAAACATGAGTGATGAGAGAGAATCATTGATCAACTGCCTCCTGCATAGCCCACACTGGGGATCAAGCCCACAACCTGGGCATGGGCCCTGATCAGGAATGTGCCCTGACCAGGAATCGAACCATCACCTCCTGGTTCATAGGCTGATGTTCAACCACTGAGCCACGCCAGCTGGGCAACTGTTTGGTTTTTTTGTTTGTTTGTTTTTTTTAGAGCAGTTTAATTTTCCCAGCAAAATTGAGGGGAAGGACAGAGTTTCCATATACCCCATCTCCTACGCTTACACAGCCTTCCCCATTATCAACATCCCCACCAGAGGGCATATTTGTTGCCACTGATAAACCTACACTGACACATCATCATCACCCAGAGTCTATCGTTTACATTACAGGTCACTCCTGGTGTTGTACATTCTGTGTACAGTACGTGTACCCATCATTAGTTCACTGCCCTATAAACTCTGTGCTCCAAGCATGTCTTTTTTAAAAATATATTTTTTATGGAATTCAAAGAGGAAGAGAGAGAGATAGAAACATCGATGAGAGAGAATCATTGATTGGCTGCCTCCTGCATGCCCCCTACCAGGGATCAAGCCTGAAATCCAGGCATGTGTCTTGACCTGGAATTGAACTGGTGACTTTTTGGTGCATGGGACGACACTCAATCAACTAAGCCACATTGGCCAGAGCAGCAAAATGTCTTTTTAAGGGCAACCATCTCCTGATAGGTTGACTTCACCATACTTGCATCATAATAAAATTATATATATATATATATATATATATATATATATATATATATACACACACACACACACACACACACACACACACACACACACACACACTAGGGGCCCGGTGCATGAAATTTGTGCACTGGGGGGGAGGGGTGTCCCTCAGCCCAGCCTGCCCCCTCTCACATACTGGGAGCCCTCAGGGGATGTCCTAGTGACGGCTTAGGCCCACTCTCTGCTCCCCTTGGGGAGTGGGCCTAAGCCACAATCTGGCCTCCCTTTGTGGGAAGAGACTGGGCTGATCAGGGGAAGGCACCAGCCCCATCACCCCGCTGCTGCAGCCACTGCCAGTCACTGCAGCCAGCAAGGTTTTTTCATCAACACGGACTCCAGTCCCTTCACCATAAAAAAATGACAACTTTCTTTAGGCATTTTCAAGAAGTGTCTTTCATATAATAATAATTTCTTTATTATTATTTTTTTATCCTCACCTGAGGATATGTTTCCATTGACTTTTAGAGAATGTGGAAGAGAAAGGGAAAGACAGAGAGAAACATCAAAGTGAGAGGAACACTTCGATTGGTTGCCTCCTGCATGAGCCCTGACCTGGGTCCCAGCCAGGGAGGAGCCTGCAACCTAGGTACATGCGCTTGGTCAGAATTGAACCCAGACCCTGCCATCAGCAGGCCAAGGCATTATCAACTGAGCCAAACCGGCTAGGGCAGGATATGACATTTCTTAGCCCTCCAGCAGCGGACCTTCGTTTTTTATACCAGGAGTGTGGTGAAAAACCCTAGATCACCTTTTTGGATTCTTATTACCCAAGTTACTAAGAATACTGCCAGTGGCATACAGGGAGCTTAGCCAATGAGCGGTA
Source organism: Myotis yumanensis (assembly GCF_028538775.1). Taxonomy (NCBI): domain Eukaryota; kingdom Metazoa; phylum Chordata; class Mammalia; order Chiroptera; family Vespertilionidae; genus Myotis; species Myotis yumanensis. The sequence continues at coordinate 98,806,844 of NW_027223756.1, forward strand.
AGAAAAGGTGTTTCCTCTGTAGTTCACACCAATCGCCAGCTTGCCCCCAGCCCCCGGCCCAGGCCTGACACCTCTGGCCCAGGCTTTAGGCCTGGGCAGAGGACCCCCATATCCCCTCGATCACCGGCTCCGCCCTCGCCCAGGCCTGACGCCTTGGCCAGAGGCATCGACCTCCATTACCCTCCGATCGCTGAATCAGCCCCTTGGCCAGGCCTGATGCCTCTGCCAGAGGTATCAGGCCTGGGCAGGGGACCCCCATCTCCCTCCCGATCACCGGCTTCTGGGCAGCTTCTGGGGCTTCTGGGGCCAGCCTGCGGCCCAACAGGCGGCAGGCAGGCGGCTTCTGGGGTCGCACACGGGGGCCTGGATGGCGGCTCTCATGCTGGCGGCTGCGCTGTCCTGCCCTGCCTGCAGTATGCAAATTAGCTGCCATCTTTGTTGGCAGTTAATTTGCATATCATGCTGATTAGCCCATGGGAGGCGTAGTGAAGGTACAGTCAATTACCATGTTTGTCTATTATTAGATAGGATTTTAGCAGGTTTAATTCACTTTATTTTTCTTGTATAAAATTATGTGGTGGTCACAGCTGGAGCCTGGGCCCTCTGCACAGAAACTCTGGTGTGGGTCTTTACAAGATGGTCAGTGAATTCCTGATAGGGAGACTTGGTGAACACAGTCTCTTTCCAGAGATCTGGGGTGAGATAGCTATAGGTCTTAGAGATGGCATCGAAGGTGGCCTTGGCAAAGTTGCCCAGGGTGGCAGTGCAGCCCCTGGCCAAGGTATAGCAGTCGTCAATACCAGCCATCATCAGCAACTTCTTAGGCACAGGGGCCAAGACAATGCCAGTACCCCTGGGGGCAGGGATGAGATGACAGCGGCCAGTCACCTTGCAGGAACAGTGTGGGGCTTGCCGATCTTGTTTCTCGGGAACAATAGAGAGCTTGGCCAGGATAATGGCTCCACAGATGGCAGTGGCTACTTCCTTTGAGCACTTAACACCCAGACCAACATGTCCATTGTAGTCTCCAATGGCAACAAATGCCTTGAACTAGGTCCTCTAGCCAGCACTGTCTGCTTTTGCAAAGGCATAATCTTCAAGATCTCATCCTTGAGCGATGCCCCCAAGAAAAAGTCAATGGTCTCAGATTCCTTGATGGGCAAGGAGAATAGATAGATTTCCTCTAGGGATGTGATCGTCATGTCCTTGACCAGGCGGCCCAGCTTGGTGATGGGGATCCACTCCTTGTCCTCGGCCTTGCTTCCATAAGCTCTGCGGCCTCGGCCCCTGCCCCAACCTGGCCGCGACCCCGGCCCCACTTCCCAATGGGGCTTGAAACCAGTGTGTGTGGGGGGAGGCAATATTCATAGGATGTTGCAAGACTGCATGGTCAGTATTCTAGAGGAACATCTATACAGAGACTGTGGGGTACAAAGGGCACCTCACCAGGTCTCTGGAGGGAACAACCACTGAAGTCCTGAAAGACGTGCAGGTGTCAGTCAGAGGCCAGATCAGCTCAGGATGTCCAAGGGACCTACAGGATGGCTGAGGTGAGATACTGAAAGATGGAAGGGGGACAGGTTACCCAGGGCCTCACATGTGGAATTAAGAAGGGTGACCTTTATCAAGGGCGCTGGGGAGCTGCTGAAGGATTTAGCCAAGGGAGAGTAGTAGCAGGTCTATGTTATAGCTCTGCCAAGGTCATGTGGAAGATGCACTGGAAGGCCATTAGCTCAGGCAAAAGAACATTCAACAATCAACAGTCTCTCTTCCCCGGAGGGCTATGGGGAAGTCCCTTTCCCAGTTCTTTTCCGGCCCTACATCAGCGAGAAATAATTCAGGAAATATTTACTGAGGTCTACTATATGCCAGGTTGGGTAGCCATTTTTATATTTCTAACAAAGGGGTTATAGTTGCAACTGATGAATGCTGAGAAGACAGAAAACAGGGACATAGAAGGGAGATAAAAAAATAACTAAGATTAGAAATCAAAGTGGGAACATAACCACCGTCCTTATAGAAATAAATAAAAAGGATTTTAAGAGAATATTATGAACAATTTTATGCTAACAAATCAGATAATCTATATGAAAGGGGCAAATTGCTAGAAACAAGCTATCAAAACTGACTGGAGAAGAAATAGAAAATCTGAAAAGACCTATGACACGTAAGGAGATTGAAGCAGTAATCAAAAATCATACAACAAAGAAAAGACCAGGATCAGATGGCTTCATTATTAAACATTTAAAGAAGAATTAATGCCAATTCTTCTCAAACTCTTCCAATAAAAATATAGAAGAGATGGAACACATCTTAGCTCATTCTTTCTAGGAGGTCAGCATTATTCTGATAACAAAGCCAGACACTTACACACACACACACACACACACACACACACACACACACTATTAGAGCTTATGAAATCAGCAGTTTTACTATATACGATCACACAAAAAACAGTTGCATTTCCATAAAACAGCAATGAGCAATCTAAAAAGGAAATTTAAAAACAATTCCATTTACAATAGCATCAAAAATAATAAAATACAGCCCTGGCCAATGTGGATCAGTTGGTTTAGCATCATCCCATGCACCAATAGGTATCAGGCTCAATTCCAGGTCAGGGCACATACTCAGGTTGCAGGTTCAATCCCTGGTTGGGATATCTCTCTCTCCAACTCCTCTTCCTCCTCCTCCTCCTCCTCCTTCCTCTCTTAAAAACAATTTAAAAATTTTAAATGATAATGATACATATGCATGCTAAATAACATGGTGCTAAACAATGAATGGGTTAACAATGAGATCAAGGAAGAAATAGAAAGATATCTTGAGAACACAACAACCCAAAATCTGTGGGACATAGAAAAAACATTCCTAAGAAGGAAATTCAGAGCATTACAGTTCTATCTCAAGAAACAAGAAAAAGCTCAAGCAAACAATCTAACTTTACACTTAAAGGAACTTGAAAAAGAACAACAAAGTCCAAAGTGAGTAGAAGAAAGGACATAATAAAGATCAGAGCAGAAATAAATGAAATGGAGTCTAAAAAAATACAAAAAAAATCAATGAAACCAAGAGCTGTTTCTTTGCAAAAATAAACAAGATTGACAAACTTTCGACCAGACTCATCAAGAAAAAAAGAGAGAGGACACATATAAATAAAATCAGAAATGAAAAAGGAGACGGAACTGATACAAAAAAATGAAATAAAATACGAAGCATTGTAAGAAAATATTATGAACAACTACATTCCAACAAATTGGACAATCTGGAAGAAATGGATAAATTCTTAGAAACATACAACCTTCCAAAACTAAATGAGGAAGAATCAGAGCATCTGAATAGACAAATTACAACTAGATTGAAGCAATAATAAACTTTTTTTTTAAAAAAAAAACACCTTCTAACAAACAAAAGCCCTGCACCAGATGGCTTCACAGGTGAATTTTACCAAACTTAAAAGAACTAACACCTATCCTTCTCAAACGATTCCAAAAAATTCAAGAGGAGGAAAGACACTGAAGCTCATTTTATGAGTTCAGCATTATCCTAATTCCAAAACCAGATAAAGACACTACAAAGAAAGAAAATTATAGGCCAATATCCCTGATGAACATAGATGCTAAAATCCTCAACAAAATATTACCAAACTGAATCCAGCAATATATTAAAAAGATCACACACCATGATCAAGTGGGGTTTATTCTGGGGGTGCAAGGTTGGTACAATATCTTCAAAACAATAAACGTGATATATCACATAAACAAGTTGAAGGATAAAAACTACATGATCATTATCAATAGATGCAGAAAAAGCATTTGATAAAATCCAGCACATATTTATGATAAAAACTCCCAGCAATGTGGGACTAGAGCAGCGGTTCTCAACTTGTGGGTCGCGACCCCTTTGGGGGTCGACCAACCCTTTCACAGGGTCGCCTAAATACATCCTGCATATCAGATATTTACATTACGATTCATAACAGTAGCAAAATTACAGTTATGAAGTAGCAACGAAAATAATTTTATGGTTGGGGGTCACCACAACATGAGGAACTGTATTAAAGGGTCGAGGCATTAGGAAGGTTGAGAACCACTGGACTAGAGGGAACATACCTCAATGTAATAAAGGCCATATATGACAAATCCACAGCCAACATCATACTCAATGGGCAAAAACTACAAGTGTCCCCCTTAAGACTAGGAATAAGACAGGGATGTCTGCTTTCACCACTCTTATTCAACATAGTACTGGGAGTCCTAGCCACAGCAATTGGACAAAAAGAAGAAATAAAAGGCATTCAAATTGGAAAGGAAGAAGTAAAAATGGTCATTATTTGCAGATGACATGATATTGTATATAGAGAACCCTAAAGACTCCACCAAAAACTACTAGAACTGATAAATGAATTCAGTCGAATACAGAACACAAAATAAATATCCAGAAATCAGATGCACTTTTTTAAAAAGCCTCACCTGAGGATATTTTTCCACTGATTTTCATAGAGAGTGGAAGACAGAGAGAAATACTGATGAGAGAGAAACACATCAATTGGTTGCCTCCTGCATGAGCCCCAACCAGGGCCCGATATGGGGAGGAGCCTGCAACCGAGGTACATGCCCTTGACTGAAATCGAACCCAGGACCCTTCAGTCCGCAGGCCAATGTTCTATCCACTGAGCCAAATCATCTAGGGCTCAGTTGCATTTTTACACACCAATAATGAACTATCAGAAAGAGAAACTAAAAAACACACAATCCCATTTACAATTGTTTCAAAAAGAATAAAATACCTAGGAATGAATTTAACCAATGATGTAAAAAAAATGTTCTTAGAAAATTATAAGACACTGAAGAAAGAAACTGGGTAAGATACAAATAAGTGGAAACATATACGGTGTTCATGGATAGGAAGAATTAACATTAAAATGTCCATACTATCCAAAGCAATCTACATAATCAACACAATTCATATCAAGATACCAATGGCATATTTCACAGAACTAGAACAGATCTTTCAAAAATTTACATGTAACCACAAAAGACCCCAAATCGCAACAGCAGTCCTTTTCTTAAAAAAATACGTTTTTATTGATTTTATAGAGAGAGAAAGGGAGAGGGATAGATAGAAACATCAATGAGAGAAAGACATATCCTGTGCACCCTGCACTGAGGATGGAGCTTGCAACCAGGGCATGTGCCCTGACAGGGAATTGAACCAGGGACCTCTTGGTTCATGGGTAATGCTCAACGACTGAGCAACACTGGCCAGGCACCAACAGCAGTCTTGAGAAAGAAGAACAAAGTTGGAGGAATCATGCTACCTGATATCAAACTATACTACAAGGACATAGTAATCAAAACAGCATGGTACTGGCATAAAAACAGATATATAGACCAAGGAACAGACTAGAGAGCCCAGAAATAAACCACGCCTTTACAGTCCATTAATATTTGATGATGGAGGCAAAAACATACAATGGACTAAAGACAGTCTCTTCAATAAATGGTGTGGGGGAAACTGGACAGATACATGCAAAAAAATGACACTAGACCATCGTCTTACACTGCACACAAGAATAAACTCATAAAAATCTTAGAAGAAAATGCAGTAAAATCTCAGACATTTCCTGTAGCAGTATTTTCTGATATATCTCCTCAGGCCAGGGAAACAAAATAAAAAATGTAAAAATGGGACTCATAAACTAAAGGGTTTCTGCACAGCAAAGGAAATCATCAACGAAATTGAAAGACAACCCACTGAATGATACATCTGATAAGGGGTTAGTTAATATCCAAAATTCATAAAGAACTTACAAAACACAACACCAAAAAACTCAAACAATGCAATTAAAAAATGGACAAAGGACATGAATAGACACTTCTCCAAAGAGGACATACAGATGGCCAATAGACATATGAAAAGATGCTCACTAATCATTAAATACAAATCAAAACCACAATTAGATATCACATCACACCTGTCAGAATGGTTATCATCAATAAATTAACAAGTATTGGTGAGGATGTGGAGAAAAGGGAACCCTTTTGCAGTATTGGTGGGAATGCAGATTGGTGTAGCCACTGTGGGAAACAGTATGGAGTTACCTCAAAAAATTAACATGGAACTGCCTTATGACCCAGCGATTCCACATGGGAATTTATCCAAAGAAACCTGAAACACTAACTTAAAAGAATATATGTATCCCTATGTTCATTGCAATGATATTTGCAATAACCAAGATCTGGAAGCAGCCCAAGTGTCTATCAGTAGATGAGTGGACACAAAAGCTGTGGTACATTTATACAATGGAATACCGTTCTGCTGTAAAAAGGAAGAAAATTTTACCCTTTACAACAGCATGGATGGACCTGGAGAACATTATGCTAAGTGAAATAAGACAGTCAAAGAAAGACAAGTGCCATATGATTTCACTCATATGTGGAATTTATTGAACAAATTGAACTACCAAGCAAAATAGAGACAGACTCAGAGAGCAGGCAGACAGCGCTAGTGGTGGTGGGCTTGTTGGAGGGGTGGTGCGGGGGAGGGGATTGAGTAAAAAAGAAAAAAAAAAGAGAGAGAGAGAGAGAGGTAGAACTCATGGACATGGACAACAATGTGGTGATTGGGAGGGTGGAGGTGGAAGAGGGTATAGCAGGGATAAATAGTGATGGAAAAAAATAAAATAAATTAAGTTAAAAACAAAAAATAAAAAAACAATAATAAAGTACATAGTAATAAATGTTAACTAAGGAAATGTAAAACTTACAGACTAAAAACTATAAAACATTGCTGAAAAGAATTCAAGAAAAGCTAAATAAATGGAAAGACAATCCATGTTCATAGATTGGAAGACTTAACATTGGTAAGACGGCAATACTGCCCTGGCTGGTGTGGTTCAGTTGGTTGAGCATTGTTCTATGCACCGAAAGGTCGCCAGTTTGATTCCAGGTCAGGACACCTACCCAGGTTATGGGTTTGACACAATCCATGTCTCTCTCTCTCTCTCTCTCTCTCTCTCCCTTTCCCTCTCTCCCTCTCTCTCTCTCCCTCCCTCCCTCTTCCTCTCTCTCAAATAAATAAAAACACATTTTTTAAAAAAAGATGGTAATACTCCCCAAAGTGATCTATAGATTGATTCAATGAAATTCCTATCAGAATACCAATTACCTTTTTTGCAGAAATGGAAATGCAGATCCTAAAATTCATATAAACTTACTGGGAACCCTCAATAGCCAATCAAACAGGAGCCCATGCTAAGGGTGGGACCAGCCCTTTTCCTCCTTCAGAGCCACAGTGAAGGCCTGCCCAGCCGGGCAGGGCTTTTGTCAGAAACAGCAGCTCCCTCTGGCTGCCACAATTGGATATGTCCTCCCTCAAAGCAGGCCCAGCCAGGCACTGCCCCTCACTCAATCAGCCCGAGTCCTCATGCCTCCACCTCACCAGATTCTTCTTCACAGGATTATCAAGCTCAAATCCAAGGGTATTCAACTCCTTAAGAAATTCTGTGCAGAATCTTTCATACCCCGCAACAGAAAACAAATGAAAATATAGTTGACCTTTGAATAACATAGGGGTTAGGGTGGAAACTCCCCTCCCCCGCTGATGCAGTAAAAAATTTGCATATAGCCCTGGCCAGTGTTGCTCCATGAAGAGAGCATCAGCCCTCGAATCAAAGGGTCATGGGTTTGATTCCCAGTCAAGGGCACATACCTGGGGTGCAGGTTTGATCTCCTTTGATCCCCATATGCAAGAGGCAACCAATAGATGTGTCTCTCACATCGCTGTTTCTCTATTCCCTTCCTCCCTTCCTCTCTCTCTAAAAAATATCCTCCTGTGAGGATTAACAACAAAAATCTGCATGTAATTTTTGACTCCACCAAAATTTAACTGCAGTGACCCCTCAGTATCCACAGAGGATTGGTTCTAGGACACCCCTCGGATACTAAAATCCTCTAATGCTTAAGTCCCTCATATAAAATGGCATAGAACAATGTATACAGTTGGCTCTCTGCATCCATGGATTCCCCACTGTGAATCAAAAATACTGTTTTTAGCCAAAACCGGTTTGGCTCAGTGGATAGAGCGTCGGCCTGTGGACTGAAGGGTCCCGGGTTCGATTCCGGTCAAGGGCATGTGCCTGGGTTGCGGGCATCTCCCCAGTAGGAGATGTGCAGGAGGCAGCTGATCGATGTCTCTCTCTCATCGATGTTTCTAACTCTCTATCTCTCTCCCTTCCTCTCTGTAAAAAAATCAATAAAATATATTTAAAAAAAAAATACTGTTTTTAATGTGCAGTTGGTTGAATCAGCGAATGTGAAACCTAGGGATACGGAAGACCAATTGTATATTTATTGAAAGAAAACCACATAAGTGGACCCACACAGTTCAAACCCATTGTTCAAGGGTAAACTGTAAATAGAGCTGTGTGGTTCAACCAGGCCCTGGGGGCCTCAAAGCACTCCCATCTCATCATCCCCATCCACTCCAGATATGTGGAAACCCTTGGGCCTCTGAACATATTTTGAAAACCATCTGTTTAGAGAGAAAAGTAAAACCATAGAACTTGGATTTTTCTATTTTCTTCTTGAATCAGTTTTGGAAGTTTGTTTCTATGAATTTGTTAACTTCATATAGGTTATCTAATTTGTTGCCATACAATTGTTCATAGTTACTCTTATAAACCTTTGTATTTCTGTAAGGATTGGTTTTTTCTTTCTCAGTCTAGGTAAAGCTGTTAATTTTATTAATCTTTTCAAAAAACCAACTGTTGGTTTTGTTGATGCTCTGTATTATTTTTCTATTCTCTATTCCACTTATTTCCACTAAAATTTTTATTATTTCCTTCTTGGTGCTAGCTTTAGGTTTAGCCTACTCTTCTTTGTTTAGTTCCTTAAGGTAGATCTTCCTTCTTTTTTAATGTAGGCATTTACAACTATAAATTTCTCTCTGAACACTACTTTTGCTGCATCCCATAGATTTTGATATGTTGTGTTTTTGTTTTCATTCATCTCAAAGTACTTTAAAATTTCTTTTTTGATTTCTTCTTTGACCCATACATCCATTGGTTATTTAAGAGTATGCTGTTTTCCAGTTTTCCCTCTGTGATTTATAGCTTCATTCCATTTTGTTCAGAGAAGATACCTTACATGATTTCAATCTTTTGAAATCTATTGAGATTTGTTCTGTGGCCTAGCATGTGGTCTATACTGGGGAATGTATTATATGCATTTGAGAAAAATGTGTATTCTACTGTTATTGGGTAAAATTTTTTTTAATATCAGTTAAGTTACAGCAATATTGAAAGTGGAATACTGAAGTCTCCAACTATATTGTAGAACTGTCTATTTCTCTCTTCAATTATGCCAGTGTTTGATTTACATATTTTGGGGCTCTGTAGTTTATTTAGTACATATATGTTTATAATTAGTATATCCTCTAGATAGATTGACCCTTTATCCTTCATTGTTTCTTTTAACAACTTTTAACTTTAAATCTTTTTTTGTCTGATATTAGTATAGCTATTCCAGCTCTTTTTTGGTTAATATTTGCATAGAATATATTTTCCTGCCAGGGGAGGGGAGCAGGGGATGGGTAGAGGTAGGCAAAGGTGGGGGGGAAATGGAGGACATCTGTAATAGCGTCAACAATAAAAAGATATTCTTTTACCACTCTTTCGTTTCAAACTTTTTGGATCTAAAATGAGTCCCTTTTAGACCTGGAGAGTATCATGCTAAGTGAAATAAGTCAGTCAGAGAAAGACAAGTATCACATGATCTCACTCATATATGGAATCTAAGTAATAAAATAAACTGATTAACGGAGTCGATCCAGAGACATGGAAGCATGGAACAGAGTGTGGAATCTTGGAGGGAAGGCAGGGGAAGATGGATGAGTGGGAGGTAATCAACCAAAGACCTTGTATGCATATAAGCATAACCCATGGACACAGACAATAGGGTGGTGAAGGCCTAGGGTGGGAGGTTAGGGGTGAGCTGAAGGGGGTCAATGGGGGAAAAAAGGGGACATATGTAATACTTTCAACAATAAAGAATTATTAATAAAATAAGTTCCTTTTAGACAGCATATAGTTGTCACATTTTTACCCATTCTGTCAGTCTCTGCTTTAAACTTATTTGGAGAGTTTAATCCTTTTACATTTAAAGTAATTATGATAAGGAAAAACTTACTTCTTACTACTTGTTTTAAAGGAATGTCTTATACCTTTGTCTCTCAATTTGTCCACTACCACCTTCTCTTGTGTTTACTTGATTTTTTTAAAAATAAATGTTTTTATTGATTTTAGAGAGAGGAAGGGAGAGGGATAGAGAGATAGAAACATTGATGAGAGAGAAACATGTATGGGCTGCCTCTTGCACATCCCCTACTAGGGATTGAGCTTGCAACCTGTGCATGTGCCCTGACCGGGAATCAAACCAGCAACCTCTTGGTTCATGGGTCAATGCTCAACTACTGAGCCACACTGGCCGGGCCGTTTGATTTTTTAGTGTACTATTTGATCCCCTTATTGTTTCCTTTTCTGTATATTTTTAGTTATTCTCTTACTGGTTACCTGGGGATTACAGTTAATATCTTCAATTTGTAACAATCTAGTTTGAATTAATACCTACTTAACTTCAATAGTATATAAACTCTGCTCATATACAGCTTCATTCCTTCTTCTTTGTGTTATCACAAATTACATCTTTATATGTTGTATTTCCATTAAAATAGCTTTATAATTATTGTTCCATGCCTTGTCTTTTCAATCATATAGGGAAAAAAGAGGAGTTACAAACCAACAATACAATAATACTGTCTTTTATACTTACTTATGTAGTTACCTTTACCAGTGTTCTTTATTTCTTCATATGGCTTTGAGTTGCTATCTAGTATCCTTTCATTTCTCCTCACCTTTTAGCATTTCTTGTAGGGCAGGTCTACTAGCCACAAACTCTCTTAACTTTTGTTTATCTGAGAATATCTAAGCTTCATTTTTGCACATCTGTTTTACCAGATACAGAACTCCTGGTTGACTGTTTTATTTCTTTCAGCACTTTAAATATCATTCACTGTTTGCTGGCCTCCATGATATCTGATAAAAAATTGGCTGTTAATCTTTTTGGAGATCTCTTGTTTGTGATGAGTTACTTCTCTCTTGCTGCTTTTAAGACTGTCTTTATCTTACAATCTGATTATAATGTTTCTTTGAGTTATCCTGCTTAGAGTTTGTTGAGCTTCTTGGATGTATAGACCCATGACTGTTATCTGGGAAGTTTTCAGCTATTATTTTTTCAAATAGTCTTTCTCTTTGCCTCTTATTCCTCTGGGACTCCCATTACCTGTATGTTTTACACTTGATAGTATCCCAAAGGAGTCTCATGTTCTGGCATGTATCTTCATTGTTTTTCTTTTGACTTCTCAAATTGGATAATTTTAATTGACTTTACTGCAAGGTAAGCATATTTGAAATTGGCTAGTGTGAATAATTTTAGCTGGCTCTGGGGCACAGGTGCTGTCCCTAATTGCCTGATACCTGGCCCTGGGGTGATTAGGGCAAGGGGATATTGCCTCCCAGAGTGTGAGAGCCTAATAAAGAAGGTGGTTGGAGTGTGAGTTCTAGAGTGTGAGCTCTGGATTGGTTGTTTGAAAAGCCCACTCCCAGGAGAGTCATTTGCTATCTCTAGGAATTAACTAGCCTTGTGAGGGGCAGTCAGTCCCAGATCAGCGAGGTCTCAAGATGTTGAAGAAACATAAAATACTGAAAGTAAAAAACATGATTGAGCAGCTGAGTCAAGATGGACCAACGTCAGAGTGATGGTCATGGTCTTCGATGTGGCAAGAAAGATGACAGGACAAGAAAAACAAACACGAACCTCCTGCCCTGGCTGGCGTGGCTCAGTTGATTGGAGCACTGTCCTGTATACCAAGAAGTTGCAGATTTGATCCCCAGATGGGGGCACATATGGAAGTCAACCAATTGATGTTCTCTCTCTCTCTCTCTCTCTCTCTCTCTCTCTCTCTCTCTCCTTTCCCCTCTCTCTAAAATCAATAAGCATATCTTCCAGTGAAGATTTAAAAAATAATAACCTCCCGTACCAACTAGTAGGGTAAAAGAAGAAAACAAAGGGACCAGATGCTGCCAGCAAACTGCCACTGGTGATACCTCACTTTCAGTGCTGGTTAAAATTATTTAAGTTAGAATTAAACACTATCTTCTCATGGAGGAAGAATTCATTAGAAATCAAGAACAAAAGAAGCATTTAGAAGAAAAGCAAGAGGAGGAAAGAGCAAAGATAGATGATCTGAGGGGGACCCCAATGTCAGTTGGAACTTTAGAAGAGATCATGGATGACAATCACACCATACTGTCTACATCTGTAGGCTCAGAACACTACATTAACATTCTTCCATTTGTAGACAAGGATCTGCTGAAACCGGGCTGCTCTGTCCTGTTGAACCACAAGGTGCCTGCCATGATAGGGGTGCTGATGGATCACACAGATCCCTTGGTCACAGTGATGAAGGTGGAAAAGGCCCTTATGATGACATTTGATTGGACAACCAAATCCAAGAAATTAAGAAATCTGGAACTTCCTTTCACTCACCCTGAATATTATGAAGAGATGGGTTTAAAGTCCCCTTCGGGGATCATTCTCTATGGTCCACCTGGCACAGGCAAAATTTTATTAGCCAAAGCAGTAGCAAACCAAATCTCAGCCACTTTCTTGAGTGAGGTTGGCTCTGAACTTATTCAGAACTATGTAGGCAATGGGCCTAAACTCATTTTGAAATTGTTTCGAGTTGCTGAATGCACCATCCACTGTTGTTTATTGATGAAATTGATGCCACTGGGACAAAAAGCTATGACTCAAATTCTAGTGGTGAGAGAGAAATTCAGCATACAGTGTTGGAATAGTTGGAACTGTTGGAGAGTTGGGTGGATTTGATTTAAGGGGAGACGTAAAACTTTTGATCCAGCACTTATCAGACCAGGCCATATTGACAGGAAGACCGAGTTCCCCTGCCCAATGAAAAGAACAAGAAGCGCATCTTTTAGATCTGAACAGGCAGAATGATGCTGGCTGATGATGTAACACTGGACAACTTCACCATGGCTAAATATAACTTCTCTGGTGCTGACATCAAGGCAATCTGTACAAAAGCTGGTCTGATGGCCTTGAAAGACACAGAATAAAGGTAACAAATGAAGACTTCAAAAAAATCTAAAGAAAGAGGACCAAGATGGCGGCGTAGGTAAACACCGGAGACCGCTGCCGCAAACAACCATTTCAAAAATACAACTAAAAGACGGAACGGACATCACCCAGAACCACAGGAAGGCTGGCTGAAGAGAGACTCTACAACTAGAAGGAAAGAGAACAGCAAACGGAGGCTCAGAGGAGGCGCAGTGTGGAAAATACAAAGGTACCGAGGTGCGTGCGAAAGCGGGCTGGTGGCTGAGGGCGCGGTTGTCGTTTTCGGTCAGGAGTGAGTCTCAGACTCTGGGCTCCAGATCCGGGCGAGTCTCTAGGGACCCAGACTCAAACAGGAGAAGCGGGATCTGGCATCAGTTGGAACCTGAGGGCAGCTTTCTCTCCGAGGTTTGCAGCGGCTGCTGGGGTTCTGAGAAGCAGAGCCTCTGGGAACGGGACTGAGAGCGGCCATAACTGCTCCCTCCGCCCGCCCTGTTGAGCCCGCCCCGCCCAAACCCTGCGCACAGCCATTTGCCGATCGCCTCAGGCAAAGGCTGGATTAGCGCCTCCCCAGAAGGCAGACGTTTTCTACACAGCTGATTCCTACAGCCAGTCAGCCTGGTGGTCAAATCCCTCTAGTGTTAACTACAACAATTAAGGCTTGGCTAGAACAAGACTGTGCACAAAGACCACAAGGGGGTGCACCAAGAAAGCATAAAAGATGTGGAGACAAAAAAACATGACAGAAATGGAGGATATGGAGCTAAGAATCGCAATTTTGAGGGCTTGCTATAAACTTGTGCAGAGCCTCACGAAAACTAATGAGACCCTCGATGCTACGATAAAGAAATTAGAAAGTAGGCATACACGGACTGAAATAAAGAATATTATACCAAATAGCAGACCAGAGGAGCACAAGAATCAAACCAAAGATTTGACAAAAAACACCCAACTGGAAAAGCAAAATGAAAAAAGAATCCGAAAGTGTGAAGATAGTGTAAGGAGCCTCTGGGACAGCTTCAAGCGCACTAATATCAGAATAATAGGGGTGCCAGAAGATGAGAGACAGCAAGATATTGAAAACCTATTTGAAGAAATAATGGCAGAAAACTTCCCCCACCTGGTGAAAGAAATGGACTTACAGGTCCAAGAAGCGAAGAGAACCCCAAACAAAAGGAATCCAAAGAGGACCACACCAAGACACATCATCATTAAAATGCCAAGAGCAAAAGACAAAGAGAGAATCTTAAAAGCAGCAAGAGAAAGAGACTCAATTACCTACAAGGGAATACCCATACGACTGTCAGCTGATTTCTCAACAGAAACTTTGCAGGCCAGAAGGGAATGGCAAGAAATATTCAAAGTACTGAATACCAAGAACCTACAACCAAGATTACTTTATCCAGCAAAGCTATCATTCAGAATTGAAGGTCAGATAAAGAGCTTCACAGATAAGGAAAAGCTAAAGGACTTCATCACCACTAAACCAGTACTATACGAAATGCTGAAAGGTTTCCTTTAAGAAGAGGAAGAAGAAAAAGGTAAAGATACAAATTGTGAACAACAAACATGCATCTATCAACAAGTGAATCTAAGAATCAAGTGAATAAATAATCTGATGTACAGAATGAACTGGTGATTACCATGAATCAGGGACATAGAAGGGGAATGGACTGACTATTCTTGGGGGGGGGGGGGGGGGAATGGGAGATGCGGGAAGAGAATGGACAAAAATCGTGCACCTATGGATGAGGACAGTGGGTGGGGAGTGACGGCGGAGGGTGGGGCGGGAACTGGGAGAAGGGGAGTTATGGGAAAAAAAGAGGAACAAATGTAATCAGAACAATAAAGATTTAATTTAAAAAAAAAAATCTAAAGAAAATGTTCTGTATAAAAAACGAGAATCCCTGAGGGGCTCTATCTCTAGCAAATCACAGTTGCCTTCAAGGAAATGGTTGGGAGCGCTTTGACCCCTTGGAGGTTGGAGAATAAGGATGGGGAAGTTGCCCAGAGGAACCAATGTTACTGTTGATCATTAGCAAAATATCCTGTATACTATGTACCTTTCTCAGCATGATGTGTAGAATGCCCATCATGCAGTGCTCTCTTCTCATTAAAGTGTGCTCTTTCTAAACACACACACACACACACACACACACACACACACAAAATTACCAAGACACAAACATGATTGATATACTCATCAGCACTCTTCTCTCACCACATATCTCTTTTCCCTGTTTCCACAGCCACCCCTTTTGGCAATGGATAAATGCCAAGAAGAGCTCTCAAGTCTCCCCAACCCCATGAAACCCAGCATCTCTGATCCCTTCTTGCCTTACTTCCCGCCCCTCTTTCCCTGTCACCTCCCACTCCTGAACTCCTGCACTGGCTCCAGATTGAAACCTAACAGCGGCCCAGGCCCGTCACCTCAGCCTCCCTAGCATTCCTTCCATTATGCTCTCTCCTCCATTGTTTCAGAGACACAGCCCCTTTCTGTCCTGTTCCCTCTACACACACACTTTTCATCATCTGTGAGACAAGGACATTTTTTCAAGGTTCAGTTCCTGATCCCTTTCTCTGGGATCAGGCAGAGACCACACAAAACCTCCTGTGGTATTTTAGCCACTGGTGAAAGGTTTAAAGGTGCTTCATATATTGTGTCCATTTGACAGTGAATTTCTGCAACAAAAAACTCATTTTCCCTTTAACGTTGGCTATAAAAACCAAAGATATCTTCTCTTGGGGGAGGGAGGTAATTGGCCCAGGGCATGTTGAATGTGGGAAGCTTCAAAGTCATCTATGTGAAGCAACAATTGGGGCTTTTTGATCTTTTTAAGCATAACTTTAAAAAATTGTTTCTCTTTCTAAGCCTAGGAAATCTAGTCCACTCAAATCCTGACCTCCAACCTTTGTACATTGAGTCCTCCCCACCTAGTGGGAGACAGACAGCACCACTGTGCACCATAGCTCATGCCAAGAGAGGCAAATACCATCCTGACCACCTAGCAGCTCTCCCTGACTCAGAGTTTCAGAGTAGATACCTGTATGAATTCCCTGCATTTGCTGTAACAAATTACCACAACTTTAGTAGCTTAAAACATCACAAACTTATTATCTTACAGTCCCGGAGGGCAGAAGTCCTATAATTGAGGTATTGGCAGTGCTATCTTCCTTCTGGAGGCTCTAAGCAGTGGTTCTCAACCTTCCTAATGCCGCGACCCTTTAAAACAGTTCCTCATGTTGTGGTGACCCCCAACCATAAAATTATTTTCGTTGCTACTTCATAATTGTAATTTTGCTACTGTTATGAATCGTAATGTAAATATCTGATATGCAAGATGTATTTTCAGGGGTCGCGACCCACAGGTTGAGAACCGCTGCAAGGGGCAATCCATGTCCATGCCTTTTCCAGCTTCTAGAGGCCATCAGCATGCCTTGGCTCACAGCCTTTTTCTCCATCTTCAAAGTGAACAGTGTAACATCTTCTAACTTCTTTCTCTGACTCTGCTTCCATCCTCACATCTCCTCTAACCTGAACCTTCCTGCCTCCATCTCATAAAGACTCTTGTGATAATACTGGGCCCACCTAGATAATCTAGGAAAATATCCCCATCTCCACTGCCTTAACTTAACCACACCTGCAAGGTCATACTCCCAAGTTCTTGGGGTCAGAACATGGACATCTTGTGTGCGGGGGACATGCATTATTCAGCCTGCCACAGCACCAATGGGGCCACGTTCCTTATATGGGGACCCATGGACCACCCTTTGGGAGGAGCAATGTGTGGGCTTGGTTCTGGAAGATGGCAGGTGGGGCTTTGGGTTAGGGGACAGAAAATGAATACCTGAATGGACGTGACCTGAAGGCTATTAACCTCAGCACAAGGACCAGTGCAAGGGAAAACCTGCTCTTTCCAGGCTCGGTTCTGCAAAGTGGGGGTTCTCCCATGGGTCACTTTTGCCCCCAGGGGACACCTGGCAAAGTGTGAAGACATATTTGGCTGTCATAGCTGGGGAGGGGTGGCCAGAGATGCTGCTAAATAACCTACAATGCATAATATTGTCCTCACCACAAAGAATCCTCCTGCCCAAAGGTCAGTGGCATTGAGAGTGAGAAGCCCTGCTTATAGTCACTTTCTGGCTGTCTCTCCAGACCCAGAGGGACTTCCCCACTCCTTCATGGAGGGTTTCTGCTCAGTGACCTTTAGCCTTTCTGCCCCCATTCTGCCTTTCTTGGCAAAAGCTGTTTCTAGTGACCCTTGGCCTGCCTTTGTGGAGGTTGATAGCTCCTACCTCTGGAGTGTGAAGGCTGGGCCTGACATGGGCCCCATGAAGATGGATCTAAGAATAGTGTTTCCTCCCCACCATCCCCGCCCTGGGCCTGACCTGCTCTGACCTCTGTATCCCTGTACTGGGCAGGTGAGTGAGGCAGATGGTGTGCTGACACCTGTTGAGACTGTGCCAATCACTGGGTGGGGAAAGTTTGGGGAACTCAAATTCACTGGGAAGCAGGTGGCAGGGCCCCTGACAGCAGGAGGACGTGATTGGGTTGGGGCATTCCCTTTCAGCTCATTCCCACAGTGCTCCTGTCAGTGGTGTCCCTGCAGTTAGACATGTTCTCCTTGGCCCAGGGCAGGAGTGGGGTGCCCACCTCACCCACAATGGAAGGTACCCCAGCCTGGGTGGCCTGACCCAGTGTGTGTAGTGGGGAACAGGGTAGGCTCTGTCAGGATGTGATAAATCCCAGCTAGTGTCTTCCTGCTGTTGGTCCCTGCAAGAAGGCTCTGCTGCTTGTCCATTTGGTCAGCAAACTATTGACACCTATAGGCTCCGTGCTTTGCACTGGGGATGCAAAGATGTACAGGACCAGCTGTCCCCTCTAGGAACTCACTGCGATTGGGGAAAGCAGGGTTCATGCTGACTGACTGTTTAACCAAGAACCAGCCCCTGTATTTGGTGTGCTCATCTCTCAGTAGTAGAACAGCTACATTTCTGGAGGAAGCAATGGGGGTAAGGGACGGAAAGAGGGCAGCAGAATATGGGTAGAGAGAGCCCTGATGCAACTCAGAGAGGAGGAGGAAGGTGAACATGTGTCCAGTGGGACTTCCCTGGGGTAAGCCCAGGAAAAACCCTGCTCCTGGGAGTGGGAGGGCTGGTTTGGGGAGATGGCCTATCCTGACTACTACAGGCTCCTGAATTTCTCCCTCACTGCCCCTGTGCTGGTTGTAGCTGCTTGGCTAGCCTCTGTGCATTTCCAGGAAGCCCCTCACTAAGTCCAAGCCCTTGGTGTATGGTACTGTCCTCCTGTTGGGGTCCAATGTCAGCCGTAGGTGCCAGAGAATGGGGTGTCCAAAGCTCAGAATCCTGGCTCCTTGACCTATGGAAGGCCAGGCAGTACCCTCAGGTGGCCAGGGTCACCTGAGCTCCTCTACTCAGCCCTGCTGACACCCAGTGGGCTGCAACAGAATCACATGTTCCCCCAGTGTTACATATGGTCTGCATTGTGTCCTCCCCAAATTTGTATGTTGAAGTCCTAAACCCCAGGACCTCAGAACATGACTGTACATTTTAGCTGGCAACTCAAAGCAAAAAATCGGCCGAGAGACGGCTCGTATCTCAAAAAACTCGTTAGTCGGGACACTTGCAAGTCAAGGCCCCACTGTATTTAGAAATTGGGCCTTTAAGAGGTAGTCAAGTTAAAATTAGGTCATTAGGGTGGGCCCTGATCCAACCTGACTGGTGTTCTTATAAAAAGGGGGAATTAGGACACACACACACACAGAGGGAAGATCATGTGAGGACGTGGAAAAGATGGCCAAGAAGGGGGGCCATAGAAGGAACCAACCCTGCCAACATCTTGATCTTGGACTTCTCACCTCCAGAACTGAGACTAAATTTCTGTTGTTCATAAGTCACCCAGTCTATGCTTTGCTATGGCAGCCCTAGTGAATTCATATACCCAGGATACACCTGAGTAAGACGGCAGCACACCTGGAAGTGGAAGGTACAAAGATGAAGGCAAACCTTTCTCCACAGCCTTCATATTTTCTCTCCCCCGTATGGATCTGAAGCCATCACTTGAACTGCACTACTGAGGCATCCCCTTCCCTCAAACTCAAGCATCTTAAGCCACTGGGCCCCGGTTAGGTGGGGGAGTGGTAATAACACCCACAGATGCCACCACAGACAAAAGACTCCCACCAGGCTGTGTCTTCCTTCTGAGTGGTCCATGTAAACCTCCTTCCCCCTCCCACCAACCCCCCCTCTCTCCCAGGCCCCCACCACCTCTTATCCAAATCCTGCTTAGTCCTTTCTCCTGCCCATTGGCCCTAGGGCTGGGCCTCCCTCAGCACTGGCTGGCCCATCTCTTCCCTTTCTCTGTCCCCCCACACCTGTCCAGCCATAGGTGGAAGACCCTCAGAGGATAGGTACAACTCTATACCCTACACATATCTCTTAAATCATGAGCACTTTAGCATCAAGGTTCCATGCATGAATTCTGTGTTCCATTGATCCTGGCCCTTGGCCCCCTTCTGCCCCTCTTCTAGGAGTGTGTGACCTTGGGCCCACTTGATCCTTCTATAAAATGAGGCTAATAGGACCCAACTCACAGGCTCACCATGAAGATTAAACTGCATCCCCAGAGCTCAGCCTAGGGAGCTACTCTTACTCTATATGGTTAGGGGCCTCCTACTGTCATTTTTAGTGCATGAACAATTCACCAAGCCAGGTTCATCGCTGGGTGTTTGGATTGTTGCCAACTCAAGGGTACCTTATTAAAAATTGTAAGAAATGTCTTACTTTGGATAGACTTTCCCTAGGTGGTGCAGGATAATTTTCAGTGGTATAACCACAAGGTCAGACTATGAGCCCTTTCATATGCTGGCAAGTATCTTCCACAGGGTCTTTCAGATGAATATGACCCCACCCCTGAGGAAAGCTGATGTTGGGGTCCTGGCAGCACTGCAATAATCTTCACCTTGACCAGCCCCTGCCATGGCCTCACTGTTATAACTCTGTGCAGACACTGGTGTTTGTTGACTCTCTTCCCCATCCTGTGAAGTGTCTATTTCTGATCTTTACCCCTTTGGTTCTTATCAATTTGCGTGAGCTTTTAGTAGATAACAACTGACTTGTTCATCTCAGGAAATTCACAGCACATGATCAAAGTTTAGTATGCCTGGAGGCTCTGAGTAATGCTGCTGAGTGTGATTTTGGATCTTCAGTCTGGGAGGCTGGGAGGTTTGAGGGTTTTGTAATACAGGGAGTTATGGGAGTTGCCAGGATCAGGCAGAAGCTGGGAATGGGAACACCCATCCTTGGTGCTCCTATCCTAGCACATGGGGGGCAAGTGAGAGGCACCTCACAGGGAGAGCTGGCAAATCTGTAGGCCTCTGGCCTGTTTCCCATGAGATGCTGGACCAGGAGCAAGGCTGGAGAATTGTCACAGTAAATTGACCACCTGCCTTCAATAAGCATGAAACCTCTATCTCATTCATAAAGAAAATATTGGGGGAACAGTGGTCAGCTATACTCAGCAAAAGAAGCCAGAAACAAAGGGCCACATATTGTAAGATCCCACTTCTATAAAGCAATCAGAAGAAGCATATCCATGGAGTCAGAAAGATTCGAAATTCCCAGGGGCAAGCATGTGACTACTTATGAGCATGGGGTTTATTTTGGGGGTGATAAAATGTTCTGGAATGATATAGTGCTGATGTTTGTACAACTTTGTAAATATACTAGAAACCACTGAATTTCTGCTTAAAACTTTTTTTGTTTGTTTGTTAATCCTCACCTGAGGATATTTTTTCCATTGTTTTTCAGAGAGAGTGGAAAGGAGGGGTAAGGAGAGAGAGAAACATTGATGTGAGAGAGACATCAATGTTGCCTCTGGCACATGCCCCGACTGGTGGTGGAGAGTGAACCTGCAGCCCAGGTATGTGCCCTTGACCAGGAATTGAACCCAAGACCCTTCAGTCCACAGGCCGACTCTAACCATTGGGCAACCAGCTAGGGCTGAATTTCTGCTTTAAATTTTTTTTCAAGCATTGCAAAAAGCCCAACAAATACATGTAAAATATTTATAGACAAAGCAGAAAAGAGAATGTGTATGGCATGAAAAAGAACAGTTGGATAAAAAAACAAATCTTTAAAAAAAAAAAAAAGTGATACTGGCTACTATGAGTCACTGGTAGGAATGAGGAGGGTGACAAAGTGACAGACAGCACCTGGAAGGGAAAGTGGTCACGATCCATATTGCTCTGGGACAAAAGGAGCAACCAGGCCACTCTGTGACCCTGGGAATCAGAGTTGTGAAGCCTCTTCTGATCTTTGACCCTATGGGAGATAAAATGCCCACTGCTGTTCTTGTCAGAAAGATACTGGAATCAAAGGGTAATGGGTCAGATCCAGGAAGATAATTCTGGAAAACAAAACTTGCCAAACTCGTTCAGGCCAGTGCTCCATGTTATCTCAGGAGGTGGTGTTCAGGAAGCCGTGATTCTAAGACAAGAAGCAGAGCCCTTCCCGCTCTCTGGGGCATTAACCATAGAACTTTCTTTATGGGCCTATTGATACAACAGTAGTCCTGACGTGTTAGATGTTCTGCTCAGTGCCTGCTTTACTCATGTTCCCAAGGTGGTAGTGCCACATGCCTTTTGCAAACAAGCAAAACTTTGCAGAGGTTCAAGAAAGTTATTAGCACAGCAGTTCCTGGAGGGCAGCCTTGCACTGCTGTGCCCCTCCAGGGCCAGGCTTTCTGGGTCAGAAATAGGAACCATAGGTGACCCCTGCCCTGAAGGAGCCACTACTTTTATAGCTCCGATTCTGAACTAATCAGGGGCATGAATTCCAAACTGTTGCTAACCTGAAAATAAACTCAGCTGCCTAAGAAAAAATAAAGCTTCCTGGTTTTCTATATGACTGACATACTTGGCACTTGAGGTGGAATCAGACTGAAGTAGGGTCCCCAAAACACTCGAGTGCCAGAAGATTCTTTTGGCTTGTTTGGGCCTGCCCAGCTTCTGTTCTCAGAATGAGGGTTCCACTTTGATGCCTCAGCTCTGTTAGGGACTTAAACCCATATCTTATGTCCACAAAATAAACCCACCCACATATGAAGCCCCGTAAATGGTTCAGATATCATGGCTTTCCACCACATCAGATGTCAGCATGGCTACAGTCCTTCTGGAGGCTCTAGGAGAGAATGTTTCCTTGCCTTTTCAAGCTTCTAGACTGCCTGCCATCTGTGGCTGGTGGCGCTTTCCTCCATCGTCAAAGCCAGCAATGGCATTACTGATCTCTGCTTCCATTGTTACATCTCCTTCTCTGACTCTGACCTTCCTGCCTCAGTCTTATAAAAACCCTTGTTACCACTGGCCTCATGCAGGTAATCCAGGATAATCTCCCCATCTTGATACTTAACGTATCTGATCTGCAAAGTCCTTCTGCTAAGTAAGGTAACATAATCACAGGTTCCGAGAGATTAGGACATGGACATCTTTGGGCTGCTGTTATTCTGCCCACCACAGGAGGACCAGCCTACACTTTCTGAAAAGGGCTAGTCAGTGTGGAGCTGCCCTCTTAAACTGGTCCCCACAAGCTGTAACTTCCGTGGGGGCAGATACACAACTGGCATGATCACTATTGTATCCACAGGGCCGAACACCTGTACTGGGTGTGTTGTGGGCAATTAAAAAGGATTGATGACCTAAAAGAAACAACAAGCACTCCTAGTGCTCACATCTTAGTTTCTAACACCATCTATATTATAAAAGGCCTGTGGCCCTAACGCCTTAACGACCAAAGACCAGTGCAGGTGGTTGGGGCGCGAGCGGGTGGGTGAGGCCACACGATTTCGCACGCTGGGCTTCTAGTTGTCTAATAAAAGGAACCAGTCTCAAAGAAATGGCTGACTTTAAGACTGGGGAGGAAATATATGAGACGAGCCTGATATCTTATAGTACCATAGAAAAGGAAGTGCTCCAAAGAAAACAAAATGAAAAAAGCCAAAATACATAGATTGGGGGGGGGGGGGGGGGGGGTGTCAAAGGGCCACAGAAGCCAACTGGAAGAGATCCCAATGGCTAAAGTCAGAACAATTTGAGCAATAAAAGAAATAAAGTTAAAACCCAGAGTATAAAATATGCAGGAGGCCATAGAGATATAATTAAATGACTAGATAAACTTATAAATGGGGGAGAAAAGAGAAATCTCCCATGCAGAATTCTAAATAATTTAAGTAGTTTTCCATCCTTAAGGAGGAGGAATATAACTCTCTGCTCTTCAAATGTGGGCACATAATGACTTCCTTCCAAAGTATGGCGGGGGGGGGGGGGGGGGGCGGGGGGCGGGCGGGGAGGTTGCAATGAAGCCTGACAGATACTTCGCCAGCCAGGTGTTCAAGGCCAACATCAACAGGCATAGATAATGTGCCCTTGACAGGATGTGATGGGATGACCACTTTACCTCTGTGGTCTTCCTCCCCTAAACCCATCATCCCAGTCTTATCATGAGGAAAACATCAGACAAATTCCAATAGAGGGACATCCTACAAAATATCTGACCAGTTCTCAAAACCGCCAAGGTCATCAAAAACACGGAAAGTCTGAGAATCTGCCACAACCAAGAGAAGCCTAAAAAGACAGGACAGCCCTAGCCGGTTCAGTCAAGGGCACAGACCTTGGTTGCTGTCTCCTCTCCAGCCCAGGCCCTGGTCAGGGTTCGTGCAGGAGGCAACCAATCAATGTGGATCTCTCACATCAATGTTTCTCTCTTTCTCTCTCTCTCCCACCCTCCCTAAAAATCTATGGAAAAATATCCTTGGGTGATACAAAAGAGAGAGAGAAGGGGGCAGGGAGAAGAGATCAACCAAAGAACTTATATGCATACTAGAGGCCCAGTGCACAAATTCGTGCATGGGTGGGGTCCGGCCGGTGGCCCCAATCAGGCAGGGTGGGCTAGGGGGAGGGGACACAGGAGGTTGGCCGGCCAGCCCTGCCCCCAATTGGGGTGATGAACTCCTTTAGCTTTTTCTTGTCTGTGAAGCTCTTTATGTGGCCTTCAATTCTAAATGAGCTTTGCTGGGTAGAGTAGGGCGTGGCAAGAAATATTCAAAGTGCCAAAGAGCAAGGACCCGCAACCAGGGTGACCTTCCTTTTGAAAGGACGCAGCTTCTCCGGGGGTGAGGGTTCGGTCTCCATGAAACCTGGGTCAGTCTTTGTATTGGGCAAGTGGAATCGCTGAGTCCTATTTGAGAGTCGCCAAAGCTGAGAGCGTGATCTCAGAACAGTTAAAAACACATTTGTGAGGGGATGCCATGGGTTCTCTCTCATCAAAAAGCCCACAGGTGTCTGTGCTACACTAACAGGGTTACTTTAACACTGAAGCCTCCATCCGTAAGCCCACCCACCTCCAGGAACTGGCGGGAGGTTGAAAGTGGCCAAGTGGTGCCAGGCGACCTAGCAGGTGTCAGTGGAGGATTTGACAGCTTCGGCAGGGGCTTCAGAGCTTGTTGCTATTTTGTTCTATTTTTTTTTATCTCCTTTTCCCTTTAAACCTCTCCAGACTGTGTGCGTTCAAGAGAGGAGCAGCCTTTGCAGCCTCCTTGGCAGAGAGCACACCTTCGATTTGGGTTCACACGCAGCCGGACAGAGTCCTGTTTAGAAACAAGTGTGAGTCTTGCATTATTTGTGCTATTACCGATAAAGAGGTGTTTAGATTCTGGCACGTAAATATGTTTCCTGCTTATCCATAAGGGTAAGAGGCCGAGCGCAGCCACAGGCACAGCTACAGTTCTTCACTCACTCACAGGCCTCCATCTAAGGGCAACGATGCAGGCGTTTTGCACACAGAGGGGGCCGGGGAGCAGAGTCGGGCAGCAAACGCAGAACACGGCCATCTGCAGCCTTGCTTTTCCCAGACCTTCTGTCTTAGTCCCGATCGGCAACTCTGAGTCTGTAGTGTCTTATTCTTGAGGCAGATTCAGGCATCTGCGGGACATGATGTTTATCACACACTGTTTCTCTGTGTGGGTGGTCAGCACTGTGGTCCTGAATCAGGCTACCTCAGCACTGTGGTGGTGGGGGGGGGGACAGCATGAAGGTATGAACACAATCCATGCAGACTCCTCACTGAGCGCCTTCGGTATATCTTCTGTATACCTGGCGGGCGTCTCCCCTCAGAAGGGGTGCCAATAGCTCAATTGCGTGTTGCCTGTGCCCGCGACCAGCAGGTGGGGGGGGGGGGGCCTGAACGGGGGTGAGGCCAGCAGACAGGAGGGGCTGCGGGAGGTTAGGGGGGCCGCGGGAGATTGGGGGGGTGCCAATCAGGGCTGGATCAGACTGGCTGGCTGCTGCAATGCACGTCATGGCCACCAGTAGTTCCAGTTGTTCTGGTCGTTCCATCTTAATGGTCGCTGGGTTTATATATATATATAGACTAGAGACCCGGTGCATGAAATTCCTGCACTGGGAGGGGGGTCCCTCAGTCTGGCCTGCGCCCTCTAACAGTTCGGGACCCCTTGCTCCTTACTGCCCACCTGCTCGCTGCTCCTTAGCACTGCCGCAGAGGCGGGAGAGGCTCCTGCCACCGCTGCTGCACTCACCAGCCGTGAGCCTCGCTTCTGGCTGAGCAACGTTCCCCCGGTGGGAGTGCACTGACTACCAGGGGGCAGCTCCTTCATTGAGTGTCTGCCCCCTGGTGGTCAGTGTGCATCATAGCAATTGGTCGTTCTGTCATAATGGTTGCTTAGGCTTTTATTATATACTAGAGGCCCAGTACACAAAAATTTGTGCACTCGGGGGGGAGAGGGGGTCCCTCAGCCCGGCCTGTGCCCTCTCACAGTCTGGGACCCCTCAGGAGATAACGACCTGCGGGCTTAGGCCTGCTCCCGGGTGGCAGAGGGCAGGCCCAATCCCTAGGTGCAGCCCCTGGTCGGGCTCAGAGCAGGGCCGATTGGGGAGTTGGGGCACTGCCCCCTGTCATGCACAGAGCAGGGCAGATGGGGAGGTTGAGATGCCACCCCTAGTCACGTTCAGGGTAGGGCTGATTGGGGGGTTGGGGCACTGCCCCCTGTCACACTCAAGGCAGGGTCCATAGGGAAGTTGCAGCGCCACCCCCTGCCACGCACAGAGCAGGGCCGATCAGGGGGTTGGGGCGCTGCCCCCTGTCCACACAGAGCAGGGCCCATCAGGGGTTTGGGGAGCTCCCCCCTGTCACGCACAGAGCAGGGCCAATCAGGGGGTTGAGGAGCTGCCCCCTGCCATGCACAGAGTAGGGCCGATAGGGGAGTTGGGGCACCGCCCCCTGTCACACACAGAGCAGGGCCCGTGGGAGGGGGGGAAAGTTGAGGTGCCACACCCTGTCACACACAGAGCAGGGCTGATCAGGGGGTTGGGGCACCGCCACTGTCACACTCAGGGCAGGGCCGATGGGGAGGTATGGCTCTACCCCGTCTTACATGGAGCAGGGCCCGTGGGGGGTTGGGGCGCCTCCCTCTATCACCCACAGAGCAGGACCGATCAGGGGTTTGGGGCGCTGCCCCCTGTCACGCTGATCCCGGTGCCGGGAGGCCTCGCGGCTCTGCTGATCCCACCCGGCAGGGTCACAGATCCGGGTCCCAGACCGCAGACAGCCTTGCCTGCTGCCGCCTGCCTTCAGTATGCAAATTAGCCGCCATCTTGTTGCTTCAGGGTGGGGGTCCCCACTGGGGTGCCTGGCCAGTCTGGGTGAGGGGCTGAGGGCCGTTTTCAGGCTGGCGGGTGACTGGAGCTCCAAACCTCTCCTTTTTTTCTTTTTTTTTTTTTTATTCTGGCATTTATTTACCTTCTATGGCTGTCACTGGAGCTGAGAGCCGGCTTTCTCTCTGAGGCTCGGCTGAAAGCAGGTTTCTGGCCTTTGTTTTCTGTATTCGAAACAATGTTGCGACTCCAGCTCTGAGATCCTGGCTGACTGACAGGAGCTTTCTGGAGTTTTGTTTATCTTCTATAAATGTTACTATGTTTCCAACTGAAGCTCAGAGGCCGGCAAGGCAGGCAGGGAACGTTGGAGTTCTCTGTCACTGAAGGAAGCAAGCCTCCTGTTAGCTTCCAGCTGCCTGGCTGCCGGCCGCCATCTTGGCTGACAGTTAATTAGCATATCTCCCTGATTAGCCAATGGGAAGGGTAGCGGTCGTACGCCAATTACCATGTTTCTCTTTTATTAGTGTAGACTAGTACCGTGGTCGGCAAACTGCGGCTCGCGAGCCACATGCGGCTCTTTGGCCCCTTGAATGTGGCTCTTCCGAAGCCTTAGGAGTACCCTAATTAAGTTAATAACAATGTACCTACCTATATAGTTTAAGTTTAAAAAATTTGGCTCTCGAAATTTCAATCGTTGTACTGTTGATATTTGGCTCTGTTGACTAATGAGTTTGCCGACCACTGTACTAGTAGATATGCATAACCCATGGACACAGACAATAGTAGGGTAAAGACCTGGGGAGGGGATGGGAATGGGGAAGAAGGGGGGGTCAATGGGGGAAAAATGGGACATCTATAATACTTTAATAAAGATAAATTTTTAAAAATTCTCATCACAAGAACAAAAAAATTATAACTAGGTGTGGTGATGGATGTTAGTATGCTAGTTAAATTCATTGTGGTGACTATTTTGCAATATATAGATATATCAAATCATTATGTTGCACAGCTAAAATTAATATAATGTTATATATCAAGTATTTTTTTAAAAAAGAGAAAGATGGGGGAGGGGGAGAATAACTAAATGTAATATGATATCCTGGATGGGATTCTGGAAGAGAAAAAGAACATTATGTAAAAACAAAGGAAATTAAATTAACTATGAACTTTGGTTGATAATGCTGTATCAATTTTGGTTCATTAGTTATAACAAATGTATCATACTAATAAGAGATATAACTAATAGGGGAAACTGGCTGTGGGGAAAATGGTAGCTCTGTACTTTCTTCGTAATAGTTCCATAAGTCTAAAACTGTTCTAAAAGATAGTTTATTAATGCCAACAATAAAGTATAGATGAATAAATGAAGGACTTCATTCTTCATGGTGACAATGATCATTGCTCCCTTCTCACAGAGATGTTTCAAGAATTACAAGGGAGAACCTGCAAAAGCATTTAGCACACAGTACATGCTCAATTCAGAGCACTTGCCACCATTCTCATAAATCTATGTCATCTGCTATGGAAGCCATTGGCCCTGTTGTGATTATTTAAATTTCAATAAGTAAAAATTAAATATATTAAAAATTCAGTTCTTCAATAATAGATACAGAGGCAGAGCTGCCTCAAACTGATTGTCAAACTGCAGTGGGAAGGCCAGGGAGGGTTGGGGGACAGGAGGGAGGGGAGTAAGAGATCAACCAAAGGACTTGTATGCATCCATATAAGCATAACTAATGGACATAAGACACTGGGGGGTAAGGGAGGGCAGGGGTTTGTCAAGGGCGGGGGGGGGGGGGGGAAGGACACTTATGTAATACCCTTTGTAATACTTTTAGCGAAAAATAAAAAAAATAAAATAAAATAAAAATAAAAAATAAAAAATAAATAAAATAAATAAAAAATAAAAAAAATAAAAATAAAAATTCAGTTCTTTAGTGTAACCAGCTACATGTCAAATGCCCAAAAACCACATGGAG
The DNA here is from genome assembly GCF_028538775.1 of Myotis yumanensis. NCBI lineage: Eukaryota > Metazoa > Chordata > Mammalia > Chiroptera > Vespertilionidae > Myotis > Myotis yumanensis. The sequence goes on from NW_027223756.1 coordinate 98,835,707, forward strand.
CAAGTAGCTACTAAATTCATGCTGATAAAACACATGCCCATCAGCATAGAAAGTTCTACTGGACCAACACTGCACTAAACAATGAATACCATAGTTCTTTGTTCAGTCTTTTCAACTCCTTCCAGTCCTTGTGCAAATGCCATCTTCTCAACCATCCTGACCACTAACTTTCAAATTGCTACCCCCACATTTCCCCTGCCCTTCCCCAATTTATTTTTCTCTTTACCACTTTTCACCACTTGATGTGGAACCCCCTTGATTTCTTTTCTGCCTCCCCTATATAGCACTGCAAGGTCAAACACAGTAGCACTGGCAACATGTGGCTGTTGAGCCCTTGAAATGTAGCCAATCCAACTATAAATGGGTTGTGAGTGTTCAAAGAATGTGTGAAGGAAAAAAAAAAGTAAAAGATCTCATAATCTTTTTTTTTAATCCTTACCTGAGAATATTTTTTCCATTAATTTTTAGAGAGAGAAGGGAAGGAAAGAAAGAGGGAGAGAAAGAGAAATATCAATGCGAGAGAAGACACATCAATTGGTGGCCTCCTGCATGCGCCCCGACTGAGGCGGGGGATGAACTTGCAACCCCAGGTACGTGCCCTTGACCAGGAATCGAACCCCCGATCCTTTGGTGGGCAGGCTGACGCTCTAACCACTGAACCCCAGTGGCCAGGCATCATAACTTTTTATATCGGTTACACGTTAAAATAACATTTTGGACATAAATTGGGTTAAATAAAACACATTATTAAAATTAACATCACTTGTTTCATTTTACTTTTTCCCTTAACATGGCTACTAGAAAATTTAAATTATGCATGTGGCCAACATTTGTAACTTGCTTACATTTATTTCTACTGGAAAGTGCTGATCTAAAATATGAGCCCAGTAAGGGCAGATATTTTTGTCTATTCAGTGCCTGGCATATAGAAGATGCTCAATAACATTTTAATGAATGAATGTTGGGCTGAGCTTCTGGGAACCCAAGAGCTATAATAGTCAACACTGTTGAAATGCTGACACGTCCATGTCCCGCCTCCACACCACACCAGATAAGGAAACTGAGGCCCATCGAGATGATGACATCAGGCCTTGTCCAACCGCGCGTAGTGCGGAAACGTCAGGGCTAGGATTCGAACACGGGTTCTGTCCCCATAGTCCAGACGCGCTGACCGTTCCTACCTCATTGGGCGGTGGACGCCGGGGACATGACGGACAGGGGCGGGCACACAACATGCGCTCCACAAGGTGCGTGGCTCTTCCACCACCGCCTTCAGTTGGCCTCCGTGATCCGGACACCACCTGGACCATACCGCAGCCATCGCTGGCCACCCGGGTCTCACCTGCCATCTAGCCCTTCGTAGGCAGCGCCAGACGGAAATCCCTCCTCCACCGCGCGCCTCAGGACGCCGCGACAGCCACGCTGGCCAATGAGAAGCGCGCCGTGGCGAACGCCGGCCAATGGGCGCGCGCGCCGAGGGGGCGTGTCCGGGCCGCGGGCCGGAGCGAGTCGTGCGCGCCGAGGAGGAGCTGCCGCCGCCTCCGTCGCCGTAGCCGCTGCCGGTGCCACCGCCACCGCTAGCGAGGCCGAGCGGAGCCGTTAGCGCCGCGCCGCCGCCCCTCGCCCATCTCGGAGCAGCCCTGGGCCCGCCCGCCCGTGTCCAGGTGAGGCTGGGGCCTTCGGTGGTGCTGGCCTAGGTAGGCCGCGGCAGGCCAGAGCTCGCCTCGCCGGGCCGCGGGCGTCCGCGGGCCTGCACCGGCCGAGGCCCAGGCCGCGCAGAGCCGGTCGGAGACGCGCGCGTCCGCGGCTGGCGGGCGGGTGCTGGCCGGTGAGGGCGCGGGCGACAGGCCCCGGACCGGATTCCTCGGCCGCCGCGAGGAGCGGGCGAGGGGGACCCAGCGTGGGCACGCGCCTGCCGGGCGGGCTCCACGACTCGGGCCTGGGCAGTCTTGGAAGCCAGGAATCCGGGGGCAGGAGATCGAAGCCAGAGGCGAGGTGGTGGGGTCAGCGCCTTCAGCACCCAGAGGTTACGGCCCACGGGCTCGGTCCCTGGAAATCCCGCAGATTCTTTTGTGGTCGTTGTCAGATGACCGCGGCTAACCTGAGGTCCTTTGAGAAGTGTGCAAACCCTTCAGTACGAATGGGAGTCCTAGAAAAGTATATGTTTTTTGAACGCCATCTCTAACAAGGCTCTTTAGGGGGCGGGGGACATTTGGATTTGTAAAGTCTGTGTGTGTGTGTGTGTGTGTGTGTGTGTGTTGAAAAGACAAACTGCAGGCAGTTGAACAATGGGGGATGGATACTCTTCCTTTCTTTTTTGGAGTCCTTTCTGCTAGGCTCATTTAAAACCTACTCTGTGCACAGCAGGTGGGGAAGAACTGCTTGCGCTGCCGCAAGGGGGAGAGTAGAACCCCTTTACCCAAAGTGTTCATGTGGGATCCAGATGGCCGTGCTCCAGAAGTGGGAAGATGGGGAGGATGATTACACCGGAGAAGGGGTTCTCAGCCTTGGCATTACTGACGTTTTGGGTCTGATCATTCTTGGTTTCGACTGTCCTGTGCATGTAGAATGTTGAATGGCATTCCTGGCCTCTACCCACTAGATGCGGACACCCCCCCTTGTGAATATAAAAAATGTCTCACATTGCCAAAAATCTGTCTTTCTGTCTGTCTGTCTGTCTCTCTCTCTCTCTCTCTCACACACACACACACACACACACTCACTCACTCACGTGTGAGAGTCGCCACTGGACTAAATAATTTTACACTAAAGGTTCCTCCAGCCCTATCTCTGACACCTTGAGATATAAGGCCCCAAAGACCTTCAACAAACTCATCTGTTGGGGGGTGGGGGGGGGGGCCTTAGATTTTCTTATATGTAAACTAGGATTGACAGCAATATTGCTGTGCAGATTTAAGAGTGTGGGAAGCCCCTAGCATTGTGCATGGCCTGTGAATGGCCAGCACTGAATAATTGATGTTATAAAGTGTCAACAGTTTTTGAGGATTTATTTTATGCTTGACACTTAACAGACATTTATCTCTAGCCCTTGAGGTAGGTACTGTTGCAGTGTTCATTTTATTTTATTTATTTGTTTCATTATTATATTTTTAGTCCTCACCCGAGGATATTTTTCCATTTATTTTTAGAGAGAGTGGAAGAGAGAGGCAAAGACAGAGAGAAATGTCTATGTGAGAGAAACACACTGATTGGTTGCCTCCTGAACATGCCCCCAGCCAGGGCCCAGGCAGGAGAGGAGCCTGCAACCAAGGTACATGCCCTTGACTAGAATAGAATCCGGGACCCTTTGATCCGCAGGCCGATGTTCTATCCACTGAGCCAAACTGGCTAGGGCTACAGTGTTAATTTTAGGGACAAAGAAACTGAGGCTTCGATGGGTCACTTGTTATGACCAGCATCACACCATAAAGTGGCTGAAGCAGGATTTGAACTCAGACCCTCTTACTCAGAGTCCTTATTGCTCTTAACCACAGGGTTCTACTGCTCTTATCATTACAAAAGTCCAGGAGACCCCTGAGGAATTCCATTCAGTTGCCATTGAGCATCTCTGTGTGCAAAGCCCTATGCTGAGATCTATTATAAAACTCTGCAACTTCAAGATCCTGAAATATATGAACATCTCAAAATGTGGACATAAATGTTTATGTTGAAACACTGGTTTTGAGGGGGCAGAATTATGAAAATAGCATCTTCCTAATGCTTGCTTTGTTGCTTCCCTTAATCCCTGCCTCCCATTTTGTTTGTTTGTTTGTTAATCCTCACCCAAGTTTATTTTTTACATTGATTTTTAGAGAGTGGAAGGAGGGAGAGAGAAAAACAGAAACATCGATGTGAAAGAGACACACTGATTAGTTGCCTCCAGCACCTGTCCCAACTGGGGCCAGGGATGCAACCCAGGTACATGCCCTTGATTGGGAATCAAATCTGAGACCCTTTGGCACGCAGATTGATGCTCTAACCACGGAGCCATGCCGGCCAGGGCTGCCTCCCATTTTTTATCCTTTTTCCTCACTCTAGCAAGAGTTGTCATAAACAGCCCTAGTCGGTATGGCTCAGTGGATAGAGCATCAGCCTATGGACCAAAGAGTCTCGGGTTCAATTCTGGTCAAGGGCACATACCTCAGTTGCAGGTTCCTCCCCAGCCCAGACCCTGGTTAGGGCTCATGCAGGAGACAACCAATCATTGTGTTTCTCTCACATCGATATTTCTCTCTGTCTTTCCCTTTCCCATTCTCTCTAAAAATCAATGGAAAAATATTCTTGGGTGAGGATTTAAAAAAAAAAAAGTTGTCGTAAACACAGATCTGATCATGTCACTCCTGATTTAAAGTCTTTGGGCAGATAAAAAAAAAACTAATTAATTTTTTTAAACCTCTTTAGGTGGCTTAAAAGCTAAAGTTTGGGATTCCAGATCTTGCATATTCTAACCCTTCCTTTGTGATTTCACCTGTACAAACTCCAACCCTCTCTCTGCCTGTTGCCCCCACTGCCTGGAATGCTGTTCTCCTCTTGCTGTGTGGCCCAGACCAGAGCTCATTCACCACTTGAAGCCTCTGGCTGACTGCCAGAATCAACTGTTCCTAGTTTGTGTCCTCCCTATCCATTCAATATATTGAATCAAATTACCAGTAAATGGTGAATGGTTAGAGGTGCAGTTGCTGTCTTCTCCCCTAGGTGGCAATATGAAGCAGCCAGGCCGACCTCTGGCTTTGGGTCAGGGAAAGATGGGAGGAAGCCAGCCTAGGAAGGGAATTGAGTCTTGCTTCCCTCCTTTAACCAACTCTCCCTGCTGTGTCCCAGGGCCTGAGCAAGGCTCTGGGGAAGCAGTGGTGGTTATATCCTGTGTGTAGATCGTTTTGGCCCACTCTGGTTAGTGCATTGATGATTGTAAATGGTTGCTGTGAAAGCACCAAAAAGGACACTGTAACCAATGACAGAGTGTTTCCTGAAGGAGGTAAATTTGTGCTGGGGAGGAATTATTCAGGTAAAGATCCTGGGGAAGGTCTTTGCAGGATGCAGGAACAGTATTGGCAAGGGTACAGAGGTGGAAACATTTAGGTTTGTTCAGGGAACCACATGGGGTCTGGTACTTCAGGGGCAAGAAAGGTGAAGTGAGTAGTGGCCAAAGAACTCACGTGGCTGGTGTGCAGAGGGTTTGGGTGTTGTCCTGTAGCTGCCAGGGTGGCTATTAGGCAGTTTTAGTCTACAAAGTGAGGGAATCAGATCTGTACAGAGGAGGAAGAGTTGGAGGGGGATAATGCTGAAGGTCAGCAAACCAGTGAGAAAGTGATTCCTTTCCCTTCAATAAGGAAAATTGGGAATATGACCCTGGAATGTAGTAATAGGGAAAAAAGAGGGCGTGGGTTTGAGATGTGATTAGGAGCTAAAAGATACAGAACTCAGTGAGTATTTAGATGTGGGACATGAGCAAGAGATGAATGATTCCGGGTCTCTGCCTGAGTGACCGGTAGATGAACAGAGGAAAAGAGAGAAAGTGGGAGTAGCTGTTTAGAATGTGGACATCAAAGGGAAAGCAAATCACTCAGGTAGAATGCGTGTGCATGGGTACACAGACAGTGAAACAAAGGTGGCAGAAAGCAGTCTCCTTGTTCCTAGGTGTTGGGGGGATTCACTTATATGATCATTGTCCATCCCCACTCAACCTAGAGAGCCTCCATGTACTGGTATATTGGCCAAGTTCATGATCACACTTTATAGCCTGAAAACATGAAGCATAACTGTCCAATGTCACAGGGAATGGGGAGAAGTGGAAGAATTTGCCTCCTCAAGAAACTTAGAACCTGCCCTACCCAGTTTGGCTCAGTGGATAGAGCATCAGCCTGTGGACTGAAGGGTCCAGGTTCAATTCCAGTCAAGGGCACATGCCCAGGTTGTGGGCTCGATCCCCAGAAGGGAGTGTGCAGGAGGCCGCCGATCAATAATTCTCTCTCATCGATGTTCCTATCTCTCCTTCTCCCTCACTCTGTGAAATAAAAATATATTTAAAAAAACACACACAAAAAACAACAACAACTTAACAGCCTGAGCTAGGGAAAGTAGAGTGTGTGAAATTCAACAACGAAAAGTTGAAGCAGCAGGTCATGACAGTATTGAGAAAGTGTGGAAAGAAATGATTGCCCGTTTTTTGGTTTTAGGTTTTGATGAAAGCATTGGTGTCCAAACTGTGTCTTGTGATTAGAGAGGTGTTGGCAGGAGTTTCCAAGTGCAGCCAGAGGACTGAGTGAATAAGAAAGGAGAGTACAAGGAGGTTCAGAAGCCCAAGTGGACTGGTTTGGGCAGGCAGAGGTTCAGAAGGTGAGCTTGGAGATAAATCTGGAAAAGCATGCCAAGGTCTGGTGATAGAGGCACAGTCGAGGTGATCTTGGAATATTGCTTTTCTAGGGAAGAGATAAGGATGGATTGACTGGTCAAGAGGCTTTTGCAGTACTGAGGTGGCCGGATAATGGCCTGAACTTGAAGGTGAGTGTTGCACCTGATCTGCTTATGTCCCAGGCATCTCAGCCTGGCAGATACAGATTTGCCGTGACTTAGCTGGAGCCACCCCAGCCAGGCGACTTTCCCCTCTATGAGCTGTGGGAAGGGGAGAGTAAGAAAACATGTACTGTGTCCACTTGAGCCTTTATCTCGCATACCAGTTTTAATTGGGTCAGGAGATACATTCAGGGTTTTTGGGTTTTTTTTTCCTTTTCTGGCACCAGAGTATTTCCTGGGGGACCTTATATTCCTAAGTCTTTTACCCTGAAGAACTCCGAATTTTACATCAGGAATAATTGATTCCAGGTCTCTACATGATATATGAATTATCAAGCTTGAGCCTGCAGATATATTTGATTGTTCTAGTTTTCTTCTTAAGTAGCTTAGAAAGTCTGCTCTGTAACCATAAAATGAGGCAGATTCTAAGGGGTACCCAGCAGAAACCAGTCTTGCTGCTTTATGTATGTATCACCTATGTATATTTTGATGTCATTTCTATACATAGCTCTCCCTTATACATGCAGTAGGTATACTACTGATGTGAACAACATTGCTGAAGTCACACAGACAACCAAGACTGTTTAAAATATTCAATGGGGCTGAAAACCCTCAGATCATCTCAAGAGGACATCTAGATATATTCAGTTTATGGAAATGTTTTTAAATCAGCAGAAGTCATTTTGATAAACTCAAAATCTATTTTTTGTTCCTTGCAATTGACTTTGATGCTGTGGGATAGGACGGTACTTATTGATAATCCTAAAAAAGATACTGAATGTGTTAACAAGCTGTTAGGACAATTGCCAACTGCCCTTCTTTAATATAAAAGAATGCACCAAATGTACATGATTCCTGGGTGAATTGAGACCCAGTGTCTGTCCCACCTCTGCTACTGTGTGTACCTGTGTGATGCACCTATAGTTTGCTAAGTACCCTGGGTTTGCTTGACGATCCTTAGGTGATAGTGATGTAGCCTGGCCCCCAAGACTTTCACCAATGATATAAGTGAAAAACAATGTAAGTCAGAGTGATTCATGCAGTGATAAAGGTTTACACCAGTGGTGTATGGGCACAGAACAAGAGCGACCTATTGTCCTGGGGGATTTTTTTAAAGATAAATGAGGAGATGATGGAGAGGTGTACAATCTGCAAAGGGAGCAGCTATGATAGAGACATGGGGCTATGAAGGTCTGTGATATCCTGGGGGAGAAGCTAATGAGGGAAGTAAGGACTGGAGCCGCAAGGCCAGCCCCAAGATGAAGGGCCTTATGTTTCATCCTTGCTCTGTGACAAGCTTGAGACCTGACTCTGCCACTTAGTAACAGGGTGATGCCTGACCACAAGCAATGAAATCTCTGAGCCTCGGTGAGTGTTGACACCATGGAGGGGAAGGGCTAGCTTGGTGAGGCTGAACGTGCTGACTTGGAGGGGTCTCCAGGACATCTGCATGGAGAGACACACTAAGTGAGAAGAGACAGGGTCAGGTGAGCTGAGACAGCCAGAGATGGTCACAACTAGGAAGGCATTGATTGTCAGGTTGAAATGAAGGCCGGTTGTGGTTGGAGATTGTGGGGACAGAAGCTGGTTTGGAACAGGTTAGGGGAAGGGACCCAGAGAGCAGGATGGAGTGGCCACAAAGCACCAAGGAATTGTGCTCTTGGGATTTTAGTGTCTACCTTGTTGCCAGTTGACCAAGAACTGGGCCTGCTGGGAGCTGCTCAGTCCCAACTGGGCATCAGAAAGAGCTAGCATGCTGGGGAACAGGGCTGCAAAGCAGAATGCACTTTTTTATTTATATTTATTTATTTATATATAAGTAAATTTATTTATATAATTTTTATATATTTATATATATTTATTTATATGTATTTATGTTTTACTAAAACACACAATAATGGGGATTTACTTATTTATTTATATATATATATATATATATTTTTTTTTTTTTTAATATATTTTATTGATTTTTTACAGAGAGAAAGGGAGAGGGATAGAGCCAGAAACATGAATGAGAGAGAAACATTGATCAGCTGCCTCCTGCACGCCCCCCACTGGGGATGTGCCCGCAACCAAGGTACATGCCCTTGACCGGAATCGAACCCGGGACCCTTGAATCCGCAGGCCGACACTGTATCCACTGAGCCAAACCGGTTCTGGCTATATATATTTTTTAATCGATTTCAGAGGGGAGGGGAGAGGAGAGCAAGATAGAAACATCCATGATGAGAGAGAATCATTGATTGGCTGCCTCCTGCATGCCCCCTACTGGGGATCGAACCTGCAACCCGGGCATGTGCCCTTGACTGGAATCGAACCCAGGACCCTTCAGTCCACAGGCCAACTCTCTATCTACTAAGCCAAACCAAGCAGGGCAGAAGATGCACTTTTTAAACCTTGAAATTTTATTTTTAATTCACTCTCTTTGGTGTAGTTTTTTGAGTTTTGACAAATGTAGAGTCAAGTGACTACCACCATGATCAAGATATCAAAAAGTTCCGTCATCTTGCCCTGACCGGTTTGGCTCAGTGGATAGAGCATCGGCCTGCGGACTGAAGGGTTCCAGGTTCAGTTCCGGTCAAGGGCATGTACCTTGGTTGTGGGCACAATCCCGGTGGGAGTGTACAGGAGGCAGCTGATCGATGTGTCTCTCTCATCGATGTTTCTAACTCTCTATCCCTCTCCCTTCCTCTCTATAAAAAAAAATCAATAAAATATATTTAAAAGAAAAAGTTCCGTCATCCAAGAAACAAAAATACAGTTGACAATGAGGGGGTCAGGTGTGCCAACCACCTGTGCAATCAAATCCTCGTGTAACTAAAGTGGGTCCTACTTATACGTGGATTTCCAACTGTGGATCGAATATACTTATTCCTCAGTGTTCCCCCTGTGTAGTCAACTCTTCCTCTGCTTTCTGCCCCTGGCAACCACTGACCTAACACCCTGGTTTTGCCTTTTCCAGAATGAAATCATGTACGTGTCTCAAAATCGTTTTCCCACTCAGCAAAATGTTTTTGAGATACATACAAGTTGCATGAATTAGTAGCACCTTTTTATTGCTGAGCAGTATTCCATTGTGTGGTAGTTTATCCACTAACAGCTTGAAGGACATTTGGGTTCCAGTTTTTGGTGGTTATGAATAAAGCTGCTATAAACATTTGTGTATAGGTTTTTATATGAACGCTAGAGGCCCAGTGCACAAATTCATGCACGGGTGAGGTCCATCCAGCCCAGCCCAAATTGGGGCGGATCAGGGCTGGGCCTGTCAGGAGGAGGAGATGGCGGGAGGTTGGCCAGTGGGCCCTGCTCCTGATTGGGGCGGGGCGGGGGGGGGCGATTGGGGGCCAACAGCCTCAAGGAGGGGCCATGGGTGGTTGGCCAGCTGGCCCTGCCCCTGATGGGAGTGGGGAGGCTGGCTGGGGGGAGGGGCCGCAGGCCAATCAGGGTGGTGGGGGCCCATTGGGGGTGGGGCCAGGTCGGAGGAGGGGCTGCAGGAGGTTGGCCAGCTGGCCCTGTCCCCTATTGGGGTAGGGGGAGTAATCAGGGGCAGGGCTGGCTGGGGGAGGGGCTGATTGGGGTGGTGGGGGCCCATTGGGGGGCGGGGCGGCTGGGAGGAGGGACTGCAGGAGGTTGGCTGGCCCCACCCCCTATTGGGGTGGGGGGGGTCATCAGGAGCGGGGCCAGCGGGGAGAGACTGCAGGCTGATCAGGATGGTGGGGGGCTGGTCAGAGGAAGGGGCTGCATGAGGTTGGCCAGCCGGCCCTACCCCCTATTGGGGTGGGGGGGATCAGAGGTGGGGCCAGCCGGGGAGGGGCCTCGGGAGGTTGGCCGGCAGCCCCAACCCTGGATCCGGCCGGTTCGCTGGCCACAGTGGGCGTCATAGCAACCGACTGGTCATTCTGGTCATTCCAGCGGTCCAGTTGCTGGCTTTTTATATATATACTAGAGGCCCAGTCTCGCAGTCTGGGACCCCTCGGGAGATAACAACCTGCTGGCTTAGGCCTGCTCCTGGGTGGCAGAGGGCAGGCCCAATCCCTAGGTGCAGCCACTGGTCAGGCTCAGAGCAGGGCTGATTGGGGAGTTGGGGCGCCGCCCCCTGTCATGCACAGAGCAGGGCAGATTGGGAGGTTGCAATGCCACCCTCAGTCACGCTCAGGGTAGGGCCAATTGGGGGGGTTGGGGCACCGCCCCCTGTCACACTCAAGGCAGGGTCGATGGGGAGGTTGCGGCGCCACCCCCTGTCACGCACAAAGCAGGGCCAATCAAGGGGTTGGGGCGCTGCCCCCTGTCACAGACAGAGCAGGGCCCATCAGGGAGGTTGGGGCTCCGTACCCTGTCACGCACAGAGCAGGGCCAATCAGGGGGTTGGGGCGCTGCCCCCTGTCATGCACAGAGCAGGGCTGATCAGGGGGTTGAGGAGCTCCCCCTGTCACTCACAGAGTAGGGCCGATAGGGGAGTTAGGGCACCGCCCCCTGTCACACACAGAGCAGGGCGGATCAGGGGGTTGGGGCACCACCCTCTATTACCCACAGAGCAGGGCCGATCAGGGGGTTGTGGCGCCACCACTGTCACACTCAGGGCAGGGCCAATGGGGAGGTTATGGCTCTACCCCATCACACACAGAGCAGGGCCCGTGGGGGTGGGGGGGGTGGGGGTTGGGGCGCTGCCCTCTGTCACCCACAGAGCAAGACCGATCAGGGGGTTGGGGCACCGCCACTGTCACACTCAGGGCAGGGCCGATGGGGAGGTTATGGCTCTACCCTGTCACACACAGAGCAGGGCCTGGGGGGGGGAGGGGGGGATGTTGGGGCACCGCACCCTGTCACACACAGAGCAGGGCCGATCAGGGGGTTGGGATGCTGCCCCCTGTCACGCTGATCCGGTGCCAGGAGGCCTCGCAGCTCCGCTGATCCCGGTGCTGGGAGGCATATTACCCTGTTACTATATAGGATAGAGGCCTGGGGGCCAGCTGGTTTGCCCTGAAGGGTGTCCTGGATCAGGGTGGGAGTCCCCACTGGGGTGCCTGGCCAGCCTGGATGAGGAGATGATGGCTGTTTGCAGCTGGTCACACACCCTTCAGGCTGGGGGTCCCCACTGGGGTGCCTGGCCAGTCTGGGTGAGGGGCTGAGGGCTGCCTTCAGGCTGGCGATTGACTGAAGGTCCCAACCGCTCCTTTTTTTCTTTTTTTTTTTTATTCTGGGCCAACTTTAGCTCTGGCTCTAGCTCTGAGGCCTCGGCTGCTGAAAGCTGGTATCTGGTTTGTTTGCGTTCTATAATCGAAACAATGTATAACTCCAGCTCTGAGATCCCGGCGGCTGAAAGCTGGTTTCTGGGGTTTTGTTTAGCTTCTATATTTGTTACAAAGTTTCAGACTGCCAGCTCAGAGGCCGGCAAGGCAGGTGGGGAACGTTGGAGTCCTCCTTCACTGAAGCAAGCAAGCCTCATGTTTGTTTCCAGCTGCCTGGCTGTCGGCCGCCATCTTGGCTGATAGTTAATTTGCATATACTCACTAATTAGCCAATGAAAAGGGTAGTGGTCGTACGCTAATTACCATGTTTCTCTTTTATTAGTGTAGATATAGATCACTTTCATTTCTCTTGTATGAAGACTAGGAATAAGAACTGTAGTCTGTTTTCCAAAGTGGCTGTAGCATTTTTACATTTCCACCAGCAATGTATGAAAGTTTTGGTTTCTCCACATCTTCACCAGAAATTGATATTGTCTGTTTTGTTGTTGTTTGCTTGCTTTTGTCTGTGTGTTTTATTAAAATATAGTTGACATACAATATTAGTTTCAGGGATAGTTTGCTTTTTTTTTATTTTGTTTTAGCCTTTCTAAATGGGTAATAGTATCTCGATTCTCACCCTAAATGCGGAGAGGTTTTAATTTGCATTTCCCTAATTAATGACATTGAGCATCTTTTCGCATGTTTATTTGCCATCCATATATCTTCTTTTGCCATTTTTTAAATTGGGTTGTTATTGTTAAGTTTAGACAGTTTTAAAAAATATATGTTCTAGATACAAGTACTTTTGCAAATATGTGATTTGCAAATATTTTCTTCCAGCCTATGGATTGTAATTTTCCTAGCAGTGTCTTTTCACAGAGCAAAAGTTTTAACATTTGGTGGTATCCAGTTTCAATTTCCAGTTTATCAATTTCCAGTTTCAATCCATTTTATCAATTTCTTTTATATGGATTGGGCTTTTGGTGTGGTGTCTAAGAAATCTTTGCCCCATCTAATGTCACAAAGATTTTCTCCTAGAAATGTTCTGTTTTTACATTTTAGAATAGAGGTCAGCACACTTTTTCTGTAAAGAGCCAGATGGTAAATATTTTCAGCTTTGTCACAATTACTCAACTACGTAGCTATAGGGCAAAAGCAGCCCAGACAATACATAAACAAATTAGAGTAGCTGTGTGCCAATAAAACTTTATTTATAAAAACAGGCAGTGGATCAAATTTGGCCCCCAGGTCATAGTTTGCTGACCACTGTTTTAGAAAGTTAACTTTTACCAGGGGTAGAAAATACACCACACCTCTCTGGATAATGAGAATGAGTAATTATTGTTCATCCATGAAGGCAGGCTGAAGGAGAAGGCAGAAGAGTAGATGCCTAACACAGAACAAGAGTGAAGAGAGGGAGTGATAAAGAAAAAAGAGGAAAGAAGAAAAATGTTAGAATCCCATTTGGAGCAAACTTCAGTGTATTTTTTATTTTTATCTTTTTTAAAAAAATTTTTTCAGAGTGCATTTTAATTTCTTAGAGTTTACCCTTGCACTTTGGTTCAGGTTTCAGCAGATGTTTTTGTTTGCTTTTGAGCTAATGATCTCAAAGTCTCCTGGTCACAGACAGTTTAACAGGTTTGTGGAGTTTTTCATAATTAAACCTGTTAATGCTGGTGGTCCTGTGCTTTCTACTGAATGTTGGTATTGTCTAACCATTCCCCAGTAATGCATATTTAAATTATATTCAGTGTTTTACTTTTACCAGCCAGGGGGTTATGTGTTCTTATGCATGTTCCCCTACACATGTGTGTTTATTTCCCTAGAACAGACTCCTACAGTTCTGAGTTGGAGGATAGTATTCACATAAAAAATCTTGGTAGGCACTACCAAGTTATCCTTTAAAAAGGTGGTACCATGTCACACTCATATCAACAGTCTATAAGAGTATTGCCCCTTTATCTTTAAACTGGATTTATTCCCTCTAACAAGCAAAAGGTAGCATCTCTTATTTCACATTTTCTTCATTATTCTCGAACTTGAGCTTCTTTCCATAGTTTCCTAGCTATTTGAATTGCTGGCATCTATTAATTGCGGTTAATATCCTTTGATCACTTGTCTGTTAGTGATATATATATATATGATTTTTTTTTTAAATTAATTTGTAGATGCTCTAAATGGACTTTTCTCAGCCACGGCAGTATTGACATTTTGGGGCTGGATAGATCTTGGTAGGGACTGTCCTGTGCCTTGTGGAATGTTCAGCAGCATCCCTGGCCTCTGCCCACTAAATGCCAGTGGCACGTGCACACACACACCCCACCCCCCAGTTGTGATAATCAGAATTGTCTCCAGACATTGCCCAGTATCCCCTGGGGGCAGAATCACCCAGGTGAGAACCACCAATCTAAGTAATATAATAGGTAGCAAATACAGTTGACCCTTGAACAACATGGGGATTAAAGGTGCTGATACCCTATGTCAGGGGTCCTCAAACTACGGCCCGCGGGCCACATGCAAATACAAATATTGTATTTGTTCCCGTTTTGTGTTTTTTTTTTTCCTGTCTTTTTTAAAAAAATATATTTTATTGATTTTTTACAGAGAGGAAAGGAGAGAGATAGAGAGTTAGAAACATCGATGAGAGAGAAACATCGATCAGCCGCCTCCTGCACATCTCCTACTGGGGATGTGCCCGCAACCCAGGTACATGCCCTTGACTGGAATCGAACCTGGGACCTTTCAATCCGCAGGCCGACGCTCTATCCACCGAGCCAAACCGGTTTTGGCGCCGTTTTGTTTTTTTTACTTCAAAATAAGATATGTGCAGTGTGCATAGGAATTTGTTCATAGTTTTTTTTAAAACTATAGTCCGGCCCTCCAACGGTCTGAGGGACAGTGAACTGGCCCCCTGTTTAAAAAGTTTGAGGACCCCTGCCCTATGTAATCAAAAATCCACCTTATAGCCCTAGCTGGTTTTGCTCAGTAGATAGAGCTTAAGCCTGAAGACTGAAGGGTCCCAGGGCACATGCCTGGGTTGCAGGCTCAATCCTCAGTAGGCGGCGTGCAGGAGGCAGCCAATCAATGATTCTTTCTCATCATTGATGTTTCTCTCTCTCCCTCTCCCTCCCTCTCTGAAATCAATAAATATATATATATTAAATCTACCTTATAAAAATGCAGCTGACCTATGAACAACGGATTTGAACTATGTGGATCCACTAAAGGCATTCCAAAGCCTGCATGCTTTCAATTCTGTGTTAAGGTCAACTGTATTTTCTCCCAGTCTCCTGCTTGTCTGTTTCTGATGCCTTTTGGCATGCAAAGTTTTGAACCTTATGAAGTCTAACTTTCTAATCTCTTTTTTTGGCTTTTGATGCCAAACTACTTTATAAAGAGCAGGGAACAGTACATTTGCAAATAAGTAAAAGAAATGCTGGGAGATTGGACTAACGTTGCACATTGTATATGGAACTTAAATGATGGTGCTGAAATTGTATGTGTCTTTTTTGAAGCCCTCTTAGTAAGTGGAAATGGTTGAACTTGGAATTGTTTTGTTTTAACAGACTTTTTTAGAGTAGTTTTAGGTTTACAGAAAGATTGCAAAGAAAGTACAAAGTGAGTTTCCATATACCTCTCCTCGAACACAAAGTTTCCCCTATTATTAGCATCTCACATTAGTATGAACCATTACTGATACATGTTATCTGAAGCCCATAGTTGCTTTAGGGTTCCCTCTTGGTGGTGTACATTCCATGGGTTTGGACAAATGTAGAAAGACATGTATCCACCATTACAGTATCACACAGAATAACTTCACTGCCCTAAAAAATCCTCTGTGCTTCATCTATTCATCCCTCTCCCAAAATTCCAGCAACCTCTCATCTTTTTATTGTCTCCATTGTTTTACCTTTTCCACAGTGTTGTATAATTGGAATCATATAATATGTAGCCTTTCAAAAGCTGTTTTCTTTCACTTAGCGGTGTGCATTTAAGGTTCCTCCATGTCTCTATGGCTTCATAGCTCATTTCTTTTTATTCCTGAATAATACTCCCTTATGTAGATGTTTTTTTCTCCATTCACCTACTAAAGGACATCGTGGTTTCTCCCAGTTTTGGGGGCTGCTGTAAACTTCCATGTGCAGGTTTTTGTGTGGACATATGTTGAAGAGAAAACTAAGTGCTAATGCAGTCATTAGTTTTGTTTCACATTCTGCAATTTGAACATTAGGAATTTACTTGATTTTTTTCCCCCTGCAGATTTTTAAAAAATACAATGTCTAATGGTTATGAAGACCACATGGCCGAAGACTGCAGGGATGACATCGGGAGAACAAATTTAATAGTCAACTACCTCCCTCAGAACATGACCCAGGATGAGTTGCGAAGTCTGTTCAGCAGTATTGGTGAAGTCGAGTCTGCAAAACTTATTCGGGATAAAGTCGCAGGTAAAGAAACCAAGACATTTTTGTAGAGGGAGTGCTTTTGGCTGTCCTGTTAAGCACTGTCTTTTTTACCTGTGACTCTGCAGCATTCCTCCGTGTAGAAGAGCTGCAGCCTTGCAATGATACTTTTAAAGTTTCATTTTTATCTCAGACTCTACTCTGCCACCGTCGTGGTATAAGATTGGATGTAGGTTCCCAAAAGAGGTAAAAATCAACATTAGACAGAGAGCATGTCCAAAATAAGATGGTGGAAGGGGAGGAAAAATGAGGAGACACCAGAAACTAGGTCTGCTCTTAAGAGCTGGAAGGTGCCAAAGAAGGACAGCCTGGCCTGCTGTGGGCTCACCTATGGAAGGGACTCTGACCAGCGCCCTGCTCCAGGCAGGCCCATTCATCTTCCCAGGCTCCCACTCAGTGGGTCAGGCCCACTGAGTCCCCAATGAGTGGCTCCTCATTAGGTTTGGGTGACCTTGACTGTTTGTTGTCACTCCATCAACCTGAACATCTGAAACACACTGAACTTGATCTCTCTGTGGGAATGGGAGCATGGCAGTGGTTCAACAGGCTGGATGTGTGGTTGGTAGGCTGGTTCAAAGCCCTGCTCTCCACTCCCTCAAAGTATGACTTGTAAGCCTCAGTGTCTCCATTCATAATGTGGGTATGGTGGTGCCTACCTCCTGATGCTACCTACCTCATAAGGGTTTGAGGAAGGCCCAGTAGTACCTGGTAAGGTTGTCATTCTGAGAGCTTGGTTTCAAGGACTCTGGAGAAAAATAGGGAAAGACCAGGTACTAGGATTCTTTTCTCCCCAGGGAAGAACACTGTTTTAGAGAGCTCTCCCCCTCTTTGTCCTCCTCCTCTTCTTCCTCTTCTTCTCCCTCCTTCCTCTTCTCCTCCTCTCTTCCTCATCCTCCACATCTTTCTCCCCTGCCTTTTCCTCTTTCTCCTTTCCCCTCTCTTCCTCCTCTTCATCCTTCTTCTCCTCCCCCTCCCCTTCCTCCTCTCTGCTCTGGTGAGCTGAGGAATGGACAGTCTTCCCAGGATGGCTTTGGCTGCCACCTGGGTTGTGGGACTATGTATGATTCCCTACACTGAAACTAATTTTAAAGTAAAACAGTCCTGGCCAGTGTGGTTCAGTTGATTGGGCATCGTCCCATGCACCAAAAGGGTGCTGGTTCAATACCCAGGTTATGGGCTCAATCCCCAATGTGGAGCGTACAGGAGGCAGCTGATCGATGTTCCACTCTCACATCAATGTTTCTCTTTCTCTCCCTTTTTCTCTCTCTAAATTTTAATAAAAATATATTTTTTAAAGTAAAACAGTATTTATATTATAGACATACAATAATATTTAAATTTACATGACAGTAGCCTAACCAGAGTGGCTCAGTTGGTTGAGTGTCCTCCTGTGCACCAAAAAGTTGCTGGTTTGATTCTTAGGGCACATACCTGGGTTGCAGGTTCAGTCTCCCCAGAGGGGGCATTTATGGAAGGCAACCAATCGATGTATTCTCTGATACATCAATGTTTCTCCTTCTCCCCCTTCCCCTTCCTCTCTCTAAGCATGTCCTTGGGTGAGGACTTAAAAAAACATTTTTTCATAACAGTAGAGTAAGATATTGAACCACATGTACCCATTCTCAACTCTCAGCATTTGCGAGAGATGGGACGATGCCCATGACTGGATAACTCCTGGAGAGGCTGGCTGACCCCGTATAAGGAATTGGTTTGTCAGAGGAGGGCTTGGAACTCAAAGTATTTTTAATTAATTTATTTTTAAAATATATTTTTATTGATTTCAGAGAGGATGGGAGAGGGAGAGAGAGATAGAAACATCAATGATGAGAGGGAATCACTGATCGCCTGCCTCCTGTACTCCTCCTACTGGGGATTGAGTCCGCAACCCAGGCACATGCCCTGACTGGGAATGGAACCGTGATCTGGTTCATGGGTTGACGCTTAATCACTGAGCCACACCAGCCAGCAGTCTCTGCTCGTTTAAAAAATCCTTGCTAGCCCTGGCCAGTGTGGCTCCATTGGTTAGAGCAGCAGTCGCCATTGGTGGTCTGTGAGATCTGAAAGGTTGGCAACCGCTGGGTTAGAGTGTGTCCCATAAAGGGTCACAGGTTCAATTCCCAGACAGGACACATACCCAGGTTGCAGGTTTGATCCCTGGTTGGGGTGAATAGGAAGCAACCAGTCAATGTTTCTCTCCCTCTCCCTCAGCCTGCCTCTCTAGAATCAATGAAAAACATATCCTTGGGTGAGGAGTAAAAAAAAAATCCTTGCTAAAATTCGCCAACTTCCTGTAGATCAGGTTTTCTCAACTTGAGCACTATCGCTATTTGGGATTGGATAATTCTTGGGGTGGGGCATCCTGTGTGTTGTAGGATGTTGAACAGCATCCCTGATCTTCACCCACTAGATACCAGTGGCACTTTCAGAATTGTGATAACCAAAAAAATGTCCCCAGACATTGCCAAATATTTCCGAGGGGGTAGAATCACTCACAATTGAAAACCACTATTCTAGCTATTCTTCTCCTGTTCACAGACACAGCAAATTACTGTCTCCTCTTCCTTCTAGAAGCCTCTTCCCTTGGCTTCTGTGAACCACCACCCTGGTTCTCTTCCAACCCTGAGGCCTTGCTCTGCCTCCCTTGCAGCCCCTTCTGAGCTATTAACTTCAGCGGTCCTCAAGGTTACTCCCAAGCCTCTTCTTTGTAAGTCTGTATGGTGGTAAGTGGATGCACCTGCAGCTTAGCTTCCCCTTTAGTTTGCCACTTCTCTTTCAGCCACAAAGCTCCTCTAAGCTTCAGACCCCTCAACTGCTCAAATTCAGTGTTTTCCAAATTAAACTTGACTTTCCTGCAAGCCAAGGAAAGTGCACCACCCATTGTAACCGATGGCACCACTGTCCACTTATTGGCTCTGCTCAGAAATATAAACATGACCTTTGACATGTATCCCTGACTTTTCCCTTTGGATGCTTCCATCTCTTTTCTTCCATCTCCCCTGCCTTCATACTAGACCAGGCCACATCATCCTCTGCCTACATTAGTGCTCTTGCCTCTTAACTGGTCACCCATGCTTCCTCCAGACCATTCCCACTGCAGCAAAGGAATCTCTTTAACACTCCATATCTCACTCTGTCACTCAGCTTCTTTAAAACCCCTCCCATTTCCTTTAGGATGCTTTCCCTGGCCCAACCCGGTCAGTTTTAGATGCCTCACTTCTGGGTTCCCATAACATCGGGGCAGACCTGCAACATGGGTTTCCACACTGCACTGAAGTTGGAACTTTATTGTCCATTAGGTCCATGTAGTTCTTGGAAGCAGGGACCCTATTCATCTCTGTATCCCTGGAGGTAGTCATAGTCTGTTGAAGGAATGAATAAATAAAAGGGTCTGGGGATTGGAGGAGAATGCATATCAGCATGGACATTCATTCACCCTGCAAATATTCATTGAGTGCTGACCACGGGCCAGGCCCTGATGACAGGAGGAATGAGGGTGGTCTCTGGGATCCGAGAATGTTTCACTTGGTGACCTCAATATTCAAAATATTTCTGGCCAGCCAGGCTCCAGCCCCACGTGGGGACATGCATTTGTTGTTGCTTGTTCCATCCACAGTCACCAGCTAGCCTTACTGTGCAGCCCTGCCCTGCTCTCTGTTCTGGTGTTTGGTCCTTCTGCAGATGCCGTATGGCCCATGGGGGACCAGGAACCAGCCTCTATCCTCCTGGACTGTTTGTCATACTGGCCACTTGGTCTTCAGCCTCTAGTTCAGTTTTGCTCAGCTTCTGTCTCATTGCTGTGCACCTCTGGTCAGGATAAAGCCCTTATCCCTGCCTGCAGCTCACAAGTCTCCCGAGGACCTGTCCCCTCATCCCAGCCACTGCACCCCACACACACTTTCCTCTCGGATTGGAATGAGCTACTTGTCATTCCCTAGACATGCCCACGATTGCACACTTGTGATTTCATAAAGACTGTTCCCTCAGCAGGAATGTTCTTCCACATCTAGTCAGCCTGATCACTTTTTTTCTCCTTAATGCAAAATAATCTTTGTTCCTTATAGAAAAAGGTTTCACATGAGATAAGAAAAGTTTAAATTACCCATAATCTCACAATTGTGTTTCATGTCCTTCTCAACCTGTGGGTCGCGACCCCTTTGGGGGTCGAACGACCCTTTCACAGGGGTCGCCTAAGACCATCGGAAAACACATATATAATTACATATTGTTTTTGTGATTAATCACTATGCTTTAATTATGTTCAATTTGTAACAATGAAGATACATCCTGCATATCAGATATTTACATTACAATTCATAACAGTAGCAAAATTACAGTTATGAAGTAGCAACGAAAATAATTTTATGGTTGGGGTCACCACAACATGAGGAACTATATTAAAGGGTCGCGGCATTAGGAAGGTTGAAAACCACTGTTCTAGACTTATTTCTTTATTCCTTGTTGTAAGCAATTGTGTTCTTTTACAAAATGGGCTTACACCACCCAAACTATGTGGAAACTTTTCTTCTGATATTTGTGGAGATTTTTCTCTGCCATTGAACATAGCTATCTCCTCATCATAATGGTTACATAGTATTCTGCTGTATGGAGGTTCTGAGTTTATACAACAGGTTACTGTAGCTGTTTTTCTCTATTTATTAACCTCACTGAGATAAATATCCTGGCACAAATCTTTGCTCTCTGGTTATTTCCATAGGAAGTCTTCTTAGAAGTGAACCAACAGATGTGATAGTGTATATAGTCGTCCCCCTTATCTGTGGTTTTGCTTTCCATGGTTTCAGTTCCCCATGGTCAACCACTGTCCAAAAATATTAAATGGAAAATTTTGGAAATAATAAGTTTCAAATTGCACATTGTCCTGAGTAGCGTGATGAAATCTCTTATCATCCTCCTGTGTCCCACCGGAGATGTGACTCATTCCTTTGTCCAGCATCTCCACGATATATGTGCTCCTTGCCAGTTAGTCACTTAGTAGCCAGATCAACTGTTGTGGTATCTCAGTGCTTGTGTTCAATTAACCCTTATTTTACTTCATAATGGTCCTAAAGCATAAGAGTAGTGATGCTGGCAGCTTGGGCATGCCAAAGAGGAGCCGTAAATGCTTCCTTTAAGTGAAAGGTATGTATGTATAAAAAGAAACATAATATATGTAGGGTTCAGTGCTGTGCTGGGTTTCCAGCATCCACTGGGGGTCTTGGAGGTAATACCCTGAGGATAAGGGAGGATTACTGTACTTTCTAAAACCCCTTGACCCTTATTGCCAGCTTGCCCTCCAGTTTATACTCCCTTCCCCCACCAGCCCTTCCACCCCCTGATGTGGCAGGGTTTCTCATCTTTGCCAGCCAGCCTAAGTGAAGAATGGCATCTGATCCTGATGGTAATTTGCACTTCTAGGAAAATTTATCTGTTTTCCTGTACTTACTGGCTGTTTTGTACTCTTATAAAATACCTTTATTGTCCTTTGACTGCTTTCTTTCTTTGGGGGCATTTGTTGTTTCTTATTTATTGCCTGCTTAGTTCACTCATTCCCCCCAAGACCCAGTCTCTCCTTCAGTGAAGTCTTCCCTTGAGCCCCCGTGGAAGTTTTAAGGAGGACTTGACTGCTCCTGCACTCTGACGTTGCAGGGAAGGCCTCGTCCACAGGCACTCACCTACCTCATCCATGGACTCCAGGTCAATTTGAGAAACACTAGGGGATTAAAATAGTAAATCTGGCTGCTCTTGTCTGCAAATAGAAGATGAAATGCTCTGTAATTATCTATTAGTTTTAACCCTTGCCCAAAGAGAGAGGAAGTATGTTTGGAAATGGAAAAGCACTTGCCCAAGGTAGTCTGACAGGGCATGAAGAGTGCTCCATGAGGAGGCAAGTAGGCTTGCTTTTCTACAGGCAGTGGCTCTTGGAACACTGGATCCTGACCAGCAGCAGGACATGGTGTCAAGGAAGAGAGGGTTGGACACGGACCCCAGCCTCTGGCCCCACCCAGATGCACTGAATCAGCCAGACTTGGTATTTGAACATCTGACATTTAACCTTCCTGGAGGGAGGGCAATGCTAGGGCCATGGCAAATCAGAAAACCAGAGCTGAGCCCAAGCTGGTTTGGCTCAGTGGTTAGAGTGTCAGCCCAAGTAATGAAAGATCTTGGGTTTGCTTCCAGTCAGGAGCACGTACCTGGGTTGCAGGCTCGTTCCTCAGCCTGGTCTAGGCTCGTGTGGGAGGCAGCTAATCAATGTGTCTCTCACATTGATGTTTCTCTCTGTTTCTCTCCCTGCTCCCTTCCACTGTCTCTGAAGGATCAATGGAAAAAAAGTATCCTCTGGTGAGAATTAACAAACCAAAAAAGAAAGCCAGAACTGAGAAGCACTGGGCCTGTTGGTGGCATTTTTCCTACAACATGGGAAGTGAGAGATGGGAGGAGTGCTGAACTCTGGGACATCCTTTGACCTCAGAACCAAGGTTTATTTATGCTTTTTCCCTGTCCCTTCTCACTCTTCTGTTTCTTTCCCTCATCTTCTGCCCTCCTCTCCTGTCCACCACATCTCCCCTCCAGGGCTCTGGTGGCCCTCATCCCCAGCCCAAAGTCCAGGCAGGCCCTGTTCTCCTCAAGCCCTAAGCAGCCTATGTAGGATCCTTGCCCTACCCAAGCTCTGACACTTAGCATCACTGCTCCTCCAGCCAGACCTCAGAATTCTCTCATTTGGGGCTGGTCTTCCATCATCCTGAAGGGCAAATAGGCCTTGATGGCACTGAGTCTAGCAGGCTCACTGTCTCTAGGAGGAGGAGAATCATCTGTAAGGAGCTGAGAAGCATAGATTCCCATGCCTGCCTGACATCCTGGGTCCCCGGACTCTGAAGGCTTCTAGGGAGCTGCATCATTACCTGCATGACTTGTGGACCCTATTAGAGAAACAGTAACTTAGAGACTGCTTTGGGAAGTGAGGGTCTTTCCCCAGGTGCCTGGGAGTCCTCTGTATAACCATGAGAAATCCTGCTCTCAGGGGCTCCCCACCTGCACTGCAAGCATCAGCTCTCAACCTGTGCATGTTGGAATCCTACTGAAGCCACCCCACTCCACTCCACTCCCATTCCAATTTCATTGCTCTGGGATATGGCTTGGGTAGTGATCATCTTTTAGAAGCTTCCCTGGTGATTCTAATGGGAAGCCAAAGATGAAAGTGATTGGTTCATGGTGAAGGTAAGAGTGGAGGTTGGTGCTCAGCACTATGTTAAGCACTTTGCTCTACAGCAGTGATGGCGAACCTTTTGAGCTCGGCGTGTCAGCATTTTGAAAAACCCTAACTTAACTCTGGTGCCATGTCACATATAGAGATTTTTTGATATTTGCAACCATAGTAAAACAAAGATTTATATTTTTGATATTTATTTTATATATTTAAATGCCATTTAACAAAGAAAAATCAACCAAAAAAATGAGTTCGCGTGTCACCTCTGACACGCGTGTCATAGGTTCGCCATCACTGCTCTACAGCATCATCAATTGGGTGAAAGCCAGGGACTCCCATTTGTTCATCCACCACCTTTCTTCTTGCTGCACACAGGTGCCCACCACAGAGGGTAGAACAGATTGAGGGGATAGAGCCAGCCCTGGGGACGGGTATGCAGAGATCCCTCCCCACCTGGCCCCAGAAGGCTCAGCCCATCCCAGGAGTGCTGGCACTTTAGGCTCCTCTGAAGCTCTCTCCGGCATCAGCCTATCTGCAGGTCTTCTCTGTGGGTCTTCCTTCTGCTGCCCCCTTTCTGGTGCATACTGCTCAAGCTCACAGACTCCACAGGATCCTAGCTTGACCTACTGCATCTGCTTTCCAACCAGCAGCCACCTCTGGTCCATTCCCCCATTTCCTGGAACATACTCATTGTCTCTACCTCAGAGACTTGGCACTTGCTCTTCTGTCTGGAATGCTTGTCCTCAGCTATCCAGAGGTCTTGCTTCAAATATCACCTCCTCAAAGGGTGCTCCTGTCCACCCTGTCTACTGAGGGCCCATCCTGTCAGCCTCTCACCACCAGAAAGATTCTCCTCCTAGCACCTATGCAGTGGTTTGTTTCTTGCTGGTTTGTTGTCCAATTTACCCACTGGGATATGAGTTTTATAAAGGTAGAAGCTTCCTCCTTTCTGATCATCATCAAAACCCCACCCCACCCAGCCAACCTAGCCTGGAATCTGGCACATACTAGGTGCTCAGTTATTGTTGGTGGACTCATTCAGGAAAACTGGAGTGGGTGTAGGAACATGAAAGGGAGGCAGGCAGTGGCCATCTAAGGGTGTGCAACTTCCTAGGTGACATTAGAAGGTGCAGGCGCACAGGTGGTCAGAGAGGTCACCCAGGAAGACTGATGGAGATAAAGGACCAAAGGCAGAGCCTTGGGGACCATCTTGATGAAATTGGCAGAGGAAGAACCTGAAGAGGGACAGCTGGGGAGAAAGAAAACTTGGCACTGTTGTCACATCCTGGAGGAGGTGGCACTTCAAGCTGAGAGCTCAAGGAGCTGGGTCCTGAAACTGTCCATGGGCAGCACCAAAGGGCCATGGACAGCCTTGGTGAGTGTAGTGCTTGCAGTCAGCAGTGACCACTCTAGGGAGCCAGCCAGGGCCACCAAGCACTGAGGTGGGGCAAGGCCCATGTTTATATGCTGAGAGGAGCCGCTGTAGTTGAAGACACAGGAACAGGGCCTGGGTGAGTCTACACTGGTGTTTGGTTTCTCCAGCATTGCTTAGACCACTTGAGGCACCAGTAGGGAAGAAGACTGGGGGTACTGGGTGGAATTGGCCTTGTGGGAGGAGCAGAAAGACAAGGAGACCGGTGTGCAGGTGCTGCTGATCAGGGAGGAGTGGAGGAGCCTGTCCAAGGCTGGGTCAGAAAGGACAGACTCTTGGCCTGGCTACAGTGAGAGACCAACAGAGTGAGGTTGAAGAGCAAGCGTTTGGGCATAAAAATCCCAGGCAGGCTGGAGTTTGGTTGGGAATCTACCACAGACCTCCTCTGCATCCTCAGCTCTCACATTTGTGGTCTGGAATGTTTGCAGGGACCCTAAGTCCCTGATCTGGAGCTGATTGTAGTTTTCTGAGTTGTGCTATGACTCTCCTGCTAGATGGGCCTGGACCCCACAGCCCTCCTTTCCAGGGTCCTCACTGTTCAGGCTCAGGGGCTGAGTCTCTGAGGTCCATGGGGTTTTGTTAAAAATATGGGTCTGGAGGGTCAGATTTTGTTTTTGTTTCTTTAAAAAAGAAAGCAGCTGTATAAATAATTTTTATAGCTACTCTACCCTGAAGGAGGCAGAGTGGAATTCCACAAGGTATTCCCTAACTGTGGGCTGTGCCATGACTTCCATCCAAAGCCTGTTGTTTGGGGTTGGGGGATGACCTTACAGTGGAGAAGAAACCTGCCAAACGGACTGCTCTGCTGGGAGATGAAGGTCAACATCATCTGTGATAAGTCACATTGACAGCATGCACCCCCTGATGTCATAAGAAGGACATTCATTTCACTATGTGATCTTCCTCCCCAAAACCCATCATGCCAACCTAACCATGAGAAAAAGCATCTGACAAGCCCAGATTGAGAGGGATTCTACAACATTACTGACCAGCCCTCCTCAAAACTGTCAAGGTCATCACAAGCAAGGAAGGTCTGAGAAATTGTCTCAGCCAAGAGGAGCCTAAGGAGACATGATAGCTAAATGTTACTTGGGATTCCGAATGGCATCCTGGAACAGAAAAGAACATTAGGGAAAGACAAATACTATGGAAATCAAATGTGAACTGCAGTTAATAATAATGTATCGTCTGGCTGGTTTGGCTCAGTGGATAGAGTATCAGCCTGCCGACTAAAGGGTCCCGGGTTTGATTCTGGTCAAGGGCACATGCCAGGGTTGCAGGCTCGATCCCCAGTAGGGGGCATGCAGGAGGCAGCTGATAGTGATTCTCTCTCATCATTGATGGTTCTATCTCTCTCCCTCTCCGTCCTCACTCTCTGAAATCAGTACAAATATAGTTTTTAAAAAATAATGTATCACTGCTGGTTTATTACTTGTTAACAAGCATTCTATCCATTCTACTATAAGTTGTTACTAATGGGAAACTGGGTGTGGGGTATATGGGAATTCTACATTATCTTTGTAATTTTTCTTTAAATTTAAAAAATTATTATTATTTTTTTTAAGTGGTAAAACTGAGTTAGGCTGTCCTCTAGGTTCCAAGTCTCATTATCACAGAAATGGGCCTGGCTTCCTCTGGCATCTCAGGTTGAGTCAGCACAGCTGCAATGAGGATCTCCATCTCTGTGTGGCTCAGGGCCTGGTTGTATTTTTTATTTATTTTTTTAATCCTCACCTGAGGACATGCTTAGAAAGAGGAAGAGGGGGAGGGAAAGAAAGAGAAACATTGATCAGTTGCTTTTTTAAAAATATATATTTTTATTTATTTTAGAGAGGAAGGGAAAGGGAGAGAGAAACAGAAACATCGATGATGAGACAGAATCATTGATCGGCTGCCTCCTGCACATTCCACACTGGGGATTGAGTCCACAATCCAGGCATATGCCCTGACCGGGAATCAAATCGTGACCTCCTGGTTCATAGGTCGATGCTCAACCATTGAGCCATGCTGACTGGGTGATCAGTTGCCTTCTGTATACTCTCCAACTGGGAATCAAACCCACAACCTAGGTATGTACCCTGAACAGGAATCAAACCCATAACCTTTTGGTGCACAGGATGATGTTCAATCAACTGAGCCACTCCGGCCAGTCGGGCGCCCTGGTTGTATTTTTTATCTGCTCATTGTAACCCTCTGCCAACTGGAGAAATGGAACAAAACTCAATGAAGGTGGTCCTTGGTCTTACACACAGCTCTATTTCTGCCCAGGGCAGTGCCTGTGTGTAGTGGGTGCCCCCTAATGTGGCATGTGCATGGGTCAGATGTGAGCACATTGGTGGTTCTCTTCCTTGCGTATCCTCCTGCTCCCCCTGTTGTGAAGGTGTAAGGCTCCTTCCACCTCTGACCCTCAGCCTTTGCTCCTCTCTGGCTTCCTGGGAACCCACAGAGCCTTGCCTTCAATGCTGAGTCCCTTGTGGGTATCCAATTGGTGGTCACTCCCACTTCTAAAAGTTTCATAAAGAGCTGGAACATGTTACCTGTAACCTTGGATCTCTTTGGAAAGAACTCAGGTTCTTGGGGCCCTGCAAGCTTGGCCAAGGCTGTGAAGGGGGTACAGGGGCTGCCCAGCAGGGCTGGAACTTCTCTAAGTGCTGTCTTCTCCCTGTGCTCCCCACTGGGTTGCAGATTTGGGAAAGTAAGAAAACTGACACTGGGTGGCACCAGAGCCCAGCAAGCTTTCCCTGCTTTGGAGTATGAAGTGGTAGAGAAATGCCTGTCTACCTATCTGCTGCCTGTAACCGTCCTTCTCCCCTTCTCAGACCCAGGCCCCTCAGAACCCCACAGAGTAGCCATCACTAGTGGGACCAATCATTGTCATTGCTTTAGTGATGGGTTCCCCAGGATGTAGTCAGTAGCACAGTTTTTCTTTTTAAATAACTTTTTTAAATTACAGAAGTAACATTTGCTCTTTGCAGAAAATGTATAAGTTTGCCAAAGAAGTGTACCAAATAAACCATTAATATAGCCGGGCGGGCCAGCATGGCTCAGTGGTTAAGCATCAACCTATGAACCAGGAGGTAATGGTTCGATACCTGGTCAGGACAAATGCCCGGGTTGTGGGCTTGATCCCTGGTGGGGGTTGCGCAGGAAGCAGCCAATCAATGATTATCTCTCATCATTGTTGTTTGTATCTATCTCTCCCTCTCCCTTCCTCTCTGAAATCAATAAAATATATATTAAAAAACAGTAATAAATAAACCATTAATATAAATTATAAACACATTTCCTGCAGACCCTGGCTCTTAAGGTTCCTGTGTTTTTTGTCTTTTCTCTGACCTTATTCTTTTGAGCGCAGCCAGACATAGGAGGGCATAGTCCTTTTCATCCTCTTGGTCTCTCTTGGTTGGTTTACCAGTGTGCACATGTTCTCCCACAGGACACAGCTTGGGCTATGGCTTTGTGAACTATGTGACTGCAAAGGACGCGGAGAAAGCAATAAACACACTGAATGGCCTGCGGCTCCAGTCCAAAACCATTAAGGTAAAGAGTGGTGAGCACCACCTCATTCAATCCTGTCCTGGGCTGGAATCTGGGCCAAACCTGACTTACCTCACCATCACTGTCAAGGGCACCATTAGCATCTCAGAAACCTGGTTCTTTCAGGGCCTCTGGGGAGCCTCCTGACTGCCCAAAATTGAGGTATTGGCATCTCACATGTGTGTTGAATGGTGACCATTCCAAGCCTCATGCCGTGGCTCATGGCTTCCTCGCCCCACCAGTAAAAGGAGGTTCCCCATGAAGAGCATGTAGAGAGGGGAGCCCCCTTCTCGGCCCAGGCCTCCCCTGCCTGTCTCATGTCTGGCTGTGACATTCCCATTCTTGTGCACCCCCATTTTCATGCCCTGCCTTCCCCGCTCCTGGCATACTGTAGTGGCACAGCATTGTCACCCTTCCAGCCCCATCACAGCCACTTCATTCGACATTCACTTAGCACATGTTTATTGAACACCTACTATGTTGAACAAATCAGACAAACCATGCCCTCATAGAGCTGGGAGGGGAGTGTTCTTGGCACATAGAACTACACTCCTGCCCTTCCTAGCAGGACTGAGCTTTCTGGTAAGAACACACCTGTTGTCCATGCCCTCATGCTGCCCAGTGACACAAGAGTTTATACTTGAAATTAAAAAAAAAAGAGTTCATATTTGCTCCTGTGTTATGGTTTCAGGCTCCTCATCACATCAATTTTGTGACCCTCAGAGAGAAAGTTCTGGAGCACATGGTTCTCTTGTTTCCTCCCCTTCCGTCTCTGTCTCTCAGCCTCCTCACTCAGTTCTGACTATGTTGGGTGTGACTGAGATTGCCCCTAGATTGCCCCTTTGTGGGCAGAAGCCTTCCTCCAAGCTGCCCCTTTCCAATGAGACCTTGGTCCCTTCTTGTGGCCTGCAGAGTCCACACAGCTGTCACTTTTTCTTCAGTAACCTTTTCTTTGAAGAAAGGACCAAAGACCTTTTCTTACCATCAGCTCCTGCAGCTTCTCACCACCTCTAGTACATGCATGCCATTTTCTCTAAGCCACTACAAAAGTTCCTTTTAGGCTTTCTTCAAGTTTGCAAAACATAAGCCCAAAAGGCCTAGAGTCATGTAATATTGAACAGTTGCGTGTGGAACTCAGGGCTCCCCTAGCACTCACGTCTCCATCTGGGCTTCTGTGGTGAGCTTGCCTATTGGCAGGTGAATGTTGCATTCCCGGCAGCACCCAGCTTTCTTGCCCACCACTCCTCATAGGCAGGTCTTGTTCCCAGCCCAGCTCATCATCCAGAGAGGGATAAGGCCTTGGTAAGTGCACAGGTAACAGGGTTCAGTCCCTGCTCTGCCACCAACAAACTGTGGACCTTCAGTTACTTACTTTATAAAACAGGAATAATGTTCCCTTCATTGAAATGTGAAAATGCTGCCAGCTATCAGCTCATTGCCTGGTCAATGGGGAGCTGCCTCAGGTGATGAGTGTTTGCGTGTTCTCCCACCATAGGTTGGCTTTTTCTCACCCCAAAATTTAACACCCTTCCTTGATGCTTTGGCCACACACCTGTCCTAACCCCCGAAAGTGGTTTTATTTTCAAGGTGTCATATGCTCGCCCAAGCTCAGAGGTCATCAAAGACGCTAACTTGTACATCAGTGGGCTCCCCAGGACCATGACCCAGAAGGATGTGGAGGACATGTTCTCTCGATTCGGGCGAATCATCAACTCCCGAGTCCTTGTGGACCAGACGACAGGTAGGGAGGTGGCCTGGGATGCACGGTGAGGTTTTCCTCTAGGCCAGGGGCTGGGTTTTCTAGGGAAGACAGATCATGTTTGATTTTAAATGTCGTTAGTTGTTCCACCAATGAAAACAGAATCAAAATGAGATGACATTGGCATTTGTTCTGTGAGACTGGGGAGATAAAGTGGCATGAAAGAGCCCCTGAGTCAGGCTGGCATTTTATGGTGAAAACACCAAGACATTGTGGCACCAAGACATACCTTCCCTTGGGCACCCAAATGTCCCAGCCTGGCCTATGAATGGGTTACAAAGATTTGCTGCTATTCTTATTGCAGGCATACAATGTGTGATGTGACCATCTTTACTCTTGGTCCAGGCCTTTCTGTCCCAAAGCTACAAGGGTGACTGTTTCTGATGATTTAGGTGCCCCGCCCACAGAACTCAGCAGTGGTCGATTTTCTCGATGATTATCCCAGCCCCTCTCAGGTCATCTCAGTTCAGGACATTAGCTGCTTGGGCTCTGGGCGTTGCTGAATCAGCCTTGGGCAGACAGACTGGCAGGAAGCTGGGTTCTGGCCCTGACTGTGGCTCTCATCCCCTGCTGGCCTGGGAACTGGGATCAGGATATCCCTTGCCAACTCCTATGCATGCCTCCAGCTGGGGAGCAGAGAGCTTGGGCCATGCCTTCTTTTCGACCCCTCAGAACTGTTCCTGCCAGGAGTGGGAATCTGCTGACAAACTAAAAAGGACGCTTCTTGCCTCCGGAGCTCAGCGAAGCCAGTAGAATTGTCTCCATTTGATTTTTATGTTCTTCCTACACAGAGTATTCACCACCTCCTTGGCTGTGGTATTAAAACTAATATTGGGTAATTAGGGCACAGGAAGTCATAGCTCTGAGATCACCTCCCCTTTGCAGAGCAAACCCTGGAGAGCAGGTAGGTGGGGTCACACACATTTTTTCATGTCCCCCCCAAGCTGTGTGCTTTGGGGCATCTGGCCTTGTCCCCTGCTCTCCATTCTCTAGCCCCAACTGTGGAAGCTGAGATTGGTGCCTGCTGGAGCCTGGCCTTGAGAGGAGTGGGCAGCTTGATTGCCCCAGAGGCCTGAGGAGGAGAAGTGGCTTGTGGAGTATAGTCTGCAGGCTCAGGTCACTGGCGTTTCATGGGAGCTCTGGGTATACCCCTAGTCTGGCACAGACACCAGGTTATGCTGGAGTGACCCCATCTGACCCTTTGCTGGAGGGTAGGGGGTGGTCATAGGGTGAGGATACCATTTATTTGGGATAAAACCCCCTGGCCTGTACCAGATTAGTTTCCTAAAGCCCCCATTAAGAGAAAACAGTGCAGTCAGCTGGTCAATGCATGTATTTATTCCCAGCTCCACCTGCATAGGAGTGTCTGAATGGGCTGCCTGGGGACCCACCTTCCTGCTTCCATGGCCCTGCTTTTCTAGATTGCACAATGACTGCTTTGCCTCAGCTGATCTCTGTCCAGCACTGCTGAATGGGGCCTTGCTCTCTGGAGCCCAGCGACCTTGAGAACATACCCCTGGCCATGTAGCTTTTGTTTCACTTCTGTAGATAGCTCCCTCAGCCCTTTGCTGGGGATTTTGCCTCCTTTCTGTCTGCAAGGCTTTTATCTCCTAGTGTTGGGGGCCCCTCAGGGTTGCCCCCAGGCTCAGCTGTGACCTTAAGGTGGTGTACTAGACCCTCACTCTCCCTCGGGCCTCCCTGCCAGCTACTTCAAGGAAGGAACTGGGGCCCCCACCCCACACCTTTTCTGTTACGGTGTCCTTGCAAGAGGACAGGAGGGAAGGGAGAGATGAGGGGCTCCTGGACTCCTCTCTCAGCCCTGCATCCTGACCTGGGGCTAGAATTATCAAAAATGTGAGTCCCTGGGGGCTGAGGGTTCCCTTCTTCCCCTTGCTCTAGAGGAGGCTACCCACCCAGGGCCCCTCTACTGGGACCCCATGGAGCCCACAAGGAAATGAGGCAGAGAACGGCATGGCAGACAGGTTTGACTTAATATGATAGGCTTTTTAGTGTTGAAGAAATAGGAAGCTCTCTTAAGAAACCGTTACATCCTGAGCTAACAGAACTTAATTTTTTAATTTTTCTTTGCTTCTTTATCCATTTTAATTGTGAACTTTATAATTTACTCATTTGGAGATTGTGCCATTTATTGGTCTCTGCTCTTAATTCTAAAAAACACTAGTAGAAAAGAAGGATCTCTTACCCTTTGAGACAGCATGGAGGGACCTGGAAAATATTATGCTAAGTGAAATAAGCCAGTCAGAGAAAGGCAAGTATCACATGATCTCACTCATATGTGGGATATAATGAACAAAATAAACTGATGAACAAAATAGATCCGCATAGAACAGACTGTGGAATCTCAGAGGGAAGGTGGGGGTCGGGGGAGTGATCAACCAAAGAACTTGAATGCATATGTGCATAACCCATGGACACAGACAATAGGGTGGTAAAGGCCTGGGGCAGGGGTGGGAGCAGGTTGGAAGGGGCTGTGGAGGAAAAGGGGGGACATATGAAATACTTTTAACAATAAAGATTTAATGACATTTAAAAAAAATAAATCCTATGTAATAATGCGGTAATATGCAAATTGACCATCACTCCAGCACACAAGGCCAGCAGGGGAGGGCAGTTGGGAGGGACCAGGCCTGAAAGGGAGGGCACTTGGAGGCGATCGGGCCTGCAGGGGAGGGCAGTTAGGGGTGACCAGGCCTGCAGGGGAGGGCAGTTAGGGGTGACCAGCCCTGCAGGGGAGGGCAGTTAGGGGTGACCAGCCCTGCAGGGGAGGGCAGTTAGGGGCAATCGGGCCATCAGGGGAACAGTTAGGCCTCGATCAGGCTGGCAGGGGAGTGGTTAGGGGGTGATCAGGCAGGCAGGCGAGCGGTTGGGAGCCAGTAGTCCTGGATTGTGAGAGGGATCCCAGATTGGAGAGGGTGTAGGCTGGGCTGAAGGACACACACACACACACACACACACACACACACTGTGCATGAATATCGTGCACCAGGCCTCTACTACATAAAATAAAAAACACTAGAGGGAATTTTTTTGAAGATAGCTCTATTTTTTCCCTCTAGTGTAGATTTATCACATTAAAGTATAGATTTATCACATTAGTGAATTAACGTTTTCTTGCACTAAATAACATTTTCTTTCTCAGGTTTTGTTCATTGCATCGGGAAGTTTTTATTTGAAAGTCATTTTACAAAATCAAACAGGGAAATCCCACTTGCATACACACTCTCTCTGCTTGATCTTAAGGTCTTTATAAATAGAATAAAACCATCTCCCAGAAAGCAGCTTCCTATAGGAGCCTGCCAGCTCAGCATTATTTATCTAAAGTTAGATTTTGTTCAGGTTTCCATCTGTCTAAGCTATTATTCATGCCTTTTAAGAGTGAATAAAAACAATACTTTCAGGTGTTGTTTTGAACTGAAATAAAAAAATAAGCTCAGGTTCTAGAATTTTCTGGGGCATACATGTGATCGCTAGGTCTGATCTCACTAATTCAGTGAGTGTCTCTGGCTGTGTCAATTTTAAAGAGTCATGAAGCCAACGTGGGGGCAGCCTTCAGGCCACTAGGAGCTTCTGTATGATCTCCTAGGGCACTGTGCTGGGGGAAGGGGGAAGCTGGGACAGGGAGCTTCCTAGTTGGAGTGTTGTGTGCTTTAAGACCCAGCATGGGTTGTCCACAATATGTTACAGTTGTAAACAAAGAATCCTTGGCCTGAGGGTCCCTGACCATTCATTGTGTGCTTCAGTGGGGCCCACAGTATCACATCCAAGTCAGGCCTCAACATGGGATTTCAGACATAGAGAGGTGTCAACCATGCCTTGCAGTGACACTTGTCATCTGATGTGCCTGAGTCTCTCTATGCCCCTCCAGGGCCTCAGGACCAGCCAGGGAGACTCATTCCCCATGCCCACCATGGGGGAGGCAGTTGGTAGGAGGGACCCTGTGGGAAATGGTAAGGAAAGGTACTGGAACATGGGAGCTGAATGGGGGGACATCTGGTGTGTTCAGTTAGCTGGTGACCCTATGAATGGCAGGCAATATGAGAGTGGGCTATTGACCACAGCCATCCCACCAGTTACACCAGCCCAGCAATGTCACCCTCAGACTGGCCCTTGCTGTCACCTCTCCACTACACTTGAACCTTCACTGTGTGTGTTTTTGTTTTGTTTTTGACACCCTGTTTCTTCTCAGGAGAAGGAGCCAGACTCTTCTGTGACTCCAAATTCCCTCGCCCCAGCCCCACCCCATTCCTTGAGTTCTTCAAGGGCCAAGATCTCCTCATCATCCCCCCAGACCCAGAATGTGGATGGACAGGGTTTGGGGGCAGCTGAACCCTCTGCTGTCTGGTTTGCTCAGGTCTCACACTCATGCCAACTGACCAGACACTGCCTATAGCAGTTGGGCCTTAGATCTCAGGCAGCCTGGTCCTGTATCGCGTTCCTGCTCTGTTGAAGGACTCAGCTTACCTACAGGTGCCTCAGTCTAGGTAGCAAGAGAAGGTACCCACCTCGAGGCAGATGGAGGCCACGACAGGGTCCCTGGCCCATCTCATGCAGGGAGAGATGAGGGGCTCCTGGGAACAAGACCAGGTATGGAGTAGGCCTAAGACAGGGTCTCTTAACCTACCAGGCGGTCTATGGGGTACTGTCAGCACTGTTGTGTGTGCCTGGTCAGTTTAGGGGGAAAGAGTGAGTGGCATCACTTGATTCGGAGGGCAGATTGGGGCCCACAGGAGATCCCAGGACTTTCAAGTAGTGAATGAGCTGATGGCAGCAGGAAAGTGCTGTTAGGGTGAGGTTTAGTTACTGGGACTCCATGCCCTTCAGCGATGAAGGAGAAGGCTGAGCTGGGCACCTAGTAACCAGGGATTCTGCTGGGCCCACTAGAAAGGCAGCAGGCTGCAAAAGCCTGTTTGGGCTATGAGGCCAGGTTGCTCCTTATTCGCTATAGGCCCTCAGAGGCACCACTGCTCCTCAGGCACACTGGGAGGATAGGGCAGGCATGGGCGGGGGGGGAGGGGGGGGAGGGGTCCAGAGCCCAGGGAGAATTCTCAGACCTAGCCCTGCCAATCGGTTGCCTTCCCTCCCCAGCCCATCCAGCACCCACACCACAGTGGGTACCTGGTGTCAAAATAGTGATGGGAGGTAGGGGGTGTGATTGCTTCTAATGTGGCTGTCTGTCACCAAAATAGCTTTTGGCACTGAGTAACTCAGAAGAAAGTCTGAAACCTTAATATTTTATTAGTCATTGTTGGGTTTTTTTAATTCATTCTTTTTTTTTTAGATAATCATAGAACTATTTTTAATTGGATTATAAATGTCCCTTCATTCTTTTTTCTTTTTTTTATCCTCACCCAAGGACATGCTTAGAAAGAGGAAGGGAGGAGGAAAGAGAGGGAGGGAGCGAGGGCGGGACATCGATCAGCTGCTTTCCATATATATTTTGATGAGGGCTCGAACTCGCAAGCCCAGGTATGTGTTCTCACCAGGAATTGAACCGGCAACATCGCTGTGCACAGGACCATGCTCAACCAACTGAGCCACTCCGGCTGTGTTGTCCCTTTATTCTTAATTTAAACATGTTTAACATTTCCAAATTCACTTCACACAGAATAATGAAACCTTGACCCAGGTGGCTTGAGCATATTTAGGTTTAATTTTTGTCTATCTCATTAAGTAAGCATCCAATTTGAAGCGCAGTAGACTGACTTGCTTGATTTTTGTTTTTCAGTTTTAAAAAATCCTTGCATTTTTTTCCCCCTAACTCCATTTTTGTTGGTTTGTTAAAAAGGTTTGTCCAGAGGGGTTGCGTTTATCCGGTTTGACAAACGGTCGGAAGCAGAAGAGGCAATTACCAGTTTCAATGGTCATAAACCCCCAGGTTCCTCTGAACCCATTACAGTGAAGTTCGCAGCCAATCCCAACCAGAACAAAAATGTGGCGCTGCTCTCCCAGCTGTACCACTCGCCAGCTAGACGGTTTGGAGGCCCCGTGCATCACCAGGCACAGAGATTCAGGTGGGTCAGGAGGGCAGTGCTCTCATCTACCTACCCAGTCTCTTCCCACCATGGCTGGCAGTGCTTTGAAGGCTGTTAGAGCCTCACTGGCTTGGTAACCACACACAGTGGGAAGCACTGGGCATGCCAGGCTGCTCACATCAGAAGGTTGTACTCAGAATCATTTCATGTCTCCATGTCCCACCTCCATTATAAAAGTGTCTGTATGAAAGCCATCTCTTTCCAATTGAGTGTTGTCTTTAATTAGAATAAAAAAGATGATGCCAGTTCCAACCAGGTACTGAGAGAGCGGGTGATAGCACTCCAGCATATAGTTTCTAGAGAGATGAGAGTATAGCTGTGAGTTTAAAAGATCATTCCAAAAAAACCATGTATATATAACACATAGATACAGACAATTGTGTGGTAATAGCCAGAGGGAAAGGGGGGTGGGAGCTAGGTGTAGGTGGGCAACGAGAGGGAAATGAGGAAGGAAAGAGACATTGCTTGAGGACGATGGGCGCATGGATGCAGTGTGTAGATGATCTTTTATTGAGTTGTACACTTGAAACCTGTATGGTTTTGTGAACCAATGTCACCCCAATAAATTCAATTTAAAAAAAAAAAAAAAGAAAATACTCTAAAAATATGCATCATTCAACTCCGTAAGAAAAGGATGCAGCTGTAGGTATGTTCAGTGAGAGCTTTTTTCCTTCTTGAGTTTTTAAACAGGTTTTAGACATTTGGTCATCAGGCCTAAGGCAACCCTTTCTCACATACCTGTGGAGTTATTTTGATATCTAAATACTGTATGCCTTCTGTTGAAAAGCCCTGTCCAGAGTTCTCAACCATGTCAGGTTCTAAAGCTGGCTCTCCTAGTTACTAGACAAAGGCAGGGGAAGTGCCTTCAGACAGAAGCAAGTATGGAAGTAAATCCAGTGTGGAAGTCAGATAACATAGATCACCTCACTACTGATGAGGATGAGTGGATGGCAGTGTTCATTGAGTTATGGTAACTGGAAAACCAGGGACGGCTGGAGGAGGAGAAGGGGGCCTTGCTCACAGCAACAAGGAGTAGAAAAGAAAGTGGAGACCAGAGGAGCCAAACGGCTGGTTAGGCAGGGAAAGGAACATGACGGACAGAGGAACAAAGCAAAAAGATGGAAGGAAGTAGTGAGTGGGAGAGACAGGAGGAAAGATTTACCACCAGAAGGCAGACTAAGATAAGAATAAGAGAAAGACCCGGAAGAGAAGAAAGTGCCTCTGTTGTTACCACATTGGGGAAAGGAGGGTCAGCTCTCCTTTTGTGCCATAAGAGAAAGGAGTTAGGGGTGGGT
Organism: Myotis yumanensis; assembly: GCF_028538775.1. Lineage (NCBI taxonomy): Eukaryota > Metazoa > Chordata > Mammalia > Chiroptera > Vespertilionidae > Myotis > Myotis yumanensis. The sequence continues at coordinate 98,873,188 of NW_027223756.1, forward strand.
TTCCTGACTGTCAGGATGAAAGAAATCAGCTCCAATTGGCAGGAGAAAAACCTTAACAATAATTCATAAGAATCAGAATTATGTCAATAAAAGGCAATAAATTATTTCTTCAGATTATTTGTAGTATAATAGCTACATAAGAAGGTTAACTATAATAAGTCATGTCCATATTGGTACCTATAAAACTTGGAGAAAAATAGGTCCTTTTAAGGGGTCCTTTTAAAAGTGGGAATCCCTTTCCAGTTCTCATTGAGAACCAGCTGGGTGCCTTTTCTCACCCCCATTTCAATGCTGTTGTGGTCTCACTGTCATCCCAACAGACTCAAGATCACTGACAAGCCACAAGTCATGTAACCAACTCAGGTGTTCTGATGTAGGCTGTTTAAAATTATTTTTGAGAAGTCAAAGCCATGGCCAATAATGTGTCTGGATTCTTCCATACCTGTGTTGAATACAATCCTTGGATCAGTGGCCTATACCTCGGGGGCTGGTCACCCTGCCTGGGGTCATGTCTGTCAAGAAAGTGAATTTGTTTAATGGCCCCTTGAAGGCACCCACCTACCTCTCTGTCAGCCCCATAGCTCGAAGCCCGATTTTATTTTGGAGATATAATACTTCTCCATTTGCATGGTGTGGCTTCACGGATATTGTATCACAGTCAGATCTTTTTAAATTGACCTGAAACCATGACTTTTTAATTTGTGAACCATCTAGAGGGCCACATGGCTTCAGTAACAACTTTATTATCTCCCTTAATCCTTATTGCAATGGCTACACATTGGTAGAAGGCTTAGTTTTGATGTAATTAAAAGTGTTCCACATTTTTGGTACAGTTCAGTGACCCTGCAGTATGGCCTCTGGCCCTTTTGGGATGTTATGAGCCAGCAAAGGAAGGTTACCCAGAGCTTTGGGAAGGAGTTCCCTTGTGCCGGCAGTGGCCCTTCACCGGAGCATGTGTAACCTGGACACCGCTTGGTTATGAACCCTTAGAGATGGCAGGTCATGACCAGGGGAAGGTACAAAATTTAGAAAAAGAAGAAAAAAGTACAGGCCTCCCCAAAAGACATACATGCAGTATGAGGAAAGCGTTTCCTCCAGGGCAATTTGAGGGTGTAAGAGCACCTCAGAGGATGTGGAGAGGCTTCCATCATTTAAAATGTGAGAAGCACAGAAATGGCGAACAGGAACCACACACACACAGTGGGAAGAGTGGAGGAAGTGGTTGGTCAGCCACTAACAGACCATCATTCTGAGTGAAATCAGTTGAGGCTCTGAACTTCACAGGCAACAAGTGTCTCAGGGGCGACTCCCTTCCTCTGCCACCATATTGAATTCCTCTCAGTTAAAAAAAAAAATCTTGCTTGTGACTGGTGGGGTGTGGCAGCCTTGAGAACTCCACCCCTGGCTGATGGGAGAGGGAAGGGCCTGAGCCAATCCCGCCTATTCCTCCAATAGTGTTGGCATGCTGGCCAACACTGACCTTGACCTTGACCTTGACCTTGACCTGAATGCTGTGCTCTCTGTTTGCTAGGTTCTCCCCTATGGGTGTAGATCACATGAGTGGGCTTTCTGGTGTCAATGTCCCAGGAAACGCGTCTTCAGGCTGGTGCATCTTCATCTACAACCTTGGTCAAGATGCCGATGAGGGAATCCTCTGGCAGATGTTTGGCCCCTTTGGCGCAGTCACCAATGTGAAAGTGATTCGCGACTTCAACACCAACAAGTGCAAAGGCTTTGGTTTTGTGACCATGACAAACTATGAAGAAGCCGCGATGGCCATAGCAAGTCTGAACGGCTACCGCCTGGGGGACAAAATCTTACAGGTTTCCTTCAAAACCAACAAGTCCCACAAATAACTCACTCATGCTTTTTTGTACGGAATAGATAATTCAGAGTGAAGAAGTTGAAACTTTTTTGTTAGTGTACAACTCATTTTGCGCCAATTTTCACAAGTGTTTGTCTTAGTCTAAATGAGAAGTGAAAAGGTTTTTATACTCTGAGATGCAACCAACATGTTCAAATGTTTGAAATCCCACAATGTTAGACCAACTTTAAGTTTCTTAAGTTATTTCCTTTAAAATATATATTAAACAGAAATCTAAGTAGACTGCATTGACTAACCAGTCCCTCGGGATGGTGGTGAAACTGAAGCATGCTTTAACTTCTAAGACTGTCTAACACCAACTTCATTCGGTGTCTCCACAAACTGGATAAAAAAAAATGACCTTTTAATTTTCGTTTTTAAACTAAAGATGTTAGACAGATGCTGAGTGTGCGTTTTCTCAACTGCTTCAACATTTTAAGCAGTTTCTGCTTTGGTTGACATGAAATTGCTTCCCCAAGCAGGTCCCATTGCCACCTTCTGGTCACTCAGTCCTGGGTTCTGCCAAGTAGTCCTGACAGTGGCCGAGGGCCACCACTGGGGACAGGGCCACAAGCTGGGTCAGGCCCTCTAAAGGAGGACACAATGTTTTCTAAGCCCAGACGTCAATGGGAACGGACCAAAGAGTTTCAGGGAAACTCCATATATTCCTGAATCAGATCTAAGCCCCAGGCACTCCTGAAGATGTGTAGCTACTCTGACATTCTGAGTTCCTGTCCACACATTGCATGCACAGTGCCCCACACATCAGATATTGTTGTTCACAGCCATTTCTCCAGTTTCCAAAAGCATTTAACATAGCTCGAATGCATAAGATAGCTCTATTTTTAATAACATGAACATTTGAGCATTATATTTCTCATATCCCTTGTGAGTGCTAGACTTTTTCTACTTTAGTCGGATTTTGTTTTGAAACTTTGCTTTCATATGAACACTCAGCAGGAAAGTACTTACTTCTTGCCAATTATCTATTAACAACGAAAAAAAGAAAACCTTTGATTTGTAGTTTTAAAGATTAACCCTCAAAAAAGTTCTCTTCATTATTGCTTTGACATTTTGGGTTGTTCTGTTAATTTTCTTTTGCTTTTTTGTGTTTTTTGTTTGTTTTTACTTTTGCATTTAAGACCATTAAATTTGATTTTGTTTTGCTCAAATTTTGTTTTGTTTTTTATTTTACCTTTTCTTTCTTTTTGGCTAGGCAAGATACAGACGGCCCAGCATTCAGGGAGGATATATAAGAGCTTAAGGAACAAATACTTGCCTCAAGACAAAGCATTTACAAATCTGTCGTATAGGAATGTGCGGTCACAGATGGTGTGTTTTTAAAATGGGGAGCCAGTAGGGAGAATGTGACAGGGCCTGCGAAGTAGCCAGGACTAGATCTCCGGGCAATTCTTAAGGAGCATGATCCGATTTTTATAAATATCTAGTGTACAGTGAGAATAAAAAACAGAATAACTTATTACCAGCAGTTTTTAACTTTGACACAAGACTAAACGTAATAATAGGCTGTTTTTTAGTTATTGAGATCATGGAATTGCAGCATTATTTATCTATTAGTCTATTTATTTACATGGGGGAGGGGAAAGGCCGATAGGCACAGCCTTCTCCAAAAAAAGATCAGTGTTCTGAGAAGCCCATGAAAAAATTTTGAGGCTATTACTCTCATACTTCCGTGAGGGGCTACCAGCTGCTTGCATTATTCTCCCAAATTTAAGATGTTGCCATGTTCTTTTCCCATACAAGGCCAAGTTCATACCTTGAGGCCTTGTCTCATAAACTGCCATGGAGGGCCTCCTCCCTCCAGCAGAATTTCCCAGATCCTAAGTCAAAGCCAGCTTGCGTGCCTCCTAAAACCCCAAACATAGAGATTGTCCCCACTCTGTTGCCCCAGAGTGCTCTTCACCCTGGGACTGGCATGTTTTTCTGGAAAAATAAGCCTTTCAGGTGGTGCAACCTTGGGCCAACATTTCCTCAGAGATAAGATTCCCAATTCTAAAACCAACCCTTAAATCTCATTGACACACATTCCTGTCAGCCCTCACTCGTGCTCATTTTATTACAAGGATAATATAAAATGCAAATGAGATGATGGTGGGCTCGCACCCAGCACCGCAACTTCTTTCCTCCCCTCCCTTTTATTTGAGCCGGATTGATTGTTCTGATGTTAGGTCAGATGAAGAGGAGATGTAGAGTACATATGAGCCTTTGAAAGTTGAGTTTCTCAGGTCATTAAAATTCTCCTGTTACATGGTCACCTCACCACTCTTTGAATAGCCTTCTAACTAAAAACCCCAATGTGTTTCTTTGGGAGTTTTGATGTACAGGTGTGTGGAACGATTCTGTTTTTGACATATTCCTCCTGAAAAGCAATTGTCACTCCCATCTAGGTACCAGATGCTGGCCCTGTGTCTATAAAGTTCATTACATCTCTAGGCTTGTTTGCAAAAGGAAGATTTATTTTTTAAAAGTCACAATCCAAAAGAAACCATTTTTCAAAATTTACATTTTTATTTATATTTGTATTTTGCAAAATGAGTGATCTTATTTGGGAATTTTGATGGAAAAATAAGAGTAGATAAAGTTAATTTATCACAAGTTTGGTTTGGTACATAAATACCAAAGAAGCCTTGGTTGAATTCTCTTTTGTCCTGTGTAACTACCCTAACAATTGTTTGCTAAACAGCTCCCAACTTGTGGACCTGGTTCCAGTTGAGTTCTCTTATTTTTAACCCTTGGCTTCTGGAGCTTTTCAGTGGAATATGCTAGGCCATGATCTTCTGCGCGACTATGCCTCTTACCAGCAGGTAGGGCTGGGTTGGTCTGTCATCTTTGTTCAGAAGGTGAGTTTTTCCCTTGCCAAAGGCAGCTGACTTAACCTTGGAGAGTCTGCACTTGGTGTTAATGCTAGAAACCTCTGCACAGGCTGCTGCAGGAGTTGGTGCCTCTGAGCTGGCAACTGAGCGGTCCCTACTGGATCAGACAAGTAGAAGAATCCTATGAAAGTTATTGGCAATAACTTATTCTGGTTGGCCTCCAAACTAGGGCCATTCTAGGGCCATTGACTGACCTGAGTCCACTGTTGGGCTTGAAAATCAAAGTCAGCTTCACCCAGCTAGCTGTTCCATTTTACATCTGATGCAGCCTGATTTTTTTTTCTCTACTTATTGCAGCCTTCCTGTGTTGGATAAAAAAGAATAAGAATAAGCTGCCCCACCCCCACCCCCTACCCCAGTCCTCCACCAGAAATTCTTCCCATCTTCCCAAGACCTAAGGCACCTACTTCCCTCCCATTCATCAGATTTCCAGGCCAGCCACCAACTAAGGTTGCAAGTGCTTTGTGTTGAGTGGCATTGATAATTGACCCTTTCTTACAATAGCAGTAGAACTTGAATCCCAGATCTTCAGCGGGGTTCAAGGTTCTAAACCTTTTGATTTGCCTCTGACTTCTAATGATTGTATTGTATATTTTCCCACAACCTTTTGGTGACATAGTTCAGTTTTCTGCTTGGTTGTTTTTAAAAAAAGAAAATTTACTTGTAAGTCACCACCAGGACCTATGTTAGGCTAACCAGTGGTCTGAGCAGTGATTTTGAGAGGACTATATTTCACTTCCCCCTACCCCTAGAAGAGAAAGCTTGTCCATTGGTTGGGACCACCTCGTTACCATGTAATGTTCTGTTTATAGTGACTTGCTCTGGGGGAGGGGGACTTTCCTGACCGGTCCCCTTGTTGTACAGTAGATGAGTAGACATTTTGTATATTAGTGTTTTAAGTTACTGATTTGTTTTATATAAAATAATTTATTTTTCAGATACCATTTTTCATTTTAACTTTGTTTTTACATGGGTTTGTTTTCAATAAAGTATGACACTGCTGTCCAAAGTCAACAATAAAATGAATCCCATTGTGTTATTTTGAGGATGCTTATGTAATTAGCTTATTGTTATTATTATTATTATTATTATTATTAATTTTCAAGGGGGAAAAAAGCCCTCAGTTTTCCATCTTCCTATTTCCCTTTTTATCCTTGTGAATAAATGTTCTTTAGTGTTTTAAGAGGAAAAAGCAAACCTAGATTTTGATAATACAGAAGATTTCAGATTAATAAAGAAGCTTTGAAAGAAGACCATTTTTCAAAATTTTAGTGAAGTATGAATATTTTTTGTCAATGGCTTTCTCAAAGAGAATGAAACTTTTGCACCATTTTCAGAGTTTTTATAGAGATGCCAAATTGATATATTTACATGTAATGGAAACATGAAAAAGTTTTATTAAACAATTGTTCATAGCTGTGTAGACATTTTAATTCAGTTTCCAAAGCTCTCAAAGCGTATTTTTGGAGTACGGAGTGATAACAGTTTGGGATATGATTCCAAACATTCTATTGTCCAAATACTTAGTTATTTCCACGGGTATCAGGTTTGTGTTAAATACTGTATGTGAACTATGACTGGAATTCTGTGATATTTTGGTAATAAATGAAGTGGGATCATTGAGATGTGGTGGTGTAGGGTGATGGTGTGTAACTTATAAGCAGTGAACACTGCCAAAGCGCCAGCTGGGGTTGCAGGTGACTTCCTCCTAGTTATACTTGGGCTGCCCTCTTGTATACAAGCTCTCCCTATATGCCAGGTATGGCCTTGACCCATGTGAGGAGGTAGGGGACCCTCGGACAGCCAGCTGGGGGTATTGAGGGAAAAGCACCAGGATGTGCTCTGTGACCAGATCTCCCACAACCCTCTGCTACACAAATTTTGCCCCCTCCCCTGAACACACAAGCCAGTTCCCTCCCCTCAGAGACTCAGAGGCCCCTCTTCTCCAGGTTCAATGATCTTGGGCTTTCTGTGTTGTCCCTGAGAGTTTCCTGCCTGTCTGCTCCTCACTCCTGAGCCCTGTGGCCATTCTAAGTGTCCTGACATTAATCTCCTTGGTGACGGGAAAGCAAATTCTGACTGAGAGGCAGGATGGAGCACAAGGATCTTAGGTTTGAATCCTGGCTTGGCCCTCTCCCCAGTGTGCATTGGGGGCAAGACACTGACTTTCCAAGCTTCAGTGTCCCCATCTGTGAAATGGGATCCATAACACTCACCCCATAGGATTCTTAGAAAAGAAAAATAGATCAAGTAGGTACTGCACTTACCACAGCTGTTCTGAATCCAGGAAGCATCAGAATCGAGGTTGGTGTCAGCAGAGAGGAGCAAGCCCCCACGCTGCCCAACAGCCAGTGGGCTCCACTGAAACCTACAGATGGGCCTCTTCTAAAGTCTCTCATTTTTCGTGTGTGTGTGTGTGTGTGTGTGTGTGTGTGTGTGTCTTGGAGTTCTGTGTTCATCTTCCTCTTTTCTAGATGTGGCTAAACAGTCCCATGACTTCTGAGAATACCTCAGAATATCCAGCCCCTGTCTGCCATAGGGGGGCATCTGGGGAAGAAGGAGCACACTCCAGCAGGAGGTGGTTCAGGGTGTCCCCTGCATGCTCAGACCAGAGGCCACTGCAGGGCCTCCAGCAGGGCTCCTTTGATGGACTGTTCCAGGCGTCTGCACTGTGCACTGACGAGAAGGGACCTGGGTGTCAGCCCTTTCCAGTGCATCAGAGAGTAGGGCTTCTTGGCCTGGAGTGCATCCTCCTTCCCCAGAGGCCCTGTTTAAAAGCATATTCACCATCAGCAGGTGTGGGGTAAGCCTGAGATTGTGCATTCCTAACAAGCCCAGGTGATGCTCACACTCCAGGAACCCACTTTGAAAAGCAAGAGGTTTAAGAAGGTGCCTTAAGTGGGGGTATGTTTTAAGAAAATCTTGCTGGCCCCATCTCCACTCTGGTGCCAAGAAAGCTTCTGATTCCCTCTCACCCAGAATTCAGAGCCCTGTGAGGCCGAACCCATGTGCAAGGCAGGAGAGTTCTTGCCACCAGACTGACTGCCCAGCACAGGCTGTTTTCATGTTCAAGGCTCTGACGGCCTAACATCTACATCCCTATGTCCTTAGGTTTTTTTATTGGTTTAACTTCAATAACTTCTTAGCACAATTTAAGAGGATTTCAAGAAGAGCAGGGAGAAAATCATAGTCACCAGTGTTTTCCCAGAGAACCTGTTTGTGTTTAGTAATAAACAGGACCAAGTTGCAATGTGAGTGTTTACTGGGGTGGTGGAGGGAGGAGGGGCACGGTGAATATATCCCTTGTCCTCTTAGCCTGGTGCCCCCAACGAGCAGGACAGTAGTGGTGGCATGGGATTGCCATCCTCTGACAAGTGGCAGCCTGGACTTCCCACCCCATCAGCTCCAGGAAGCCACACAGAAGTCCTGCAGCAGAACTAAAGCTAGCCAGGGAGCATCTGTTCCAAGTCGGGGGCTGCTTTGCCCACCTGCCTCATCTGGCGATGGTTAGTACATTTTATCCCACACAGGGGTCCAAGGGATCAGACCAAAGACCCCTTACCCCATGTGTGGGTACTGCTGAGGAGGGGGTGGGGCAGCAGGGTGTCCCAGGGGCTGGCATTGTCAGGATTTAACAGGAGAGAGTTAAAGGAGCTAGAGATAGTGGTGGGAAAGGTGCTGTTAGCTGTGAGCTGTGCTTTGCTCTTTACAAAGTACTTTTCTCACATTACAGGTGTGTCAGCCCTATGAGGAATGTGTCACTGTTATTGTTGTTCATATACCCACTTTACAAATGATATGCCAAAGCTTAGTCCACTGGAAAACAGGCTATTTAGTGCTGTTGATTTTACCCCCAGGTATAGAACATCCTGGGTTTGGGCTCCCTTTTAGTTTTGTGCCTCTGAACTGCACATTTTGGGGTTCAGTTTGTGATGGAAAGTTTGGATGCAGAGGAGGTGTGGTGGTTCCTGCAGGTGTGACCGAACAGGGATGAGAAGGGGCTCAGGTGCCTGCAGGTACATGCCATGACCCGGAGCTGACCCCAAGTTCTCCCTGGGTCTTTACGCCACCCCAGAGCAATTGAGGCCACCTCTTGAGTAGTTAGCCAGCTCCTACCCGCTGGGACCTCCTGGGACAGTGTCCTCTGCAGGCGTCTCATAACCTGCCAGCAGAACTGGCACAGAATGTGCAGGGCCTCTTGTTCAGAAAGTGTTAAGAACGCCATGGCCAGTGTGGCTCAGTGTTTAGCATTGACCTATGAATCAAGAGGTTACTGCTCGATTCCTGGTCAGGGTTGGCAGGCTCCATCCCTAGTACAGGGCGTACAGGAGGCAGCCAGTCAATGATTCTCTCTCATCATTGATGTTTCTATCTCCCTCTCCCTTCCTCTCTGAAATCAGTAAAAATACTAAAAGTAAAAAAAAAAAAAAAAAAAAGAAAGAAAGAAAAAAGAATGCCCTGGCCAGTGTGGCTCAGTTGGTTGAGCGTTGTTCCATGCACCAAAAGGTCGTCAGTTCAGTTGCCCCTTAGGGCAAATGCCCAGGTTGGGGGCTCAACCTCCAGTACAGAGTGTGCAGAAAGCAGCCCATTGACGTTTCTCTCCCTCTCCCTTCCTCTCAAAAAAAAATCAATAAAAACATACACACACACATTCTGAGTGGCCAGATTATTATGACCACCTGATGTTTGTAGGCAAATTAGCTATAATTTCATGCTGAAGTTGCTAGAGGACCAGACCCATTATAAATATGGAAGCAGGTTGTTTACCACAACAGTAGAAGTGATTTTTTTTCTGAAGATATGGGTAAACAATGCGATTTAACAGCCTTTGAACATGGGATACACACACACACACACACACACACACATATACATACACACACATACATACACTGAGTGGCCAGATTATTATGACCACCCCATCAGTACTTCGTTGGGCCACCTTTTGCCTTCAATACTGCGGCGATTCTTCTTGGCATTGACTCCACGAGATGTTGAAAGGTGATGTGAGGAATCTGACACCATGCCTGATATATAGCACTGTCCAGTTCTGTGAGATTTGATGGTTGTGGAACCAGCTGCCTGATGACTCTTTTAACTTCGTCCCACAAATGGTCAATTGGATTGAGATCTGGTGATTGTAGGGGCCACCTAAGCAAGGTAAAGTCTCCCTCATGTTCTTGAAACCACTCCTGCACAATCCGAGCACCGTGGCATGGCGCATTGTCTTGTTGGAAGAAGCCATCTCCATTGGGATATGCCATCAACATGATAGGATGAACTTGATCAGCAACGATACTTGGGTATGTTGTGCTATTCAGACGTTGTTCCACACGAATTAAAGGGCCTAAATCATGCCAGGAAAACATGCCCCAAAACATAACACTGCCCCCATCAGCTTGAAGGGTTGTCCTCATGCGTGTGGAGTGCATGCTTTCATGCTGTTTCCGCCAAATTCTCACTCTGCCATCTGCATGATGCAACTGGAAACATGATTCATCGGACCACATGACTTTTTTCCAATGCTTGACTGTCCAATCCTTGTGTTCCTGTGCGAATTGGAGACGTTTTATCTTGGTAACTGCATACAGCAAAGGTGTTCGAACAGGCCTTCGGCTTCCATATCCCATATGGTGCAGTTTATGGCTAATTTGCCTATAAACATCAGGTGGTCATAATAATCTGGCATATATATATATATATATATATATATATATATATATACACACACACACACACACACACACATATATATATATATACTTTAAAGAAAAGCATTAAGAATTTCAAAACAGCAACACCAGAGCATTAAGCTGAGCACAGGGCCCTCTGAGTGTGGAATCCTATGTGCCTGCATGGGTAGCATGCCCACAACACCAGCTCTGCCTGCCACCTGTCTCTATTCAGAAATTTTCAAGTTGTCTTGGGGCTTCTTGGAGACTATGGAATTTTTAAATTTGCCTTTTACCTTTATTCCAAGGACTAAATTCTGTCCAGTTGGTTTTCTCAAGTTGATGCAGGGCCTAAAAACTCAGTGTGGCAGCATCTGGGGCCTGGATGTCAGAGGAAACTGCAGCTTAGAGGTCCACTGCTGAGGGGAGGGGGTGGCCGGACTGGGATAGACCGCTGAAAGGTCCTTTTCAGTTGGAGGAATCCAGAACAAGAGATGGGGGTGGGGACAGGGCTGGAGATGGGGGTGGGAACAGAACAGCAGGGAGCTGTTCTGGTGGCACAGGCATAAAGACCCTTTTCTCTCTCTGTCAAGTGAAGCCCCGTGGAGAGGCCTTGCTGGGCAACAGTGTAAAATACCCATCCCAGGCCTACACCAAAGAGATGGCCACTGGAAAGGGCATACGGTATGGGGAGAGTGAGGCCCCAGAAACAGTCTGTGCAGGGATTGGAGCCCCAAAACCACCAGGGGCCCCTCAGGAGAGACTTTGGAGTTGAGAGATGGAGTCCAGAGCATACAGCCCCAGCTAAAGCAGTTGTTGTTTTTAAGATATCAAGGAATCCCAGCCTCGTTCTTTTTTTCTTTCTTTTCTTTTTTTGAGAGAGAGGGGAAAAAACATCTATTTGTTGTTCTGCTTATTTATGCATTCATTGGTTGACTCTTGTATGTCCCCTGACCTGGGATCAAATCCACAACCTTGGGGTATCTGGACAAAGCTCTAACCCACTGAACTACCTAGCCAGGGCCCAAGCCAGTTTTTATTTACAAATAAACGTAAGTTTTCTCCTGCATGCAAGTAAATAAAATGGCTGTATCCCAGGAAAACAGGAACATTGAATGATGGGGATGGTCTGCCTTGACACAGAATATATGGCAACCAGGAAATTCACATGGGGACCCCTCAGAGAGTCAGAGTGCCTACATGCAGGCCACAGGCTTTCTAAGAAGAGCCATGGATGCTGGAACCAGAATCTCAAGGTAGATGCTCAGAAGGCAGGCCTTTCCCAGGGAGGGAGGCAGCGGAGTATGTGTCTCTCAAAGATGTACAAATCCCCTCAACAGGCTGGGCTGAGGAATGCAGTGGGAAGCCTTGAATGCCAAGGTCACACCAGAGGTGAAGGGGAACTAGTCTTCATTTCTTTGGATGTCAGACCCTTGTCAGTGCTGTTGTCCCTGCTGGGAGTGGCTTTGCACCTTGATCATTCCCTCTGCTTAAATTTCACCCACTGGGCTGCCATCTCTCATTGGTTGTGTGGACTGGGCTGGGGCCAGGAGAGGGGCAATGACATTTAAAGGGTTTTTACAGGGCATCTGGTAATGATATGTGTCCTGCTGGAGAAGGCAGGGGTGGGGGTGATGAGCAAAATGACAACAGTGCAACTATTTAAAGTTGATAATTAAAAATGAATAAATAAGGGAAACTTAGAAAGGGATGTGTCAAAGATGGAGGTAGCAAGGTCTGCGCATTGCATGGAGAGTGAAGATAAAATAAGTCGTGAAGGCACCTGGGCCCAGACCCTCAGAAAAACAAGCATAAACCTTTGTAAATAGGCTTTCTGATTTTATTTTGGTAAATTTTTAAATCCTAAAACATTTCACTCATCTGCTTCTGTGACTGAGGAAATAAAAGTGCAGTGTTGTTTTTTTAAATATATTTTATTGATTTTTTACAGAGAGGAAGGGAGAGGGATAGAGAGTTAGAAACATCGATGAGAGAGAAACATCGATCAGCTGCCTCCTGCACACTCCCCACTGGGGATGTGGCCAAAACCAAGGTACATGCCCTTGACCGGAATCGAACCTGGGACCCTTGAGTCCGCAGGCCGATGCTCTACCCACTGAGCCAAACTGGTTAGGGCAAAAAGTGCAGTGTTTTGCAAGTTATTTTTAAACCCTTCAGTTTAAAACTGCTGTCTTAAAGGTTTTTAATTTAGAGAGATGATGTGTATAAAGCACCCCCTTCCCTCTCCTACACCCTTTTCAAGCCCTTTAAGCTCCCATTCCCCCTCCTTCATGCAGGTTATAGCCTTAAAATCCGACAGACTGGAAGGTGTGGGCAGCATGTCAAGGAGGACAATGGAGGCAGAGAACGGGGGTAAGGAGGAGGCCAAGACCTCCCATCACTCCTAGGTGTCCTCCAACAGGCAAGTAGGATATATGTGTACACTGTTTGATTTAGTGTGATAGAAGCCAGCAGGTCGGGCTACATACTTTGTGAGGCCCGGTGCAAAGATAAAATGTTCAAAATTAAGAATTTCAGATCAGCAAAATGTGGTCCATTCATACAATGGAATATTATTCAGCCTTAGAAAAGAAGGAAATTCTGACAGTGTTACAACTGGATGAATCTTGAGGACATTATGCTCAGTGAAATAAGCAGTTACAAAAGGATAAATATTGTATGATTCCACTTATATGAGGTGGTAGAGGAGTCAGATCCATAGAGACAGAAAGTAGATGGTGGGTGCCAGGGGCTGGGGGAGGGGGAAGAGAAGTAAGTGTTTAATGGGGACAGAGTTTCATTTTGAGAAGATGAGGAAGTTCTGGAGATGATGGTGGTGATGGTTGCACAACAATGTGAATGTACTTAATGCCCCTGAACTGTTTAGTTAAAAATGGTAAATGTTATGTGTATTTTACCACAATTAAAAATAAAGTTTAAAAAAGTTATTAAGAATTTCAAGACAGCCCTGGCCGGTGTGGCTTGGTTGAACGCTGTCCCATATACCCGGAGGTTGTCAGTTCGATTCCCAGTCAAGGGCACACGCCCAGTTGTAGGCTCGATCCCTAGTTGGGGGCATGCAAGAGGCAGCCAATGGATGTTGCACTCTCACATCCATGTTTTTCCTCTCTCTTTCTCTCCCTTCCTCTCTCTAAGCATGTCCTCAGGTGAGGTAGGTAGAAATAAATAAATAGATAGATAGATGAATTTTTTGTTATGTGGATTTCATCTCAATTAAAAAACAAAAATCATGCCATGGCTGAGTAGCTCTGTTGGTTAGAGCATTGTCCCGACACACCAAGGTTGTGGGTTTGATCCCTGGTCAAGTCACATACAAGAATCAACCAATGGCCCAGTGGATAGAGTGTTGGCCTGCGGCATGAAGTATCCTGGGTTTGATTCCAGTCAATGGCATGTACCTCGGTTGCAGGCTCCTCCTCAGCCCAGGCCTTGTTCGGGGCACATGCAGTAGGCAACCAATTGATGTGTTTCTCTCACATCGATATTTCTCTCTGTCTTTCCCTCTCTCTTCCACTCTCCCTAAAAATCAATGGAAAAATATCCTCAGGTGAGGATAAAAAAAAAAAGAATCAACCAATGAATGCATAAATAAATGGAACAACAAAATTGATGTCTCTCTCTCTGTCTTTTCTCTCTCTCTCTCTCTCTCTCTCTCTCTCTCTCTCTCTCTCCCTCCCTCCCTCCTTTCCTCTCTCCCTCTAAAGTTAATCTTTTAAAAATTTAAAAAACAAAAGTCATCTTAGGGGCTTAACTGCCAAAAGTTTGACATGCACAATAGACCAGTTGGCCGAGTCTTGAGTGCTCAGTGTTTATGATATCTCCCTTCAGCACTCAGTCCTGCCAAGTGGGCCAGCTTACATGGGAATGTTGAATGTCTGCACTCTTTCAACAGAAGGTCTATGTATTAGTTTGCCAGGGTGACTTCAACAATGGAAATTTAGGATCTCACAGTTCTGGTTGCCTCACCAAGATCTCTGCCTTCATCTGCAGATGACATCTTCCCTCTGTGGATGTCTATGTCCAAATTTCCCCTTTTTATAAGAACACCACCATGCCGAAACCGGTTTGGCTCAGTGGATGGAGCGTCGGCCTGCAGACTGAAGGGTCCCAGGTTCGATTCCGGTCAGGGGCATGTGCCTTGGTTGTGGGCACATCCCCAGTGGGGGGTGTGCAGGAGGCAACTGATCGATGTTTCTCTCTCATCGATGTTTCTGACTCTCTATCTCTCTCCCTTCCTCTCTGTAAAAAATCAATAAAATATATTTTTTTTAAAAAAAGAACACCACTCATATTGGATTTAAGGCCCCCCCTACTCCAATGTGACTTTTTTTTTTTTTAAATATATTTTACTGATTTTCTACAGAGAGGAAGGGAGAGAGATAGAGAGCTAGAAACATCGACGAGAGAGAAACATCGATCAGCCGCCTCCTGCACATCTCCCACTGGGGATGTGCCCGCAACCCAGGTACATGCCCTTGACCGGAATCGAACCCGGGACCCCTCGGTCCGCAGGCCGACGCTCTATCCACTGAGCCAAACCGGTTTCGGCCAATGTGACTTTTTTAACTAATTACATCTGCAATGAATCTATTCCTCAATAGGCTCACATTCTGAGGCACTGGGGGTTAGGATGATCTATATGTATAAAACCCTAATATGCAAATAGACCAAACGGCTGAACAACCAAACAACCAGTCACTATGACGTGCGCTGACCACCAGGGGGCGCGCATGGAACATGGCAGGCATCAGCAGCAGGTGGCAGAGCACAGAGCATGGCAGGCATTGGCCATGGCAGGATGGTGGAGCAGGTGAGCGGGGGCACCAGTCACTGTTACTGGAGCGAGCCTCTGGTGGTTACTGAAAATTCTTTGCTCCCATGTGCCACAGTCCCGCCGGGCACTCACATCCGCTGCCAGCACCAGAGCTGCCGCTCGCATCTGCTGCTAGTGCCCGGCACCGGCCTTGATCACTTGGCGCTGTCAGCAGGTGCGAGTGGCGGCTGCCGGCCCCAACCACCCCTCAGGGCTTGTCCACCTCCCCCTGCTCCAGAGGGGCGATCGGGGATGGCAGCCACCACTTGCACCCGCTGCTGGTGACAGCCCCGCTTGCACCTAGTGCCAGAGCCACCGCTTGCACCTGCAGCCAGTGCCGGAGCCACTGCTCGCACCTGCTGCCAGCACCTGGCACCAGTCCCAATCACTTAACACTGTCAGCAGGGGCGAGCAGCAGTTGCTGGCCCCAATCGCCCCTGAGGGCTTCTCCACCTCCCCCTGCTCCTGAGGGGTGATCAAAGCAGCAACCACTACTCGCACCCACTGATGGTGCCAGCCCCACTCCCACCCACTGCTGGTGCAGGCCCCAATCACTACACGCCATCAGCAGGTGTGAGTGGGGCTGCCGGTAGATGGGGCCGAGGCGGGAAGGGCTGGGTGGGGGCACAGAGAATGGGCCTAGACTTGCTCCTGTGCCCACTGCAGCCTCGCGGCCCACGGTTCCTATCAAGGTGCACAAACTCGTGCACTGAACCCCTAGTAACATAAATTTGTGAGGACACAATTCAACCCATAACAATCTCCCATGTGCCAGCTCTGAGAGTAGCCAAAATGACACCATCTCTCTCCTCATACTGCTACCCACTCAAGATTGTCTACAATAAGAGAGGCACAGGCTTCAAGCAGAAGTGTTTAGAAAGTTATAAAGCAATTTGACATTGTCTCTACATCCAAGTCCATTCTCAATTGACTCATCTCCTTGCCCAGGGTCTAAACCAATCAGGATGTTGTCTGAGTTATTTGGTGTATAAACTCTGTATTACTTCTCAACAGGTTAGAATTTTTTTTGAATAAATCTTTATTGTTCAGATTATTACAGTTGTTCCTCTTTTCTCCCCCTCCCCCCTCCACCAATAGCTCTCCTTCACCCGGTTTCCACCCCACCCCATGCCCTTATCCCCCCCCCCCCCCATTGTCCTCATCCATAGGTGTAAGATTTTTGTCCAATCTCTTCCTGTACCTCCACTCCCCCTCCCCCTCCCCGAGAATTGTCAGTCCACTCCCTGTCTATGCCCCTGATTCTATTATATTCACCAGTTTATTCTGTTCGTCAGATTTTTTATTCACTTGATTTTTAGATTCACTTGTTGATAGATATGTATTTATTGTCACTTTGTTATTTATAATTTTTATCTTTACCTTTTTCTTCCTCTTCTTAGAGAATACCCTTCAGCATTTCATATAATACTGGTTTGGTGGTGATGAACTCCTTTAGCTTTTTCTTGTCTGTGAAGCTCTTTATCTGACCTTCAATTCTGAATGATAGCTTTGCTGGGTAGAGTAATCTTGGTTGTAGGTTCTTGCTATTCATCACTTTGAATATTTCTTGCCACTCCCTTCTGGTCTGCATAGTTTCTGTTGAGAAATCAGCTGACAGTTGTATGGGTACTCCCTTGTAGGTAACTGACTGTCTTCCTCTTGCTGCTTTTAAGATTCTCTCTTTGTCTTTTGCCCTTGGCATTTTAATTATGATGTGTCTTGGTGTGGTCCTCTTTGGATTCCTTTTGTTTGGGGTTCTCTGTGCTTCTTGGACTTATAAGTCTATTTTTTTCACCAGGTAGGGGAAGTTTTCTGTCATTATTTCTTCAAATAGGTTTTCAATATCTTGCTCTCTCTCTTCTTCTGGCACCCCCATAATTCGGATGTTGGTACACTTGAAGTTGTCCCAGAGGCTCCTTACACTATCTTCATATTTTTAGATTATTTTTTCTTTTTGTTTTTCCAGTTGGGTGTTTTTTGCTTCTTCGTATTTCAAATCTTTGACTTGATTCTTGGGATCCTCTCATCTGCTGTTGGATCTCTGTATATTATTCTTTATTTCAGTCAGTGTATGCTTAATTTCTGCTTGGTCCTTTATCATATCCTTGAGGGTCTCACTATATTTCTCTGAGGTTTCTAAAAGATTCTTGAGTAACCTTATAACCGTGATTTTGAATTCTATATCCAGTAGTTTGCTTTCATTTCTTTCATTTGTGGCTTGTTTCATTGTCTCTGCATTGTGGCTGCTTCCCTGTTTGTTTCTATGTACTGGGTAGCTGCTAAGTCTCCTTGAGTTGATAGAATGGACTTGTGTGGTTGGTGTCCTATAGGGCCCAGTGGTTCAGCCTCCCCAGTCACCTGAGGTGGATGTTCTTGGTGCACCCCTTTGTGGGATGTTTTCACAGTCTTGTTGTAGTTAACCCTTGATTGCTGTTGGTATCACTGGAAGGAATTGATCTCCAGGCCAAATGGCTGTGGTGACCAGCTGTGTCTACACTGGAAGATCTGTTGCACAGCAGACACCCTTATGGGGCAGGACTTGCTTCAGTAGGGCTTTGGTGCTCACTGAGTCTTCCCCTTGAGTGTGTCTCTTATGGATGTGAAGAGTTGTAATCTGTTATTATCTCCAAGAAGGTGTAAGGTCAGCCACTGTCTGGGGCTTCCCAGCAGGAGCTACAGAGACATCTGTAGATTCCTCCTCTTTGTATGGGGATTGGAAGTGTCCAGAGGAGGCCCAGCTGTGAAGCAAGGCTGCTGCTGCTGCGAGGTGGTGGACCTTCTTTTGGAACCTCTGGTGCTCTCTGACCCAGATGCAGTTTGTTTTAGGTGAAAGGACAGGCCATTCATATGCAAAAGCCAATGCCCACAGCTTGGGTGGGGTTATAAATTGGGTGGGGCGTGGTCTCTGGGAATCACCAGGGCGGAGCAAACAGCAATTGCTTCCCTGAACCAGAGAAGTCCCTGGTTCTCCGCGTCCTGCACACCTGTGCAGGAACAATGATTGCTGCGAGCACCTCTAAGAGTAAGCCATCCTCACGTTCCTGTCCCAATGCCAGACAGTCCAGTTTCTCCCCATATATGTCTGGGTCCCCCAGAGTCTCGCCCGTAACTGGAACTCAGAGCAAGTGGGAGCTTATATCTCCCTCCCAGTTTAAAGAACAGCACATCCAGGTGCCAGCACTTTCCGCGCCTCCACACCTCTTACCGGTCTCAATGAGATTTCTTCACCTCTCTAGTTGTAGAATTTCCACTCAGCCAGCTTTCCCATGGTTCTGAGTGGTAGTTGTTCTGCCGTTTAGTTGTAATTTTGATGTGGTTGTGGGAGGCAGCAAGTATAGGTGATTACCTATGCCGCCATCTTGGTTTCTCCCTAGAATTTTTTTTTATTGATTGATTTTTTTTTTAGAGAGAGGAGAAGGGAAAGAGAGAGAAACATCTGTTTGTTTTCCACTTATTTATGCATTCATAGGTTGATTTTTGTATGTACCCTGACCAGAGATCGAACTCACAACTTGGAATATTGGGATGACGCTTTTTAAAAAAATATATTTTATTGATTTTTTTACAGAGAAGAAGGGAGAGTAATAGAGTCAGAAACATCGATGGGAGAGAAACATTGATCAGCTGCCTCCTGCACACCTCCTACTGGGGATGTGCCCACAACCAAGGTACATGCCCTTGACCGGAATCGAACCTGAGACCCTTGAGTCCACAGGCTGATGCTCTATCCACTGAGCCAAACCGGTTAGGGCTGGGATGACGCTTTAACAAATTGAACTACCTAGCCAGGCCACCAGATTAGAAATTTTAAAAAGAGGCAAAACCTAAAACCTGATCCTTCACTACAGACTGTTAGAGAAGGTCTTGTAGAAAAGTTAGATGTCCATTAATAACTGAATGTACCAGCCAGGAGGACAAGCCAGAGACAGAGCCCTGGTGGTGTGGCACTATTGGCCTGAACCCCAAGCTGAGTCTTGACAATTCCCTCAACCCCTCCATTCCAGACAAGGCTCAAAGGCAGAGGGCATGAAAGAGATACAAGGTGGTTCCCCAACCTCCTGCCTGATTTGTATCTTAGAATCTGCCATTTCCCAGTCCTGTTCCAGCTTTCTTGTCTGAGCCTTGGCAATGCTGCTCCTTCTCTTTGCTCGTTAATCATATCTTTTATTTTCTATATTCTGATGCTTTGATATCCTGGGGTCTTGCTGCCCAGTTCCTAGAGACATGCCAAGTAGCAAGCCTTTCATGTGCAGACCAACCAATCCAGAGCTGATCCTCCCAACCACCTCTGTCATCAGACTCACACACCATTCCTTGGCCTTGATCACCCCAGGGCCAGGTGCTAAACAACCAGAGACAGAACCTGTGCCCCAGAGCATGCTGAAACTATTCACATGAGCCAGACTTCCCCTCTCTCTGGTTTCCTATCCACCCAGCTCTCCTCCCTCATGCTGCCTATGTATGTCCCTCCAGAAATACCCTGTCATTCAAGTAAATCTACCAGTCTATATCATAAAGTATTTTAAACAGGGAGTGAGGCCTTCAGATCTGTGTTTTAAGCCCACCCAGATGCTAAAAGGAGAAAGGCTTTCTGTACATAGAGCTTCATGCATTTCAGAAATGAAATTATTGGCTTGGCCCTCGCCAAGTAGCTCAATTGATTAGAGTACTGATTCCCAAAGTGGGCGCTACCGCCCCCCGGTGGGCGCTGCAGCGATCCAGGGGGGCGGTGATGGCCACAGGTGCATTTGGGGGCAATGAGTAACTGCTATTAAAATTTTTAAAAAATTAATTTCCAGGGGCTGAGTAATATTTTTTCTGGAAAGGGGGCAGTAGGCCAAATAAGTTTGGGAACCACTGGATTAGAGCATCATCTCGATAACCAATGTTGCGGGTTTGATCCCTGGTAAGGGCACATACAAGAAGCAATCAATGAATGCATAAATAAGTGGAACAAAAAAATGATGTTTCTCTCCCTTCTCTCTCTAAAATCAATTTTTTGTTTTTAACAGCTTTATTTAAAATCAATTAAATTTTTTAAAAGAAATTGTTGCCCTGGCCACTTGGCTCAGTAAATAGAGCGACTGAAGGGTTCTGGGTTCAATTCTGGTTAAGGGCATGTACCTTGATTGCAGACTCAATTCCCTGCCCCAGTCTGGGCATGTGTGGAAGGCAATCAATCTATGTGTCTTTCTCACATTGATGTTTCTCTCTCTGTGTTTCTCCCCCCTCCCTTTCACTCTCTCTAAAAAAATCAATGGAAAAAAATATACTTGGGTAAGGATTAACCAAAAAAAGAAAGAGAGAGAGAGAGAGAGAGAGAGAGAGAGAGAGAGGAGAGAGAGGAAAGAAAGAAAGAAAGAAAGAAAGAAAGAAAGAAAGAAAGAAAGAAAAAGAGGAAAGGGAAGGGAAGGGGAGGGGAGGGAAGGGAAGGGAAGGAAGAAGGAAGGAAGGAAGGAAGGAAAGAAGGAAGGAAGGAAGGAAGGAGAAGGAAGGAAGGAAGGAAAGAAGAAAGAAAGAAAGAAAGAAAGAAAGAAAGAGGAAAGGAAGGGAGGGAGGGAAGGGAAGGGAAGGAGGAAGGAGAAGGAAGGAAGGAAGGAAGGATGGAGAGGGAAGGAAGGAAGGAAGGAAGGAAGGAAGGAAGAAGAAGAAAGAAAGAAAGAAAGAAAGAAAGAACGAAAGAAAGAAAGAAAGAGGGAGGAAAGGGAAGGGAAGGGAGGGGGAGGAAGGGAAGGGAAGGAAGGAAGAAGGAAGGAAGGAAGGAAGGGAAGAAGAAAGAAAGAAAGAAGAAGAAGAAAGAAAGAAAGAAGAAAGAAAGAAAGAAAAGGAAAGGGAAGGGAAGGAAGGAGGAAGGAAGGAAGGAAGGAAGGAAAGAAAGAAAGAAAGAAAGAAAGAAAGAGAAAGAAAGAAGAAAGAGAAGAGAAAGAAAGAAAAGAAGGGAGGAGAGGGGAGGGAAGGGAAGGGAGGGAAGGGGAAGGAGGAAGGAAGGAAGGAAGGAAGGAAGGAAGGAAGGAAGGAGGAAAGGAAAGAAAGAAGAAAGGAAAGGAAAGAAAGAAAGAAAGAAGGAAAGGAAGGGAGGGAGGGAAGAGGAAGGGAAGGAGAAGGAAGGAAGGAAGGAAGAGGAAGGAAAGGAAGGAAGGAAGGAAGGAAGGAAGGAGGAAGGAAGGAAGAAAGAAAGAAAGAAAGAAGAAAGAAAAGAAAGGAAGAGGAAAGGAAGGGGAAGGAAGGAAGGAAGGAAGGAAGGAAGGAAGGAAGGAAGGAAGGAAGGAAGGAAGGAAGGAAGGAAGAGGAAGGAAAAAGAAAGAAAGA